>NC_140583.1:890080151-890702651 GCF_964204655.1 Triturus cristatus | reverse complement strand
CGGGAACACACGGTGCAGGTGCTGCCCACACAGGGCAGGCTGGAAGGTACACAGGCAGGCCCTTCAAAGGCATGGAGAGGTGGACCCACCTCCTTCATGGGCGGAATGTCGTTAAATTTGCCAAGTTGGCAGGGAGGCCTCGCTCTGTCCTCCCCGCGTGTTGTGACCTGGCCGGGCTTCCTGCTTTCCACGCCGATTGCAGACCTTGTTCTGAGGCCTGTGAATATCTTTACTTGTGGGCGGCAGCCGTCCCTCACGGCAGCCGCGTAGGCTCCAGGCTACCTTTCCTCTCCTTCAGCGGCTTTGTGGAAATGTGCCTTTTCAAGGGCACACCGGTGAGGGTTCACCCTTAAGTTTGTCCACGGGTCCTTAGATTAACAAAGAAGAGATTGGCACTGAAGCTGGAATTCACAATAACAAGGTTATCCACTTATGAGTGAGACCACGTCCATACAACACCCTCAAGTGTTCCAGGAGGTAGTGGCTTAAATACACAGACCATGGTGCTTTTATACAGAGTTTTCTGCTCTGGTAAGCATGTAGTTACAAATAGAAGGTACAGGCCTACACAGGAATAGCTATCGACTAACATGGACAGATGGATATCACTTAGTCAGCAAAGTGGGAGGGGAAACAGAACTGCTTACATCAGTAGGATATGATAGACAGTTACATACTCAAACAGGTGCATTCTAGTAGCTACAGGCCTTTCTGAGCTCATACATGCAATTATTTTCGATTTCCACAGATGGCCCTTTTAGCATTAGCTGAAGACATCTCTATGATTTAGAAGGAGTATGGAAGATATCATGGACATCAATCATCATTAACTAACTAATTTCTTGGTCTATTACTAGCCAGGCATTTACATTCTTGACATTTTGTTTAGCTGGTATACGTGAGGTACAGGTAGAAGCACAAAGGGAACAGAGCATCAGGCCACATTGGATACATAGGCAACAGATAAAAAGGATCGCAACAAATCTACATAGAGCTGACAATAGTTTCCAGCCCCATACTGTAAACATAGTCCATAGCCATCCAGTCAAAGTCCATGTTCCTGAATCCTGATGGATTTCAGTGGCTATGTTGTGCAGCTTAGAAATTGCTTCAAAAACTGAAGGGGCGTGGTCAGGGATGTAGACACAACAGCTGCTCCCAATAATGCGGCATGCTCCACCACGGTCTGCCAGGATCACATCCAAACCCATCCTGTTTTGGAGTGCCACAATTCTCGCAATTTGTAGTTCTTCCGTGATGTTTACAAGTGCCATGGCTGTCTGATTGGTTACAGCCTCTACAACACGTGTTAAGCGCCTTATTTTTCTGCTGTTTAAAGCCGCACCAACAAAGAACAGTCCCAAATTAAAGTCAATATACTGCTGTGGTGCAGTATCGGATTGATCCACCTCATCGTTGTTTATTGTCCTCTTGAATCTATTTTTGGAAATTTCATTAAACAGTTTATAGTCTTTATGGTAAGATGCAGGTGCCAAGAACACAGGTGGTAGCAAAAAGGACACATAGCAGCTACCTGACCAACCAATAGGTAGATGGTAATACCTTTTACTTCCACAAATGAAGTAGGTGTTATGTGAGGACAAAAAACTAATATTGTTCATTCCAGTAATGTTCAACACTAAGGTACAGTCACTTTTTCCCACAGGGATATTGCTAATACTACTCACACAAAGGTCTGCTCGAGCTATAGTAACAGCTATAACGGAAGGCCCATTACCCTTGACAGTTCGAATGTTAGGGAAAACATAGTGTGTGGAGAAATTTCCTCGGTGATGCTTCTCCATTTCCCATACAGTTCCTTTAGCTTGTGGATCTCCTTCCTCATCAGGGTAACAAGCTCTATTTAACTGAGCATTACGTCTTCCTACATCAAAGTTGGTAATATTACCAATATGAGAAGCCCACAATAGTGCAAACCAGGCTCTGCAGGAGCCATTATGTGAAAACGGCAAAGGAATGAAAGGCGTTCCTCCCTTTTTCTGATGAGCTGGCATCATTCCACACACCCAACAGTTGGTAATGTTCGTAGCATTATGGGTGTGATGCAACATTTGTATGAAAGTGTTATTGAGATATGACATTCGGTGGTTCTTTTCATGATCGGGAAAAGTAAAATATCGGTGCTCCATGGGGACAGGAGCAGTAGCAGTCAGTAGTTGTCGAGCAGGAGCTACTCTCTCTACAGCCCATGTTATTGTAGCAATGATGACAAAAATCAAAGTACGTCCAATAATGAACATACTCTTTTGATCACAAACCTTTGCAGCAGTTGACTTCTTCTCTGCAGGCATCTTCAACTTGCCGTTGAAGAACAGAACAGATGGTGCCCTAAAGTCCTGGGCAGACGTTGGTTTCTTAGCTGAGGTTGAGACAAGTAACCACTAAAAGAGTACCCCAACAAAGTGTCTCTCTTCCGGGGTCGCAGCTGATATCGAGATGTACCAGGGATCGTGTGGTCCGGGAAGACTTCCTCAGGTTCTTCAGGTGATGTGGCTTGTCCTTTCTCTGTGTCCAGGATGTCGCGATGATCTGCCAACACAGCTGGGCTCACTAGGTCCTGCAACACTTTCCGCCAATGTTTCGCATGAACCCAGTTCTTCCAGTTGGTCACTCGAACCGCAGTCCTGATAGCCAAGAGCACCTGCTCAGGGCCACGCCAATGAGGCTCCAAGGAGCTGGTCCGCTGAAAGGACTTTGTTAGGACGAAGTCACCAGGCCTTAGATCATGGCCCTAACCCTGCGACCTGTCTGGAAGAGTCTCCTGAACCTGTTGATAAATAGAAGACAAACTGTCAGTCAACTGAGACAAATAGTACATATGGTTCATCATGTACAGGGCGTGGCTTAGGAATCCCCCATATATTCATTGGTCTTCCAAAAACCACCTCATACGGTGTGAGGCCAGATCGTGTATATGGTATCGATCTAATAGATAGCAACGCTAATGGCAGTGCATCAGGACATTTCAAAGATGTGGAAGCCTGTATTTTGGCCAATTTTAGCTTGAGGGTAGAATTGTAACGTTCCACTAGCCCTGCTGATTGTGGGTAAAAAGCAGCATGGAACTTCTGTTTAATTCCTAACCCTTTCATGAGGTAATCAACAACTTGCCCAATGAAATGGGGTCTGTTGTCACGTCACAAAACTTGACAAATGCCGAATGTGGGGAAAAACTCCTTTAGGAGCACCTTTGCTGTAGTAAGAGCTGTATTATCTTTCGTAGCGTATGCCTCCACCCATTTACTGAAGGCACAAACCACTACCAAGACATATTTTAGGTTGTTATAACGCTCAAACTGTATGTAATCCATTTGCAGGACCTCAAAAGGTGCAGTAGGTATGGCAAACCTTCCTGCTGGAGTTCGTGTTCCCTTTCCAGGATTATATTGGAGACAAATCAGACAAGACTGGACTGTCTTTTTAGCTGTGCCGGCAATATCTGGATGATCCCAAACTTGCATAAGTTGCTTTGCCATTGAGGACGCTCCAACATGTGCCGGCCCATGTGCCATGTGAATCATAGGATGTAAATAGGCTGTGGGTGACTTCCATTTGGTCATTTCTTTATTCCTCCAACAGCCCTCATCATCCAATGTTCCCTCCTTAGACCATTGGTCTAATTCCTCAACAGAAGCAGATCGTTGCATATCCAGTACCTCTTGCCTGGCATCATGCCAACGCTCAGCCTGTGACTTAACTACATACATGGGTGTAGTACTTTGCTGCATTGCAGTCTCACGAGCTGTGTGATCCGCAAAGACATTGCCTTTTCCTATTTTATCAGTCACTTTCTTGTGTGCGCTACACTTAACAACTGCCACTTTCTTAGGATATGTCAAGGCAGTAAGGAGATTGTGTACTAATTCCCCATGCACTATTTGCATCCCATGTGAAGTAAGAAAGCCTCTTTCCTTCCAGAGTTGCCCCAAATCATGAGCCACTCCAAAAGCATATCGGCTGTTGGTGTAGATGTTAACAAGTAGATCTGTACTAAACTCACATGCTCTTGTCAGTGCTATCAACTCGGCTGCTTGAGCTGACTTCTGTGGGATACGAGCTGTCTCAACTACTGTTTGAAGTGTTGTAATTGCATAAGCAGCAGATGTAGTGCCATCAGGCAATTTCGAAAATAGAGGAGTTAGGCCCAAAGGACGAGGACTAGGCAGGGCCGTATTCATATGTGAAAAAGAGAAAATTCGCCTATACCTCAACTTATTTAAAAGCATTCACAGTTTCTGCTTAATGGCCAAACACATTTCCTTAAGTTTTGTACCAGTATTTTATTTATACCTTTCACTTTTCACTTTTATATTTTTCATTAAATCATTTCTTTATGAAAAAGAGAATTGTCCAATCCTTCATACATTTAATATATACACAATTAGAACATCTTTTTATATCCACATAGCTGATAAGACATACTATACAAAATACATAACAATACACAATTTTACACAAAAAATCTGAGGAAAACATAAAAGCATCCAATACTCGTATCTTTCTTCACTAATTACGGTGGATAAATCAATGATCCTAGACTTTTTTTTATAGAAAAATGTCTATAACTAGTATCCGTAGTTACACAGGGAAATTGTTCAAGCTTTATATAAATAGAAATTAATTCCAAATTAGTAAAAAGCGAAATTTTAAATCATTATTGCTCTGTGCTTCACTGTTGTGCTGACGCGTTTCGAATCCTAGGAGGTTTTTTGCAGACGCGTTTCGAATCCTAGGAGTTTTTTCGCCGACACATTTCGAATCCTAAGTTGAGGTGTAGACTAATTTTCTCTTTTTTCACATATCAGGCAATTTCAGGCAGGCTCCATCAACCCACAACTCCCCTTCAACAATAGAAAGGGGCGTATCTTGTAGGTCAACACGACACTTTGTTGTTCTTCTGTAAGGGATATACAATTATGTAACTCTTGTGACTGAGACTGGGTAGCTGGAAATGGCAATAATGTAGCAGGATTCAGAGTCGGTCATCTCTTCAGTGTGATATGAGGAGCCAAAAGTGTCAATTCATATCCTGTCAAGCGGGTACTAGTCAAATGTGTTTTCGTTTGATTTAACAAAGCATCAACTGAATGGGGTACTAGCACAAGCAATCTATGTAAGAAAACTATTCCCTCACTCAGACATATGGACACAGCCGTTACCGCCACCGCTCAAAAACTCCCAGGCAGCGCACGGGCAACTGGATCAAGGACAGCTGAGAAATCTGCACAAGGGCGCTGCTTATCACCTTGTGGCTGTGTTAAAAAAACTGAGAGAGCGCAACCGTCCCTCTCGTGTACATAGATTGTGAATGCCTTAGTATAGTCTCGAGTTCCTAATACTGGTGCAGAACAAAGAGCTTGACGTAACTGTTGATAAGCATGCTGGCATTCAGTAGTCCATGGGAGGGGCATCGTAGTGTCTTTAGTCAAAAGGACCAACAAGGGTTTAACAATGTGAGAAAAGCTAGGGATCCACTGCCTACATAAAGAAGTAAGGCCAATCAGTGTACGAACATCCTTCTGGGTACGGGGCACAGGCGTGTCTAAAATAGCTTGAATGTTATCTGGTGTAAGTGCACGTCCCTTCCTTAGACAGGAGGTGACCAAAATAGGTAACCTGCTGTCTACAATATTCTTCTGAGAGGCAAGGAATGATAGAAATAACAGTGTTCCTTTTTCACACTGTTCAGGGGTATCAGCAGCCAACAAGATGTCATCGACATATTGAATAAGAGCCACCCCATTTGGCACAGGGAAAGAATCAAGCTGCCTTTTCAATGCCTGGCTGTAACTGCTAGGACTCTCTGTATACCCTTGTGGAGCTCTACGAAATCTGAATGATCGATAATTCAAAGTGAAGCCGAACAAATAACGGCTGTCAAGATGAATAGTTATCGAGAAAAATTGAATGTAGTTGCAGTAGGAGGAACCATAGTAAGAAGTGTCATGATGTCAGAGACTACCGGATATTGGGGCACTACGATCTTGTTAACCTCTCGCAAGTAAATAATTAATCTATAAATTTTAGAATCCGTGTCTTTTTTCAAAATAGGAAGAATAGGGCTATTACAGGTATTGTAAGGGACTTCTTCCACAACCCCCACCTTAATCAAGTCCTGAACAATGTGTATTAATGCTTCACCTTCCTGAGATATTTTATATTGGGGCAGCTGAGGCAAAGAAGCACCTTCTTTCACGTGAATGTGTACTGGTGGGATAACCATTTGTCCCATATCGGTATCTGATGTAGCCCACAAGGTACTTGGTAACGATGCCAAAGCAATATCCTCTTTAACATGACAGGACATCTCAACCATTGGATATTTATCGTTTAAAATAACACGCATACCCTCTGGGAAACAACGTATTGTAGCACAAAATGTTTAAGCATATCAATACCCACAATGTTATCCGGCGTGTTAGGGGAAAGCACAGTGGGCTAAGTGTAGGTGTCCCATCGAACCCTATCGATGTTATCATTGTGCCAGACAGGGAGCCCTTGGAACCAATTGTTTAAACAGAGCACTACGAGTAGCTCCTGTATCAAAAAGAAACTGATCAGTAGAACCCAAGATGTTTGCATCAACATAGGGACCCCTCTGATCTACTGGGACCTCAACCGGTTCCTTACCCCATTCTAGTCATTCCTATGCATAATCAGAATCCTTAGGACCATCAGCCGAATAATCAGACATTTGGTATTGGTTTCATCTATCAAAGGTATTAAGAGGTCCCAGGTCGGTTTTCTACATAACTGTATGTCTAACGATAACAACCGACTTCTCTGCCATGTATTGGAACATGTGAATACTAAGCCAGACCCGGTAATAGCCATCGCATTAGATTCCAAGAAGGCCTTTGATAAAGTCTCCTGGACCTTCCTAGAACACTGCATGCATTCCTTCAACTTGGGGGAGGGATTAATACGAATGGTTATTGCCCTGTATCGAGAATCCTCCGCTCGTATCGTAGTCAATGGATCACTATCTGACCCCTTTACATTGCAACAGGGCACCAGACAAGGATGCCCACTGTCCCTGCATTATTCTTACTATCCTTGGAACCCCTAATCCAGGATATAAAATCAAACACTGACCTAAAAGGGGTTGATATCAATGGAGTTGAAATAAAACTAGCCGCCTATGCAGATGATATACTAATAGTAACCGAACAACCGAAGTCCTCAATCGGGGCCCTGATGACTACGATAGCAGAATACTCCAGGCTGTCTGGGTATAAACTAAACAAAGACAAATCTGAGTGCAAACCACTAAACAACATTCACTGCAAGAAAGACATCCTGGGAGGGTCGGGCCTGGCCTGGCAGACAGGACATATCAAATACCTAGGCATAAACTTTGGTAGCGACCTAATAGATACCTTCCGCCACAACGAGAAGCTTCTACTAGAAAAGATTAAAAATCTTTTGGACTCTTGGCCCCCAAAATTCATAACATGGTGGGGTAGAGTTGAGACTATAAAAATGATGATCACCCCAATGGTTAATTATTTGATCAGCATGCTCCCACTCCTCCTCACAGACGATTTCCACCGGATACTCGATATACTGATCTCCAAATTTCTCTGGCGCGGAAAGAAAGCACGGATAAGCATTAAGAAACTATGATTGGACAAAACCCAAGGGTATCTCCGCCGTCTGATTACACACCGGTATGGCTTCAAATAGAGAAGGCCATTCTGAACAACCTCAGCCACCTTGCGCTACTAACAGCAAATAGATACCCCCACACCACCAAGCCTATCTTTAAAAACACAAGAATAGCGCTACTAAAGGTGGGCAAGAAACTGGAGGTTAGCATAAAAGGATCTAAAATGTGATCACTTTGGGCCAATAGTAAGATTCTGTATAAAGGGAAAAGCCTATCCTTCGATACATGGATTGAGAAAGGTATCTGCTACCGTTACCATCTAGAGAACGAAACATACCCCATCACATTCACAGACCTCAAATCAAGACATCACCTATCTGACATTGAATTCTATAACTTTCTGAAAATCAGAACGGCCCTATCAAAAACTAAGCTATCCACCCCACAGCCCTCAATCTTTCGATATGTGTCAAACATTAATAAAGTAGGGCACCAAATCTCGCAGCTCTGCAAACTCCTCCGTCCCAATACAGCTAAACTCAATTATAAGACAGTCGCCTACTGGGATAAACAAAATAAAACGCCACTCACCGAACAAGAATGGGCAACACTATGGGCCTCGGCCTCACACAACAAGATCTCCCCCAGTGCTCGCACAAACAATATTTTGGCTGCTTTACAAGGCTTTCTGGACCCTTGCACGCTTATTCTCACTAGGCCTCAGGGAGTATGCACTATGCTGGAACTGTAACAAGGGGAAGGGAGACCTAGCACATCTCATCTTCCATTGCCCAACACTCAAAGTATTATGGGGAAAAATCTTTGTGTTCATAAATGATTTGTTTGATTGTACACTAGCAAAATAATTTTCCGCCCTCACCTCGGCATTTTTGAGAACGGAACAAGATAAAAACCTACTAGACCTATTAATGACAGCAGCAGTAAAATTGGTCCTAACTAACTGGAAGGACACAAGTAAGGCAACTTACAAAGGCTGGGTCAATTCGATAACGCATCTCAGAGGAGCGGACAACATCGCACTACAGAACTCACCCTGGAAAACGACCCCCAGAGGAATTTGGAGATTCCTGGATATTTACCTAGGCTCTCGTAACTCTCCATGAAAAGGCTAGGCCGGCGAACCACACCCTGGTACTCCCCATGATCATAATACCAAGACAATTGTATTTAACTGGTCACAAATGATCGCACCCAAATATAGCCATATCGGGCCTGCACGTGAGCCCAACTATCACCACAGAATGTCAGATGTAATTAAGAAGAATGTACCCTTCTCATTACTTGTTCCTATCTCTTTTTTTCACCCCTTGCTTCCTGTTCTCTTCAGTCTGCCTTTCTCTCTTCTTCAATAAATAATGCCACGTGGGGTTAGTTATATAAACTGCGATGTATAAAGAGCAATTGTGTCATCCTCTACTAACCCTGTAACAACTGATTATAAAAATTAGGATTGTGTTCAACTGCCTCAATTCTGGTAAGATTATCCATGCCTCCCCTATTTCCTGAGTTCCCTGGGCGGCCTCTCAGGCTTCCTCTACCTCGTTGATACTGCTGACCTTGCAAAAGTGGGCACTCAGAACGCCAATGTCCAGTTTCTTTACAATATCAGAAGACAAAGTTGCTCGAGGGAAAGTGGGTACACCAGGGCGATGCATCGCACGTCCACCTCTTCCACCACCTCTAAATGGTGGACCATAGACTTGAGCCAACATAACTTTCGTTTTTAAATCTTTAACCTTTTTATCCTTCTTGCCTTTTGCTTCGCATTCCTGACGCTCATAATACTGGGCCATAGTCAAAGGGGAGACTGGGGAAGACTTAGTCCATGAACTCTCGCTGGCCTTTAGGCGACTAGCTATTTCTGGCATCCTGTTGGTGACAAATTTGTTGACGAATAGATGCTTACCCGTGTCATCTGTCAATGACTGCCCACTAAAATCATGGAATGTCTCTTCAAATCGTGTAAAGAAATCAGAAACTGACTCATCCGCTTTCTGTTTACAAGACGCTAATGTTGTCCAATCTATTTTCTTAGGGGGTATAAGAGTTTTCAATTTAATCACAATAGCTTTGGGAAGATCTAATATCTCCTGTCGTGGTTTCTGCCCAGGCTCTCTAGCCGCATCTATTTGCTCTAAATGCACCCAAGTATCACCATAGGCTACATTGTCATTTACCTTTCGAATTGATCTCCACATATCAGGGGGCAAAATAAGTTTTAAAAAAAATGTCAATATCTTGCAGTCATGGTACAGGAGCTAATAGCTCCTTCCACTTCTTCATAAAAAGCGGCCAGATTTTTCCGTGGGTCGGGCAAAGCAGCTTAAAAGCCATAACATCTGCTCTACTCCAAGGAGTGTAAACCCAATAATAAACAAAATATCCCTTTGCATCATCTGAATTTTTATCATCATTTGTTCCCGCTCCCTTTGGGGGAACATACAGAGGTGCTGCTTCACGCATGGGTTTCATAGTAACTTCAATGTCACTGTTATCTTTATCTGTCCCCGTAGCTCCTTCTTGTCGCTCCGGGTCTGAACTGTTTGTTAAGTTGTAGTTTTACCAGCTGCTTTTTTCTCCTCTCGCAGACGGAACGTGTCAGTGCACAATTTAACCACTTGCCTTATTAGATCAGCCACCTGTGAAGGAAGAAAGCTGCCATCACTTAATTGTTTATAATTAGAATTTATATCAGAGGGCTCTAATTCATCAGAATGTTTTCTAAAACGGAGTATTACTTCCCAAGTAAACGTCTCTACAAAATATTACTGCTCTAAATCTATCCACTGTAGAACCATTGCTATGAGTTCTGGGGCGGAGGCACTCCCACGAGCTGCTTTACGAGCAGCGGATCGAAGAGTGGCCTTGCATTCAGTAGTCAAAAGTAGAGCAAGTGTTCCGCCCGTCCTGCTTATCTTCATCTTTTTTTCTGAAGACAAATGCTCTTCATCAGAACCTTCATTCTCGGGGGCACTAGGGAATTTATACGGGGGTGTAGGTCGATCTAACAAAAGAGAATCATCTTGAGGTCTATTAAGTATGGGATAAATGGGGCGCCTAATAGGGTACTGGCCAGTTACCTCTAAACGACGCTCCCTATCTTCTTTTTCTTTTATTTCCTTCATCTCCTTATTTTTCAATTCCAACACTTTTTTCATATATTGTTTTTCACTGTTCTTTTTCTACTATAGCTTCTTCTTTTCTCACTCTCTCATGCACTTCTTTCTCCCACATTCGTAAACAATCAAACATATCTTGTCGACTCTTTCGTTTAAACAGACATTGCTCAACATACTGAATCTTTTTTAAATCAAATGACCCATTTACTGGCCATCGTAGATCAGGGTCCTTTTTCGTATATTTGTTCTACAGTATACTATAAATTATGGAAGAAATACCGTATTTAATATACATGTACCTATTACGTGTCCCCTCTTGGGGAGCGGCCTGACAACTTTCTAAATCCATTTTGGTACCACCAAGACAGCGACACAACCTACGAAGTGTGCTAGGAGCAGGCATGCTACCAAATTGTAGTAAAATATTACTTATCCCAGATATATCAAAGTAGAGAAAAATCTCCAAATTACCGGCCTTTATTTATTGCGCTAAACAAACAAACAAAACCAGAATCTTGGCCAAGCAAATCCAGAATCAAGAGTGTCGCTTCAGCGACCTTACCAAACAAAAGTCTCCAACCTCCAACTGCCAATCTCTTGGTCGACCTAATGGTCACTGCGAAACTTGCGCCGAAGGAAATCCCAGTCGGGACCGGCCACCACCTGGAGGGTCAGATTGGAAAAACCGGAAAAGCAATTTGGTCTGTAAAGACAAAAGGTCTCCTCTTGCAGGACGTCTCCTCAGTGAGATTCCATTCCTCCGTCAAGACCACTCCTTCGGACTGCCGCATCTCTGATGAGCCCCACGAGTTAGGCGCCAAACTGTGTAAATGTGCCTTTTCAGGGGCACATCGGTGCAGGGTTCACCCTTAACTTTGTCCGTGGGTCCTTAGACTAACAAAGAAGAGATTGGCACTGAAGCTGGAATTCAAAATAACAAGTTTATTCACTCATGAGTGAGATCACGTCCATACAACACCCTCAAGTGTTCCAGGAGGTAGTGGCTTGAATACACAGACCATGGTGCTTTTATACAGAGTTTTCTGCACTGGTAAACATGTAGTTACAAATAGAAGGTACAGACCTACACAGGAATAACTATCGACTAACATGGGCAGATAGATATCACTAAGTCAGCAAAGTGGGAGGGGAAACAGAACTGCTTACATCAGTAGGATATGATAGACCGTTACATTCTCAAACAGGTGCATTCTAGCAGCTACAGGCCTTTCTGAGCTCATACATTGCTCTGGCTCAGTACAGAAGGAGTTAACTAAAGTTGATGACTCAAGCAGAATAGAAAAGCAGGCAACAGTGAAGACGGCAGAATCACAAGGCAAACAAAATGGATGCTGCAAATAAGATGGCTTCAGCTCATGCTAACAGCAAATATTTTCGATTTCCACAGCTTCTTCCTGGGCGACGTGACCTCCAACAGGGTCCACTCTGGGATTGGCTCCTTGTCTTCCACACTTCCCGGGTGGGCTGGGCTGGCAGCCTCCGATGAGGCCACGCTGTTGTGTTTTGGGACGTTGCTGGGCAACTGGTGCAGATGCTGCAGGTTGCCTGGCGCTGCCCTTCCTGCAGCGCTCGCTTTGCCGACTAGCAACCGCTCTTGCTTTCCTCCTCTCTTTGGCTCGTTACACAGCGGTTGGCAGCCCAGCGCCGAGCTTGAGCTCCCAGCGGTGAACTTAATGTCAGGTGTGCCACAATTTTACACAGGGTCCTCCGCAATGAAGGTCACTGGCGACCCCTTTTTCACACCAGCACACGGCAAACTTCCAATGAAAGGGCAACCCCCTGAAGTTTCTAATAAGCCCTGTTTTTCCAGTGCCAGATCTCTTAGAAATTAAAGTGCAAGCACCAGAAGGAAAAATAAAGGGGCAGCACACAAAAGGAAGACTTTGATGTCCCTGAGTCTTCCAAAACAGGAGGTCAGCGCTCACAAGCCCTTGGAGATTCTCCACAAGCAGGATACCAAAGCAGGGTAAAAAGAGTCAGTCCTTTTCCTCCACCACAGACCGAAGCAGTAACTGTAGGCCAACCCCACACAGCAAAGGGGCAGTTCTCCTCTTTACATCTCTCCAGCTCTTCTAGGCAGCGTCCTCTTGTTCCTAGAAGTAATCTAAAGTCTTGGGGTTTTAGGTGTAATACTTATAACCCAAAAATGTATTTGTTCTCTTGGTGGCAAGGGTCTCTGAACCCAGTCCAAACCATTTGTGCCCTCACTGGTGCAGGATGACCACTGTGGGCGGAAACAGCATTGTGCAAAAGGAGGCCAGCCTATTTAGGTGTATGTACAACTCCTCCCACCACTCTAAATTCAGACCAGGTCTATTCAGGCCTGCGATGAGTCACCCAGGCATGGCAGGGCACACCTCAAACCCCCCAGTGACTGTCTAGAGTGAATGCACATCTCAGCTCCTGTCACTTACACACCAGACGCTGAATACACAAACACCCAGAGACACAGAATGGTAAAGTAAGAAAATGCCCACTTTCTAAAAGAGGCATTTTCAAACAAAGGATTTAAAAACCACCTTCACCAAAAGAGAGTCTAAACTTAATTTTTCTATCTTGTTCCTAATGCAAGTTACACATGTAAAAACGTTACAGTGCAACTCCAATGATAAGCCTATAGGACAGATAGCCTTTCAACAGTGAAAAACAATTTGCACAGTATTTCACTATCAGGACTTGTCACACACACTAGTACATGTCCTACCTTCCTCATACACTGCACCCTGCCCATGGGAGTGCCTTACATGTAAGGAAAGGGAAGGTTTGGGCCTGGCAAGTGGGTGCACTTTTCAGGACAACATGGCAGTTTACAACTGCACGTGCAGACACCACAGTGGTAGGTCTGAGATACATTTACAGGGCTACTCATGTGGGTGGCAAAACCAGTGCTGCAAACCCAGTAGTGTAAACACAGTAATGATCCTTGAGGATTTTTTAATGCTATTAACAGTCACCGTGGTGAACTTGATTTATCAAAAAACTCAGATATGTACAACAAAATACAAAAAAGACATAGTTTATTCTTTTGTATTATTTTTTATCTGAAATTAATCTTTTCTAGAGCATATCTTTGATTTCATGCACAAGCGTGCGCAATCTACAAAACAAATTTGAACAATGGCAACACAAACTACTGTCTAAATGAAGAACCTCAGCAGTAGTTATTGACACTTTTCTTCTGAGATATGTACCATCCACAGTTGGTCATATAACACAAACCATTTGTTTAGATAATGATGTGTATAAACATTCAATGGCTTTTCCTTATATCAAAACAGTGTCAGAGCGTCGACGTTTCGGTCTCCTTATCCACCAGATAATTCCTCGAGACCATCATCAGGACAAAAGTTGCACCATGTATCTAATGTAGAAGTACATACATATAAATAACAAATACCACACATTTATATTCCATAAAAAACATATAACTCACGATTATTATAATTGTACAAGTCCGAGTTCAACTTATAGTATTGTCACTACAGTGAAGGAAGACAGGTCAATAGGTGTGTACCAATTCCACCACCCCAAAAGTGTAAAAGTACCCAGTCCCCAAACTAAAAGGCCACCAACAGAACACGTGAACCACGATGTGCAAAAAACATAAAACACAACCGAGAGTGCCACTAATTTACCAACACAAAAAACACCTTAACGTGTATCTAACACTGTTATAGGGAAAACTAGTAAACACTTACTTCCTTATTCTAACTCTAAGTCTCGTTCTCCTGTCTCGTATTTCATAGAAACACTAAATATCAAAAGACAGCAATGAATACAAACGAGGGACCTCAAAACACCATCACCTAAATCACAAACCACAGAGACAATTAAGAAGCAGCCGTTTTTTACTTACTAAGGTGCAGCCGCTTACATCGGTGTTTCTATACTCTGAAACCAAATGGAGCAAAACATCAAGTTGTTACAACCGTCAAGTAATGCAAGCCATCTATCAAAGCTCACTACGAGTTATGTTTAACAGGAATGACACTTACTTCGTTACACACCAAGTCAACTTCTCCAGTTCAACTCGCCCACAGAAGTCCGAGCAACAAACTCGTGTAAAGGCGGGAGTTATTTATAAACAGGTCTCGTCAAAACCATAGCCAAAGTATCGGCCATCTTGGAATGTGGTTCTACATTGGAAAAATAGCCATATCGCAATAATTACCGTATATTATCTATTTATTGCTGTACGCCATTAGCTCATAAGATCCGTCGTGAATCCAACATAACATCATATACATGGGAGATGTTAATCTTCTTGACTACAATGCGATAACGTACGCACCGCCTAATTCGGAATTAGAAAACAGCCAGAAAATCCTGATAGGATACCAATTGGCATATTATCAATGTGCACGGGTATCATGCTAATAATTAAGTGAGACCCGGCGTCTGAGTGAAACTCAAACTTTGAGACGAAGACTAAGCAGATCGGCCATTTTAAAATGTAATTCTACATCGGTAAAATAGCCATATCTCAGTGATTATCCATTATTTATATGTTAGTGATGCATGCCGATAACTCATAAGGTCCGTTGTTAAATTAAGACTATGCGGAAACGCACACACCTTCTAAATCAAGATACAGAATTGCAGATTAGAAAACAGCCGGAATATTCCGGTAGTCTCCATAATGGCATTAAAGCGATGTACGAGAGTATCATGCCAAAAATCAAGTACCAGAACGACGTCCAAACAAATCAGCCATTTTGGAATGTAGTCATACCATGGTCAAATAACCATGTCATAAACCGATATCAATATGTTGATGAATGATAACTTAACTCAAGGGGTCCATGGCTCACAAGAGGTTTATCATTACATTAGGTAGAGCCGGCACATCATGATTCCGGAAGTATATACATTATCAATGTGCACGGATGTCATACAACCCGTGCACATTGATAATATGCCAATTGGTATCCTATCAGGATTTTCTGGCTGTTTTCTAATTCCGAATTAGGCGGTGCGTACGTTATCGCATTGTAGTCAAGAAGATTAACATCTCCCATGTATATGATGTTATGTTGGATTCACGACGGATCTTATGAGCTAATGGCGTACAGCAATAAATAGATAATATACGGTAATTATTGCGATATGGCTATTTTTCCAATGTAGAACCACATTCCAAGATGGCCGATACTTTGGCTATGGTTTTGACGAGACCTGTTTATAAATAACTCCCACCTTTACACGAGTTTGTTGCTCGGACTTCTGTGGGCGAGTTGAACTGGAGAAGTTGACTTGGTGTGTAACGAAGTAAGTGTCATTCCTGTTAAACATAACTCGTAGTGAGCTTTGATAGATGGCTTGCATTACTTGACGGTTGTAACAACTTGATGTTTTGCTCCATTTGGTTTCAGAGTATAGAAACACCGATGTAAGCGGCTGCTCCTTAGTAAGTAAAAAACGGCTGCTTCTTAATTGTCTCTGTGGTTTGTGATTTAGGTGATGGTGTTTTGAGGTCCCTCGTTTGTATTCATTGCTGTCTTTTGATATTTAGTGTTTCTATGAAATACGAGACAGGAGAACGAGACTTAGAGTTAGAATAAGGAAGTAAGTGTTTACTAGTTTTCCCTATAACAGTGTTAGATACACGTTAAGGTGTTTTTTGTGTTGGTAAATTAGTGGCACTCTCGGTTGTGTTTTATGTTTTTTGCACATCGTGGTTCACGTGTTCTGTTGGTGGCCTTTTAGTTTGGGGACTGGGTACTTTTACACTTTTGGGGTGGTGGAATTGGTACACACCTATTGACCTGTCTTCCTTCACTGTAGTGACAATACTATAAGTTGAACTCGGACTTGTACAATTATAATAATCGTGAGTTATATGTTTTTATGGAATATAAATGTGTGGTATTTGTTATTTATATGTATGTACTTCTACATTAGATACATGGTGCAACTTTTGTCCTGATGATGGTCTCGAGGAATTATCTGGTGGATAAGGAGACCGAAACGTCGACGCTCTGACACTGTTTTGATATAAGGAAAAGCCATTGAATGTTTATACACATCATTATCTAAACAAATGGTTTGTGTTATATGACCAACTGTGGATGGTACATATCTCAGAAGAAAAGTGTCAATAACTACTGCTGAGGTTCTTCATTTAGACAGTAGTTTGTGTTGCCATTGTTCAAATTTGTTTTGTAGATTGCGCACGCTTGTGCATGAAATCAAAGATATGCTCTAGAAAAGATTAATTTCAGATAAAAAATAATACAAAAGAATAAACTGTCTTTTTTGTATTTTGTTGTACATATCTGAGTTTTTTGATAAATCAAGTTCACCACGGTGACTGTTTAAATAATTAATAGCATTAAAAAATCCTCAAGGATCATTACTGTGTTTACACGTTATACCCAATTCCTTGGGGTTGAATGGGTTGCCCTATTGTGTAGTATTGCAAACCCAGTAGTAGCATTTGAAATACAGGCCCTGGCACACACCGTGCACTTTACTAGGGGCTTCCAGTAAATCAAATATGCCAATCATGGATACCATTTATACAGAAAGCATATGCACTTTAGCACTGGTCAGCAGTTAAGGGATAAACCTGTCAGAAGGGCCAGGTCTAACACAGTTTTCCAAAAAGATGTGAGGGCATAAGGTGCTCACTACAGAGGGAGTATGTGCACTGACAGTAAAAAGTAAAAAAAAAAAAACGTTATTGCATAGCCATCCACTAGTCAATCAAAGGCATACTGGTTGGATTTGCCACAAGGGTAAGTACATAGTTAATAATTTTAACATCATAATATAGAACTACTGACTTACAGCTTGTGAGCTGTAAAGCCATGTCCAGGCACCAACTGCTTTACAGACCATTCACATGCCTTTCATCCATCAGACACAGAAAACCTATCCCACTGTCAGCTACAGGCCCAACACAATACAACACTTACATTTACAAACAGCGCCATTCAAGGGCCCATCACTCTTGTATGCCAACACGATTAACATACCAATCACACCACCAAACACCCCAAAATCAACTTACAAACACGTCAAACAAGCCAATACACATACTGGCTACAATCACACCACCTGGAAACTGGTGGAATGTGTTGACTGGTGTTTCTGTGTGTGTAATGATTTGCTGCTGGTCACAATACAGACACACTGCCAGCCAAACACCAGTCCACACACCCACTTCCAGCCACATACACGCCACCCAGACGCCAGTCCACGTACTCTGCCAGCCAAGTGCCTGTCTACACATACCGCCAGCCAAGCACCAGTTCTCTCACAGGCCAGCCAAGTGCCAGTCTACACACACCTCCATTATGTTTTTTTTTTTAAATTCGTAAATAAGAAAACTCAAAGGAGATGAAAGACCGACTATGACTAAAAACACAAATCTAACTAAATACTTCACGCAACCTCCAAATGTGAAACTGAACAAAAAAATATAAAACTATACAGACCAGTCAGTTCACTTTTAGTGTCACATATGCTCCCAATACTTAAGTTGCGTGTGGTACAATTTAAAGCCTGCGTGCACACATAGACAAGTATTAGAAGGACACCTGGGGCAGTACATTCAGCTCTCCTTTTGCATGCCTCTTCAGACAGTCTCCACATCTCTTACAGCAGAGCTTTCCAAACTCTGTGTCGCGACATGGTACTATGTCGCCTGCCATGTGTGGGTGTGTCGCGCGACAACAACGAGATGCGGTGTATTCATCAAGCAGGACGGTACTGCGCCTGTTAGTGACACAGTACCTGGTCCTGCGGAGGGCGTAAAGGAGGAGCATCACGCTGCTGTTCTCGCGCGGGCCTGGCGGTGAGTAATATACTGCGGTGTGAAGGTGATAGAACATCAGGGGATAGTATAAATGCACAGCCTTGCTTAGCCATTTTAGCCTTGCATTTGCCCTACCAGTAAACTGTGAATAGAACATTGTATTGATTGTCATTCAAATGCTGCAAGAAGTTTGTGAAGTGTTCAGTTAGCGCAGGACTCACCAGAAAGCAGCTTCACTTCGGTTTGAAACATGCCAGATTTATGCTGCATGTTATGTTTTATTGCTGTGAATTGTCCTTGTTTTTGTGTCATTTCTTGGGAGATCTGAGCTCAAAACTCGAGTTTATACAGAACTGCGCAGACGAGGCTGTGCTCAAATTTTGAACTTCAAGGAAACCTTCAGAGTTTAATCTTGAACAGCAATAATGAAATGACATCCGCAGTAGAGTTGTATGTGCATAGGCGGTAAAAGAATTTGGAAAAATAAAATCAGCAGGCATCACATATATGGCCAAAAAGAAAGTGGTCAGAAGCACGGCATTGTCCATTATGACTCGTTAATGTTGCCTGTGGAATGTTTAGGAACATGTTAAAAAACATATGTGGCCAATTCACCTTTATTGGGTCCAAGTCAACCGGCCAAGCAAATAGGCAATACGAAACGCATCCCATTATGTATAATAAAGTCATTTAGTGTTCAAAAGAGATGAAACCATTACACTCCAGAAACGCATGCAATCAATATATGGATTGCAAACTAAGTGGGACGCATCTTGTAACTTCTTGCAAGAAGTTTGGCTTTGTTCCACAGATGGCATTAGTACAAACCATATATTTTTTAAAATAGCAATGAAAGGTTTTTGTGAGATGTTTTGCGTCCCCATACATTTCATTATTTACTATTTCTATGACATATGTATTTGTCCTTATCTATTATATGCAGTTAATTTAACCTCCGGTTTGCTAGGAAAACTGAATTACCGTGTCACGAAATGATGCATGTCTAAAACGTGTGTCACCAACTTGAAAAGTCTTACAGGGAAAGCTTTTTTTGGCTGTGGGAGGAATGTAATCAGGAAAGTGTCGATCTTTCAATCTAGCCACATCCTTCACCGCTCCAACTCTAGGAACACTTGCTTGCTCCCCTACAACAAGGCTGCCTATTACAGACTGCTGAAACTGAACAAAAATCATATTTGAATCTGGAGAACAATCCTTGAAGACAACAAAAGCATTGAAGGTTGACAAATGAAACAAATGGACAGCCAACTTCTCATACCAAATGTATTACATACAAACAGCATTGATCTATTCTATCTACACCACCCATGTGCTTATTGTAGTCTTAAATGCACACAGGTTTGTGCACTTCATCAACCTGACCCCAAACAGTCACAGGCGAACTACTTTCATCCTGCATAGTTATCAGCATGCGGACATCTCTCCTGTCTGAAAATTTCACAGCTAGACGTTCATCACTATGTAAGGCACTTACTGCACTCTCCTCTCTGAAGTTTTTTTACTTACAAGCTCTTTAGGGTAACATTTACGGTTAGAGCGGATTGTGCCCCATGCAACAGCGTCCACCTTGAACAATTCCTTGAACAATAGCCCAACACTGTAGAAGTTATCTACAGTGACCTTTTTTAAAAAGTCCTCTGCCAAGTTCCCAGACATTTTTCTCACCGACTCAAAAAGTAAACGGACAAACGGGGGGGGGGGGGGTAATTAGAAGAATCCCTACCAGTGTACACCCTGAAATTATAGACACATCCAGTACTACTGTCAGACAGCATATACATCTTAATTGCATAACGTGCCCTCTTGCTAGGAATGTACTAAAGCAGAAGCAAATACTCATCATGACTCATGGTTGCAGGAAATATAGCAGTTGCTATCGAGGGACTACCAGACCAACATGACCAACCAGATTTGTGTGAGTCCACCGGCAAGCTTTAGAGGGTGGCTTAAGTCTGGCACTTTTGTCCCTCAAATACTCAGCTTACAAATTAGCCTGGTCAACAATCTCATCCAAAAATACATTGTCCATAAACTGAAAAAAGATTATAGGCAAAAAGTTTTCAGCATTGATGCTACACCCTACGGTACCACTAAAGGCAGGAAGCAAAGGGTGCACCATGTTGGCGGCAACCCAGAGTCCACTTGCTACAGCATCGGCATATCCATGTCCTCCTCTAAAAGAGGCACTTCTTCCTCACTGATAGTGGCTTCATCATCAGATGAGTCCTCATGAACAGAAAATTCACTGCTACAATCTTAGACTTTGTCCTCTGCCTCAAATGCTGAGTCAGTCTCAGAACCCTGGTCAGAGGAATATTCAAAAAGCAAACCACAACTTGCTGAGCTGTCACCCTGCAGTTAGCCATAATCCTTACTAATAAAAAAAAACACAACAAATAAGTCAATAATAACCAACGCTGTTGAAAGAAGTAATAAAAACTGTAGCTTTATCAAACAGAAAGTAAAACTACTGTTGTATAGTAATCTGGAAAGAAAAGTTAATCATGCAAAGCATCACAAAGACCTATATACTCCAAAACGATACCTCTCACTTTCTAGAGACCGCAAGTCTGAGGATCAACTGCATCCACTCTGCACAGACACAGCAAGCACCAAAGAAGTCCCACTGGAAAGGTAAAAAACAAACAAATGACACATATCACAAGGCAGTATAGAACGTGCACAAACCAATACATTACTTTGAAACACAATCACACAAAAAGCTGAAGATTCAAACATTAGTACAGCAGTCAAAAAAATTATACAAACTGGCCAAGGATACATATTAGATCAAAAGATTACAAAATGGGTTGCTTACCAAACACATCTCCACAAACTACAGATCTGCCAAAGCTGCATCCCCAAACAGGATTCACCAGCAAGACAAAGGGACCGTTTGGCTCTACAATAAAGAAAAGAAAATTAGAACGCAAAAAAGATGACAAAACAATCAAGTAAACTGATACTTCCTCTGAAAGGAGGCGTGACACAGGAAAAAATAAAGACCACCAGATGGAAGTAAACCTTACCCCAGAAGCTGTTTACCCCCCACCACCACATACATAACCTAATTCCCAGGTGACCCAAAGGTTACCACTCACCCTGATGCCCAATCCACTCAAACATCAACAACCAACAAAATCTGCCCTCAAGGGAAAGGGCAGAATGCAAAAAAACTTGGCCCCCAAGGAGAGCGACCCTTGCCCAAGGGAACGCACCCTTAAAAAATCCCTGGTGTATATTGGGCTTCCATACCCCCCCCCCCCCCTCCCCCCTTGGGCAGATCAGCCTAAAAACAGGTGATCTGCCCCCTGGGGGAAGAAACTAAATAAATTATTCCCCC
Organism: Triturus cristatus; assembly: GCF_964204655.1. Lineage (NCBI taxonomy): Eukaryota > Metazoa > Chordata > Amphibia > Caudata > Salamandridae > Triturus > Triturus cristatus. The sequence continues at coordinate 890,680,737 of NC_140583.1, read as the reverse complement.
AAGGGCAGTGACCCTTACCCAAGGGTTTGGGTCCGTTCTGTGCATATTTCCCTGGTTCTGGCTGGCTTTAGCACCCCCACCCCAAGGTCAGACAGGCCTAAAAATGGCTGATCTGCAATTCATGGGGTGGAGGTGGGGGCGTAATACAAAAGAAATTATCCCCAAGGAGAGCAACCCTTGCCTAAGGAGTCTCTTCTCTTTTGTAAAGGTTTTCCTGGTGTCTGGTGGGCTTGCCCTCCCCCCCCCCCCCCCCCCCCCATTGGAGGGCAGATCGACCTAAATTCAGCTGATTTGTCTCCGGGTGGTGTGGGTGGCGGAATACAAAAAAGTGATCCTCCCTGTGGAGAAACCCTTGCCCAAGGGGGTCTTTTCCCACAATAGACACGAATAGTAAACCCCCTGGCATCTAGTGGGTTTCAACCCCCTGTCTGGGGGGGCAGATAGGCTGGGTTTCTTGGCCGATCTACCTCCATGGGTGGCTGAAACATAGATATAGATTAGTGCCCCATGGACAGCAACCCTTGCCTAAATGGCTGTTCCCCCAACCAAAATTAAAGCCTTGGTGGTCTAGTGGTGGGTTCCTGCTCCATGATCGTGTCCCCACCCGTGATCGTGGAGCAGGAATCCACTACAAACAGCCACAGGGGGAAAGAAAAACTCTTTCCTTTCCCCCGTGACTGTTTTCCTAAAAAAAAAAACAAAAAAATGTTCTTAAACCCGGAGAAGGACTTGCCTTGCTGAGCATCTCCCGACACGCTGGAGGCAAATGGCTTCCAGCGTGTCCCCATCAGTATTTGATGATGGCATGTTGTGGATGCAATGACGTCATCAGGTCACCAAGGGGGGGTCAGGGTGGAAGCAGAAGCGCATCTGCTGCCACCCCCAAAGGAGTCGTGTTGTGAGGGCTTCCAACATGGGTCTGTGCCAGGACGGCATGAAGCCGTTCTTGGCACATGCCTACCGTAGATGAGGAATGTTCCAAGCCGTCCTCCGCACAGATTTGTTTATGATTTTGATGATCATCAGCTTTTCACTAATAGGTTTACCATGTCCCAGAACTACTTCCTTAAGACCAACTGTTCAGCAAACCTCAATATCCAAGTTGAGGCAGTTACTCGTACAAACGGGCACAAATGATTTTTAACACTGAACAAAAGTGGATTTCCCAAGGTTAAGACTCTCTCAAAAGTGAGTCTCCAATAGGATCTAGAACAATGTCCTTCTGGAACTACCATATTGGTACACAATTGTATTGCAGCATTTCCAGTGCTTTTCTTTAACCTTGTCTAGGTTCCAAAACACATTTCAGAATAGGGTGGCCATGGTTCTGATTCTGAGGTGCGTTTATTTATGTATTTACGATTATCAACAGTGCAGCTATGTTACAAAACTCTAAAGTGCAAATAGCCAGAGGAATACAGTTGCACAACAAGAAATTTGAAATGGTGTGAAAGTAACAATAGTACAGTGCAAATGGAAGGGCACAAACCAGCCGAATTGTAACTGATCAGTTGAGATAAAGTGTAGCTTCTTGAAGGTTAGCAGATCAGGTTGAGTTCTGAAGGAATGAGCGAGGCAGTTCCAAAGACTAGGCATTGCATCCGAGAATGACTGTTTTAATACTGAGGACATGTTTAAGACCAGTGTTTGTATGAAGAGTCAATTCTTGCTCCGGCACCCTTTCTCTTTGCATGAAATGAGTGCTCTAATGAATGGAGGGGGTCTTGAGTTGGATAGTCTTGTGAGTGAGAGACCCAGTGGGTGTAAGAATGCCACCCACTAGATATGTGTCCTCTCCTAGTGTTGAGTATTGGTGTTGTGCCTAAAGCCCACAGAGTGTACTTCAAGCTTGCATTAGTACACATGGTCAAAAGCAAAGAAGAGCAGGGGTGTGGTATTTAATAAAATATCTACTTGTCCATGGGGCAGGTTGCTTCATAAATCTACTTGTCCTGTAACAAACGCCATTTGTCCCTTTGGTGCCATGTAGTGCGTCAATGAATTATGGCAGCAATCTTTTTATATAAGAACTCAGATCTAGCCTCTCTGATTATGCCAGAGCTCATTCCATAGAAGTGTTTGAATACTTGCAATCCCCTTATGTTGCCACATTTCCGCAGATCTACATACTGGAGCTGAAGGTAAGCAATAGTTCCAGGGTTAGAATGCCCTTTTGAGTCTGTGCCAACCTACTAACTTGCATGTTTTAAGGGTTGTAACAACTCTTCTCTAATCTTTTTGCATACTGAGAAATGTTGGAAATTTACTCCTGACAATGGCAGATGCAAATCTTCTTCCAGAGTTGGGAAAAAAGTGGTTGGAGGGAAAGAGAGCTTGCAAACACTCTGATTATCGCTTGAGGAAATCCAACATGCATAATTGGTGATGCAAAAATGCAGTTCACAAATATTTTCTAGGAGTGCTCTTTCTTGTCCTACTTCTATAAATTCTTGGGAATTCAAGAAAGCCCTAAAGCTGCACTTAATGCAAGGACAAATACCATGGGTTCACTTTTGAGACTATTTTTTAAATAATTGGGCCCCTAATTTGGTCTGGCGTCGACCATGAACTTATGCGTTTATTCAAATTTTCTCTCTTGCTCTCTGTATTGGCTGGCTTCACTGTGAGTGACAGCATTCTGCTCTTTCATAAGGAGCATATCGGAACACAAAGCAGTTTGTCCAGTGGCAGTGTGTGTTTTTTGAGACCAAAAACAATTTTTGCTTTTGCCAATGTTTGTTATAGTGATGAGGGCCCGGCAGCTCCCACCCCAAGAAGGTTTTACAAAAACCATACCAAAACAAGTCACACATTGACAAAACTAAAAAGCTGACCACCAATTTCAGACCTACTGGCTTTGCCAATGCTTGTTTATTTTTGTTTCCCATAATCTTATTGAAACTGGTTACACGGATTTTCCATTATGAATATTTTGGGAAACACTAGCATGCATCAACACACGTTACCAAATGATGCTGCTAAGAAATGGTACCTGAAATTTTACAGTAGTTTAGCAAAATGTTTTTTTCCTGCTTTCATTTTTTTATCAACATTTTATTTTGAAAACAAAGAATCATCAATCTTGCTTGCAAGCCTCTGCAAATATTTGCATAAAATCAGAGAGCATTCTGGGAGCATTATACATAGCCTCATATTGCTAAACTTTGAAAACGTGTGTACACATTTTTATACTGAAACCAGTCAGTAGTGCAGTCAGAGATTACAACATTCACTTAGAGCGCTCACTCTAATAATAAAGGCTTTAACCCCTTCCCTGCTCATGACGGAACCACTCCATCATGAGCCACGGGCGCCGTGTGCTCATGACGGAGTGGTTCCGTCATGCTGCGGCCGTTGGCGGCCGCTCCGCCCACGCGGCGCTGATTCCCCGCCTGTGCGGGCGATTAGCGCGAGTGGGCGGAGTCGTGACGGAACCACTCCGTCATGAGCACAGCGCGCCCGTGGCTCATGACGGAGTGGTTCCGTCATGAGCATGGCGGCGCCGCGCTGCCCCCAAACCCCCCCAGCGCCGCGGCAAAATTCGTGCCGCGGCGAAGGGGTTAAATGAATGAATCATAAATTCAAGTTTGAACAGCATTAACATATGGAACAGCATTAAAATATTACCTTAACTTCAAGCAGTGCCCTTCCCTGATCCATTATGTGATACTGCAAACTAGCAGCCGAAGGGTTTGCGCTGCAGGGGGTTGGGCCTACTTGCCACAAGGACAAAATACCCTTTAAAATTTGTTGCATTTGACCCCAAACAATATGTCCTGGGCGTCGTGCTATAAGAATTCCACATCCTTGGAAGAGGTCCACAATTTCCTCTTACGTAGAACAAACACCCCATTGTAGACCTTAACTCTCTCAGGGTAGGGAAGTAGAGCTGTCCATGGCTTACTCGGGGAAGGTGATGAGGGCTAGTAACCTCAAGTCGCTGGCACACAAATTAATGTCCAATCAGTGGTTTTTGTTTAGAAAAGGAAATGTACATATATATTGTGTGTGTGTGTGTATATATATATATATATATATGTATATGTGTGTGTGTGTGTGTGTATATATAACTAACTACTGGCGGTCGCCAGTAGATAGTTATAGTTAGGACCTATTTTCCATAGGAAATCCGCAACATTCTATTCCCAATAAGTCTGGCGCCGGTTGATGAATCCTCGCGCAATTTTCCAGACTTTTGGCCAGGTCCGCTCCGCTGCTACCCTGAAAGTTTTGCGGTGATCCGTCAAGCGGGGGCCGAGAAAAAAGGGGGATCTGTTGTCGCAGCTACAGCCCGAACCGCTGAACGGAATGACACCAAATTTGGCAAAGAGGTAGTACTCCGTTCAGACTCGTGCCTTTTGCATAAATGGTGTGAATCCGTTCAGTAGTACCTGAGAAAATGAGAGTTAAAAGTACATATATATCTATGGCCGGGGAGGATCCGCGCACCCTACCCGCACCGTAAGCGCACCCTCCTCGAACCGAGCGCGCACCCTCCCGATCGCGCGCTGAATGCTAATTGGCTGTCGAGTGTCTGTCTACGTTCGAAACCAGGAACTGTTGGCGGCCATTTTCTGCCTTGGTAGAAGCAAGGCTGAAGTAGCAAGGGGAATAAGTGTGTAAAACATATAAAGGGGGCAGAGTGGAAATACTCTGACCCTCTAGAGGTCCTTAGGGGGTCCCAGAAGGACCCCCTGGGGCCCCCCGTTTAAAAAAAAAAAAAAAACAGGCGAAATGTGCGCACGGTGCGTGTATCCTATCGCGTTGGGTGCACGGATTCTCTCGCGTTTGGTGCGTGGATCCAAGGGAAAAAAAATTGAAAAAAGACAAGAAATCATTGGTTGTATGACAACTTTCTACACTGAAAGGTAGGGTGTATATTTCTGTTTTTTAAAGGCATGATTCTTATTGGTTAACAAAAACAGATTGTAAGGAACATTATATATGATAAGCTGATATGTTGAAAAGTCAAGCACACTTGCTGTCTTGTTTAGCAACATTTTGTGCTGAACTTGTGACCTGTGTGCTCAGTGCAGTGTTCCATGACCTGTTTCTATGGTAACAGGCAGAAGGAAGATTGGGGGAAGGGTTGAAATGTATTTCATCTGGAAAGGGTTGAAATGTTTAACCAATAGAAATGTGTGTTTGCTTTTGAGTTTATGTGGGAAGGATTGTGATTTGATGTGTACATGTATATGTGTGGAAAATGAAAGGGAAACTTTTTTCCATTCTTTGTTTTTGCTGAGAGGTGCACAGTGCAGAGATTATGTAAAAGAAAATCTGGTGTGTGACTGATATACTTCTTAATCAACTTGAAAGGTGATTTATTTAATTGTGAGTGGATGTATGTAGACTATTTTGATTTTTATCAGACTAATGTATTTCTCCTGCTAAATTGTAGGGAGTACTTTTTTCTCTACAATCTTATTGCCAGTGTTTGTGCATGTAGAAACCATTCTGTGATAAGCATTTGTGTTTTTCATGTGTTTGCAGACAGATAACTGTGCTGTTTTTATATTTTGGTAGAATTAGAAACCAGTCATTGTTTATGAATTTGTGAAATGAGTTATGTTTCTATACTAAAATGTAGTACTCCTTCTAGATGAAGAAATGTGTTTTGGTAAGCTGCTAGGGATAGTGTTGCTTGTCTAGAATCACACTGTGAGTCTGTGTGCATTTGGGAACCACTGTGAGAGAAGCATTTGGTAACATCGTGTATTTGCTGACAGATAATGGTTTTAAAACCTGTCTTGTTGTCAAGTTTTAGTAGCATTAGAAGCCAGTGTTTGCTTATGCTTTGATTAAATGAGTCCGGCTTTGACACAAAAGTGCAGTCCTGAAATATGTAGATTGTGTGCAGTTCCCTTTTCACTTCCACAGTAGTGAATGATTTTTGGTAAACTCCTAGGTATAGTGGTTGTTGTCTAGAATCACACTGTGAGTCTGTGTGCATTTGGGAACCACTGTGAGAGAAGCATTTGGTAACATCGTGTATTTTCTGGCAGATAACTCTTTTAACACCTGTCATGTTGTCAAGTTTTAGTAGCATTAGAAGCCAGTCTTTGCTTATGCGTTGATTAAATGAGTCATGCTTTGACACTAATGTGCTGTACTTCATATGTAGATTGTGTGCAGTACCCTTACCTCTTCTAGACTAGTGAATGAGTTTCGGTAAACTGCTAGGGATAGTGTTGCTTGTCTAAAATCACACTGTGAGTCTGTGTACATTTGGGTAAGGATTGTGAGAGAAGCATATGGAAAAATCGTGTATTTTCTGGTAGATAACTGTTTTAAAACCGGTCATGTTGTCAAGTTTTAGTAGCTTTAGAAGCTATTCTTTGCTTATGCGTTGATAAAATGAGTCCGGGATTGACACTGAAGTGCAGTACCATGTACTATTCTCTTCACTGTGCCAGAACTGAAAATTTTAAAGTTTTACCCAGGCACTGTCCTAGCAGTAGTCTGATGATTTAGTCAGTTTCCAAGTACTCATGTTGTGAACCATGCATTACCACATAGACTGCTTCAAATGTCTATGCAGTATGCATGCAGTCTTCTAACATACTATACACTTGTCTTTCACATCTTCAATTCCCTAGTCAGTATCCATACAGTCCAGCAAACATCCTGTCGCTCCCTTTGCACTCCTCTAGTGACCCATTCAGTACCAAGTACTAATCCATTCACTGTGTCAAAAGCCAACCACTTATAAATTCACCCAGGCACTCTCTTTGCTGTACTCTAATCATTCCGTCAGTTCCCAAGTACTCATGCAGTGAGCCAGGCCTTAGCACATAGACTGCTTCAAATGCCTATTCACTATGCATGCAGGCCTCTAACCACCTATACAGTTGTCTTTCACACCTTCAATTCCCCAGTCAGTATTCATACACTTCTAGCAAACACCCTGTTACTTACCCAGTGTGTCTCCTTATAGTAGTGTAATTATTCAGTCGGTTAGCATGTAGTCTTTTAGTGAGGTAGGCTTTAGGGCATGAACTGCTTCAAAGTAGTATGCACAGTGCATGTAGTGTTTTAACCATCGTCACACTTGTGGTTTAGGGTTATAGTTTCTTAGTCAGTTTTTATATAAAATGTGTTTGTACAGTAATGAAATAGTATAAATTTGAAAGTTATTAAAATACATTTATTTGTGATTCTTTTTTACAGATACAGAATAGGAGTGTTTCTCATCCGTTTGCACTCTTCTCGTGCAAGATTGTTTGGATGAAGGGTCCTTCGGTGTTTCATCATACTTGCCCTACGAGTATTTCTCGTTAGGATCCCCTCGCAACAGAACTCTTTTGCAAATCTTGCACGTGACCAAGGTGGCATTGATCTTTGTTTGCCCCTCGGGAAAAGTAAAAAATTTCCACAGCACTGAAGAAAAACGTTGTGGGCGTAGTGCCTCCTCCAAAAATTCATCCTTAGATTCGGTAAATATTTTAAAGCGACAACATTTACAGTTTTTGTAAGTTAAATTTATAAAATTTTGTTAGCCATAAGCATTTTATATATCTGTGATTTGTATCTTGTGGTATTTTGCTGAGAATAGCATGTTGTTGTTTTTTTAACAATCTTTCTGATTGTTTTTTTTTTTGCCCGCTGTCGCGTGATGAGTACGATTGAAATCACTATTTTTAGTGAAATTCAATATATTCTGAGAACAGCAAAAAAGGCAAACAAATTACTTTGTGGAAATTATGCTGTGTTGTAAAAATTAATTATTGCATGTTATTTTTTTTCCTTTTCTTTCACAGATCCAAATGTAAAAATAAGCAATTTATATGAATTTAGATTGCAATGAAAATCTGAGTAAAATGTATACCATTTTTTATTCCTATTTCTGTGAAGGTAAGTTTAACTAAGTCTCAATATGCAGAATGAGGAGGTCTGCAAGAAGCTACAAAGTTGAAACATGTTTCTAAAAACACTCTGTTTATACCCATGTAGTTTTGAAATCTGACCATAATCAGATATCATGTGACCTGCAAAAAAAGAGATTTGAGGGGTTCATAATATTTCCCATTGTAGCTATTGAAGGATCGCAATCATTTCAATCATTCTTCTTTGAATATCTTTGCAGACAAAACTCTGTGCTTACCTTCTATCATTCACAAGGAATTTCAGAACTGGAAATATGTCACTTTTTGTTACATAGTTATTGCGCAAGACACTCTTTCCTATTAACAAAAAGAGGAAAAGGCACTCTGTGCAGTTTTTTGAATCTCCATGTATATACAACCTCATTATGCACACCAGTTTGCGTTGAAAGGGTGTTCTATAAGTGTTGTTGTGCATGATTGCACACATGTCTAGATTTGTCAGAAATTATAAATTTCGATATGTGTGAATGCTGCACCATTCTAAAATTGGTGTAGGAAAGCAAAACAAGGAGAATTGTTTTCATTTCTCCACATTTTTATATCTTCAATGCATGCTACAATGCTCAGCATACATTGAAGGAGAAAAATGCCTTTACTGATTGTTTTTATGCAGGAAGGTGTGTCTTCCTGCACAAAACAAACAGCACATGACACAGATATCCTTGCACTATGGTGCAAGGGTGCCTGTGTCACCACATGGCTGCAGTTTAAGCAGTTGTGTAGAGAGAAGCATAGATTTGCGACATATTTATGTACATATGTTGCATCCCTGTGCTTCGGAAGTACTACAGCACACTGCAGTTAAAGAGGTTACTGTGTGATGCTGCAGCACTTCCTCATAGTTCTGCACTTATACATTCACCTTGCGCTACTAATGCATTCATTCAGTCAATTATGTACTACACATACATTCATCTAAACTTTCACACACTAACAAAGAAATTTTGCTCTTTTTTTTAAACCAGGAAAGTTAGTTCTTAAAAGAACTTTTTTTTCCTTCTTTTATATTTTTTTGGGGGGGTTTTCTGAACAATTAAAAAAAAAAAATTGGTTTTTCTGCAAAAACAAAAAACAAAACAGGAGGAACCAAGCAATGAACTTAAGGGAACAATAAAAAAAATCTAGCAAATGTGACTTTCTTGCCGGCGGCAGATCAGATCGATCGACTGCTCACCGTAGCACAAAGTCGCATTGCACTTAGTGCAGAGCACTTTTAAATATTAAAATTGAGGACGGATGTCCAAATTTTGGGCTGATGGATGCACTCTTGAAGTGCTTGGCTGCGATGAGGTGGAAGGCGCAGGAGCAGGAGTGTTTCTCATCCGTTTGCACTCTTCTCGTGCAAGATTGTTTGGATGAAGGGTCCTTATGTGCTTCATCAGACTAGCCGTGCCGCACGAGTATTTCTTGTTAGGATCCCCTCGCGACAGAACTCTTTTGCAAATCTTGCATGTGACCAAGGTGACATTGGTCTTATTCTGCCCCTCGGGAAAAGTAAAACATTTCCACACCACTGAAGAAAAACATTCTTTGCGTAGTGCTTCCTCAAAAAATTCATCCTCAGGTGATGCCTGCTGCCCTGAAGCCATTTTTAATTGAAAAAAGTTAGAGCTAAGTGTAAACTTAGTCTAAAAAATATTCTTCTTTGCAAAGAGATGCTCCTCCAAAGAAGAATGATTTAATTGGGTGGGGTCTTTCAATAGTTAGAACAGGAAGTGTAATGAACCAATCGAATCTCTTTTTTTGCAGGTCATATGGGATCCGCGCACCCTGCGCTTACGCAGCACGCACCCAGCGCGCATCCGCGAAATTGAATTTAAAAAAATTATAGGATTAGATGTAAAAATATATTAGTTTTAAGACTAGTTTAGAGTTTGTCTTCAATTAATATTCACATGAAATACATATATATATGTTTTTTTAAATGTTAAATATTTCGCGGGATCCGTGCACCTACCGCGTCATAGATGCAGACGACGCATCGCGGAAGCATTAAACGTCGCGTTACATACATCGAATGTGTCGCGTATAGGCTGTGAGTCGCGTACCTGTCGTATTGCGATCGCGCACTAAACACGTACCCAACGCATACTGTGCGCGGATGCTTCCGCGTAGGGATCGAGAACGGTGCGCGGATAGGGTGCGCGGATCCAAAAACATTGAAAAAAAATATGTAAAATAAAGTTTTAAACATATAGTTAAAGAAATATTTTTTAAAATATGTTTGAAAAACCCAATAAAAACAAATAATATTTTTAATTTTTTTAAATAATTAATTAAATAAATACATTTAAATATGGTGATAAAAAAAGAATTAAAAAAAAACATAATTAATCAAATTGACACACTGAAATTGAAAAATTTTTCAGTGAATTATTTATATATATATATATATATATATATATATATATATATATATATATATATATATATATATCCTTGAAAAACGGAGTTCCAACTGTGCTCTCAGGTCAAGGAAAAAGACACCACACCATCCAAGTTGCTTCAAGGGGGTTTATTGCTTCATAAACCCAACGTGACGCGTTTCACCCTCAACGGGCTTGCTCACACACCGTTATGCTACCGGACCATCGTATACATACTAAAATTGTATAGGCATCGACATTGAAAGAGGACTTTTGCAAGGGTTATTCAGCGCCATATTGGAACAGTAAATATTTGCACAAATGACAGTATTTTGTAGGCGCCATTATAAAACAGTAACACAACTCGTGTATTGAGTCCAAACATACTCTTTGCTTGTTTGCAAATGAACACTCGTGGACTGTGTCAAGACATGCTTTGTAATTTGAACATAGACACTCAAATACTATTGAAAATTGACTCATTAGTAGATGGAAAAGCCTGAATCTCGCTCCTATAGCGATAAGGTTATTCAGCGCCATTTTGAAACAGTAATTGTTTGAACAAATGACAGTGCTTAGTAGGCGCCATGATACAACAGATCGTCTGTTGTGTCCAAGCATGCTTTTTGCTTGTATGCAAATGGACACTCGTGGACTGTGTCAAGACGTGCTTTATGATTAGTACATAGACACTCAAATCCTAGGAAAATTAACTTGTTTGTAGATGGAAAGGGCTGTATCTCGCTCCTAGTGAGAACAGATGTCGTCCACTGCAGTAATGCGGTGCCGTGAGATGAGGCTGAAGGGCGCTTAATTGCTCTTTGTGTAGTACAGTGTCATAAATTGCTCCCAGTGAGCTTAGTTCTAGGGCATTGGATGAGCACTGGTATAACCTAAGGGGCAATATGGTAGTTTTTGTGGTAGATTTACGCACTTGTTCACTTTGTTTACATCTAATCACGCATAATGGTATCGTCCGTTAAATGGGAGCAAGTATGTGTGTGCCCTCTATTTGTATTACTCATTACTGGTGCACCCTATTCCCCGTTTACTTCCAAGCAAGTTGGTTGAGACAATAAACTATGTTGATCTACAAACCACATGTATGTTGAGGTGTCGGCTTTGACCCTGGTGTCTTAGGTCTAACTGGTGTTAAAAGCTACAGCCTGTCATGCCTGCCCTTATGATTGCCTTGCATTGTTTCTATAAAGTCCAGAAAAATAATGACATAAACATTCAATTATTATGTGACACGCTGGTCCAATGGTGCATCCTTAACCCAACTACCAAAAAATTCAAAAGTGTCCCGATAATCAAATTTAAGATTTAAAAATAGAGTTGGTCTTATCTGTTCACTGGAGAGCAGCTTGGGAAGAGAAGGGTAGGGATCCTGTGTCGCGGGCTCGAGACATAGTCCCTTCCTTTCTTCCTGTAAAAGAGAAACACAGGGTCAGTTGTCATTATCTACAATAGACATTACAAAGACAGTTGCAATACAAACTGCATTAGTTAATCAACTCGTTAGACGTAAGTGGGCCTCGATATACCCTCCCACCTGGGTCATCCTCCTAGAGGTGTTCATTCTATTCATCAATGAGATTGGTGCCCTAAAAATTACTCTCACAAGTTAATCCCCATGCAGGTGTATTGCCATCTCCTCGTCCATGTTATGGCCATTCGGATATTTGGTCCCCATCCCAATTATGTGACGTGATTCACGTTGTCTTAGTTTAAGAGTACTGTTGCCTCCTCTCTTATTAGGTAGGATTCTTTCTATTGCATAGTATGACAGTTTGGTATAGTCTGAAAAATGTTTAGCCTCGAAATGTCGGGCAATGGGATACTGTTGGTCCTTATTTGTAATTGCCCTCATATGCTCGAGGACCCGTTTCTTAGCCATGTGTGTGGTACTTCCTACGTAGCTAAGTTGGCAGGGGCATTCCAGCACATAGACCACGTTGGTGCTGCTGCAAGTGAGGAACTGTTTAATAGGAATCATGCTGTGTGTACTGCTGTTCCAGAACTCCTTGCGTAAGCGGCTGTTGCCGCAAGCCTTGCAGTGTCCACAGGGATAGAAGCCTTGTAGATCAATAGTATTGCTTCTTTCCATGCTTGGTAAGTCACTGTGTACAAGCATGTCTTTTAGGCTACGTCCTTTCCTATAACTTATTGGGGGATGGGAAGGTATCGTCTTGCCTATAACTGGATCTCCTTTAAGGAGCTTCCAATTCCGGGAGATCATTTTTCTGATTTTGTCTGACTGGCCGTTGTATGTGAGAATCAGTCTGGTTTCAATATTCTCATCATTTGTGGGTGAATTGGACTCAGGGGAGGATTCAAGGATTGCACCTCTGTCAACCATTTTGATCCTGTCCATCGCCTTTTTCAGCACCCACATGGGGTATCCTCTTTCTCTAAATCTCTGTGTCATGGTTATTTGTTCTTTTAGGAAACCCTCCTCTGTGCTACAATTTCTCTTTGCTCGAAGCAGTTCCCCATAGGGGATGCTCCATTTGAGTGTGTTGGGGTGACTGCTAAGAGCATGAAGCAGCGTATTACCTGCTGTAGGTTTACGAAACAAAGAAGTTGTTAATTTGTTGTTCGAAATTTCTACACATGTGTCAAGATATTCTACCCTCACATTGCTTGTAATATGTGTGAGTGTAAGGTTGTTGTTGTTCTGGTTCAGTCTGGTAATGAAACTATTGGCTTCCTGTTTGTTGCCTTTCCAGATTACAAACAGGTCGTCAATATAACGTAACCAGAGTATTACTTTGGTAAAATCAAACTGTAGGCTGGGTTCCTTCCTGATGTCCTCCTCCCATGCTCCCATAAAGAGATTGGCAAAGCTCGGCGCGAAGCTCGTCCCCATCGCCGTACCGAGCGATTGTTTGTAAATTACATTATCAAACATAAAAAAGTTATTTTTCAGACAAAATTTGATAATGTCAAGTATCATCAGAGTATGTTCTTTGAATCGGATGTGTCTGCGTTTGAGAAATCTTTCGCAAGATTCTACTCCTTGTTCGTGATTGATGACAGTATAGAGGGAGTTAACATCCATAGTTATCAATAAAAAGTCATCTTCCCATCTGACATTATGGATTTTACCCAAGAAGTCTTTTGTGTCCTTGACATATGACGGGAGAGAGATTACAAATTCCCTGAGGAAATGATCCGCATAGCGCGATAGATTTTCCAAAACACATCCTCTAGAGGAAATAATGGGTCTACCAGGGGGATTGGTTTTGTTTTTATGTATTTTGGGAAGTAGGTACATTACTGGGAGGATAGGGTGATCTTTCTTCAGGTAGCAGAATTCTTCCCATTCGATCAACCCCTTATCCTTCCATTCGCCCAGTTTTTCCCAAATCTGTACAATGCTGTTGTTGTAATCTGTGCGATTCGACCTAGAGTAAGTGTTGGTATCACTCAGTTGTCTCGTAGCTTCTGCTACGTACATTTCCCTGGACATGATGACAATGTTGCCCCCTTTGTCAGCGGGTCGAATTACAATGCTGTCATCTTCGGCTAGCTCTTGTATGGCCCTCCTTTGTGTAAGGGTCAGGTTGTGTTTGAAAGTTTGCATTTTCTTGGCCCAGTTCTTTTGCCTAAATTCCAGAAGGTTCTGGCTCACCTGCTCCTGGATGGCGCTGAATAACCTTATCGCTATAGGAGCGAGATTCAGGCTTTTCCATCTACTAATGAGTCAATTTTCAATAGTATTTGAGTGTCTATGTTCAAATTACAAAGCATGTCTTGACACAGTCCACGAGTGTTCATTTGCAAACAAGCAAAGAGTATGTTTGGACTCAATACACGAGTTGTGTTACTGTTTTATAATGGCGCCTACAAAATACTGTCATTTGTGCAAATATTTACTGTTCCAATATGGCGCTGAATAACCCTTGCAAAAGTCCTCTTTCAATGTCGATGCCTATACAATTTTAGTATGTATACGATGGTCCGGTAGCATAACGGTGTGTGAGCAAGCCCGTTGAGGGTGAAACGCGTCACGTTGGGTTTATGAAGCAATAAACCCCCTTGAAGCAACTTGGATGGTGTGGTGTCTTTTTCCTTGACCTGAGAGCACAGTTGGAACTCCGTTTTTCAAGGATTTAAATTACCGGGTTACTCCACCGGCGCTGTGCCACCCCTCGGAGGGCTACGTTTTCCGACAGGAGTGCATCTTCACAGAATATATATATATATATATATATATATATATATATATATATATATATATATATATATATATATTCACTGAAAAAAACATGGGTTTCACTCACGTTATAGTTGGGAATTAGCATTTAAAAAACCTTGCAAATTCACTGAAAAAACCATGGGTTTCACACACGTTATAGTTAGGAATTAGCATTTAAAAAACCTTAGAAATTCAATTGAGTGATGTCACTGACCATGTCATGAGTGATGTAATATGTGACGTCATCAGTAGTGCATTGCGGGCGCGCGAGTTATAGTTAGCTGAACTAACTATAACGGGGGAATTTCATTGGTTTTTTACGAGTGAAATGTCCAGCTAACTATAACATGTGTGAAACCTTTGGTTTTTTCATTGAATTTCTAAGGTTTTTTAAATGCTAATTCCTAACTATAACGTGTGTGAAACCCATGGTTTTTTCAGTGAATTTGCAAGGTTTTTTAAATGCTAATTCCTTACTATAACGTGAGTGAAACCCATGGTTTTTTCAGTGAATTTGCAAGGTTTTTTAAATGCAAATTTTTTTTTTTTTTCTTCTTTTTTTTTTTTTACATATTTTTATTTTAATTGTCTATCCTTTTTTAAAGACTATGGTTAAATTTTAAAAATTCTACAATATGTTTTTATTTTACCATTTTTTTATAATAAACAGGTAATTTATTAGTATTACATATTTTTTTTTTTTCCTTTTTTTATTTTTTATTTTTTACCGTGCGCGTACGGTAAGCGCACGTCTTGCTGTAATTACGTTAGATTTCTACGCTGTTTGCGTTCATTTACGCAATTTGCGTAGACGCACGTCACGCGCGCACAGCGCGTAACGCGTACGCTGCACGCGCACGTTACGCGGAAGTGAAGGGGCGTGCCTGTTTTGCGCATGCGCGCGAGCGCGTGTCTTTTTTACGCGCATGCGTACTTTTGCCGTAAGCGCACCGTAAGCGTACGGTGGGTCATGTGATCATGAAACACAACTTTTGATTGGTTGAAACTACTTTCAGTTCTAGAACTCTCCTACACCACACCCATTCCCCTCATTTCTGCTTGTGATCCCTTAGGAGAAGGAGCTGGGTTGTCTTTGTGATACGATGGCAGAACAGCAGAGCCCTTCTGAGAGTGAGGCTAGCAGCACTACCTTGAGGCAGAGAGCGAGGAAACAAAAGACCTCTTTCATATGGGAGTATTTTTCTTTTCCAGAGGGCCAGCAAAAGGTAAATGCACCCTTAGTGACTTGTAAGCTGTGTGGCCGTGTACTTTCAAGAGGGAATCCCGACAGGAAGTATTCCTTCGGGAATCACACCATGTTGAGACACCTTAAGGATGTACACAGAAGGACACGTGCTCGACTTACTGAAAGTAACCCTTCAGTAAATCAACCAAGCACATCCACAGCAGCTCAGCCTGGACCATCATCTGCAGTGCTGAGTCCTTCTTCTGCAGGTCAGGTGAGCCCTTCATCTGTGGGGGGAGCATCTCCTTTTTCTCGTCCTCAGGAAATTAACCCTCGGTTTCTGAGGGTTGAAATACGGTGCGCCACTTGTCATGATCTAATTTGTTATAGGGAGACCAGTATTTCCCTAGTGAACAATAAAATAGATCAGCACACTTGTCGTACCGTCTAATATTCCCATTCTTTCTTTCCTCTGTCCCTGCATGAACACAACGGCTCTTTTAAGAGCCAACCTTACCTTTCATCTATTTTTTATATATGTTTTTAAAACTTTTTTTTTTTTTTTTTTACCGTACGCGTACGGTACGCGTAATTATTATTTTTTTTTAAAAAAAACACTAAAAATCAATTATCACATTACAAGGTCCTTGAGAGACTAAAATGAAAAACTGAAAATGTGATTGTGGAGAAGTGGAAAAAAAGGACCATGATATTTTTGACTTACCATACCCACTCAAAAAAATATTTATTCATTTTAAATTTTTTTAATTGCTTTAAAAATGGTTCTAGTTTTCGAAAATTTTCTATCTCAATCTGAAAAAAAAGAAAAAAGTATTAATATTTAATAAAACATTTTATAATACAGTACACATTTACATATTTTTCAAAAAACATTTTTGCCTTTTTTTTTGCTGTTTTCAGAATATATTGCATTTCACTATAAATTGTGAAAGCAATTGCATTCATCATTTAACAGCGGGCAAAAAAAAAATTAACAATCTCAAAGATTGTTTTAAAAAAGCCCACAATCTCTTTTTGCATAAACATAACTTTATAGAAATGCATAATATTCTTTAAAAATATCATCTAATATCAATACTTATTTCTTTAAAATACCGTCTGTTATTTTTGTTTCAGAAGTATAATCACAAAAATATATCTCACATAACTCCACAATACATCTGGTTCCATTTCCTTTAGGCCAAATAGTAATTTTAAAATTCTTTTTTGATTAAATTTCCAATGTTAATCCAATAAAAATCTAAAGTTTAAATTGTACAGATCTCACCGATTCTCTGTAACATTTTGGTTTCCGAAAGATTTATTAATAATTAAATAAGTCCACAATAGAATTGTTTACCTTTCCGCATGGCCAAATAGTAATTTTAAAAATATTTTTTGAATAAATTTCCAATGGCAATCCAATAACATTTCAAAATTTAAATTGTGCAGATGTTACCGATTTTTACAAAATTTTTGGTTTTCCAAAGTTTCATTTAAAATTGAAAAAGTCCACATTACAATTGGTTACCTTTCCATTAGGCCAAATGGTAATTTGTAAAATCATTTTTTTTGATAATTCCACTGGTAATCCAATAAAATGGTAAAATTGTTTTGTCCAGATGTTGCCAAATCTCTCTAAAATTTAGGTTTCAGGAAGATTAGATAGGAATTTGCTAAATCAAAAGGCAAACGTTGCTTAAAAATCAATTGGGAATCATTACACAGTGTCCAGCCTTTTTCACATTTAAGATAAACTGTGTAATGTCCAGAAGTTACAGTAGGTCCATCATGGAAAATTATTGCAACTGTTACAAAAGTTTTTCCTGAAATTGATAATTGCTGTCCTGTAAACTTCTTTATTAAAGTATCTAATTTTGAACCATCAGCTTTACAGCGTTGCATCATTAAAATTACATACTGTCCGTATTCCTTTAAAATTAACGTTGAAAACATGTCAGATTGACACTCACTGCATTCCATGCTATGATTAGCATCTTTAACTAATTTAGCAAAAGTGACTGTTTTACTTTCTGGCAATGTTAAATAAATAAACCTTTCAGAATCAACATTAGAGCCACATATATTATAACAGTTTTCACAACTATGTTCCCATTTATAAGAGAGACCAAATACATTTTTAATGGGAACCCCTTCTTCTTCCAGTACCTGAAGAAAAAACATCAAGAATTCCTGTGCGTCTTGCTGTACATTTTGAGAAAACTGTGTTCGTCCTGAACATACATCTAAAAGTTTTCTAATTTCAGTAGCACTTTCTATTTGAGTTTTATCATTACTCAGCTTTTGAAAAAGGAGACTCAACTCCGAACAGAATCTTTTTCCCTGATTTACTATTATCTGCTCTTGCACACTTTCCAGATAAAATGCAACATTCAGCACTACATTAGCGTAGCAGTTGACACCAGAGCTATTTTCAAAATGACATCCTACAACCTGTTCTTCATTTTCCTTTTTCTTTTTGCTTGCAATTACATCACTCCTCTTTTTTTTTCCTCCTCTCTATATCTTCATTACAGATATTCTCATTTCTCCTTTTACGAGAAACTACACGTTTCTCCAACACAGGATACTGACCTAAATGAGGAGCATAGCTTCTTCTTAATCTATTATACTCCTTTACACAATTTGCATCAGCACTAACTTTTGAGTCATCAAAGTCTATCATGAATAAACCTGATAATGTTTTCACTCGTGACAAAGCAACATATGCCATACCTTCTTTGAACACAGTTGAACCAATGTTCACAAATGCACAATCTACAGTCAATCCTTGAGACTTGTGAATAGTTACAGCATATGCTAGAGAAAACGGAAACTGCTTCCTACGTACATATAAATCTTTCACAAGCATGAAACGAACTGAACAACGACAAATGTCTTTAACTTCTTCTATCTGATCAAATTTTATTTTTAAACATTCAATTCCATCTTTTTTCTGATAATTAATAAAACCCACAACTCTTCCCATAGCTCCATTAACTAAACCTTTTTCAACATCCAAATTTCTCCTTAAAAATACTCTACAGTTCATGCAAACATATAGATTTTTTTCTAATCCAGCTGTTTTGGAAATGTTCTTCTCTAGTGAATCCAATTTATTTTTCAGTGTGCCTGTTAATGTGACAGTAATTCTTCCATCCTCAATTTTGTCCACTGCTTCCAATTTCCTGATATCTTCCTTTTCCAATTTCAAAAGCTCCTCATTGAATATTGAGCATTCACGTAGAGTTGGCATTAAGCAGATGACACTTTTCTTTTCTGCAATGTTCTTGTATATCTTCTCTGCAACTATTTCTTCCTTTGGAAATAAATTATGTAGCAGCCGACTCTGTAATGCTTTTTTGCCAGCTTCAGTGAGTAGTCCAATTCTGATATCTTTCAGAATACTTCCATATTCTTCATCGTTTGCTTGCCTCATATTAGTAGTAAGTTCCTTGTACTCAAAGAAGGACCAAATATTTGCATTACCGATGCTTCCCAATGACTTCTTTGTGTCTTCATGTGTCACAGTATTAAACACTGGTTGTCCTTTAACTGGAGTAAGTTGCAAAAGATCTCCAAAAACTATGACGTGTTTTCCTCCAAATAACACGTCATAGTCTGTCTTCAGAATTTGCTGCATTCTTAAATGCACAAAGGCAAGCATTAAGTTTGATACCATGCTCACCTCATCAATAATGAGAACTTGCATCTTCTTCAATACTCTTGATACTTCCAAGCATGCTTCTCCAGTTAGCTTGTTGTATTGTATTTTGTTCTCATGCTCCACTGGTAACATTAGCAAACGATGTAAAGTGATTCCTTTTATGTTATATGCTGCTAACCCAGTTGGAGCAGTAACCACACAAGACAAAGTAGAATCCGTTTTTTGCTGTAGGTAGCTTCTGATGACTTTTATAAGGAAACTTTTTCCAGTTCCAGCTTGTCCGCTTACATACATCCTGATTGGATGAAATGATGTGCATGAGCACTCTTTTTTTTCATGTAGAAATCCGTGATCAATTTTGTTTCTGATCTCTTCATAAATTTGTTGCTGCTCTTCGTTCAGTTGTCTTTCCAAATTTTGTAAGTCTATAAATTCTTCTTGAGCTTGATTCATAGCTGTTTGCACTTCATTCATGGCTATTGATGCTTCATTTTCAACGATTGGTTGTCCTAGGGGATCTTGACTGAGTGTTCCTGAACTTTGGCTGTCCTGAGAACTGTCTCTAGCTATTTCTGCTGCAATTGTAGTTTCCTGTTCAATTTCTTCATTTAACATTTGCAGATAAGTTGAGAATGTACTGCATTGTATGCTGTCTTTGCAAGCATTAAAAGAATCTTCATAGCTTTGAAATTCTCCCAGTAGTTCATCCTCTGTACGCCATGGTTTAAACAGCTGTAAAAGAGCCAAGTAGTAAAATTCCTTTTTGTCAGTAGTGTCGCAACTCAGCTTCCTGTGATTTATCAAACTTTCTTTTGTTTGCTTCACCAAACATCCTTCCTCACCAATGACTTTATATTTTCCATTGTTGATGTCTTCTGTGGCTTTCCGTGAATAAATGTAGTTCTGCAGCACTTCATAGAGACACATGTTCTCCAGATGATGACTTCTCTTGGGATAATATGTGTCCAACATGTTTGATTTCAAAATATCTGTACTTTCTGGGTCATTCTCGGCCAAATATTCAATTTCTCAAACAGATTTCAGTACCCGATTTCTCATTGCTGCAAGGCCTAAACTTGCCCAAATTATTCTTCTTGATTTCGAGTAGAGACTTGCAGAAGATAACCTATCTGAACATTCGTAGGATCCAATTTCTCGATGCGATAACATCTTCAAACTGAAACTGTACAGCTTCTTACTGACAGTCTTCTCGTGAGAAATCTCTTCCCACATTTCCTTCAATTCTGTTTTTTCTGATTTCGTAATGTAAGACGTTACATATCGAGCAACAGCAATGGAATTGTCAGCTACATACTGTATATCCATGTTAGCATTCCACATGGATAAAATGACTGGGTTGTAGTCATTTATATTTTTTGATTCTTCTTTTCTTTTAAGGTTGTAGGTATTCTTAGGTGATTTTCTTGTGATAGTATGTCTCACAGATGACATAAAACTGTTTACTCTTCCATTTGAAAGAACAGGTCTAGGAAATCCAAATCGACATTTAGTGTAGTATTTATCTTTGCTCTTGTATTTCCGTCGACAGTATTTTCCACACCGATGACTTTGGAAACGTAAAACTTGCTCCTTTAACTTTTTCTCTTCTGTGCTTTTTGGTATAGCACATGTTGCATATTCTTCAATGTAAGATAACACTGCTTCATCAGCATCTGTTCCAAACTTTGGGGCATCCTTGATCCACAACAGCATATGAATATGAGGAGCACCTCTTGCCTGGTACTCTTTTCTCCAAAAGAAATCCACTACTTCTCCTAGAGGTGGATTTTTTTTATTGCAGATGAACGACATCATAGCCTCAAATCTATGATTGAAATATCTGCAAACATTAACCGGATCCATTGAGCACAGTTCTCCTGCTGTCTTGTATTCGATGTTTTTAATGTTTGAATTTGCCTCTCGTAGAAAATCCAGTAAATCATCCCAAGCGTACTCAGCACAGCTTAGGGTAACGAACCATGTTGGTGTTTCTAAATTCCGTAACATGCATTTTAATTCACCATGACGTCGGTACCAATATTCATTTGTCCCACGCTGACAAGCCATCAGATTGATCAGTTGTGTTTCCAAATGATCATCTCGGTGCTGCACTTTCTCCATAAAATCCTTAGCAGACACATTTTGTAAATGTACTCCACTTTTTAAAATGTGATTTACTGCATAAGACAGTGCAGACAAGTCGCTTTCAAATAAAAGATGGAACAAATAAGGAATACTTTGTCGAAATCTGGGATCTTCAGCATATAGTCTTGTAGTCCGATACTCAGAAGCTGGAATCTGTTCCGGACGTTCATCGTATCGTCCTCCTTTTCCTGTAGGAAACAGCTGGGGAAAACATCGAGCTTCCAAGCTCTCCTCCCATACACTCACGGGAGTTCCTTTTGCTTTCTTCATCTGAAACAGATCAATATTGTCTCCCATAACTTCTTTTGAATGAAGAGGATGTATGCTAAAATGTTCATAAATTTCTTCTTCCTTTGACTTGTCCACTTTTTCAATTTGTCCAGTTGGTGTTTCTGTGTCTTCTTGTAAATCTTCTTCTTCTTCTTCTTCTATATAAATTGATTCATACCATTTGTTATTCCTTTTCAAATACAAATTTGCTCTTTGTACTTTCCGTACATCTACCAGCTCCTGCCAAATCTTCTTATTCTTTGTAGGTACACCATTAACCAGAATAATTAATGGTTCAGTTTCCAAAGTATCCGCATCAATAGTTTCCATATTTTTTTTCAAATCCAAGGGCAAATACACCACTCTACCTTTTAAACCTCTCAGTAAATCTGAAGGAGGTAATTTACCAGTTTTGGGCTCCATACGTACTATGGTCTGGAACGGATGAACACATTGAATGAGTATAGACTCATATGTATTTAATTCAGAAAGTTCAGCAGGAATTGCATCCAATTCTAAATTATTATGTACAGCTCTGGTCGGCATTCTATTTTCTTCTAACTTATTATAACAGTATTTACAAATACGCTGAACTTCACCCAATTCAAAACAATTTTCAAGTAATATATATGTGGCAAAATCCTTCCACTTATAATTATCTTCATTTTCACTTTTTCTATAGAGATCAACATACCTGGTTTGTTTTCTATAATGAGTTCTGCGGCAACAAATACAAGTAATATTTGGTCTTTCATTAGAGATTATTGCAAATTTTGTTATGTGATCATTAAATGTCTTACTTACAGAGGGTTCTACATTCTCTTCCACTTCTTCCTCATTTACTGTGTCCTTTTCTGCACTGTTTTGTTCAGGACCAAAGTAACAAAACTGAATTTCATCAACAACCTTCTCTACATCTGATACCGATCCACGGAACAGAGCCCTATTCAATTCATCTAACTTTATTGCTGGACTTTTAGCAAAATACAACCGTCTCACAAACTTTCTCATTTCAGTATGATGAACAGCCAGCATCCTAAAATGATGGAAAACACTATTACACACTTTTCTAGATAGACAAGCCAGAGAATGACCCTGCAAACCAGTATTCTCTCTCACTCTGCATGGATCCAGACTTTGAAGCACCTTAATCTTCTGTTTTACACTTTTTTTACTATATTCTCTTAGAAAATCACGAAATTTATCCATAGATTCCTGACGCACAGTGCAAATACTACTACAATTCCAAGTGTACACTGGGGCTTTAGGACGTCTCCCCATAGCCTTATCCGCCATCACTTGTACCTCATCTCTTGGAACCATTATCTCCTTCTCCATTATGCAACCATTTTTCACTTCGTAAGCACGACCTCTGGTGTCAACTGCATGCAGCAAACTATTACTTTGAAAATAGCTCTCTTCATTAAAAAAAGGTTCACTACTTGAACTATGCATCCATTTTCCTAAAAACACTTTACAAAAGTTTGTTCTGTTCACTACTCTTTTCCTTTTGCTTTGTGATTTCAGTACATTAACCATTTTATCTAATGTACGCATCCTATTCAAAATTAAAATGAATAGTTTCCTTTTTAATTCTAATGCCTTTGCTGCAATGGCTTCAATTTCTTTTTTTTTCTTATAAAACTTAGCCTTTTGCTTATATTTCTTCACATCCTTTATCAAATTGGACATGACTCTTCTCTGAAACATTTTTCTACGTATCTCTTTAAACGCTGTTTTTCTGTTTAAGTTTATCTTTTTAGTTGCAGAAGGTATATTTGCATTAACTAAATGCTCAATTTTTTCCTCTCCTTTTCTATTGAAAACATTTTTTCCAGTACAGACATTTTGTACATTTTTCCTTTTTTTGAATATGTTCTTTAAAAAATCTTTTGTTTGCTTACCAGAAGATTTTTTCTTTTTCCCAACATGAGCATCTCCAACTAACTTAGGTCCTCCAGTTGTCTTCAAATATAGGTTTTTTTTGTGGTCTTTCTTTACTCTGGATTTTGTAGGCATCTTAAATTTTGTTCACTGCTCTTCAGCAATACCTGAAAAAAACTAAAAAAAAATTCCTTTATTTTATTTAAATATATTACTACATTTTTTATGTTCTTTAGAAATCTTAAAATACTATAAACCCCTTTCCTATAAATGAAAATCACAATAACACCTTCACAAATTAAATTTCTAAAAATAATTCCTGTGTGCACACAAAGTCATGCTTTGAAATTAGGCAGAAAACTGCTTTTTCAGACCAGCACCATGTGTAACCTGGGTGACTGCCTACACTCCAGCAAGGGCAACCAGCCTTAGTGATGCTGAATGTATTTGCATTACTGACTGAAACCTCAAACCCCACTCGCTTGTGAATACTGTGCATGATTCCACAGGGTAAGCAGCTGGGTGTGTGCTAAGAGTCTGCTTCTGCACCAAAAAATGGCTCCCCCTTTCCATCTAATGCAACTGTGAAATCACCAGAGCAATACGCAATAAATCTCTGCCTGTAATTCCTATATGCACACAGTCATGTTTTCACATTAGTCACAAAACGAAATTTCTTTGCCAATTTGAAAGCACACTTACTACTCTTTTTTTTTGGCAAGTGATAAACACTTTTACAGTCTGACACATTATGAATCCACTTTTCAGATTCTTAAAAAAGCACATGTCCAAACTGCTTTTTCAGACCAGCACCATGTGTAACCTGGGTGACTGCCTACACTCCAGCAAGGGCAACCAGCCTTAGTGATGCTGAATGTATTTGCATTACTGACTGAAACCTCAAACCCTACTCGCTTGTGAATACTGTGCATGATTCCACAGGGTAAGCAGCTGGGTGTGTGCTAAGAGTCTGCTTCTCCACCAAAAAATGGCTCCCCCTTTCCATCTAATGCAACTGTGAAATCACCAGAGCAATACGCAATAAATCTCTGCCTGTAATTCCTATATGCACACAGAGTCATGTTTTCACATTAGTCACAAAACGAAATTTCTTTGCCATTTTGAAAGCACACTTACTACTCTTTTTTTTGGCAAGTGATAAACACTTTTACAGACTGACACATTATGAATCCACTTTTCAGATTCTTAAAAAAGCACATGTCCAAACTGCTTTTTCAGACCAGCACCATGTGTAACCTGGTTGACTGCCTACACTCCAGCAAGGGCAACCAACCTTAGTGATGCTGAATGTATTTGCATTACTGACTCAAACCTCAAACCCCACTCGCTTGTGAATACTGTGCATGATTCCACAGGGTAAGCAGCTGGGTGTGTGCTAAGAGTCTGCTTCTGCACCAAAAAATGGCTCCCCCTTTCCATCTAATGCAACTGTGAAATCACCAGAGCAATACGCAATAAATCTCTGCCTGTAATTCCTATTTGCACACAGAGTCATGTTTTCACATTAGTCACAAAACGAAATTTCTTTGCCATTTTGAAAGTACACTTACTACTCTTTTTTTTGGCAAGTGATAAACACTTTTACAGACTGACACATTATGAATCCACTTTTCAGATTCTTAAAAAAGCACATGTCCAAACTGCTTTTTCAGACCAGCACCATGTGTAACCTGGTTGACTGCCTACACTCCAGCAAGGGCAACCAGCCTTACTGATGCTGTATGTATTTGCATTACTAAGTCCAACCTTAAATCCTTAAAGTATTCTTTATTTTTACCAGTACACCTTAATTTATCGTGAAAACATAGTCCATATTATTTTACATGTTCCTCACATTTAAATTTCTCCCAAAACAGAAAATAATAAACACAACTTCAACAAAAGGAATTCCATTTCTATTATTCATTTCTTAATTTACCATATACATCCCCTCTCAAACTCTAAACTCACCTTTAAAATTAGTTAGCTGTGAAAGAAATGTGGCACTCAAACAGCAGATTATCAGAGCCAGGATCTCTGTTCTTTACACCTCTCTCCTCTCAGCAGAACCAGATAATGGCAAACTTTCCCTCTCTTTTTCCACACATATACATGTTAATTTCAAATCTCAGTGCTTCCCCCCCCTTTTTTTTCAAATGTAATCACACATTTCTATTGGTTGAAAACCAACCCTTTTCCAAAAGTACCCTTCCCCCAACTTGACTTCTGCCTAGTACCCTTCCCCCAACTTGACTTCTGCCTGCTACCATAGCAACAGCTCATGGAACACTGCTGTGTGGAGTTAGGTCAGAAGTTCACCAAACAATGTTTCAATTCCACAGAGCAAGAGTGCTTGACTTTTCAAACCTAACAGCAAATCCATAGTACTGTTCTTTGGTAACACATTTTTCTGTACCAATACAAAACATGCTTCTATTAATTTACACATACAGCTTAGTTTTTATTCTAGAATGGTATGAAACAGCCAATCAGTTCTTTTTTTTAATGAAAAAAATATGTATGCCTCCATTTCCAAACTGTCTTTCATTTCTTTTTACCATTCTACTGAATTACACCTCCTGAGTGCATCCAGTTCTCCTTTGAAGATGTTCACAGTGTGGATTGTAGGGCACAGCTATGTCTTCTGGAGTGAAAAGTTTGCAGAGAAAACGGGTATGGTGAGAGACCTTGCTTTGCCAAATGTAGACATTAAATGGATTGGTCAGAGAGGGTTAAAGTGGCACCAATTGATGCCATTGGTGAAATCCTTCATGCAAATCCAACACCCTGACCTCATAATTGTGCACTGTGGTGGCAATGACCTAGGCACTTTGACTGGGGTAGGTCTGGAAATGCTTATGAAGGACACCTTTGCACAACTGTTTTCACTTTTCCCTAAAACTGCCTTTTTTGTGTTTTCTAACATATGCCAAAGGCAAAAATGGAACTGGTCCAATCATTTCTGTCCGTAGATTGACAAAGCAAGAAAGCACGTCAACAAATCTGTTTCTGCTTTCCTCCGTGACTATGGTATGGGTTCCATTTACCACAACAACTTGCGTTACGACATGCAAGACATTTATAGAGGAGATGGTGTGCACTTCAATGATGAAGGGAACAGAGTCTTCCTCTTGAACCTTAGACTCTGCATCGGTACTTACTTGTAGGTACCACTAAAAAATCACTTCATAAACACAACGGCTCTTTTCAGAGCCCCCTAATATCTAAACACTTAAATCTGCATTTCATTTCATTTTTTTTTTTTTTTTTCTACTGTACGCGTACGGTAAGCTTACCGTACGTGTACCCCGCGATTTTTTTAAAAATCAATAAATGTTTTCTTTGTACTTTTCTGTCCTTCTTTGACCCCCTTACAAATGTTAGGGGGTCTGTAACTCTCCTCCTTGCCCCCTTTCCAAGATATCACTCTTTTTTT
Source organism: Triturus cristatus (assembly GCF_964204655.1). Classification (NCBI taxonomy): domain Eukaryota; kingdom Metazoa; phylum Chordata; class Amphibia; order Caudata; family Salamandridae; genus Triturus; species Triturus cristatus. Next base: position 890,653,693 of record NC_140583.1, on the reverse strand, counting down.
TTTCTGAGTGAAACACACGAAATGGCGGCCGCCGTTTCCTGGTTTCGACCGATTCGAATATTTACTAAGATCTAAGAGCCAATCAGAATCACGCTCGCGCACGCCACCGTACGCGTACGGTAAGCGTACCGTAAGCGCACCGTAAGCTGGCTCAGATATATATATTGATTTAAAGGCTATTTTCTCAGAATCTACTGAACAGATTTACACCAAACCTACAAAAGGCACTTCCTTGACCTGAGGACTACCTCTCTGCCAAACTTCTAGTAATTCTGTTCAGCCGTTCGGGCTGTAGCTGTGTCTAAAGGTCCTATGGAAAAATGCATGGGAAAAACGCGTTTTGGGACCCCCCTTTTATCTCAGCCCCCGCTTGACGAATCCCCCCGAGACTTTCAGGGTAGGAGCGGAGCGTAGCGCCCCACCTATTTTGATAAATTCGCGAGGATTCGTCGACCGGCGCAAAAGTTATTCAAAATAGAATGTTGCGGATTTCCTATGGAAACGTGGTCCTAACTATAACTACCTACTGGCGACCGCCAGTAGGTAATATATATATATATATATATATATATATATATATATATATATATATATATATATATATATATATATATATATTACTTTCAATCAACAGGAGAAAAAAATCAAAGCAATTCTCAAACGTAACTGGCCCATAATTTTAACAGATGCGGTATTGGCACCACAACTGTCAGAAAACCCCACAATCACATTTAGGAAAGGCTTTTCCATGAAATCCCAGTTGGTCAAAAACAGCCCAGAGATCAGCTTAGACAATAAAATGTGGTTACAACCAAAACAGGGATTCTATAAATGTCCAAGTTGCAGAGCTTGTAAGTTTGGGATCAACACTACCAGCTATGTAACTCCTTTTAATACCAAACCCAAACTAATTGAGGGCCACTTCAATTGTAAAACCGAGTTTGCCGTATATGTTTTGGCGTGCACCTGTGGTTTAAGATATGTGGGCAGCACAAAGCTACAGGTGCACGTCAGAATACTGCAACATATCCGAGCAATCGTAAATAACGACGAGGCCTACCCAGTCGCCAGACACTTCAAAGCATGTCACAACAATAACTTGAGTTCTTTAAGTTACTTTGTAATCAGCTCAGTATTAAAATCCCGCAGAGGCGGTAATAGAGAACGACAGTTACGCCAATTAGAATCGCGGTTTATTATTGAGTTGGATAGCAAACATCCAAAAGGTCTAAACAACACAGAAGACCTTCACAACTTCTTATAGACACAACTCAGGGTTTGCTGCAGATGTCTGACATAAGGGTGAACTATCATACAAACAAATGATTTTTTTTACCCATTTTTCCCATCTTTGTTTCAGTATTATCAGGTAGTTGCAGTTTTACGCAAAATAGGTCTGTCTATTAGTCTGAAGTGATTTGCAATAAGGGTAATTTTATGACATTTTAACTACCCTTATATGGATTATTATGCAATATAATCTTGTTGTTTTTTCCACCGTTAACTGGCAATGTGTTAATCATAATAGTCTGTTATGATTAACGATGAAGTTAGAATATTTATGAACAGTTCATCAAAGCCGTAACTTCCCTGTATATATATTTTTCTCTTAAAAATCATGTTTTCAAGCACTTGCACTTTCATAAGTATCAAGGGAGCACTCAGCACTTTACAGTGTATAATTATTTTTCTGACCAACTAGGACAGTGTACAAAGTGATTACAAGCGATATATGAGCATAGTATATGTTTAGTCAAATATTACAACTACCAATTGATCAACACATCAGTTACAGAATTGCGTGATACTCACTGAAAACCCATAATGGGTTTTAAGCATTTATGCAGTTATAGGCACATGTTGCACTTTATGCGCTTAAACAATTTTAGGCACATAAATATATTTTAATAAATCTGTTGTTTACACATATTTATTTATATTTATATTATATGTATTTATAACATGCAATTTTGGGGTTTTAATCAACCAAAATTTTAGCAAACAGTCTTTGTTACTAGTCAAATCAAAGATTGATGTATTTATACAGATGAGATTCACCCAAGCAGCTGAGTGTTTGAGATAACAAAATATGTTAATATGTATTTACTGTTGGTTACCACTAAAATATAATGACAACATGATTACGGTCTGTCAATAACATTGATGCACAATTAACGCACGTAATTTTGGATACACGATTGTCAGATAGTGTTTCTTTTATGTTCAGCACAGGTGATTTGGCAACTAAAATATAAAAAGAGAAAGCGGACTGCGTTTCCGCATGTGATCAAGGGTACGCTGTATACCCGAAACGCGTCATATGGCTTATCAATAAAATAAGTTCCAGCCACGAAACTTTGGGTCCGTGACTCTGTATTTCATGTCCAGGAGTCGCTTATGCAAATATATATATATATATATATATATATATATACAAACACACACTTTAATTTACAAATATATACATAACACAGATAGAAAATAACTTGGGTTACTTTAAGTGATCACATTGGACTCCTAAAGGGTCATGTCCCCCGGAAATCACTGTGCACCCCCACCTATACTAGACAGAATTTCACAATATATATGGTATCGCATTAAATAAAAACAAGTCTATTGGCTTTATGAAGGGTCATCAAAGCATATCAGGCAAGCCTATTGGCTTTACCAATGGTTCAACTTATTAAAAGTCCAACAAACCACATGTTAAAAACGCCATAGTTTCAGTGTAAATGAAATAATTAATAATAACCAACTGTAATTGCAATAATTACTATCAATAAAGCATTGCAACAGTGCTCCACAATCACTGTCAGCATAATTATATCAATAATGCTTTTTTGAAATGAACATAACATTTGTGTCATTTTTAGGTCTCGCGCCTCGCGTTGCAGTGCGCAGCATTGCTCGCGCAGTGAGAGACCTCTTGTACGAGGTTTGAAAACGGACCTAGGAATCGCACTCGCTTGTGCGTGTGCTCTTCCTTTTGGGCCACGCTATTGGCCTTTGCGTGCGTCTTTTTATCAAAGACAGCATGTAATTGGCCAAAGGCGGGCGCATTGCTCCGCCCATGGCCTATTGGTATCTATTACGCGCACCGCTGCCATGTAGTTTCAATTATGGTGCCCAGACACAGGCGCGATAATTGAAACCACATGTCTCGCTGTGGCGCGCACGCACCACTCGTTTCTCAGGGCATTGCAATTATTATCAATTACATGCATTGTAATTTGATAGTTATGGATTCCAGGTTCAATGATTTTGTTTACGAAGACGAGGTGTCTCAGAAGCACAAAAAACGGAACATGTCTAGATATTGGATAAAGGCTTTGTTTAGAGCGTGCTGATGGTAGTTGTTTTATTTTGCGCTGGAAGGGTCACCTTAGAAAAGCTTGACAAATGGCAACCGTGCAGCCGAATAACGTGTTGCAAACAAACGATAAAGTGCACTCCGATAAACCCTCCCGCTAGGTCCAAACCAACCGCTATGCATAAAGTCACACCCCCCCTCCCCCCGTCAAAGGTTATGTAGTTCCACCTGTTTGTTTAGTTCTTGTCTAACTTTATTCTTTGTAGCTTAGCCGCTGATTTTCTAACGAGTCAGATGTAGGGTCCGTTTGCATAATGCATACTTGATGTAACTAGCACCAGTGATGCCTGTATCCCGTGTGAAAGGATTCTTAGGATTCTCAATGTATAGAATGAGTCTCTTCTCGCTTTGTTGACTTGGGATTGAGAGCAGTTGGAGGCCATAATCACATCAAGGTTTTTCACTTCAGTGGGTGACTGCCCATTTTCTGGGACCAAGAGAATGAAAGATTCTTGATCTGGTTGATTTTCACTGTACTATTTTCTCATTACAAAGCATTCAGAGAGCACTGTATCTCAGTATCAATATGGATTTTTACTAAGTTCTTATCAGCATAGAAAAAGGTGGTAGCAGTCCCTGCTGAGTTTAAGTAGATCATTATCTACCAGGTTGTGCGTGGAATCCATGCCTGAAGCAAATAAATAATGGGAAAGTGAGTGTACAACCCTATTATGCTGCAGAAATCTGATCTGTCAGACTTTTGCTTTGACTGATCAATGCCAACGCTCCGTTGAATCGCAGTAGAATCAGTATCCTTCGTAGCAGCTTTGGTAATCTCAATTGGCTCTCCTTACAGTGTAGTACATCTCAGTCATTTGAATCATATCCTGTTTCAAGATCAGTAAACAACAGTACAAAGTTTTCATTGTCATTTAAAAAAAAATTGTTTATTGACATTTTCAGTAGTATATCACAGGCAGCATGTAACATGTACATTGAGTCATGATCTTTAATAGGCACTTATCTTTGACTTAAACACATTACAATTATATTATTTCATAGAGCATTTCACACATGTAATTCAACGCAGTTTTTTATTGCAGCATACTTTTCGGGTAGGTCTATCACAGTGCGTCAGTGCTGAGGTCTTACTCAAGGGTTGCATATCCTTTTGGTTTTAATTGAGCAGACACACAGCAAGGAATAAAATAGCACAGCTAGTGGGTCTAGATCGTTTTTAGACTAGGTGCACCAGGTTTCCAACGCCAGATGCCGGTACTCCTTATAGGGTCACACATATCACACTGAACACAAATTTTGTTTATTTTTCCTCACTACCTATTTGATTTATAAGTTGGTAGTTGCTAATGATGAGAACCTGAGGATACAGGCGAGTACCAGTCTGTAAACTCCCATGTTGTTACGCCCGTGAGGCACTGCCAACTTTTCCTCACTTTTTTCCACCTGTGGGAGGGTCATACTAGCAGATACAGCAACACACATTAGGTTTTAAATTCGTGATTGAGGTCACTTTATGGCAGATGGGAGATACTGATTCACTGCCGCGTCACATAAAATTGTGTGATTGTGAAAATATATGGTGGACGTCCATAGTAGTTCAGACCGTTGACAGAACAGGCCCTTTTTTGTGTTGAAATTTGTGAGTGGGGGGCGATCTGTTCTCTTTCACCCTCTTGGCTCCTAGTTGTGGATAATTGCCTATCCTTAGATCTGGGAACCATTTTAATGTTGGATGTTCACCCCTTCTCTCTCTCATGTGGAAGCCGGTGTAGGTAATTCTTGAAAGGTTCCCATATAGCACGAGTCCTGGAACTAGGTGGGTGTAGTTCAGCATATATGCTGTTTTGTTCTTGACAGTATGCCATATCGTTAAGCCACTCTTTCAATTTGAGAGCTCTCCCTCTACCCCATCTGCACGCCACCCTACGTTTCGCCATGAGCAGACCAAGTGAGACCAATCGTTTGATCTACACCCCAATTTTATCTGTATAGCCCAGCAGTCCCATCATTGGTGTCAAATCAATTTGTGTCTCTACCATGTCACTTAAGGCACTCCCCACTTCCTCCCAGTACTTGGCTATTACGGTACACAACCAGGAAAGATGCAGAAAACCGGTTCCTTCCAACCAACATCTGTCGCATTTATCGTTGTCCTTTAAATCTTTGCATTCGCATAGGGGTGTGATATATTCTATGAAAAAATGTTAAATGTATAATGCTCAATCTGCTGCTTGCTGTAATTCTTTGTTTGTTGACAACAGTAGGACCATAGCTCATCTTCCAGTGGGAATCCCAACTACATTTCCCAGCCCTTTTTTGCCTGGTCACAACTCCCAGTTTGCAGCCCCATAGTGGTTTTATAAATACATGATACTGCATGGGACGGGTTATCCGTTTGCAGCAACAAGTGTAGCGGTAGTAATGTAGGGGGTTCCTTCCGGAACTTCGGCATGGCTTTCTTAGCATTCTGTCTCAGCCTTTTGTACAAAAAATCCAGCATGGTAGGAATCTGGCCCCCAAAGAAGGCTTCTGCTTGCTTGAACGTCCCATCTGCATATAATGCACCCCATGTGTGTATCCCATATTTTAACAGCATTAACAGGAAGTTATGGGGAATATATCGCTGGAGTTTGCGACTTTTTGGCGGTGGCATTCCAGGCGAGGTTAGTACATGTAACTGTTGAGGTCTTGCCCCTGGCTTCCTTGCTGCTTGTTCCCGGAACAACAGCTAATGGAATGGGCGTCATATAACCCTGCTCTACCGCTAGGTGTGTCATGAATAGCGGGGGTTTAAACCAATATATAGCGTAGTGGGCTTGCACGCATAAATAAAGGTCCGGTGCCTCAAACGCTCCCTGAACGAAGGGCAGTTTAAGATTATTCTATTTTATTCTAGGCTGTTTGTTCCCCCATGCCAGTCTAATTAATTGGCTTTTTAGTCCTAAAAAGAAGGGTCGTCCAGGCGGATATGGAATATTTATGAATAAATACAGAAATGTAGGCAATGTCACCATTTTCATTAACGCTATTCGACCAGCCAATGATAGAGGCATCGCAATCCATCTGGTTATTGCTTCCTCCACTGAGGTTAGGACTCTAACATAATTGTCTCTTAACAGTTCTTCCCTCTCTTTTGTGACCTGATTCCCAAATATCTGAGCTCTGTGTCACACAATTTTAACGGGCATTTCAGTGGGCGATTAGGGATACTGTCGGTGAGAGGGAAAATCTGAGATTTAGCCCAGTTTATCGTTCTACCTGCGTATGCGCCAAATTCAATGATTTCGCGGATTATGTAATTGAGACCAGTTTCCAAGTTTCTCACATATAGAGTTACATCGTCGGCATACAGGGAGACTAATACTGGTCTTGTTGGGTAATTCAATGCATTCTCCTTGTGGTGTTGTCTAAGAGTGGCTGCCAGGGGTTGTATTGCGAGCGCAAACAAAAGGGGGGAGAGGGGGCAGCCCTGCCTTGTGCCCCTGGTTATTTCGAATGCTGCAGCGTGAACTCCGTTAAGTAGTAACTTAGCAGTAGGTTTATGATACAGTAAATTTACCCATGCCCAGTAGCCCAGCGGAAATCCCATGTGCGACAGCACAGTCATCTGGTATTCCCACTGAAGAGAATCGAAAGCTTTTGTGGCGTCTAAAAAAACTGCCAACGCACTTTCCTTGGGATCTATTTTATGAAGAATGGAGAACAGTGTACATAGGTTATGTGACGTGGCTCTGCCTGGCACAAATCCTGCTTGGTCCGGGCGGATCAGTTTCTCCATTAATAGGCTCAGTTGGTTGGCCAGTACTTTGGCTAGTATCTTAGCAGCACAGTTTATAAGGGAGAGGGGTCTATATGAGTCTGTCTTGTTGGGCGCCTTGCCTGGTTTCAGAAGTGAAACTATGAGTGCCTCTCGCAGCGACTGTGGCAGTATCCCCAACTGTACTGCTTCTTCGTACATTTGTTTCCGGAAGGGGACCAATATATCTGTGTATGTCTTGTAAAACTCAGCCGGCAGGCCGTTAGCGCCAGGGGACCTTCCTTTGCCCATCTGCATTATGGCTGCCCTAATTTCATCCTCCTCCAAGTCCGGTGCCAGAAATTCCCGGTGCGTGTGAGCTAGCCAGGCTAGTTCTATATTATGTAGATTAAGTGCCAGTTTCTGCCTGCTTGGATTTACGCGAAGTATACAGTTTTGAGTAATGCGCGCTAAATGTGTGTATAATTTCCTCTGCGTCTTTACGTGATGCGCCATTTTCATCTATGGTTTATAGTATGTAATTAGTGTTTTTTGAGGGGCGTGTCAATTCAGCTAATGCTTTACCTGGTCTTTCCCCCTCTCCGTATTTCCTGGCTTTATAATATTTCCAGCGGAACACGCATTTCCTTTCCGCCGTCTCATGGTACTCAGTAAGTGTTTCTCTATAGCTCGCTAGCTGAGATTCTGTAGTTGTCGCCTGCCTTTCCATTCCTTCTAATTTTTCTTCTAATTTGGATAGGGTTTTCCTTATGTCTTTTAATATACCACCCGCTTTGGCCAAGCATACCCCCCTCATAGTGACTTTTAACGCCTCCCAAACCGCGGTACAGAATCTATATTGTTCCTGAGGCATTCCTCTATTTTCTGTCAGAGTTCTGTTTTAAAGGTTGGGTCAAGCAGTGCATTGGTAGGTAGTCGCCATGCAATATATCTGTTTTCATTTCCCGGCTGAAGTATTTGCATATACACTGGGGAGTGGTCTGAATATGTTTGTGCTAAATGTTGGGTGTGGGTGGTCCATGATGCAATCCCTTTGGAGACCAACCAGACGTCAAGCCTGGACCACCAATTATGTACCGCTGAGTGAAATGTGCCTCCAACCAGACTCTGGTGACAATAGCGCCATGCATCAACTAAATGATGTTCAGGGATAATTTGCTGCACTTGACGTTGTGCCTTTGTGTAGTGTTGTGCCTGGGTGTGTGAGCGATCTTGCGTGGGACATATTGTGAGATTAAAGTCCCCTCCCCATATTATATGTGTGGATCCTATATTCACAATCCACCCAGAGTTTGCCGAAACAGAATTCATCGTCGGTGTTTGGACCATAGCAATTTATTAATGTGACAGAGTGTGACGCCAGTCGCCCCCACGCTATAGGATATCTATCTTGTGGGTCGCTCAACGATCCCTCGTCAACATAGGGGGTATTTTTCTTTGAGAAGAGCTGTTCCCTTTGCGTAGGACTAATAGGAAGAGAAATACCTATATGAAGTCCATCTCGTAGCGAACATGGGTATTGTTGATGGGGCAGTGTGTGTTTCCTGAAGCATAGCAAAATTGGTATGGTGTCTGTCCATATATGCAAGTATATAGCTTTTCTTATGAGGGCCCCACAGGCCTCTAACATTCCATGTCATTAGACCTATTCCCTCTAGATAGTTATTCCTGCTTGCTTTCTGCGTCATAGTAATGGTCTATAGCACTAGTATTGAGTGATGTTGTGGATGCTCTAATACATTTCCAAATGAGCGCGTGCCTTAAGTTGCATCATGTTTGCCGTTCAGTGAACCCCCCCACATCGGCTTACCCAACTTGCTGTGTAGCTTGCCCTCCCATCCCAATTTATCCCTAACATTCATGCATCTTAACTGTTTAACTGCATTTCGCACTGCGTCACAGTAGCCTGTGCCCTGCACTTTGTGTACATTGTTCATTTTGCAGTAGGCTAGGTCAAGTGCTACCTCGTGGACATGAATTTCTGACTTTACAGTTAATGCATAGAAAAACAACATAACGTTGAACAACCCCCTAGCTTGGGGAAAATTATTAACTAGTAGTGTTCTCCCCCGTTGGGAAAGGTGAAGGGATCTCCTTTTGGGCCGTGTCTCCTGGTGGGCGAAGCTGAACCCTTCACTTGGTTAAGCACCATGTAGGTCGATGCCCGGGACATAGCGGTCTTGCGCCTGGAAGTTTTTGTCTTTTTGAGCTTTTCTGTTTACACAGTATTATCTGTCTGCTATATTTACGTGGTGAGTGTGTCAGCCTGACCATTCGGCATTTGCGTTGTAAAAGTGAATGACCTACCACATTTCTCGTTTGTACCCTTCCGTGAGCAACTATAGTTCGCTGGGTCTCAGTTTCCTGTACTTCTGTGGTGTTCTCTTTGTGGAGTGGGAAGCGTAGGCAGTACTCCTTGCATGTAGTTACTTATACTTCTTGGTGCTGAGGTGATGCTCAACTGCTTCCTGGTGGCGAGTTGTCTGTGCACTTAGCATGTCGCTGCAGTGATCTTAGGAACGCCATGGCTTGCTGGGGAGTAGCGCAAAGGTGTTGGTTGCCCTGGTAGGTTAGACGCAATTGGGCAGGGTAAAGCATGGCGTAGGCGACACCCGCTTGCTGTAGTTTCTTCTTGGCAGGCAGAAACTTTTTCCTTGCCTCCTGAGCTGCCAGGGTGAGATATTGTGGTTCTCAAACATTACTGTTCTGGCTTCTCTGGCCTTACGCAGGGCTGTATCGCAATCTCTGTGGTTCAACAATTTCGCCACAATGGGTCTCGGCAGAGCACCAGGTGGAGGTTTTGGCACGAGTGTTCTGCGTGCTCTTTCTACGACTAGCAAGGGGGAAAATTCTTCTCTGCCTAAACAGGTAGTGAGCAGTTTTTCTACATATTCCTCCAGTTTTCCAGTGTCTGCAGATTCTGGTATTCCAAGAATGCGTACATTCTTTCTCCTGGATCTCACTTCCAGGTATTTATTTTTTGCTGCTATTATTTTGAGCAATTTATCCATTTCTGTACTTTGTTCTTTGTGTTGGTTGGTGTCATCCTCAAGTGTCGAAATTCTATTCTCCGCCTCCCCCAACCTACCATCTTGTTTTTCAAGCTTTTGCGTGATGAAGTCCATTCTAGTACACATATTGTCCATCTTGGCCTCTATTGGAGAAAGGCTTCTCTTCATGGTTACAAGCAGTGATTTCAGGTCTTCATCCTCTGGTTTTTGGACCATCTCTGTATGTTTGAGCGCATCCGTATCTGCCTCTTGAGCATGCCCTCTGGGTGTCTTGCGTGGCTCAAATGTTAGTTAGCCTGCTTCCCGTCAGTTTTACCCATTGTTCACTGTATGGATGTGGGATAAATCAGTGTACCACGTTAATGATTAATCCTCGCTAATTAATTTCTAGGATCTTATTCTTGCACTGCGAGGGGGTGACACTATGGCAGTTTCAACAGTCCACGATGCACACAGGGCCAGCTCCGCTCCCAGCACTCATGGTGATGAAGGCATGCGTTATAGGTATGTACTGCCTTTGCCTCAGGGTCCCTTAGTTATGTCTTTCCTGGGGTCACAGTAACTATGTCCCCTCAGGATTCCTCAACTTTATTCGCTGTTGTTGCTCGATCCCCGTGGGTGCACAATGTTCGGGGGTGATAAAGTTCACATGGCCTCCAGCAGCAGTCTTACGATAATCTGGATGCCAGCCGTGTGTGCCTCTACAAACCCGGCCGGGAGCCTACAGATTTTCTGCTTGTTTATAATTTTTTCCCCCTTTTTGTTGCTCCGTCAAGTTCTCTCTGCGTGCTGCGTTAGCACTGCCCAAGGCTGTCTGATTAGGCCACGACTAGGCCCTGCGGTGCGTAGCAAAAATGGCAGCTGCGCCCGTCTCGTCTCCCCCCTTAAATTCACGTTGCACGGTGTAGTCTCAACGTCTTGCACGCGTCTTCATTCAGTGCCCCCTTCGCCTTGTTAGTGGTGGGAAATTTGTGGCTTGGGAGTCCAGCTTACAGCTGGCAGCGGGTTCAAGTGTTGGCAACGTCGATTCAGTTACTCCCCGCCTCCGTCTCTGCACCTCACACGTCGTTACGGAGTCCACGGCAGGCCCCCAGTTTCCAGCCCAACTGTGCGAGATCGGCCTCCTCGCTTACTGCCTCTCCCAACCCCTTATGGGGTGTTTCTCCAATTGTGTCTGCTGGGCCTCTGTAGCTCCAGTGGCCCGCGCAGGCCTCCCGCTATCTCGCCTCCAGCTGTCAGTACGGCGCAGTCTGCCTCAGCGGGTTCAGCTGGATATCGTCACCTTTGATGACTTTTAAGCAGGTCGGCAGACTCCTCACAACATGCACTCACTTCGCTGTTCGTTCCGCGCCATCGGGCTCAGTCCAGACGCAGGATTTTGATGAATGTTTTTCCCGGGCTGCAGGAGCCTCACTACAGTGCAGCCAAACTTCAAGTCCGCCCCCTAGCGCCCCCCTTGAACCCGAAACACTTGCTCTGACATTCCGTACATGTGTTGTGTATGTGTAATGAACATGTAGCACATGTATGGTAGTGGAACTCTGTGTGTGGTGAGAGTCTGAGTGCTGAGCCCAGTGAGATTAATTTTTGATGGCCTCTGATTTAGTTTGGCACAATGTAGAGGATGGATACAGCTTATCCAGGCCCTGTAAATGTATTGGCTGCCTTACTTTGACTGGAGGTCACTACATACACTGACGTGAGGGAGGATGGAAAAAGGAGTACCCTTAAAAATTCAATCAGGACCTTTTTAACAAAAGGCTGCTCATTCGTTCTTCTTTAGCGCTGTCATCTGGTGGATTGGAGAGCTAAGAGGTGGGACAGCAGTTCTCTGTTCAAGATGAGGATGTTTTATAGGCATGACCTGCCCCTTTGCCTGGTTGCTGGTACCAGAAGGCTGATGACAGTCAAGCGAAGATATCTCACACTTCATTTTTACCTTTCTATGCTTTGCCAGCATCATTGATACCTCCAGAAAGAGCCTTCCCCTTTTCACCAAGGCTGTGTCTGACTCCCAGCCAGAAGATTGCTTTTGAAAGAGAGCAATCCAAACTGGTTCCAAAGCCTTCGACTGTAGTTCCATATCTCCGGCCTGGAAAATGAGTATAAAAGTGGGACGCAAACTACCCCAATTTGTTTCAGTTCTTCTTGACTGAGAAAGGAAGTAATACGTATCACACTTTATGGACTGCTGTTTGACCAAGGCTGGTGTCTATACCACAACTTATCTCGTAGAAGTTGGGGGCATCCCCTAAAGCGTGCACTTCTTGCTGAGAAGATGAGGGTCTACTTAGCACCAAGAAGAAGCCTGTCTGCCTTCTGAGAGAGGGAAGGAAAATGCCTTGCCCTGCAGGAGTTTAGCCTATCTAGTAGGTGAAGTGTAGTGTGTCATGGCATCGGAAACACCCAAAAGAGGCGGCCTGCCATTGACAAGTAAGCCTTGTGTGCCCTGTGGTGAGTGGGATCTCCTTGTGGGCTCCCTTTTGAATAACACCAAGTCGTTCAGTGAGACGCAATATTGTGTTGTCCTGCACTGTGCTGTGTGCCTGAAAGATTGATGCTGCTGCTGCTTACCATCTGAGACGTCCTATGTCTCCGCTACCCTGAGTCTAGCTCGGAAATGTTGTACTTGACTCAGTTTGCAGAGTCGCAGTAGGATGGATGCCAGAGGTAAATTACCCCAACCATCCGATTTGTGGCCTAGTAGTCTCTGCCTATCATGTGTGTCCCGTATAAGGTCTGACAAGGGATTTCCACAAGCATCCCTTGTACGTCTATTCTGTGCCTAACTGGTAGCGTCATGAACTGTGCTGCTCTCCTTCTCATTTTTACTTACTCGAATGTTGATATGCATAGCTGGCAGCTGGCCATGCCTATTATCATCTGTTGTCCTGTGGCTGAGGTATATTTCTGGTACCCATGCGAAATAATTTTGAATCATACAGCCAAATCCGTGGACCAGTGCATCTTCATCAAAGTTGCATTTTCTGAGATGTGCTGCATGGCCCCTTTCGCAATGAAACAGCTAATAGGTGTCCATACTATCCCTTAAAGGTACAGCACCCCTCCTAAGGAGTATAAACAGTGCCTACTGAAACCCCAGCCAGCTGTTCTGAGAAGTGCTATTTCTGTGGGAGTATGGCAGCCCTGCTGAGAAGTGCCCATATTCTTTCATTACAAGTGCCCTGCTAAAAAGTGCTGCCTGTTTTAATGTATAGTAGCTATACTGAATTCAAGGCCCGTTGTACTTTGATGAGTAGGGTGTTCCATTAAATGCATGGATGTATATCCGCTCTTTTTTGAAAGAGCCCGTAGCTTTTTGCACCTCCTGTCAGGGTGGAGTTTATCTTCTTAGGATTATCACATGGAGTTCCAACCCTGGAATTCACCCGCTGGCCTCACCATTGAGACTGCCCACAAGTTATCCTATTCACAGCTGTGGTGTGTGCGAACTTATGTGATGGAACCTTTTTTTCTAAACATTGGCCACGAGTTATCTAAACACATGCACCTTTTTAGTCCCTTTGTGACATGTCCAAACTGTGTTTTTTTTGGACACATTCAAGGCTATATATGTTGTCTCATTGCAGCCTGTCATAAAAAATATGGAGATTTTTTTTTTTTTAAAGCTCATAATTATTGCATTTCTCAAATAGACAAACAAAAACAACATAACTTGTACCATGAACAGTGTCCAGCTATATCAAATATTTTTTCGTTTTCCTAGAAAATGTATTCTGCACAGTACATTTTTATGACTATCACACACTATGAAATTGTGGCCATTCGTTTGATGTCTGATCTCAAATTTTGGGCTATATGGAAAGTATAAAAACTATTTGTTCTTATTCTGTACTATCAAAGGAATAAACTGCTGCATTGCAGACCTCCTTACTCCTGATAACGTAGCTGGATGTCTGTGTTGAAATGTTTTTTTTTCTGATTTTCAGCAATTTCTTTCCAGTCTCCACGTAGGATCCTCACTCAGAAACCTATCTATACTAAGGCTTGACTCCTATCTATGTTCCCTTGAGTCAAAGCGTATGGTTTTTCGATGGGTTTTGGGTCTCACGGGTGATAAACTGGGTGTAGTGCATTTGGTAATTCTGCTTGAACTTTGGTAAACTAACCAACTTGAAGACAAAGATCCGGAGAAATCAATGGTGATATAGCTTGTGTTATTCCCAACTATTTGTGTTACCCAGAATGTGATGCAAATGTAACGGTAAAAAAGGGGTTGATTTTTTCACTTTTCTGTGTCGGAAAACTTCTAAGCTTTTGGCAAATAGCAAAAGACATACTACCCAACATTCCCATGCCACTCCGGATAAAAACATTATGCCACATGTGTGGGTGGCCTATTGCAAAGGACCAGAATAGGCTTAAGCCATGAACATTCAAAAACCAGATTGACACTAGATCATCGAGTCACAGTCCATTTCAATAGTCCAGATATGAGGTACTCTTTATCGATAGAAGTTTGAGAATTTTGCTGTTCCATGCAGATTCCAAAACCTTCCATCACTGTAATGTGAGTAAATTGTGTGTATTTTCTTTTTCTTTTGTGATCAGGGCTTGACATTTGCAGGCCATTCTGGAAAAAAAATAGTGGTGACATCCTTGCAAGTCACACCAACCAGGGCTTCCCTGGCTGTACAGTTTTCAGAAACATCTGTGATGTGTAGGTTTTCTTAGGTACCGGCTAACCCCAGGGCACAAATACTACAGCCACCCACAACCCTAAAAAATAAACCCTATGTGAAATATTTTTTTCACACTTTCCATTGTTGCGTTCATGGGTTTTTCCTGTGGTATGTGCCCACATACACTTGTGGATCACGGTTTTAATGTGAAAAGTGTGGAAACACTGAATAGTTGGACTTTTGCTGTTATCTATAGGCTTTTACTGTATGTTAGGCTTTGTCTTGAAAGTCAGTGTCTACAAAAAATACTTTTTTGAAAAACGTTATATTGCAATTGGTGGAGAACCATGTGTATAAAGTAGCAACTCTCAAAGAGGAATTGTTGTTAAAAAAAATTGCAGTTTATTTAACATAGTTATCAAAGACTAATAAATAACATGATTTTCTATTAATACAAGTAGTTTGTTCCATACAGTTCTTTTTTGTAACATATCCTAAAGGCGGCAGTAGAACTTATCACTATTTATCTCGTGTAACTGGTCAACCCTAGTTTCAGCTGATTATTTACAAATTATTTTCACAAAATAAATACAAAATCTGATATTGAACTAGATAAAAATAGCCAACATGTGTTTCGTGGTGCCTAATTCCCTTCTTCTTCAGGGCTCTAATAAGATTACAAACAAAAATAATAAAAAAGGAGAAGGAGATTATATACGTGAGAAGTTCTGAAAATAAGGAGTAAAAAACAAATGCTCATTCACTTCAACCTTATTAACGACTTGCATCATTATTATACAACAACATTTATAGATGTGAAACCAACCATAATAGACAGCATAATTTTGCATCTTTCTACATCTTAAGTAATACTGACTTCTATTATTTAATTTGCATCGGGGCAAAAAGTGGATCTGGTGTTTTTTTTTTCTCGTTTTTTTTCCCCCCCATAGTTGGACAATAACTCATCCTCATATTCTTCAGCGGTATCATATAATATAAAGGAATGATCAAAAGTTATTTTATATCCTCAGTACTAATATCGTATTACATCTTAGTTGAAAAATAAAATGTTCTCTCCGATTCGTACTGCAAATTTATACATGCAAAATACAATCCTAGACAATGTATAAGATAAGCAATTCAAACATTTATGTTGACCTTAACTTAAAAGAATTCATGTCCACACCATAACAAAAAGTGCACCAAAACTATACGTTTTATAATTCTGTCCCTCATTACCTAACCCACAACCGGTTCATGTTATTCTTTAAACGGTCTAATAAAATATGAATATGTAGTGCTTATCAACTTCTCCTAGCAATGCTGTTTTTTATTGCTTCATTAAATTAAATAGTTTGGTTCAGATTTTACACACACAAAACCATAGAAATTCAGCAGTTATAGATCTCTCAAGTAACTATAACTCTGGCCCTAAGGTAACTATAACTCGCGCCCCCACCATGCACAGTTTTCTCATCAATAATTTCACTGCAAATGTTGAAGTGATATTATCAATGATGCCATAGAAGATGTCATGAGTGATGTTATGTGTGGGGTATTTAGTAGTGCATGGCAAAGGCATGAGTTCTAGTTAGCTTATAGCACGAGTTATAGTTACTTGAGAAAACTACTGAATTTCTATGGGTTTGTGTGTGTAAAATCTGAACCTATACCAGTCACTGTAACCTTTAGTGTTTTAGTGATTTTCTAGGGTTTTTGTAATTCTATTTCCTACCTATATCGTCCCTTTAACCTTTGTGTTTTGTCCGTGAATTTCTATTTTTTTAATGCTATTTCCTAACTATAATGTCCCTGTAACCCTTGTTTTTTTCAGTGAATTTCTATGATTTCTTTAGTGCTGTTTCCCAATTATAACGTCCGTGTAACCTGGGCTTGTAAGATGGGGGGTCTTTGGGTGTGTCAGTGCATGTGTAAGTGGCTGTGTCATTATGCAAGTGGGTGCCTCTGGCTATACTGGTTGTTCAAGGCCTTCTCCCTCATTGTAGGTCGTCACCCGAGGCATGGGATTGTAACTCTAGTTCAGTGCCTTTAACAACAGGTATAGCCCTCGGCAGTGGGCTATGGGGATCTACTATTTTACCTCTTGGCACTCGCCACTAGGTAGTTATAGTCGGGTCTGCTTTTCCATGGACAAAGCATTTTTTGTTTTGCAAATAATCTTTGCTCCGTTTGATGAATCTTCACAAAACCTTCGTTAAACAAAGTTCATCCACTTAGCTCCTTCCTAGAAAGTTTCGGGGTGATACGTCGAGCATGGGATGAGAAAGAAGGGGGGTCTTGAAATTCAAAATCCCCATGCATTTTCCATTGACTGCTTTGGACAAGGCTAAAGCAAAAACTGCTAAACGAAACTACACCATATTCGACTGGAAGCTAAATCTTGGTCCACAGATTGTGCTTTTTAGGGCTTGCGCCTGCGTTGCAGTGTGCAGCACTGCTCGGGCAGAGCGAGAGCCCTTTTGTCTGGGGTTTTGAAAGCTGACCACACGCTCGTGCATGTGAACATGCTTTTGCCATCAAGCATTGGCTTTCGCGTCTTTTTAAAAAAAAAAACAGCACGCGATTGGGCAAAGGCGGGACAATGTCTCTCCTTTGAAACAACCATTCCCGACGGTGGCCAGCATGCGCAGCAGCACGCGTTCGCCTCTCTGCCGCTGCTTCGCTCCCTCCACCCCTCCTCTGTGGTGCGCGCATCACTAGTTGTTGATAATAGCGATCGCGACACGATCGCTTTCAGTGCCGCTTTTGGTATAATCGCGACACCCGCGCTTTACTTTTGATGTTATAAGTAAAGCGTGGGTGCCGCGATTATAGCTAAAGTAAAGAAATAGAAAAAAACATCTATTTCTTTACTTTTGGTATAATCGCGGCACCCGCGCTTTACTTTTACAGGGATGTGGAATTCCTATAGCCCGACGCCCGGGACATATTGTTTGGGGTCAAGGGCAACAAGTTTTAATGTCTATTTTGTCCTTGGGACAAGTAGGCCCAACCCCCTACAGCACAAACCCTTTAGCTGCCAGTTTACAATACCATATTATGGATCAAGGAAGAGCATGGTCTAAAGTTAAGGTAATATGTGTGTCCATGTGTTAACACTGTTCAAACTTGTATTTATGGTTCATGAATGCAAAGCCTTTATTATTAGGGTGAGCACTAAAAGTAAATGTTGTCAGATCTACCTGCACTACGGACGGTGGTTCCAGTATAAATGTGTACACACGTTTTCAAAGTTTAGTAATATGAGGCTATGTATAATACTCCCAGAAAGCTCTCTGATTATATGCAAATATTTGCAGTAGCTTGAAAGCAACCGTGAGGATTATTTGCTTTCAAAATAAAATGTTCACAAAAAAATTCAAGCAGGAAAAAATATTTTGCTAAACTACTGTAAGGTTTTAGGTACCATATCTTTGCAGCATCATTTAGTCACATGTTGATGCATGCTTGTATTTCCCCAAAATATTCATAATGGAAAATCAGTGTAACCAGTTAAAATACAATTGTGGGAAACAAAAATAAACCAGCATTGACTAAGCCAGTAGGTCTGAAATTGGTGGTCAGGCTTTTGGTTTTGTCAATGCGTGACTTGTTTAGGCATTGTTTTTTGTAAAACCTTATCTGTCTGGGAGCTGCAGGGCCCTCGCCATTCGAACAAGCATTGGCAAAAGCAGAAAAACTGTTTTTGGTCTCAAAAAGCACACATTGCCACAGCACTTCCAGGCACTGAACAAAACTACTTAGTGTGCCAAAATGCTGCTTGTAATAGAGCAGAATACCATCACTCACAGTGAAGCCAGCTGATAGACCGAGAGAAGGAGAGAGAGAGAGAGAAGGAGAGAGAGAGAGAAGGAGAGAGAGAGAGAGAGAGAGAGAGATAGCTAGATAGATAATTTTACTAAACACAAAAGGTCATGGTAAACCCCAGGCCTAATTAGAGGCCAAGTTATTAAAGAAAGTCTCAAAAGTGCATCCATGGTATATATCCATGCATATATACAGTCTCCGTGAATTCACAAGAATTTACAGAAGTAGGCCAAGAAATAGTCCTGTAATATTTGTGAACTGCATTTTAGCATGAGCAAATGTGCTTTTTCCCAACCCTGAAGAAGTTTACATCTGCCACTACCAGGAGTAAATTTCCAACCTTTTTCAGTATGGGAAAAGATTAAGAAAGAGTTGGTGAAAACCCTTAAAACATGCAAATTAGTAGGTTTGCACAGACTCAAAAGGGCATTCCAACCCTTGAACTATTGCTTACCACTACCTTCAGCTCCAGTATGTAGACCTGCAGAAACGTAGCAACATAAGGGAATTGCTAGTAATCAAACGCTACTATGGTACAAGCCCTGGCATAATTAGAGAGGCTTTATCAGAACTCTTGCTTAATGAGATTGCTGCCGTAATTTGTCGCCACATTACATGGCACAAAAGAGACAAGTGGATTTTGTTACAGGACAAGTAGATTTATGTAGAAACCTGCCCCATGGACAAGTAGATATTTTATTAAATTCCACACCCCTGTTTTAACGTTAAAAGTAAAGCATCGGTGCCACGATGCTTGTCTTTTCTGTAGTGTTCTATGTGACATGAAAGCCTGCGTCACTCATATTTTAACTACTTAATTCATGTTGCACAATTAAACCTGCAGTGCATCTGCCTTCGCTGTACATACCCTATATTTGTTACATGTGCCCAGATGCAGTTTTGTATTACAAATGAGTTATAGCACATGTCTCCTAATACTGACAACATCCAGGGTTTAAAGCCTCTCGGTTGAAGAACAGCAGCCCTGCAGGCCATAGCTGAAGACATTACCAGTGATCACCCAAAAGATGACATGTGAGACCTACTCCATTCTCCTGCCTTGGCTTACTCATCTTAATTAGATGTCAAGACTGGAGGCGTGTATCATGCCTTTCACTTCTTTTATTACACACACAGCAAATACAGAAATTGCTAGCAACAGAGCAATTGTTAGAGAACAAAAGAAAATGTAGTTAAACAAAGCGAGACCTATCTGTGTAGTCACTAAGGGTACACATACGTCCTTGACGGACATATTTTGCAGCACAGCATGCTATGCCACATTTCCTTTCCTCTCAGAGTTTTATCGGTGTAAATGAATTACTTAGAGGTGAAGTTGCATGCCGATGCTTACATGCTTCTATGTAGTGGAATATTAAGCTAACCGCTGTGGGGATCCGTGGCATGGATGTCTAGAACCAGCAGTGCCTGCTGTTCTAACTTGCATGATGTGGCTTCCCTGTGGGGTTGGGGTTGAGGGAGTGGGGGGTGAGAGGGGAGGGGAAAGGAAAGGTAAGAATGGTTTTGGCAGGGGAGCATTGCTTGCACCCCACTTTTAGACAAAAGCTTGTTAAGGACAGGGGACATGGCTTGATTGCTGTTGCAGCCAAAGTTTTAGTCAATTTTCCCAGCCAAAATTATAGGATGATAAAACAAAGTCCGGTTCTTCAGTATTCCATACAGTTATTCCACTTTGTCGGACCCGTAATTGGAATCCTAGTGTCTCGACTGTGCTATTCTTGTTCGGGAAAAAAACTTGAAGTCATTCTCCACACAGGGTTAAATGTGCATCAGCAAATTTACCAAAGAGCTCTATTACTTTACTTCCGTTTTTCCGGTTTGGCCGCACTCTGCCATCCTGATGGAACATGAATCCGGCAGCTTAAATGAATCTCTCCGTCCCACAACACATGCCTGAAAGGAGATATCGAAATCTAACCTCATTCAGCAACAGCATATATATCTCACCACAGACTGAGTGCACCGCTGCGCCACAGCTGGCTCCCTTTTGAGCATTGGAACCAGTTCATGTGGGGAGCCCCAAAACTCCTCTAACAAGCACACCCACTTTCTTCCCGACTATGAAAAAGCCACCCATACACGGCTACACACTCTTGCTTACATACACGTGCACCCCTTGATCTCATCCAAAAAACACACTCCCCCGAGGCTCCCCACCCTATTCCCAACACATAGAACAAGCATTTGCAATGCAATAGGTCTCGCATTTACACAGGTTTGAGCTATTCACATTGTAAATTACAATGTCTTTTATTTAAGTTTTGTTTTTTAAAACAAATAAAAGGCATTGCCATTTGCAATGCTAGTAGCTTAAACTCTCACAAATGCGAGACCTATTGCATTGCAAATGCTTGTTTTTTTTATGAACCTCACAGTAATGAAAATGTAGTTTAAAATCTGCATGGATACAGACTTATGCCTTGCAGGTTACTTACAGCTGTTTACAGAGGGTGCATAATTCACTGAGCTTTTTTACCAGCCTTGTAGCTTTCAATACTCTACCACGACACTCCTTATCACCCTGACTATTTTTTCAAAGTTTATACATCCACACACAGTTACTGCGCAAACCCTCCTTGTTTCCATCAAATGTATTACCACCCTAGTGCTATAATATCAAAATTATTAGATACTTATTTATCGGCAGTAGGTCCTTAGCGCCCTATGCTAAGTTAAAATGTCCAGTTAATAACGTTAGACCTGGTTTGCCAATTCATTTCATGGTAGAGCTTCAAAAAAACATTAACTAGATAGGCTGACAGTAATCCATTCCACTCCTCCTTACTGTGCTCATCAGGACTCTGCACCTCAAAGGCTCTCTCCCTCACTACCTCCAATCTGTGACCCAATGCGTGGGTTTCCATGCCTTTCAGCACTGACCATACTTTTCATAGCATTTCTTACTAAGGTTTCAAACAATAAACAAGCTAAGGTGTATGAATTTTGCGTAGTTTGCTTTTGCGTAATGAAGCAAAATTTCTGTGAAATTATGTGAAATGCAAATCCATCGTTTCATGCTATATCTCAGTGCAAAATGTGTCCCCACGTGCAAAAAAGCAAAAGCACTGCCAACAGCAGCTGGTCGTGTTTTGTTTTCCCCAGGCGTTTCCAATACATTTTTACCGCTAATGGCATGTTTATATAGCGAATGGTGCGTAAATACACAAAGTGGTGTAATTTCAGAAATTCTGTGTAACAACCGTAATACGAAACTTCAGAAATTACGTGATTATGCTGGCATAATTTAAATTTCACCGAGTGTACCTTATTCCTGGCCGCATGGTTTCTTGGTGTTAAAATTCTAAGTTTTCTCTTAGAAAAGTATCTTAAGTCAGGTAGTTTCCTATGTCGAATTTTCTATTCTGAAGACTATTCACCCCCTCCTTGGTAATCTCAGAACTCAGTCTCCCAAAGGAAAAACTGTCTGTGCAGCACTTCTTGCAAATACTCTCCTCACTGACATTTGCAGAGCAGCCGCATGGGAGTTGAACCAGACACACTGAGAGCTTCACTGACTTGACCGAGATTGTGTGAGGTAGGGGTTTTGGTTGGTTGGTGGGTGTCTGTATGTCCCAGTAAGAGTCCTCAAGTTAGGTCTTAATTTCTACAAAATCCAGAGTCCACTGCAACAGTAAGCCTTTCTGAAGCTGCGTGGGGTGGATTGCTGTGCTTCACAACAGCATGCGCTTATGATGTGTTCTTATACAGTTGCAAGCCATCATGATTATCAGCTGTTTGCGGATGTCTGGGATGATGTATTTGAGACACGAACAGAGCTGTGTACTTGCTTTGTTTGAAGGTGCATGCCTCTGTCTGTGTGCTCATGCCCATGTCCTCCACAATGCTCCACTCCGGATCTCTCAGGGCATGGATTTGAAAGGACATCCTTTCACACGACCTTCGGGAGCCCAAGGGTCAATGTGCTTGCGGGTAGTGGTGAATGGAAAAAACAGTAATAAGTATTGTAGGTCCTGGATTAGTTCAATAAACCCCTTATTGCAGTGTCTCTGCCTTCCATCCTACCCACACTCCCACTTCATCCCTCACTTTCGCTATCTCTATCTCCCCCCTCACTTGGTCCCAACTCTGTCCTCCCCTTCCCTTCTTTCTTGTGTCCACCAGCATCTTCCACCCGCTTTTCCTTCTCTGCCTCCTATCTTCCTCTCTTCATTGTGTTACAATTTCTCTGCTGTCCCTTCGTCATATTCCAAATTTGTTTATCTACCTACCATTTTGTCCACCTTCTTTCCCTATCCTTGGCACTGCCCCTTTCCTTCTCCCTTGTGCTCCATCCCCCCCACTCAGTTGCCCCTTTTATTTACCCAATCTTTTTTTCATTATTTTCCTCTTATACCTATTATTTTCCCTTTGTCAATTGCAAATGTATATGTATGTCTGTATGAGTAAGGAATTTTTAGAATCCAGGTTTTCCACTGGGGTCACGTGTGCTAAAGTGCAAGACAGTAAAAATGAAGCAGCTCAGAAGCAGGCTCATTTAGAGTTATTCACAACAGGAGAATTTGTATAAATCAGCAGTTCTACTGCCCCAACAAACTTCCGGTTCCCTGCAACCCCCCCCCCCCCCCCCGTTCCCTGAAGGTGCAACCTCCATGAGAAAGCCTATGCTGACCGTGCCATCTGCAACACAGCCACCTGTTTTAGAGCATTGAAAGGACTGCCCTTTTTAGGTCTTGCCTGAGCCAGCGCGCATGCGCTGCTCTGCAAGACTTTAAGTAAGGGCTTTTCAACTCTAAACATACGCTCGTGCGTGTGCTTTTTTGTTTCTTCACCCGCTATTGGCCTTTGCATGCGTCTTTCTTAGAAAGACAGAATGCAATTGGCCCAAGACGGGTGCATGTCCTGCCTTCTGTCTACTGTGGCCTAGGGTGCTCAGGAGGGAGCAGTAGCACCATCCGTTTCCAATTATTGCAATTGGAAACAGATGGCGGTCAGCGCTAGTTGTTCTGGTTTTCCCTTGTAGCGCACGCACGTGCACACCACTTGCATCCTACCTGGCGCACCGGCGGTAGACGCTCTCGGGGAACTCACTCCTGGACCCGTGCTGACTGGCAGCTGTGTGCCTGCTTCGAGAATCCGCTAAAGCGGATGGTTCGAACCGTTATATCAGGACACCTACAGGACCGTCCCTGGCGCTGCATATCACAGCAGGAGACATCTGGCAGGGTCGCTTTCACACCACCTAGTGATTGATTAACACTGTATGCTGCGAATGACTTTATGGACTGAACGCCTTCGGCAGAAATCTGAGCTAAACGTGCTCACCACAGACCCCAATCTATGTTCGGGATTAATGTTCTTTACACTCACTGACACGTTATCACTGGCAGGGCGGCCCAGAGCGTTGAGCACTTGCTGCTGACAAACGTGCTGTTCTGAAGGTTATGGTGCTGAATACTGACCGCAGACTCAGCCGCTCATCCTTTTGCGATTGGTACATTAAGTGTCATAAATTAAGCAGCAGTAATAACGTATGCTATTTACAGCACTTAAAATAAAGGTTATAAGTGAGGTTGCTCAGTGGCTTAACGCACCTGCTCGAGAGATGGATGTTTAATCTATGGGTCACGTGTGTATTCCAGAAAGACATGTGAGTGGAATAATGAACATTCTGAAGAAGGATTTGAGTAACCTGCAGGTCAACTGACAACTGGGTTTTATAAGTGCAAGTACAAAAAAACTAGAAGACATTTTTTATGTTAAAATCTTTTTTTAATCAGGTTTTTCAGTTGTGTATATAATGTCATCTTCGTTTGTATAAAGGTGACAAAAATGCTTAACACTCTTTATTATAACTTTTCAACATAATGCACAGCAGCCACAATGCTCTACAACATAGCCAAAAGTTCTGGCTAAACACATAAGGTCCCAAAGGTGAGACCTATTGGCTATGCCAATGCTTGTTTGATTTGGTGTGAGTCCGCTCAATAGTTTTTGAGATATTATGGGTTAAAAAAATAGATATTTGGATGGTTGGGCTCGCGAGATTCTTGCCAGCGTCCTGCGAGAGTACGAATTAAAAAATTGAGCCCTGTGATTGGGCTAGAGGCCCATTTTTCCAGTGAGCCTTCACTGTCTTGTAGGAACGTGAAGGCGCCTGCAAGTCTTGCGAGCACTCTGATTGGGTGACTGTTAGAGTTTTTTAAATGAAATGGCCATCATTACTGTTTACTGTGAGAAATTGCAGGTGTTGGGGAAATTAAGTAAAAAAGCTATATAAGGGGGCAGCAGAATGACTTCCTGCCCCCTAGATATGGTGAAGAGGTCTCTAAGGTATAAGTGCTGTGATGAAAATAAACCTATATTATTTTCATAACAAATTACGATCTCGTGGGTCATACGTACTCTGATGAGTAGAAGTTTATTATTATTTTTTTTTTCTTAATGTTACGAACTCACAAGACTCTCCGGAGATCATGAAAAATCGAAAAGAGTAGTTGATCTTTGAATACACTCCGGTATGCACACTTGTTACTGTAGGAAGGAGTCTTAGTGGAGATAGTTTTTATCAGAGTCTACTATTTATGCCCATTGGCTTAGGAAGAGTTGCGAGTAGAGTTTAGGTTCTTCCCACACCCTAGTATACACACTCATCATTCAAGAGTGAGATCTAATCGGAGAGGCCAGACAGTTCACATACTCTACTATCCACATCCATGATTAAGGGAAAGGTGTTAGCGGAGAGGCCAGTACCCCCATAACCTACTATGCACCCCCTGTCATCAAAAAGCGAGGTCTCAGCAGCGAGTCGCTCCCACACACTATTACGCACACCCATCATCCAAAAGAGATGGCCAATGGGGCAAACTGTAAACCGAGGCGGTCAACAACAGGCTTTATATAGGGAAAGTAGAGATATTTCTGAATTGTCTTCACCAGTTCGTGGGGTTTGCTGATGCCTTTCATTACCGCCCTCATCCACTTCCATGTCCCATTTTTCACTTAATGCAGGATTGCAACTTTCTTTTATTTTTACGCCTCAACACAACCCCTTTATCTAGAACAGAGGAGTAGGAATTCATCGCTTCCTATTTTTTTTCTTGTGCACTTGCAACAAGGTACTATGGTTGTGGTTTCTTATTTTCCCTCACAGTGGTGTCAGGCCTAATCTGTTGTGGGTTTAGGTAATCTCTTGTTTTCTGTATACTATGTTACCTTGTAGTATTGCATTGACCCACTTTCGGAATATCAAGCAGGACTAAATGTCGGGTAGAAGACCCCTTCCTAGCCTGTTTTTTTTTTTTTTTTTTTTTTTTTAATGACAGTAGTGATTTCGAACATTTGTAATGGAATCTTTGGGGTGTGTTTCAGTTTGATGGTGTGGCCACCATCTCAAACAAGCATTTTTACCATGGTAGAAATGGTGCAGTGGCCCATTTTTTATGCACATTTTTCTTTCAGTACTTGGTCGGACTGCTTACCTGAACACATTTTGTGGTATTCCTTGAGGTTAGCAATTCCTAACTAGTTTAACTGCGTTCTGTTCTTGCCAGCAGTGCAGTGGCCCGCTTTGTATAGTCGTCGATAGGAGAACAAGAAGAAAGGTGGCATGCTTTCATATAGGATTTTGTGATGCTTTCTGGTAAGATGTGGTGGAAACAGGCATTTAAAAGTATTTATACTTGCTTGCCATGCAAATGTATGACCTGTTGAAGCATACACCACTTGCTGCTGATGAAGGTGAAGCTGACCACGTCAGAGGAGTAGGGAAAGAAATGGGGATTTACTACAGGCTGCCAGAGAGGGATCTGCAGATTTTTTTTAATGTCTGGCCCTGAGATTTGGAAGCCTTGGTTTTTCACTTAGGTATGTTGTTGAACTGAAGTTTCTGAGCTTTTGAGTTTGTTTGACGTTTTGTATCTGTGTTTCTCCAGGGAGGTTTGCTTTTGGTGAAGGGGTGTGTGGTTTTGTGCCCTTAAGATGATTCCCTCTGTTTTAGCATAAGCGTGCTAAATGTTTTATCATGTAATTACTCTCCTTTACTACTCTAACCGTAATGAGCCTTTTATGATGTCACAATCTGCAGCATTTTCATTAACCACAGAGGCAATGATCCTCTGACGAATCTTTCTCCGCCGATAGGAAGGGTGGAAATTAGGGGGACCAAACACCATGTTGGCTGTCCAAAGAGGACTATTAATTGACAGCCCGCTCACAAATTTGAGATCAGATTTAGGTACACCACTCTTAAAACCATGTTGTAGAAATAAAGAATATCAACGGGAAGACCCAACCTCCTGAAAAAGTTAAGTTGAGGAATGATTATGCAGACCAAAAGCTCTGCAACAGCAACTTAAAACAAAAAATGAAACACTTGAGGTTCTGTCAGAGCTCGCTGATTCTCCCTACAACAAATTAAGTTATTAGTAAACAGCACAGTTTTAATGGAAGAACTAATAGGACTCAGTAATAGACCCAGAGAAATATCTGAATAATTTGGTAATTAGATTAAAGATTTGGGGCCAGATCTACGACCATTAGAAATTGTGACTCGCAATTTGCGCCAAATTGCGAGTCACAATTCGCGAGGCGCAATTGCCAATGTACAACAGTGTCTGAGACACTGTCTGCGATTCCCAATGGGGTTGCAAATTGCATGCCTCATGAATATTAATGAGGCTGTCGCAATTTGCGACCCCATTGGGAATGGCGGGCACTCCCAGGGATGGTGGCCTGCTGGGGTCAGCAGACCCCCATGTCTGGGCCTGCTTTTAAATAAAACCGTTTTTTTTTTAATGCAGCCCGTTTTCCTTAAAGTTTAAAAACGTTCATTTTTTAAAGGCAGGCAGTGATCCCTGTGACCAATGCTTGCCCTTAAAAAATGTTTGCGCTTGTACTCCCAAAGGGGAAGGGGTTCCTTGGGGACCCCTTCCCATTTGCGAGTGCTTTACCACGCTTCTGAGAAGGATGGTAAACTGCGAGTGTTTTGCGACCGCAATTGCAGTCGCAAAACATTCTTACATAGCTGTTGGGGTTGCTATTAGGAAGGGAATACCCCTTCCTAATAGTGAGTCACTAAACACTTCTTTACGAGTCGCAAATTATTTTCGATTTGCAACATAGGGTTAGTACATGGCCCACAGTATTTTTGCATGCTCAAATGGGTCTAATACCCATTTGCGCATTCAAAAATCCAGCGTACATCTGGATCTTAAAGTTCATTGCCACAAGCAATTTGTTTAGCATTTCAGTTAAAAATATCCCAACTTGTATATCTGCGCGAAAACATTTTAAGCAGGCTTTCTCGGATGGTCATAATGAGAATCCGCTCACAGATTCCCACCACCATTAAAGAAGGATAGTTTTTTGTCTAACAGCAAGGCAGCCCAAGAGTAGGAGAAAAGTCTCAAAAATCGATCAGCATAGCATCCTCTTGCACAGGAAAAGGAAAAGTGCAGAGTTTATTGAAGCAAAATCAAATAGCATTGCCCCTCCTTTGGGGCTTCTTCTTTTACAAAGTTTCGATCAATTTCCAGTGATGTGGCATCACACCACCATCGAAAGACCATCCTATGGTCAGAATCACGTAATGTCACCTGGCATACTTGAAACCTTGAGATGCTTTCCCAAGCCTGGGGCCGACCAAACACTCAGTATGCACAACAGTGGGCAAGCCACTCCCCCCCCCCCCCCCCCCCCCTGCCCTGGAGCAGGACCGCCCACCCCGACAAGGCACTTTTGCTTTCTCACCGTGTGAGAAGGCAGAAACATAAAATGGTAGTTATTACCATTATGTTTCTGTCTTCTCGCACGGTGAGAAAGCAGGGGGGGCGACGCCCCAATGGGGGAGCCGCCACTGCATCCAAGTCAGCCTGGAATGAATAAAAGCAACCCCTGTTGGGTGTTTTGCTATCATTATAGCTCTTCAGAGAGGGTTAGCATTGTCCAGACGCAAGGGAGCACCCAGTATAAGTCAAAACAATACCCTTTCAGAAATACAAAAAAGTTACTAGAAAAACAGACATTTAAGGTGAGCAAATTCAGTGACCTAAACGTGGGAACCACCCAGACTCCTCTGCTTCTTTTTTTACACAATTTATTGTTTTGAGATATATATGTATTTAAATGTTTAACTTTGACTTTGTATGCCTGTGTGCATATCTCAACACATACACATAGTTAGATTTAAACATTTAAGCAAACACTGCTTTGCAATGAAAGGTGGATGGCCAAATTAATGTGTGACAAGGTGTAGGATCTGTTTTTTTTTTTTGCTGTATCCTAGTACCTGCACCAGCTGTGGTGGTCGGGAACGGGTAATGGGGACAGGCGCCAACTTGCCACCTTCTAGAGAAGCCACTGGTTTTGCAACCGTTTATATGAGACTCAATATTCTACTAGTTAGTCACAATATAATATTTGTTTTGCCAACTTTACTGATTTCATCACGTTACATTAGGTTTATTATAATTGCAAATTACAACTCTATATTTCATTAGTGAGCTCTACAAATAAACTAATGTGCATTACGGGACACACAAGCCACACGGAATGGGGCTCACCAAAACAGTGGTTAGATGCGTGCGTTATTCATGTGAATGCCATCTCTTTAATTTTGGACGCTATAATTACAGTACTCTGGAAAGCCCTGAGATGTGCCCCTCCAAAGTACAGAATATAATCAAGCATTATGCCAATTATTGAAAAAAACTATCTTTTGAGTTAGTGTCTATTCGACAACAATACATGCAAAAACCTAAGATACACCTTTAAAAATTATGTATTTGATCAGAACATAGATGCGATCAAGGCAAGGAAGGACACTATAAGAAGGTAGGCTTGGGAACAGCAATGGAAGGCAAGCGTCATCTAGGTAGGCTTGGGAACAGCAATGGAAGGCAAGCGTCATCTATGATTCCTCCTTATTTTGGAGAATAGTGCACCCCCCCCCCCCCCCCCCTCTTTTTTTTTTTTTTTTTTTAGAATAGCCATATTAGCATTGACTTAACTGTACCAACATACATATGGGTAGCTCATTTCACTAGTCTTTATGAACCAAGAACTCTGGAAGATGCTATTAGTAATATAGTGTAAAGCATAGATCGCCCTGGGGATGAAGGTTTTCCACCAATTACATTAAAAGAGGTCACCTCGGCAGTGGAATGGTGCCCAAGTAACAAAGCAATAAGCCCAGAGTGGGTCTCCATGACCTTTTTAAAAGCAACCTCGATTTCTGGTCCCACTTCTAATAAATATGCTGCGTAGTGCAATCCTTGTTGTCCCATCCAAGTCCTGGTCGAATGCAATCATTGTCCCAGTTGTTAAGAAAGGGGCAGAAGGGACAGTGTGGTTACTGTCCCTTCTCCCTCATACAGCAAAAGTGATGGCCACAATCTTGCTAGATTGGGTGGAGGCCTGGGTCGTTTAGAAGGAAATTTTAAGTGCAGCACGGTATGGGTTTAGGTAGGTACTGGGAACCATAGCTCAGTGTCTGAACCATCACCTCCTGTTATGCACAGACGTTCTTGTTAAAGGAGGGTGTCTACACTTTGTCTTCATGGATCTCTGTTCAGCGTTTGACAATGTCGACGAAAGCAACCTATGAAGGAGAATGTTGGCAATTGGAGCTGACACTGTGATTGTACATCTGCTCTCCGCACTCCAGGAGGATGTAGAAGGATGTGCCCAATATGGCTCAGAAGGCGAATGTACACCCCCTATCAAGATCAGGTGGGGTGTGGTTCTGGTCCCTCTTTTATTTAGCCTCTACATTAATGACCTTGAAACATTCATGCTAGGAGGAGAGGCTGGTCCACTAAGTGCCTTCCAGTTATGCACACTGATGACTGTTTTCTACTGTCTAGAACTGGGGTGGGCCTCCAAAAGTTGTTGGACAGATTTGTGGTGTTTATGGATGGACTGGAGCTGTCCGCTAGCAAAACAAAATCCTTCACTATAGTCTGCGGCCGACGGTTAAGTAAGCTGACTCTGCCCTACGTTAGTGTTACTAAACTGCAATGTGTTCTGTTTTTACATACTTGGAGATCTCTTTTGATAACAAGAGTAGCTAGATACACATGCTAAGAGTGAGGAATTGCAATTCGAACAGACTATGGCCCTAATATTTAAGTTTTCTCCCAAACTGAGCTCATCACCTTTAGAGGTGATGAGCCCTAAAATCTAAAAGGCTAGATGCATCTCGATTGCCTCATATGGTGCAGGTATATGGGGGCTCTGCAACTCTGCACAGTTGCAGATTGCCAAAAACAAATTTCTGTGCAGAGTACTTGGACTTCCCAGGAGCATACTCTCCTCTGTGTGCCATGATTAATTGGGCCTACAACATTTACTGGATTCTTTAAAGATTGCACCAACCCTGTTGTGGTTGTTGATTTGGTGTAGACCTGAAGCATCACTCAATCAGATGGTGATTGCTGATTGAATGACTTTAGACAGGGTCTGCAACATATGTGAAGGCCTAATTGTATTCATTTGGTTTCCCGGAACTCTTTGAAAATCCATAGAACCGTAATCTCCCAGGAAGAGCTTCTGCTAAAACTGGTTTGCTGGCTCTTCTGGCAAGGTAAAGAGTAGCAGCGGAGTGTGGCATGAGGATGGTGGAGGCCTATACTCAACAAAACCAATCACATGGACCTATATTTACATAATGCCCCAAGTAACCGGAGGTATTATCTGGTAAGATTCCATCTTAGTCGGGCCCACTTATTGGTATCTTATCCATCAGAGGTCTACTGCAACAAAGATTTTGTGCCTTGCTCCTACAACTCAGAATTTACTCAGATGTAGCTGCATTTTTTTGCTATAATTAATACAGGGCTCCAAGGAAACATTTAACCCCTCTACTCTGAAACCTCAATATCGGATCATGCAGACCAGCTTTTTTAATCTACCATTGCTACAATCAGATGCGATCTGTCTGACAGTTTATAGATTCATTGTGGCTGCAGTTAGACTGCGTAAATAGGCGGGCAAGTAATTGTAGTTTGTTATAGTTTTATACTTGTATAAGGTAACGTTTTTGTTTAGTCCTTGTGTATGAAGTAGTGGTATTTACGTTGTATACAACAATTTTTTTGGCCTCTTACACTTTCACTCTTTGTACTTCCATGCCAATCCAGCTACTCTGTGAGGATCCGCACCAGTGTTGTGAGAAGACTTTACTGGGTGGGATCACTGGGGAGTTCATATTGCTTGTACAAAACAGATACCTCATGAATTGTATATATGACCCGTCTGATGCTTATAGTGGCTGTTGTTTTTGCGTACTTTGCATATGGATTTTTGGCAAATTGTTTTTATATGAAGAACTGCTGATTATGACTCTGATCTGGAGATTTATTATATGGAGAATTATATACCATATTTATTAAAGAACTTGTTTAAAATGAGGTGTATTGTATTCTTTTCTGTTTTTTAGGCTAGTAAAGATTTCTTGACTGTCCGATCAGAGCATTGTGGCATGTCCCTGCAAACCAGCTTTTTCAGTAATTGGCATAAGGACTCAGCTACCCATATTCAAGAGTTTTTGCTGTGTACGTCCCACAGGACATTGCGGGAGATGTCCTTTGCCGTACACGGAGTTCGGTGGACATTTTCCGAACTTATCAAGTTTATCAAACCTGTTGTTCTAAAAGAAGGATAGATACACCAATGAACTTGATTGGACTTAATGACATACTAATTGATGGCCAGATTGGTGGATGTATCAAGGTGGTGGATGAAAATGTCATACCATCATTTAAAGGATTTCACCCTGAGGAAGCCTATGTTTTATTGGAAATGCTTTGGCTACGTTTGCTGAAAAATAATTGGAATAAAAGAAAGAACTTACAAATAGTGATCAACTCGACTTGCTTCTTTTGATACTGTGCCTAATTTTTTGCCTGTTACACTGAGAATCGTTGTTAATTATTCTATGTTTTAAAAGCCATATTCAAGGCTGCCTAATATCCAGCACAACGGTTTGGGTCAAATTACATGTAGTTGGAACAAGATTGTTCAAAACACAATTACTGAGAAAGTGAGAAGCAGATATTGGTGTGAGAAAAGGGAAGCAGATTCTTGGAAAAGTAAATTAGACTAGAAAAGAAATGGAAAAAGTGGCTAAGGGGAATAGTATAGGTAGAAGTAAGATCGCACTCCAGACCCCGCCCGCTATTCAGAGTATAACAGGAGAAAATGGACAAGGAGGAGAGAAATAGGCAAAGAAAAAAGAAGCTGCACTGAAGGGGAAGAGAACTAAATGCAGAATTGAGATTTAGTTGTAGATTTGAACCAAATGATTTGCAGCTCTGTCCATATGAATGCAAATTGACATTTTGGAACCATGCATTAGGTAAAACCTGTGACTCGTGGGTTTCACTCAGGTCTCCAGTGCTTTATTATAGAATGATTTACTGAGCTATATTAGTATTTTGTTTACTATACTTCCTGTATGTTGTATGCTTTAAATCTGTTCCATCTAGTAAGAATGACTCCTTTTGGAAATGCAAATTATACTTCTCTCTTTAGCCTCGGATTTTCGTGGCACTTTCAAAACTGCCATTTAAATTTTACGTTTAGCACAGTCCACTAATACCTGGCCTGTCAAATCTCGAAAACGTTTCCTCTGCCTACTTGGGGTTCCTTTGGCTATCTCTGATTAGAGGTTCACTGGTTACCAGAGGGTCTTTTTTTCCAAAGTCTGACACGTGTGACTGCACATTTAATGCTCTTAGCCACAGACCAGCAGTTAACTCGAGTGATGGAATTCTTCTTTATTCTGTGGATTACCGTGTAGCTTCTGTGTTTGGGAAGATGTGAAGAAATGTTGAAGCACATTGCTTCGGCTAAGCACTGCTTGGCTGTCTCAGCTCTGATTCACCGTTAGAAATGAAGATTAATTTTCTGGAAGATCACCAGGCTTTTTGCATATGCATGTTTTAGTCTCATCTCAATTAAAAACTCATTCTAAATAATGTACAAAAGATAAATAAACACCTTCCATGAAGCATTTATTTCAACTAGTGTAATTCTCTTTCACTTTCTCTCACATGGACTAGGTGGTCTCCCTAAAAAACGTTTCTAGAGCCATGTACTCACCTTGGTGTACATGTACTTACATGTGTTCTCTTTTCTAAAGTTCGTAAACCCAAACCTGTTGTAGTCTCATCATGGGTAATCTGAATGTTTGCCTGCATATCGGAGATCTCCTAGGATCCACTTTTTAAAACTTTTAAAGTCTCATTAATTTCCGCTTGATTGTCTGTGTCCATACATTGGAACGTGGAGTGATGCATGTTGGGGAAGTTCACCATCCTTTATTGTGAATATTTGTGAATAGTCAGTTCCTCCAGCAAGTTCACTTGCTGCTGCTTCATGTAGAAAGCGTTCACATCCATGTCCTTTACCATAGTCTCATGTACAACTTGTCTCTCAGTCGATGCTACATCGTTGTTATCCTGTCCCTTACCTTGTGTGTTAGAATGATGTAGATATTGAGGTTTTCAGAGAACTACTTCCAGGATTTCCACAAAGATGGAAACCATCTCTATGATAGGCACATTACAGATCCAGGGTAGCCATTTAGTAAATTAGGACATGAGTTTCCAGTTGCTATTCCTAGGCAATGTAACTGTGTTTGCACTACTTCTATTGAATTATTGCGATGAAAGTAAGTATGCCGCTGTGGCAGCATTTGTGCATTAATCCGAAATGGGCATTATTAAAATTAGCAGAATAGTAATATGCACTCTAATTCACATGTGTACACTGATATGATGCTATTGTCTTTGAAACAATAGTGATATGACGTGTTAGAGTGCGTTTTCTTGGCCTATGCTAACTAGGTATCAGCTACGTCTAAATGCCATTTTGACTAAAATTGATGTCAGCCACTGTTTATTATTTTTGGTGCACGTAGTCGAGCAAGTCATGTTTGTTTATTTCCGATTTGTTACTGTTCTCAAAGACGAATCTCTAGCATGGGCTTGGTTATGTAACTTTTTCAAGGTTCTTCCGCCTGCATGTAGAATTGCATTCATTCACAATGGTTCATAGTTGTTTTTGTAACCAGTTTGTTCGGTCACCTCCGGGTAACATTACCTCAGAGGTGGATGAATCAATATTCATGTAGTGAAATAGCGCTTACATGGTAATCTGTATGACGCTTTTTAATCCAATATTCTGATTTGTTTTGAAAACGTATTTCTTTGCTTACACTGTGAGGAAGCTGCATGTTCCATGCTTGTCTAAAAGAAAGTTATCTATATAAACCCTCAAATTTGGGGGTGAGCCAGATGACTTTCCTCTGCTACTAGGGATGATGACCGATCTCTTACTGATTTTAGGACTATTTTTGATTTTTGCTTATTATCTATTGTCTTGTTACTGAGAGCCTTCAAATCTGCCTATTCTGTATTGTCTTTTTACTGTGAGCCTTCATAGCAATGACTTTAGGCATCTGCACTTTAATTATCCTATATTAATACCCTTTAAAAATTTGTAAAAAATCTTTTAAGATTTTCTAAGTCCGCTCTAGAACTCGCTTATTTAGTTATTCTTTTCTTATTTGACTGTAATTTTGATATGCTAGTTTGCACCTTATCTTGGAACATATTGCCTAATGGAAATGAGGTTCAACACCGTGCCCGATTAACCCCCCCCCCCCCTCCCCCCCACATGGGTGTGCTTTGAGGTGTCCCTTGATGTGTAAGATTTAGAAGTACACCACGTCCACACCGTTTAAAGAGCCCTTCACTTCTGTATTCAAAGTCACATTTTTACAAGTAGCTATGTAGACAAGTTCCAGCTTATGAGTCTGGCAATGTCGCCAGACCATTCAAGTTGGAGCTTTATTCATTTAGATGACTTCCTCTCCTTTCCAGCTCCTCTATACAACTTCCTCATTATCCTTCCCTCATCAAAGTATTAACCCAGTTAGATTTGGCCTGTCAATTTCTGAGTGGCCGTCTCCTGAGTTTTTTTACCTCACTGTTTGCCAGTACAATCTATGTTCATTGCTGCATTACTGACATTTCGGACCGGTGCTATTTCCTCTTCAGTAGAGGCACTGTCTGTTGCATAATCATAAATAATGCTTCTTTTGAGTAATTTTCCTGACTGTTTGATGGCTCAGTAGCTGGGTTGACATAATTCCTTTAATTTTCAACCATGTGGATCTTATGGGAGATCAACAAATTCCTTCCCCCCCAATGTTGTCAGTAAATGTCACGTTACAGACCTTGAATTTGTTATTGCGAAATAGCTTCTTGTATTGGATCAATATCTGAACTAATATAATAAGACAAATAATTAAGGTTTACTTTGCTGTTCAAAGAACCCGCACAGGTTTTTCGTTCATTAGCCACACACCTTCACTTTCAAAAGGGAAGGTTGCTGAACATGAAGTAGCATAAATGTCAATTTGTGTCTAATGGTAAAACATCCTCTTCTTGTTGACTAAGGTTACAAATTTACAATGATGTGTCCTCTTGGGAAATGGCTCGGTCATCTCCAAAGCCCCTTTGTATTCTGACTTAACACATAATGTTCTTCTTTGCTACATATAGTGAATGTTTTCAGTACACCCAATGTTTGAAGCAGCAGCAACACAAACCATCCTTTAAAAAAAATAAATGTTGGTTTACAAGAAGCAGCTGTGTGCATTTATTGGTACATCAAAAAAGGATCCTTTGCTAGCGAGGAGCAGCTCCCTCTAAAACATAATAAGAAGGTAGCCTATTAAATAGATTGGCCTCGTTATTGAGATCTGTAATTGAACAATTTGGTAAACTGTTGCATTAGAAATGTCCAGTTCTGATTTCAGACCATTTGCACTTGATCAGTAAAAGCTTAGTCTAATTTCAAAGAGCATCACCCAAGACAAGCAGTGCGTTACCATTATATGCTCCTGATAATGGGGTGAACAAGTATTCTCTTAAGTTAATCATATCCTTGTCCAGAGTAGTTCCATATGTCACGCCGATATATCTATACTAGCTCAGTTCGTCCAAAAAGTAACCTTTAGACCATTTTATTAGTTACTGAGGCTTCTCCTAAATCTATTGGCTTTTATTTTAAGGCACTTAGTATCCAAAATATGTTAGATTTTTGATCCTCAAAAACATTCTAACATGCTGATGTGCACCTGTTTGTCCCAATAGCTCAATATAGTTCGCAAACGTAGGAGGTGGTTTAATGTAAGGTAGTCAAGTCTGTGGGGAAAGGAAAATACAGGAGCTATTGCAGCAGCCTTGCATGCTGTACAAAGAGTTGAATAACACTGGTGCTTACTAGTTCAGTTTAAGGCCATTCTGCATGGCAATATGATTAGCACAACCCCAGTCGCATTTTACAAAGCGGAATAGCCTGTTATATTTATTTACCACCCCTAATTTATGCTCAAGATATTTCGTGTATATTGGCACTTTGCAGGTGCAAGATGATTTATTTGTATACTCTGGGAGATCCTGTTGGTGGACCTCGATCTCACAGACACCATTTGAGAAAACATTATCCAAGGCTCTTTTTTTCTCCATGCCCTGTAATCCTGCAGCAGGTTCAGGGAAAGGGTCCATTTCCTATATAGCCAAACCCAATTTGTGAAAACAGATAATTTCCATGTCTATGGCGCTCGTTTCACACATGGAATATCACAAGTCACTATCCTTTCCCCCCCACCCTCTTAATATTTACATGACAATAGTGGTTTCCCTGGTTTATGTTATCATAAATACAATTCACTGATATGTTTTCAGCAGACCGGTGTACCTGAGAGTGAATGGTACCCAAAAAATTATAGATTCGCGTTGGCAGGATTTCTGATCCATCCTCTGCCAACTACATCTCTGAAAGAAAGTGAAACTCGCCATTTTCAATGACTATTTCGGGTTTGTTGTCCAGACCCTGGTGTTACTACAGCTTGCTATTTTAGTGGATGTTTGAAAACATCTTTTGGCCCACTAAAGGCTGTTCTTCACCCTGTTACCTATCTTGTGACCGGGTCAAAGAAATCTTACTGTTTAACCCCCTTCATAACACTGTTGCCTGCCTACTGCTGGGGGCAAATTGTAAAATCAAGATCTGCAACCTGTAGAAGTCCTTATATTTGGGTTATCCATGATCCCGGATGGACAAACTCTTTATATTGTTATATCAATATGATTGCTGAAACCCAGCAGAAAATCTTGTCTGATCTAGAAATCCCTCTGACCATTCTTTAATTTGCCTATAACCAATAGCAATATTACCATAGTAATACTAGTTTTTGAGTAGTCTAGTTAGAATGTAATTTGGTTTATATCAGCATTTCCAACCTTACCAGTAAAATCTTTAATGTGAGTTTTCAAGCAATAAAGGCAATGTTACCATGCACACCTGATTTCAGAATTCTTTGTTCCTCTCCTAGCCTCTACAGGAAGAGTTGGATCATAAAATGGCTCAAGAATGCAAGCGCCCACTTTTCTCTGGATACTGGTCAGCAGCATGGCATTTAGGCTATGTGTGTTCATAAATTGACTCTCCACCTACAGTACCCACTTTGACTTGAAGAGGAGAACCAGTAACATTGAATAAGTCATGAAGACTAGCCCAGTGAAGATGTTCTGTTAAATCTTCTGTAGTCTAGGGCAAGGTTATACAGCTCTTTGGCAGCACTGAGGTGCCAGATACCTTTAGGCCCCCTTCCAGACTGTTAACAAGGCCAGCTCTGAACTCGGATTCTATAGACTGAAGATGGAGGAGGGAGAGATTAAAAGATTCCTAAGTGTAAGGCACTGGGTTACTGGTTGAGAAAGGGGGGGGGGGATGAAACCCTACTCCAGCAGCAACTACAATCCTTATCAGGGTGAGGCAGAAGCAAACCGCAAATCAACCTGTTCTAAACACACTGATGGCTTTGAACAGAACATTCAGGCTTAACTAGGAGGCAATGTGTAAAGTATTTATGCAGCACTCCAAACAGTAATAAAGAGACAACACAACATAAGACGAACTCCAGACCTATTTAGAAACATTAAGTAACTTTTAATAAATAAATCAAGGCCAAAACAACAAAAATCCAATCTGTAGAACCGGAGGTATGCAGGTTTTAAGATTGCAGTAAGTATTGTGGCAAAAAGCACAATTCACCCATTCTGGAATCTGGTTGTAGCAGACCGGGACACAAGTTCTGGCCGAGCACAGCCCAGCTACAGAGATCCAGTTACGCCAGCTGAACAAGAGTACCTAAAGTCCTAGTTGCGAAGCGTTGCTAAGTCCAGCGTCGAGGATGTGTCACACAGTCGAAGTGATGCATCGGTTCTGAAGAGCTGCAATGAGAGAACCTACGGCGGCATCGAGTATGCCGTTGCTGAGAGATTCGCGATGCGACAGCCTGTATTGGTGAAGCCTCTCATTGTGGAGGTTCCAATGCAGGTTTCTAGGTCAGGTGGAGTCCTTGTGCTGGGAGAAAACTCGCAGCATAGATGTGTTGGTTCTGTTCAGGATTGCTCTGCACAACAGAGAAGTGTCGGCTCTGCTGGATCCACACCTGGACTTGCAAAGCACCTTCAGGCACACTTCAAATTGTCCAGGACTGGGGTGGCACCACTTGGCAAGGTAGGACTCACACATGGCAGAGCCCAGGTGCTGGGTTCAAGGTAATTAGAGCCTCCTGTCCCTGAGGCTTTAGTCAGGAGGTCCGCTAACTAGCCCTTGGAGTCTTTTTGTGGTCCTACGTTCAACAGATGCAGGTCCAGTCCTTCTGCAACAGGCAGCAGGGCAACAGCCCTTCAAAACAGCAGTCCAGAAGAGGGACAGTCCTTTCAGCAGCACAGCAGTCCTTCTTCCTGGCAGAGAATCCACAGGTCCAAAAGTGTACTGAAAGTTGGTGTCTGGGGTCCAAAATTTTTACCTGGGCCAGACTTTGAAGCGGGAGACACTTCTAGAGGTTTTCCTTTGAAGTCCCCAGGCATCCTGCCTTCCCTGTCCTGGCTCCAGGCTAATTACAGGGGGCATGCAGTCCTTTGTGTGGAGGCAGAAAACAGCCTATTCAGTAGTAAGTAGGGCCGTGCCCAACTCTGCCCTCCCATTCTACTAGTGATGGGCCATTCAGAGACACTTAAGCTCCTTATTGTGTATGACTGTCTAGAGAGAATACACAAAGCCCAACTGTCTGCTGCACCCAGTCATGTGACCCGGAGAAAGGCTGCCGCTACTAAATGGCTACGGCAGGATAATGCAAATTTTCTGAAAGTATTATTTTCAAAATTGTAATTCAAAATCAAACTTCACCATGAGAGAGGACTTTTAATTTCAATTCCAAAGACTACAAACAAAAACTGGTTACCTGCTGTCATTTGGAAATTATCACTTAGAGTTAATAAGGTGACTCTAATGTTAGCCTATCGAAGACGTAGGCCTTGCAGTAGTGAAAAACACATTTAAGAGTTTTTCACTACCAGGACATGTAAAACTATAAAGTACATGTCCCACTCTTGAAATACTCAGCACTTTCCCTTCTCGGTTGTTCAGGGCTTACCTTAGGGGTGACTTACATGTATTAAAGAGGGAGGTTTGGGCTGGAAAAAGGTTTATTTTGCTAGGTTGCTAGGTAGAAATGGCAGCTTAAAAATGCACAAACAGGATGCAATGGCAGGCTTGAGACAAGTTTAAAGTGCTACTTAAGTGGGTGGTGGCTCAATCAGTGCTACAGGCCCACTAGTAGCATTTACTTTGCATGCCCTGGGCACATGTAGTGCCACTTTACTAGGGGCTTACAAGTCAATTACATATGCCAGTTGGGTATAAGGCATTTCTACCTTGTTTGAGGGAGAGAGCATAAGCACTTTAGCCCTGGTTAGCTGTGGTAAAGGGTGCAGATTTCTAAAGCGAAGTCAGCAACACAGGAGAGTTAAAGGCAAAAAGTTAGAGGGGAAACTATACCAACGATTCCAGATCTAAAACTAAGTGAGCCAATTACAAACTACCCATCCTATTTGAAATATCCCAAAGGAATATTTCAAAGAACATCTCCTGTTTAGTTAATTCCACCACAGGCATCCCACATTAACTAGGGACACTGTTCTGAGAAGAAATTACTTGCCTTGATCCCTGAATGAACGGGTAATTGGTGGAGAGGGCGTGCATGACCTGATATACCAGATACTTTCTTGCTTTTTCCTACTGCTGTGTGAGGCTCTAGGGGAAAGGGAAAGAGCATTGGTGCTTTTTGACCCATTCTTGTACCTGCTTCTAACTTGCAGCTCAAGCAGAAGCCAGACTGAGTTGGAGGATAATATGGAGTTGAGGTTGGCACTTTGAATTTTCACTTCCATGTTCCTCCAGGTGACCTTCACCCTAGCTTTGAGTAACTGATAGGAAAGAAGAATTAATCAAGTCTGTAGCCCTATTATAGGTTGATGTTACTGGCATTCTAAAATGTTATTAGTAAATGGCTCACATTGTAACATGGGAGGAAGTCTATTGAGACACAGTTTAAGCGAAGCACATTGTCACCTGTTAAAATACATTATCTTCTGTATATTTTAGAAATAATTAAGATCAACAAAACTTGGTGGGTCTTTTTTCCTCAAATCAACAATGACACTGAAAGTTCGTCAGGGGTCAGGTCTTTTGAGGCTGCGATATGCATTTCTAACACATTTTGAAATTGCAAAATAATAAATTATATAATTCATTATGAGGATGTATTCATTTGTGAATTGATTTATGTACCTTAAGGGTAAGCCCTAATCTTTGGTTTCTAAATGATTGTGAATAATGTTGTCTAAATGTTCACCCAGTTCCTTTTTGTGTTTGAAATGCTGCTGTAAGCTAACTTTTGATCTTACTCTTTCTCATCTGTTTGAGAATGCTCAACCCATATGCAAGGTAAGAGTAATTCACCTGAACTAGTGACGTCCATAGTACTTAAGTTGTACTTGGGCTGCACAAAGATCATCTTTCAGAAGCTCGAAAAAATGCAGGCAGACGTTAGTCATGGGAACTTTTTGGGGCTTATTCTCAAAAGTCAGTTTAGACAGTGACTTTGCAATGGTGCCCTATCTTTCCACAAGCCTTATGCACTCCGCCCACTCTTTAGAGGCTTTTATCTTAACCTAAAGAGAATGAATCTTACTTTCACCTGTTTTGTAGTCATCACAGAATATTTCCCTAAGGCACTTAACTGGGTTTTATTGCCAGTTTTTTCATGCCTGAGATGCACCTTTTAAATGTTGAATCTGTTCCTCCAATCTGGCACTGAACATAGTTCTACTATTCAGATAAGCCATGCTATATAAAAAAAAAAATAAACCAACACTAGGTCGATCATTCTCTGAAAGGTGATAGGAGCACTAGTCAAGCAAACCCCCATCACTTCAAGCTTGTAGTTCTCACTTTGAGGATACAGATACTCCTTTTGTCTCTGAAGTATTAACAGTTTGTCAGCACCGATTAGTAAGATAAGGTACCAAGAATTTTGTCATTTCCAGGTTGTCATTGGCATGGCATAGAGCCTCTATTTTTTTGGACACTATGCCCAGACCTCTGGGCTGCATCAAGGTCGGGAAGGCATCCAGACTAGAAGCATTTTATTTGGCGCAGCCATGTTTCCTGTTGAATTTAACAGCATTTACTTTTATGTCCAACAGCCATGATAAAAGTCATGTGAGACTTTATACTGAAGCCTTGTTTACTTCACCTTTGAAGGTTAAGAAGGTCTGTATGGGCCTTTCCAGCTGTTTTCAAGGAGCCTTAGTCATCACACAAGTGATGATTCAAACCTCCTAACCTGTGACGTACACGGTCATCCTGTCCGTCTCCTCACGCTGTGCTTCAGCAGTCTCTATCTTAATTCAAGAAAGGCCTTAGACCTCCGCATGTATTTAGACATCTTTTTCTTCAATATTTAGAGTGCAGTGTTGTGGGTAGTAGTCTTGGAATCTGTTATTAGTTTCTGTTCCCAAAGGTAGAAAGTCTGCTGGCAATCGAACTAATGATGAGCTCGAAGGTAATCAAACCCTTCCAGCGACATCTCCTTATAAGACCACTTGGCAGGAATATCTCCCTTGACTTCCCGCCCATTCAACCCGTTCTCTTTTCTCAACAACACCATTGTGAAATGGAAATTTGTAGAATGGCTCC
Source organism: Triturus cristatus (assembly GCF_964204655.1). NCBI lineage: Eukaryota > Metazoa > Chordata > Amphibia > Caudata > Salamandridae > Triturus > Triturus cristatus. The sequence continues at coordinate 890,611,015 of NC_140583.1, read as the reverse complement.
ACACTCATCCCACATGGCTGTACATTGGCTTTCTTGAAGTTGCCTCTCTTGTCAGAGGCAATATGTTGAGGGAAGAGTTTGATGACAAAAGGTCAGCGGTCCCACATACACCGTTGTCAATCTGAGGGGCTTGGGTTACCTAGAATCATAGTCCACAGTCTGTAGTGTAAACTAGTGTTACATTAAGATTGAATGGTACTGGATTCCAACCATGTAACACATTCACTCTTATTCTCTCCACTCCTCCCTGAGTTCACTCGGTCTTATATTTGTGTAAAGGAAATGCGTAAGTTAATGAATTCATGCAAGCTGCAGGGGTCAATCTGCCAGGTAGCCTTAAAGGGAGACCAGGTTTTACTGGAGGAATGCTAAGGGCTTTTCGACTTCACGTTTCTTGTACCAAGTCTAGTGATTCACCAGGGCATCATTCCTTTTTTCACCACACTAGTTTACTTCTGGCCAGGTGTTTCGGCCACAATCTTTACAAATAGATACCACTGCTTATGGTACGTAATCTGTGCCAAGATGCATTTAAGGTACATGGTTTATACACTACGCAACTGTACAAAATGCAGCATTGTCGATGATCTTGATATGTGTTCAAGAGTGTCCTTGTTAAAATATTTAAAGTTGTTCTAAATAAAAGGTAGTGGAAAGAGTCAAGATAATAACTGACTTGGATGGCCGTGTGGGTTGAATGTTTACTGTATAGGTGGACGGCCATTCTGGGGCGAATTTAGCGATGTGCAATTGATCACGAAGTCCAAGCACAACAAGAAATTGCATATTGTACTAGATATTTGATCGGCGGTTGAAGGTTTCATTTTTTTTCTTTCACTCTTAGGTACATGTGACAGCATTGCAGCTATGACTGGAATTTTAAAGAGAAAGTTTGAAGAAGTTGATGGTTCTTCACCTTGCTCCTCTGTGCGAGAGTCGGATGATGACATTTCCAGCAGCGAAAGCGGAGACAGTGGCGATAGTGTCAACCCATCAACTTTGAATCACTTCACCCGTAAGTGTCAGAAAATGCTTTGTGGCAGGTATTGCATTTATCTACAGTGAGCTTACATATTTGTGTGTTTTATCACTGAGCTGTTAGTTTTGCGGATTGTTTACACAAAAAGGCAGTAGCTTATAGTGCTAAATTTGGTTCCAGGCAGTGGGCATTTGCACTCCTTTTGTGGAGCAGAACTTATTTTTCATAATCAGAACTTTTACCCAAGCAACATGGCAAAAGACGAAAAGGGGAGATAAAAGGAGAAAGAGAAATCCAAGAAAGCAGTGTCAAAGTAAGTAATAAGTTGGAATCAACACTAGGCAGCCTTGGTATTAGGAAAACCTGCCATCCAAGAAGACCTTTGATGCATTCCTAAGAAAAACTGTGGGCACTTGCCCTTATTTTAAGAGATTGAGGCAAAACACTGTAGCGTCGTGCTTCTCCAACTTTTTTTAAACCACAACCCAGTTTTTAGAATGACAAGCTTCAATTACCAACTTAGCTTCAGTTGATGTGAGTTGGGGTGATTGGTTTAATTTAATAGTAGATATGCTTTCAGAATACTGTCAATTGCCAAAATAACATGCATTTTACAATTGTTTGTGGCACGACCTTGACCACGTCCTTAGATATGTCTTTGTTGGTTGTATGACAGAGGCACGCATGGCTAAACCATGCGTGCCTCTACTACGTTACCTAAACCACAAATGCATCTGAACAACGCGTCCCTTTACCATGCAATTTTCTGGTAAAGGCGTGACTATTATAGGGATGTCTGATAATGTTCAGACCCTAAGAAACCTGCCCTTAACCCTAACAACTACCCCGACTCACCCCACCCACAAAGTACCCTGACCCCACCCTGAGCCCTTAAAACTAACCTGACCCCGGCCCGAGCCCTAAAAACATCTCCCACCCCTAAAAACTACTTACCCTCCCAAGCCCTTACAAACAACTACCCTGAGCCCTAAAAACTACCCTTACCTCTTGAGCCCTAAAACGACCCTAACTCCCAGCCCTAAAAACTACCCTTAACCCCTCTTCATCCCTAACAACTACCCTGACCGCCCAAGCCCTAAAACCTACCTTGACCCCCCCGAGCCCTAACAAGTACCTCGACCCCGCTGTCCAAGGGCATTGGAGCACTTCACATGAGCACCAGATTATATATCATAAATTCAGATTAAGCACAGGAGCTCTTTCTGTTGGGCCACCTTAATTTTTCTCAGTTTGTGTGTGAAAGTTGTATACAAGTGGGATGATTGTGTATGATCACATATAGTGAGCACATTCTCTTTTGAAATGGCTTTGTGAAATTTAAAAAAGAACAGCTGCAGAAAATACTGGAAGGTTCATCTAGAATCTTGCTGGGGAATACTTGCAAGGGGTTGTTTTAATTTTTTGAAAAATAACTACGACTGACACCTAGTTCGGCACCTCAATCCCAGTACACCAACATATAAGAAAGTCCTGTGCACAATTCTTCCGGAGTTCGCCGTAGTAAGACTCCACTGGATACCAGATGACAAGATTGAAACAAAAAAGGAAGGTGCACCAGCAAAAGTCCAAGTTCAAAATTAGGTCCTTTAAATTTCCTTTAGTACGATAATCAGATATAACGGTGATGGTCATCAAATGTAAATCTAGCTCAACAGGTACTTATTGGTCATGTAACGAAAATTCTCATAGTGTCACTCCATGATAAGAGTAAACCAACCCATGTTACGGGATCCAAAAATCTCGAAAATCCCGCAACATCAACCAGCAACACGATCGGTAACGTTATAACGCGTTACCGATCGTGTTGCCGGTTGATGTTGCGGGGTTTTCTAGATTTTTGGATCCCGTAACATGGGTTGGTTTACTCTCATCATGGAGTGACACTATGAGAATTTTCGTTACATGACCAATACGTACCTGTTGAGCTAGATTTACATTTGATGACCATCACCGTTATATCTGATTATTGTACTAAGAATTTGTCCTAGGAATATTTATGGAATTATTTATACTCCATGATCTTTGGTGACTGCTAGAAGTACTCCAATTTGCCCTGAAGAAGTTCTTATGTTTAGAACGAAACGCGTTAGCTCGGCTTTTACCACACATTTTTATATAACAAGAATAAAGGAAATTTAAAGGACTTCATTTTGAACTTGGACTTTTGCTGGTGCACCTTCCTTTTTTGTTTCAAGGGGTTGTTTTAAAACTGGAATTTGAGACATCGTTCAGCACCTTTGCACCAGGGGTGCTGGAATAATTTTCAGAGTGGGGATGCTGATTGTCAATCCTGGTTTCGCACAAAGTGTAGCAAATGTATACAGCATGAGTGGTGAGTGTGTAATATGTAACTAGTGGGGCATTTTGGAGAACACTTTTGCTAATATATTACTTAAGCATCGTGCAGTAGCTCACTATACTTGACAGACTGCCCATTTCCCATTGAAATGGCCACTAAATTTGCACAGACATACAGTTTATCTTATAAAACGTAAAGCGCACAAATGATGTGTGGAAATTGGGTTTCAGTGAATATTTATCATTTGTGCATCACCAAGTAAGTGTCTTCATTTGTTTTGATCCTATTAAAATCTGTTTTCATTACACTTCATAACTACAAAAAAGTGCTTCATTTTTGCTTTCCTAACTGCTGATATATTCTGAAATATGAGTACATTTCATTTAAGGGTATTTCAATTTGGTTGTGAATTACAAAGAGTGACATCCTATAGCCTTTCTTTTACATTACCTGTACCCAGCAATATTGTCACATTGTTCACTTTAAAAACGTGTCCCATTTTCCAGTAAGAGAAAGAAAAGTAAAAGAATAAGCAGAACTTTATCAGAAGACATAGCCTGACATTTGTTTCCTGTCACTGAAACAAAGCAAATGTGAAAAGATAAATACAGAATTTAGAGGCATCTTTATTTATTGCTCTTGGGCGGCCCACCCGAAACCGGCTGGCAACTCACAGTTTGGGAAATGCTATAGTAGGATGTTGTCTTAATGCATCAACTTTCTGATGGATATTTCTAACTGCGGATTCCTCACCTTTAGAATAACCTTGTGCACTGGTAGGTGGCATATTGCGGCTCTGCGTCAACCTTGTTCTGCCCTAGAAGTGATGACTGGAGCCATATATAGGAGCCACCAAAGTGCACTGACGTCAGTTCCTTTCTTTCCTTGCCTTCGGACGCGTATATGGCACTAGCTACTAACTGTTTCTGGTCAGCTAACACTTTTTTGTACTAAATTAATTTCTGGTGTGCAAGGTATTGTGTCCCCTCCTAAAAATGCAGAATTTAAACCTTGAAGGGACTGTTGCAAGCTGAAGTCTGTGACGGATTCCCATGAAGTATGCCTCTGGTGGTTGGGTTCAGACACAACTCCAAGTCGTGTGGGGAATATGCCCTAATGCATACAAAGGTGTTCTATGATCGTGAATCCAAGCTGTACATTGCCAAATACTGCAAGAAGTCGTGTAAACTGTGCTCCTGCTCGATGTCAAGATCTAGGACTCGTTTGCGCTCTTGGGGTTACTCCCTTAGCTGGTCTTCATCGCAGTACAAGTCTTCGGGTAAATTGAAGTCCAAGAAGAAGCATTTGAAGTCCAAGCATGGTTTGTCCCAATCTTACCACTGTCCTTGTCAGAAGACGCAAGGACATCAAGGTGCTCCTTTTTCCCACTTCCTGCTTCTCTGAGTAGTCGATTCTGCTGCTAATCTTGATGCACCCAGAGTTTCTGGGACTGTGGGCGACATTGTTACAGATTAAGGCTTTCAGAGAAGCCATGTTGCCAATCTTTGGCACCTTGCCGGCTCCCTTTGGCAAGTCTTCGAGCCCTACGGATCCATAGAGGCCTTCCGTCAGGTTACCAAAGGTGGATCCGTCTTCTGTGCAGTCTATGCCTCCTTAACCCGTTGCAGGTTCAGCTCTGACTCCAAAGCCGATTCCACGCCTGGCACCATGATCTGTGTCCGTTACTGCTACATCAGTGTTGACCCCAATACCACTGGTGGCAGAGCAGTGCGCTGATCCTGTAGACCTGTCTATATCTGAACCAAAACCTTCTCAACCTCGACTTGGGTCACGTCATGGACAAGTTCTAACGTGCTTGTGCTCAGTTCACTTTGTTTCTGACAAAACAGCACATTTTACCAAGGAGCCGCCCTCCAGCACTCCAACAACTTTTTGGATTGGACTCTGACCCAAGGTAACCAGCTTTCAAAGACGATGGGAGATAAATTCCATGAGTGGAGTGTTAATATTTGACGTGCTTTGCCATGTGTGTGTGCCACTTTCTTCTGGTGTTTAGAATACATGTTAAATGCAACTATTTGTATGCTAGCTATAAAAATATAAACCCCAGTGTTTTTCCCTAGGTTTTATGTTCACATCCTACATGAAGGTAGGATTCTTTTTCCCACACGAGTATGTGTGCATTAGGTATCTTTGCATTGGGTATCTTTAAGAACTAGGGATCCCTTTAGCCCTAGTACATGCCTGTGACCATTGTTTGGCACGTGTTTGGGCAGAAACGTGTGGGCCTTGTCTGGAAGAATGGGTCTAACCATCCACCCTTGCATATTTTTAATTATACTGATGGCACCCAGTATTAAAGGCATTCACTTGGGTTTACCTAAAGGTATTTTTATTCCATCTGGATTCCTTCTTTATCCATTGGTTATATTATGAAGAGACCCCTCTTATTGAGGGTGCAATGAAGGTGCTGATGAAGAAGCATGCCACAAGACGTGGGTTAGGCTTCCTCATTAAGTATAAATGGCCTTCATTAGTTTGCTATGGCATAGGACAGTGAACAAGCCAGGTAATACAGTGTAGTGGTATGGTATGTCATATAGTGTAGTCCAGTATCATAGACTGGAGCAGCGAGTTGTACAGTGGACAGGCATGTCGTACAGTAGAGTAGAGTGTCCTAGACTGTCATAGAGTGGAGAAGAGTGTAGTGGAGTGTCATAGAGTGGAGTATGGTTGAGTGTAGTTTCATATAGTACAGTGGAGGAGAGTGTAGTAGAGTAGAGTGGAGTGCCGTGTCATATAGTGGAGTGGCGCATCGTAGAGATGAGTGGAGTAGCGTGTTGTTGAGTGTCATACAGTGTAATAGAGTGGATGGGCATAGAGTGGATTAGAGTGTAGTACAGTGTAATGGAATGAAGTTGCATATGGTGGAGTAGAGTGCATCGTAGAGATGAGTGGAGTGGCGTGTTGTTGAGTGTCATACAGTGTAATAGAGTGGATGGGCATAGAGTGGATTAGAGTGTAGTACAGTGTAATGGAGTGAATTCGCATATGGTGGAGTAGAGTGTCTGACAGTGGAGCAGGGTAGAGCGGAGTATGGTACTGCGGTGTAGAGTGAAATAAAGTGTAATAGAGTGCAATATAGTGGAGTAGCAAAGAGGGGAGTAAAGTGTTGTGGAGTGGCACGTCGTAGACTATAGTGGTGTGGAGTGGCGTAGCACACAGTCGGGTAAAGTGTGAAATTGGAGTACTGTTTTGTATAGTAGAATTTAGTGGCGCATCGTACAGTTTTGGACAGTGTTGTAGACAACATTAGAGTGGTATACAGTCTAGTTGAGTTTTGTGGAGTGGTGTACAGCACAGTGATGTAGAGTGTTGTACTGTGGACTGGCATACAGTGTTAAAGAATACAATGTCATGGAGTGGCATCCAGTGGAGTAGAATGGACTACTGTGTCATAGAGTACAGTAAAGTGGGGTGCAGTGGCATACAAAAAGTTGCGTATAGTGGAATAAAATATTGTAAAGCAGTGTAGAGTAGTGTTGTACAATGGCATCTAGTATAGTACAGTGGAGTGTAGAGGTATAGACTGGAGCAAAGTGTTGGAGAGTAATATGCAGTGTTGTACAGCAGAGTTGCATAGAGTTCAGTAATGTGTCAAACAGTGGAACTGCGTAGAGTGGATTTTTGTACACTAGAGTAGAGTGAGGTAACTTCTCGTATCTAGGTGTATAGCAGAATTGAGTGGTGTAACGTATTGTGGATTAAAGTGTAATAGAGTGTATTTGTGTGTTGTGGAGCGGTCTTGTGGCGTAGTGTAGGTAGTAAACTATTATATATTGAAGTGAAGTCTCGTACAGTAGAGTGGAGTGCTGTATCATATGGTGGAATAGAGTGTTGTACAATGGACTGTGTGGGCCTAGAGTTGAGTGTAGAATTGGACAGTGGAGTGTACGGGGATATACTGGAGTATAAGGTCAAATAGTGCCATAAATGTAGTAGACTTTTATAGAGTGTAGGAGAGTGTCCTACAGCGGAGCAGCGTAGAGTGGCAGCGTAGAGTTGAGTGCCATACACTGTAGTGGCATAGAGTGGCTTACCATAAAGTAAAGTAGCATACAGTGGAATAGCTTACAGTGGAATACCGTACAGTGGAGTGGCATTGAGTCTAACACCATAGGCTGGAGTGGTGTTCAGTGGAGTGACGTAGGATGGAGTAGGGTATAGTGGATTAGCTTAGAGTGGAGTGGCGTACATTGAAGTGGTGTATGGTAGAGTTGACAAAGCTATTATAAACTGGAAAGGCATCACATACGGTACAGTAGAGTGAAGTGCTGGGTTGTACAGTGTTGGAAACTGTCGTAGAGTGAAGTAGAGTGTTGTCCAGTAGAGTGTACAGGCATAGAGTCAAGAAAAGATTTGGACAGTAGAGTGTATGGGCTAGAGTGGAGTGGTGTACAGTGGAACAGCGTGGAGTGTACAAGCTCATAGTGTAATAGTGTATAGTGGAGTGGGATAGAGTGTAATAGCATACAATACTGTGGCTCACAGTGGAGTGATGTACAATGGAATGGCGTAGAATGGAGTAAAGTAGAGTTCAGTACCATACAGTAGAGTGGCGACGACTGTCACTTCACTCTATTACACTGTACACAACTTCAAAGAAAGGAATAACCTGAAGTGGCGTACAGTGGGGTGGCATACAGTGGGGTGCGGTAGACTGGATTAGCATACAGTGGATTGGCATCCAGTGGACTAGCGTAGAGGGTAGGGGAGTGGCATACAGTGGAATAGTACAATAGCAAACAGTGGAGTAGAGTACAGTGGAATAGTGCACAGTGGAGAAGCGTACAGGGCAGTGGCGTGCAGTGAAGTGGTGTAGACTGGAGTGACATACATGGGCGTGGGGCAGAGTGTAATAGCATACAATGGAGGGGCATGCAATGGAGTGGTATCCAATGGATTTGCGTAGAATATAGTGGCGTAGAGTGGAGTGGCATACACTGGAGGGGCGTAGAGTAGCGTAACGTGTAGTGGCATGCAGTGGAGTAACAGAGTGGAGTAGCGTACAGTGGAATATCATATAGTGGAGTAGCATAGAGTGGATTTGCATACGGTGGAGTGGCGAACACTCAAGTGGTGTACACAAGTTGCGTAGAGTGGAGTTGTGTACAGTGTAATAGCTTAGAGTAGACTGGCTTAGAGTGGAGTTGTGTGCAGTGCGATAGTGTAGAGTGGAGTGTTGCATGGTGGAGTGACAAAGTGGAATAGCATATAGTGGAATAGCATATAGTGGAGTGTTGTAGACTGGACTGGTGTACAGTGGAGTGGGGTAGAATGTAATAACCTACGTGGAGTGGCGTTCATTAGAGTAGCACCCAATTGTATAGTGTAGAATGAGCTGGCATAAATGTGGAGTTATATGCCCTGGAGTAGGGTATAGTGGAGTAGCATACAGTGGAATAGTGTAGAGTGGTGTACAGTGAATGGCATCCAGTTGAGTGGCGTACAGTAGAGTGGAAGTGCGTGGAAGTGTGTTCAGTGTAAGAGTGTAGTGGTGTACAGTGAAGTTGCACACAGTGTAGTAGCGTACAGTGGAGAATGCGTGGCGTGGTGTAGCGGAGAATAGTGCATTGGGTTGTGGCATTGAGTGGAGTTAAATGCCTTATAACTTAAAAAATAATTACCCTACTTAACTGCAGTACCCAAGAAGGATCATCTATGCACCAGAATGTATAATCCTTCCAAAACCGCATGTATATCCGTTCAACCGTTTTTGTGCTATGTCAAATACAGTAGTCTTTAGAAAAGGTATTGGTAGAATAACGCGTTTTGGGACCCCTTGTTTATCTTTGCATCCCCAAACAATTCACCACAAAAATTTGCATCATCTCAAAATGTAGAAAATGCTGTTAGCTCGGAAAGTTGTGTGCTGATTGGTTAAACAGGTGGAAAGTTATTAGGGAGGTAATACTCGAGGAATTCCTACCTTTGGGAACACTAACTGTAACTAAAGAGTGGCGATCAGATTTAATGTGATTTCTTTCTTTTTATATATTGTTTGTTTATTGGTTTACATAATCATGTGACCATAAATGGGTCTTTTAGTTGTTCATGTTGTAATTCTGAAACTTTAGATATGAAGTCTTGTTTATTTTTGGGCTTCTTTGCTAGTTTTAGCAGGATTGCGCTACATTTAAAGTCCAAAGTGATTGAAAGCCAGTCATTGTTATAAAAATTGAGATATGTCTATATATACATCTTTGGCTCTTCTGCCCTGTAAGAGAGTCGCGTTTCGTCGGCGTGGTATCCGGCATCTAAACCAAAAACACAGTGTCAAATGTGTAAGAAACATGCACTCAGAATTGCAATGCTCACCTTGTTTATTTTAAACGTTTCCTCAGTTCAGCAGTACGTGCCTTGCTCACTAGGTTTAGTGTAATTCATCACAATATATGTGCAGATAACACCAGAGATAAAAAGAGGACAACTGTCAAGTAAACGCAAAAGCACCATATTGGAATGGTGACAGAAGTACATAAACCTACAGATTCCTATTGCTGAACCTAATCAAAATTGTAAGCATAGTGCATTTAGAATGTTAGATAATATTTTTGAAAACAATAACATTTTTGAAAACAAAGTGTTAATATGTTTTGTCCTTTTTACCTCTGGTGTTAGCTGCACAAATATTCTGGTGAATTACACTGAAGCTAGTGAGCGTAAGCATGGCTGGATGGCCGAAACGTGTCACTGAGCTGAGGAAACTTTTGAAGTAAATAAGGTGAATATTGCAGTCCTGAGTTCACGTTTATTACATATTTGACACGGTGTGTTCCCGTCGATACATACTATATATTTTTTCTGTTTTGTGATGAAAAAACTGTGTGCGGGCTTCCATGCTTTGTTGAGATTTGATCATCCCGGACTATACCTCCCTTGACCTCCACCTAACACTGTCCAAAATATTGTGTGTTAGAATGGGTATTTGGAGTGTCCAGAGTGCATGGTTGGAAAATGTTCCTCTCCAAAAAAAATAAAAAATACATCCACTGAATGAAATATTTTACTTTTGGTACATGGAAAAGGGAACGCAAAGCCTGCCAGCTCTGATGAATGTTGTTTTGAAGTCTGCCTGAAGGAGTGTGCCCTCTAAAGAGCTTAGTGGCACGCTGCCAATCACATCAGCGCATGTCTCGACCATAGCCTGTCTGGAAGAGATAGAGGATGGTGCTTTGTGCCGCAAATAAAGGATTTTAGAAAAGCAGACATGGACGTGTCTGACACAAACCGTGGCCCGTTAGGGATATGGTCGAGTTCCCTGCGAAACAAAGAAAGCCAGGGCTGAAGGGCAGCCATGTCTTTAAAGCATTTAATGTTTCCTTATCGATTCGATCACGTTGGTTATTCGAATTTCTCCTTAATCTGAATATACTAAATCATGATTGACTTGTTTAAACCTACAACCCGATTATTAAGGGGCGTGCATTCATGTAGTGTATTTTTGGCCGTTTATGCTAGATATTTTTCACTAAAATATGCTGCTGTTGCCCTGATTTCATCGCATTTTAACTCAGTTTGACGAGTGTTTAAACATTTCTGCTGCATCATGAAAAACCTTAGCTCTCAGGCCCAGTGAGCACCATTGTAATGTGTAGAAAACACACTCCAGTTCCGGAAAGGGAGCATTTGTTTGCAGAATGAAGCCTGGCACGCCCGTGCCTCATGGTGAAAACGGTCGCCATGTTCGTTCAGTGCAGGCGCGCAACACCCATTGGACTCACGGGGCTTCAGCCCCCCCCCCCCCCCGTCGTGTGTGCCAGCCCGGGATGAGACACCTTCCCGGGCAAAAAAGAAGCCGCACCCGAGCACTTCACAGGTCTTTAAAAGACCATTTGCATGTTAATGAGGCCTCGCTGTTGTTTCAGCCCTTCTAAGAGCCCCTGCAGCTCCACTCTGCCTATTGCTTAAAGTTCAGCCCCCCCCCGAAATTTTTGCTCAGCCCCCCCCGAAATTTTTGCTCAGCCCCCCCCGAAATTTGGCTTTAGTTGCGCCTCTGGTTCAGTGTAATGCTTATTACAGTCGCATATACATTCATGAGGCCTGAGAGCAGGGGCTTTTCCCGAACATCCCTGGGAACGCCGAGTGATGGCGTGTCCTCGTTTCGCTCTTTCAAGGCTCGCGTGTCTGTCTACTCACGCATGTTCAAGCTGTCAGAAAGCATTGAATGCCTGGGCTGCACCCGGAGTGTTAAAACCTTCTGAAATGCGCAGGCTACAGCTGGGGGCGTCGTGCTTGCCTTGCTGGCTGTCATCTTCTGAATGAATGAAAATATCCACGCATCTCACCCCAGCTGCGTTACCGTAGCCAGCTCCTCGTATTCCTGCTTCTCCTCCAATTAGTCACTCTTCCCTCCAGTACCTAAAAAGAAATATATAAAATCGCTATTGTCTGAGCAGCCATTTCAACCTAAAACGAAGGCATTTCTTGAAGAAAATACCGAAAAGCCTTAATTTTTTAAAATATATATTATGGTGCCATTTTTATTTGTTTGTAAACCATTGTTTTTCCTGATGAAAGCCTAGTGGGTGGGTCTGATCCCTATAGCAGAAACATATGTCTGAATGTGGACCTTTGTAGGCCAGGCACATCGAGAAAGACTGCACCAGACAGTAGAAATACACAGGCGTGGAGTAACAAGTTATCTGCCGCACATTACAGGATAATTTGGAGGATGTTAATATAGTCCATCCACGGCAGGTTCCAAATATCTATTTACCTGACCACTTCTTTGCATCTCACAAAGACACTCCAATATGGAATAATAATAAAAATGCCCATCCCCACTGATCTCTCTCTGCTTTGCTCTCCCTCCAACCATGCCAGCTTTTTACCACATCTATGCTCAGAATCTCAGATTGGACAATCCAGTGCAGTAACCAGACTATATCATGCAAAATACCATAAATGGACCTACAGTACTGTTCAAAGATACAACCATACTGAAAACCATAAAACTGTGCTTCTGTCTTTCACACTTCATTATCCAACACACTGCTGCGCCCTGCGTCCCTTAATGTGGTGCCTGCACCTTGGTGGCCATCACACACAATGGAAACACTTTCGACATAGGATCTAAACAGCAACAACATTCTTCCAACCACGGGTCTGCTACTCATGGAGGTAAACGCTTCAGCGCCCTACATGGGGTAGTACGCACTATATAAATGCTGCAATACAATTGTATGAAGATATTTTATACCTTTTTATGGCATCGTCTTGTGAGATGTGGGTAGATTGAGAGGTTGTGTTTATTAGTGTATGTGAATGTTGCTGCAGCTTCAGGGGCTTGTGTAACGAAATGCTGCTGAGACAGCATTTGCTGATTCTATAGGGGGTTTCGTGTCAGATAATTTGTGTTTCAGTCAAAGCCATTAAAGGCCAAACTTGAATCCACCTTGGTTCCAGGGTACTTTAGGTATGTTTTGGAGAAGGTGGCACTCTTAGTATTTTTTTATATCTTGAAATGCACCTTATCAGATAAGGACATTTTGAGATATATTTTTTTCAAAGGCTATTTGCACTAATGTTGTCTAGTTGTGCATTTTGTCTCAATGATAATAAACGGGACTTTGTTTTTGAGATGCTAGAATGTTCTTGCTTGACTGTACTTTAGCCTTTTTAGTATGCTTATGCAGAGCTGTAGCGCTATTGAGTTTTTCTAAGTCTGTCATGTTCATTGGACAAGGAGACACGGATCGTGCCTGCACAGATATTACTCTGACTCAACAAAGCTCTAAAGAAAAAAAGGAGGACTGTGCTAAAGGCTGTATGTATTTTTACAGGTAATCTTCAGCAAGATGGGCCTGAAGGATCTGATTGTGAAATATGTTGCACTCAATACCACTGTTAGCTGTTATTTACAATCAATCCTGTATATTCAGTCACTTCACGGAATGCATCCTGAGGCCAAACATGGGGCAAATGTCAAGAAATGCATATTGTGCGTCCATGCATTCACTACAACGTCTGTCGCTTGTCTCACTGAACATTTTCATTTTATAATATCTTCGGTTTTATGTTTATTTTGGTTTTGCTGTAAATACTGTTGATTGTACTTGTGTTAGCATATTTGTTATTTGTGACTGGTTTGTCTAAGACTGTAACATATTTTTTCATTCTGTATTATAATAGTTGAGCCAGGATGTGATTGTGGGTGGTGTCTGGTGCAGGAAGCCTACAAGCTTACCAGCAAGGTTTTTACCAGATGTCTGTGATACAAAGGAGGGGGAAAGGCGTGGCTCCTGGAAATTTGGGGAGTTGGAACTGGATTCCTTCATGATACTTGTGCAAGGGGCATGACATCCTGAGTTAGAAACCAAAATCAGACCTGGCAAAAATGTTCTAACCAGTCCTACACAGCAAAAGGCAGTGACTAGAATGGGTCCTTGGAAAATTTCATGGCTGGTCCATGGTAGCACATCCAGCTCTGAAAGTGGCCCTTTAGCCTTCAGCCTTCTTGGTGTAAGTCTAAGTGGCAGACTGATGTGCCCAGCCCTGCAGGTACCTGGCTGAGATGATCTGCTTGAGAGATCGCTTCTTAAGATACGGTGATGGTCCAGCATCTTTCGAAAAAGCCTGTCGATATTGGGAGGCCGCACAAATGGATTTAATCGGACAGCAATGCCTTTTTTTATGTTTACAAACTTTAGCCTAACATAGTTCCATAGTATCAACGTGAGGTTTTCATTGACTAGTATAGGCGAGGAGAATCCCTGGATGCAGAGCACTCTTGCAGATTCTATCTATGGCATGTTTGAAATGTAGCATCCATCTGAACTGTATCTGAACCACAATTCTTGTACGGATTTCACTCTTTTTGTAAAACATGTACATCCTAAAAATACTACTTCCTTAATACATTAAAATCAAAACGTTTTCTAGTTTCACATTCATTACAATGGAAAGTACATTTCACTCATTTGCTGGAAGGTGCAGCAAAAAAAGATGGTGAATTCTATAAGTAGGAAACTTGTATTTTGGGGCGAACCTGTCTGTTGTGGTGAGAGTGCGCTCAGACGCTACGGAGCTCCATTCTTCCAGTTTACAGCTTCAAAATTCATTGATTTTCTACTAAAACTTGCTCATCGTATTCCACAAAAAGGTTAGTTCTCGAGAAAGAACTGTCCTTACCTTATGAAACTTTTTTTTTTCTTTCTTTATAGGACCGGGTTGTTAATTACCTGCTTTCTTTAGCTTTCCAGAGTACTTCTATGCTGGCTGCTTCAAGGAGGCAGAACGTTAATTGGGGCTCTTAATGAGACTGCTTTCTCTCTCCCCCCCCCCCCCCCCCCCCCCCCCCCCCCCAAATTATGCACGAACACTCCTTTTCAGTCAGCTGCTGCTGCTGGTCTCCGGATTCCTGAGCTGACCCCGCCATGCTCAGGACATTTTACTTTGCAGTCAGCCAATCACCCATGTGAAACGAGAGGATTAAACCGGATGAACACTTTATTACCTCCAGATGTTCAGAGAATACCAGATTGCGGGTTGTGGATTTTTAAACACAAGGGAAGCCCATAAGAAGATAAAAGGAGATTAAAGGCACACTGCGCACTTCTATTGTGCTGCCCATGACGAGCAAGCTGAGGGTAGATAAACGAGGTGAAAATACATTTTATTATTCTTGCCCAAACCAACTACAGGATATTAAGGCGCTGTGCACTGGGCATGCACTACCTCATAAATCATTAATAAAAATACAATCGTACGTTTACAACAATTATTAACGCGGTGGTTTTAAGCTGTGCGGTCTATTCGGCTTTAAAATGTCTAGTGTGTGATTACTTTGCAAAGAAGTTAAAAAAAAAAATTCGACCCTCCCTCCCTCTCTGGGGGTAGAGAACGGCCACGCCAGAGAATGGGGCCAATTGTGTATTTTAGAGTCCAATGAAATTGTTTGAAATGTTAATAAGATAGTTTTATTAAAGATTCAAATACTTTTCCTTTACAATTTGACACCGCCTCTGTTTTACAAAAGAATGAGGCAGCTCTCTTAAATTCTACCTTCCTTTTCATTTACCCTTTTGCCTTCAAAGTTGATTGCCATAAGCTACAACTAAAATGTAGTTTTGGGTAAAATCTGAAAAGGGTCTTGAAATCCTAATGTGGGTACGTACGTGCGATATAAGTTAACTGCATTAATCAGTTGCTTCTATTTGTGGTTAGGGTAAGTAATTGTGCGTTGTCGCTTGCCAGCATGTGTCCAGCTATCCGTACTTCTACTCCAGTCTGACACCTCGTCTCCATGGATCTGCCATATTATTAGCCAGTCAATGCAACTCGATGCGCATCTATGCCTCAGATGCTAGTTCATGTTACCGGGTGACCACGTATCCCCATGTGATAGTTTACACCACCATTTTCCCAGGTACCTTCCATATTCCAATCAATGCCTTGATCAGCCGCCAAGGTCTACCCATAAGCCAGTCACAGCCACCATGTCTGTTCTGACATACGAAGCCAGCTTATGCCCTGCTGTACCATGTTAATTTACAAGCCTGTGTTGCCTGGTACCCATCGCGTATCACTGAGTGATGTAATGTGCCTCTACTGTTCTTTACATGCTAGTAAATTCCACCATGTGCCAATGAATCTCATCACACACACACACACACACACACTTACCATAGAAGCATGCACAAGCATATA
This sequence comes from Triturus cristatus, assembly GCF_964204655.1. Classification (NCBI taxonomy): domain Eukaryota; kingdom Metazoa; phylum Chordata; class Amphibia; order Caudata; family Salamandridae; genus Triturus; species Triturus cristatus. The sequence goes on along the minus strand of NC_140583.1, from coordinate 890,595,044 downwards.
CATAAGCCTACATATATTCATAAAGACACATTTCCTACCTGCCTACACTCACATAGTTACTTGATTGCTTTTCATTCCACCAATTATCGCGCGAGTGGGCTGGTAACACCCAGCTGCTCATTACCCCAGTGTGAATGGGTCAGGTGAATGGGGAGTAGGGCCATGTGTTGTTTATGGTGAGCCTGCCTGAATGTTACCCCTTTTCAAGTGGTCAAATGGGTGCCGATGAGAGGATGAGGAAGTGGCAGGCAGTAGGTGAATGACATCCTTCATTGGCTGATCATGATAGGCCCCCTTTCGGGCTAAGCCAATGAGAGGAGGAGGCTGGGGTCTGAGGAAGGCTGTGCCAGGGCTGACAATGTGGGTGTTCATCATCCTAAATACAGACATGTTTGCAGTCCTTGACTCATTGCTTACATGCAGACTGTGCCTATGAATGAAGGGCAACAAATACTTGTGTCCTTAGGTCTGGCATGCTGGACTAGTCCATCCGTACTTGACTGGCTCTGTAGTATGGCGGCACCGGTTCTCCTTTATCCCATCATTTACACGCAGCGCTGTATTAAAGATCCTACTTGACCCCAGTGTTGGAGGCACTAGGACTGTCTGCCTCATTTCTGAATAATGTGTAGCCCTGTACTTGTGCACGCAGACTGTGCATGATGGCGCGTGGGGTACTGTCACCTTCTGTTTCATGAATGTTGGCTGCAGCCGCTCTCTGGTGATTGGCGTAAAGGCGGAGAGGCTGAAGCTGCGCGGGAACCTTCAGCCCCCACCTGGAGGGCTGCGTTGAGCTAGTGCTCATGTTGATAGCACAGCCCTAGCCCTGCTAACCTTGTGAACTCAAGCACTCCAGGTTCTTCTTCTGGAAGGAGGTTTGGTCTTTCTTCCTTTCCCACCAAAGATGTGTCTGAAAAACTGGAGTCTCCCTTCCATAGTGTCCCTTGAGGGTGAGACATTGAGCTTTACCTGGTTGAGGTCTTTCCCCGGGGTGCATACTTCTGTAATGGGAGCACGTGGACAACCAAGGGGGATTCTCTCATTTGCATATGCACACCCCGTGATACGCATGAGGGAAAAGCCTTCTTTTAAAGGTGTCCCCAGCGCAACAGAGTGCACACAGTGGTTATTATAAAAGATCCCCGCTGTAATCCCAGATTGTGCGCCTTTCAGGACAAACTGCGGCATGTGCCTTTCGCCGAGGGCCACTGCTTCTGAAATGTGGCTGCTCGTGACATTCTGTAAATCAAAAATGTTTACTGCTAAGTATGGATTATCATGTGGAAGTTTTTTTGGACTACTGTGAGACTGTTCACTATGTGATAACCACGACCTAATGCAACAAGCAGTTGCTTTTTCATAAGGCTCATGGATAATATTTGCCTTTAGGTGACAATACTTCACTGTGTGTCTGCATGACCCTTGCATATCCCTGATTTGCATTGATTTTCCTTACAGAAGCTGGTGGCCTGTTTTTGCTAGCATCTAGTGTGATGCAGCTTTTGTTACAACTGGGATGCATGTGATGTTAAAATGGTGCCAATGGTTTTCAGTTTTATACTATAGAACAGCGGACAGATACAACTGAAATTCGGTGGATTACTGTTTACTGCAGCTACTCTTCAGAATTTCTGATTTTGGCCATTTTAGAAACAGAACATTTATGGTGACGGAAGGGGGTATGCCTGCCCGTTGTGTATGACCAACCATGGTGATTGTCGACAAGAATAATGGAGATGTGCGTAGAGGGACAGAGAGCGGTATATGGAGCAAAGCACAATTCACTGCATTAAGGAGCGGCATCCACCAGGAAAAAACTCAACACTTTTGTTTGGTAATAAATTGGCAGGAGGAATGTAGTAAGCATGGAGCAGAGTTTCCTTTTCTGTTGGTCCCAAGCCTGCATTGACCTATAAAAATGGTCCCATTTCCACGTCCCTGATTAGAAGTATTTCTGCACAGAGAGGGAGAAATAGGGGACTGCCAGTTGCAGACACCATTATTTCTCCAACAGTTCAGGGATATTTGGACTTGATTGATTAACAATGCACAGGGACAGGTACGGTCATGCTCTAATGCCAGAACTACCTGGCCTAGGATTCCAGCGCATCATGTCTAACTTCTGCTTCAGTGAGCCCCATTTTGTATTGGTCCAGTCAGGGCTGTGAGCATCATTGGAAGCAGGTAATCAACGTGGGCACTGAACTCTGCCACTTTAGATTGAGTTTACCAGACCGTTTTAGCTGCCTGGTTACAAAAGACATATTATGGACTTTTTAAGAACATACAGAGTCTTGCAGCTTGCGCAGTATTTACCATTGGTTGGTTTTACTGTCATTCTTATTGACTTGTTTTTTATTGGATGGCTGCCCTTGTTTCAGCCTGTCCATCTTTTGTTTGACCCTTCAGTGGGTCTGTTTTGCCTGTGATCTTGCCCTCATTTTGCTTCTCCCCTGCCTACCATGTTGCTTCACTCCACCCCTTTCCCAGCCTACTCATCTGTTTTATTTATTTTTATTTACCACCACTTTGATAGGCTAGCTTCTATCCTTCTCCTGCTTCCTTGTAGGGAACTACATTCTTCTTGCTTGAGCACTTGATGTCAATGCATGTGATTCCAGCTGTCTCCCTCATGTGCTTTTCTCCTGTCCACATTTCTCTCTCGCCCCTGTGTGTCTCTCACCCGACCCACACTTTTGTTGCTCTCTCACCTGAGTGCTTCCCCCTACCCTTCCGTCCACATTGCTGTCTTCTGCTTGTGTTCTTTTTGATTCTCCCCTGCCGCCATGTTGCTTTCCCTCACCCTGCCATTTTCTGCACCCCACCCCCTTTCCAACCCACTTATCTGTTTCATTATTTTTAAAATGCTTACATGCTGCATTATAAAAAAGTTATTTTGCTATACTTTGTATTTACTGGTCCATTTCAATCCTTGAGTATAAAAAAAACAGTGCCTAAGATTCGTGCTCAAGTGTGTTGAACGTATGTCTAGAACGCAAAGCTGATAAACCAGATAGTTTAACAGATACAGGGTGCACAGCCTCACAGTCGGGCTCATCGGCCCTAATAGCTCCATGTTTGAATGTAACAGTCCTCGTTTATATAACCTACCTTGTCCTTTGTTTGATCCACTTATTTTAATCAATTTTTTCCAATTTAAACAAGTTGAAAAGTGAATATTCAAATAATCCATGCTTTATTGACGCCCAGGTGTTGACACAATATTACAATCCATTTTTTTTTTGTAAACAAACTTTGTCTTTTATATAATATTCAGCGGTTCCACTGGTGATGGTACAAGTAAGCGCACGACTTTGTCATGGTCAGTGCATCGCATTACATGTTATATATATTCCCTTAGTTATGAGTCTAATTTTCAGCTGTCGCTTCCGGTGTCCGGTGGGGATTCTTCCAGGCTGGCCTCAGTTTTCTGCCTGCCCTCCCCTCCCAAACAAAATAAACTAGCTAACCCCCCCTCCTCTCCCCCTGCCCCGCACTGCTGTCTCCCAATTGCATCCAATGAGCTCAGAAGGTCGCCTCCCCTGTACCTTGCAGTGTGTGTTGGCGTTTCACAGGCACCCCATGTCCCGGTCTCTGCCCTCCCATGTGAAAATGTTATATGTCCCCATCTCTTGGGAGCTGCACCCACCCCACCCTGACCTGGCCTCTGGGGGTTCTCCTGCTGTGGCGGTCTCTCTGGGGTAGAGGCTTCCGACTCCCGACCTTCTCCCTTCAGGTCTTCCATCAGCGCTTCCCACGCCCTAGCTCTGTCCAACTTGCCTACCTCCTGTCTCGTATTTCTAAGCAGGACCCTGCTCACGCATCCAGCCCATTTCACCAACTCTCGCTTCCATCTGTGTGCACTGGGGCCTTTCGGGATCTTTCATATGCTAGTGATTTCTTGCTTCACGAGTATGAAGGCGAGATGTTGGAACCTATCCGTGGTCCTAGTTTTGGCCGTGTGTAGAAACAAGCTAAGCAAGACATGTTCCGGTGTGTATGGGATTACCCTCTCCGTTACTCTAGCTGTCTCGCCTGTTATTTCCTACCAGTAGCGTGTTAAGGAGGAACAGCTCCATATCATGTGAATAAAGGTCGCCCCTTGTGTATTACATCTCGGGCACGGGGCATCTTCCCCAGCAAAGTATTGATTGATACGCTCTGGGGTTATATATGCGTAAAAAAGCTAATCAGGCTAAAGTGGGCATTCCGGGATACTTTGGTTGTCTGTACTAGTATGTTCTCCCAGTTCTTGTCTTCCAGTGGTCTGTCAATGTCTCCCCCCCCACTGGTTTCTCAACCGGTCCAGTGGCTGTATGGAGTCCCGTCCTATAGCCCTATAGAGGCATGCGACCGCCTTTATAGTCCCCCCCCCCCCCCCCCCCCCACAAGGCTTATGTATTCGCAGGTGGCGTGCCGTGCCCGTTCCCCAGTGTCACCTCATGGCCCTCGTAACTGCACCATGTAGTAGGAAATGCCCTTGTGGTATATCACAGTCTGCGCTGAATTCTTCAAAGGAGAGTAGTTCCCCGTCCTAGTAGAGATCTCTCACCTTTGTGGCTCCTGCCTGTACCCAATCGTTTATCCCCCGCCATTGTCCCCCGTGGGGAAGGGCCCCTAACAGCGTCATCGCTTTTTCTGGCAAATATCGGCTTTTCGTCCTAGTTTTCTGCAGGCACCGACCCCAGCACCGTCGTATCACTCTATGCTCGTTACTGCAGACCTGCTGAGGTTTTGCAGTCCCTAGTAGGGTACTGCGGACCTGCTGAGATTTGGCAGTCCCTAGTAGGGGACACAGTATTACAATCCATGATGTTATTCTATTCCTTGATTTATTACAAAATATATCTTGATCTCAACAGCTTAACCCAATGCATTTAGAGAATTCTCTCTTTTTCAGGGGTAATTTAACCATGTAAACAAATGTATTCTCCCCTCAATCAACTATCATCACTCCACTGCCATCCTTTGTGTACAAGATCTGCGTCTCCAGAGAGATGTAATAAATTATGGAATATAACATCATGGATTGGAACATGGAACAGGAAGCAGACAGCCTCCCTCCCCTAAGCTAATCACAACTCTGCAATGGCAGCTTTGTGATTGGTCGGGATGCTGACCAGCCAGGCGCCTATCGGGAGGCCATTTTCTCCAAGTGCAGCCTACATGGTGAAAAGGCAGAGTCCGCATGATTGGTTTGGTTGGCCCCAGAGGGTCGACCAAAACCGCGTCCTCAGCAGTAGGCAAGCCACTCCTCCCCTGCCCTAGAGCAGACCCACCTGCCCGCCCCAACCAAACCCTTCTGCTTTAACAGAAACATAAAATGGTAGTTTTACCATTTTATGTTTCTGCTTCTTGCACTGCGAGAAAGCAGTGGGGCAACGCTCCTCCGCCCTAATGAAGGAGCCGCCCCTAGTTCACTGCTGGAGCTTTGTTTATGATATTACTTTATAAAACCTTCTTTCACCTCCGGTTCTCGTCAAGTAAGGTTTGTGGTGTTTGTTTATCACATCTGATACCGCGTGTCCCCTACATAAGCGCATTTACTTGCAGATGATGGGATAGATTGTAACTAAGGTGGATAAACGTATTAACCCCGCCGGCTTATCCTCCCAGAATCCTATCTGGTTTTCTCCTCTTGTAGTCTGCGGCAGGTCGAAGGTCTGACACATGAACATAATGTTTATCTTTTTACTGCGGGCAAGAGCATATGTGAGTTCCGGAGCAGCTCGTCGAGTTTATTGCCCTGCGTCATTCAGGGTGCAGCCGGGGTTAGCAGGCGCCATGGACTCCCCTGTGATTGCGCTCTTAGCAGCGGCCGACACCCAGCTGCTATCAGCCACCCTTCACTTACAGCTGCCACGGAATGCCAAAAACATAGCTGAAAGCAGTTTCCGTCACCCCTAGTAGGTTGGTGCGATACAGTCCTTTAAAAAAAAAAGAAAAAAAAAGTCAGAGCAGTTTAACATTTTTAAATGTCATTTTAGGTACTGACATGTATTGCCTTATATTAGGACATGCATTTAATTGTTTTTGTGTTGTGTATAAGTGTGCGCTCAGCTTTATCAAAATAGCCTCTTAGGAGATTGGTTTTAACTGTTTCTCTGAATCTGTCCGCGTTAGATAGATTGCTCGAATTAAGCTGCCCATTTTAGAGAGCCCCGTCTTCGCAAGGATGCCGGCAGTGTTGCCAGATTTTTTTAAACTTTAAGTTCCCCTTGAAAAGACTCCCACTGCGACCATAGACGCTGGTGAAAGACAGATTGGGGAAGCCACAAGGATTATTCCAAGGCGCTTACTCTTTTAATGTCCACGGCACCATGGGGGATAGCGTAGGCTGCCCGGTGCCAAGCAAGTAGCCCCTGTGCAAGCCAAGAAAATGGCCCCTTTGACTACTGCTTGAGTATTAAAATATATAACTGTCCGAGTTCAGTAGGCCCCTCCGGGCCCCGGTGCCACTGCACTCACTGCACCAAAGGTTGCTGCGCCCCTGCTTCTAAGAGCTCAACATTAGCGGTTTTCATGGGGTTGGCAAGGAGGGGGTGGGGGGAGACAGCTTCATCTTTGATTCTCATTTGAAAATATATGATCGCACAGACCACTCCGTATACTTGACCTCTGCACTTTGTAAGCACCAACTCCCCGTTTTCTTTAATATTAATAATTGGCGAACAGTCACTTGGTGCCGGGACGGGGTTTGGGTGGCATCTCTTGCCGCTGATAGCCAGAGTCAAGATCTATAATGCGACTTCCGTGTTGGGAACGGAATTTTTTCTCTCTGGAAATTAATCAGCGCGGAGGAAGTGGTGCGCAGTGTTCATAAGTAATCGTTTCAGGCAGCTAATTGGTTGCCTAGGTAAAATGTACCTGCAAAACCATCATCTGTCACAACAGTAGTACTAGCACTTGTAGACTCTTATGCGCTTGTAGACTCTTGTGCATACCATAATCCTTTTGCCAACATTTCTCAGCAGGGCCACACTGCTGGATAAAGACAGTGAGAACTCTTCTCAATAGAACAGCTGTTGCTTTAGAGGCTCGTAGTTTGAGGGAGGGCCAAATCTAAGCTGTAATTTCAGGGTAACCTAGGCGTTGATAAAGGATTTTTGTTTAGACCAGTGCTTCCCAAACTTTTCTAACCCACGACCCACATTTTAAAACGACAAATATTTGCAACCCATCTGTTAGAAATTGGCTCTCTACTTGGCAGAGGTATGAACCCTGACCAAGTGGGGACAACCACTCAAGTTGTGGTAAGTCAGATATACACTTAAAGATAACCTGTGCTTACCCTCTAGTAGCTTGGCACAGAGCAGTCAGGCTTATCTAAAGACAGACAGACAGACAGACAGACAGACACACACACACACAGCCTCTCTCTCTCTCTCTCTCTCTCTCGCTCTCTCTCTCTCTCTCTCTCTCTCTCTCTCTCTCTCTCTCTCTCTCTCTCTCTTCCCCCCCCCCCCCTCTCCAAGGAGCAGAGGTTGAGATATAGATTGTTAAAAGATCAAAGGAGTTCTAGCGCTTAGAAGCAATAAGTGCCTATGGAGGTTATCTGGTCATGCTGGACCAGGGCAAAGTCAACAGTTCAGGCCGATGCAATAGAGTGCAGAGCAGGGAAAATAAACAAGCAGGCCTAGTGGACAGAGTACCTTGATCCTGATTGCAGCAGTGAGATGCAGAGTGCAGACTAGCTGTGCTTTGATGTCGGGCCTGCAGTCGAGGTGATGCGTCGATTTTCTCCACGCAGTGACAGTGATGTGACGGGTCCATGGAGCGAAGCCCCGGTTTGCAGAACGATGGCTCAGAGGATGATGTGCCAGGTTATCCCTGCTGGAGGGATGTTGCATCAGTCTTCCCCACACAGTGGTGGTTATGCGTTGGACCCAAAGCAGTGGTTCCCAGTACAATGCGCTAGGTTCTGCTCCCGCAACAGGGTTGATTTGCCGGTTCTGCTTCACACAGACTGAAAATGCATTGAGTTCTCTTGTGCAAGTATCTGGGTCCACTTTCATTGAACCAGGCACATGAGCAGAGGTAGAGACTTTGATAGTCCAGAGTCTCAAGCAACATGAGGCAAGGCAATAAGCCATTGGAGATCACTTTTGTTGCAAGGCAGGGTCCAGCTCTCCTCTGCAGGGTCAGAGAGCAGCAGGCAACAGTGCAGCTCAAGACAAAAGCAGGCATTCCATGTCAGCCATCCAGCAGATTGTCAGTCCTTGATGCAGCACAGCAGTTCTTCTGACAGAGGCCAGTTGTAGGTCCAGAAGTGTTTCTTGTGGGATTAGAGATCACGTACTTCTACCTAGTTGTGTATTTGAAGTGAGGTGATGTCAAAGAATGGTCTTTTGAGGTGTGCAAAGGTTATTTCTTCCCAGCCATGGCTCCAGACTGTCAGTAGGGGGTAATCAGCCCTTTGTGCAGGGACAGGATACTACCTATTCAGTTGCAAGTGTCAGCTCCTCCCTCCCTCCCTCCCTGTCCAGGAAGGGCCATAAGAATGCTGCTAAGTGCTCAGACACACATAACCTTACTGTGTTTGTGGTTGTCTAGAGGGAATGCACTAAGTAAAGCTGTCACCCACCCCAGGCATGTATTGGAAACCGGCTGCAGGCCTACTACAGAGTAGTAAGAGCAGAGAAGTTCTCGCTATCTAAAAGTGGCATTTCTAAAATAGTAGTGTTAAATCGAACTTTACCAGTAAAGAGGAATTATCATTACCATTCCAGTTATATAAAATATGGCACAGCACCTCCCTTTTTAATCAGGAATTATAGATTAAAAGTGTATTAAGGATTTTAACCTATGAGATGAGTATGCCTCACAGTAGTGAATAACGATTTTGGTTGTTAGTCACTACCAGGACATGCAAAACTTAAAAGTACATGTCCTACCTTTTACTTACACAGCAGCCTGCGCTATGGGCTACCTAGGGCCTACATTAGGGGTGGCTTGGGTGTAATAAAAGTGGAGCTTAAGGCTTCATAAAGGGTTTTTTAATGCAAAGTCGAAGTGGCAGTAAACTGCACACACAGGGCCTGCTGTATCAGGCCTGAGACCGGTTTGAAAGGATGCTTGTGTGGGTGGAACAATCGGTGCTGCAGGCCCACTGGTAGATTTGTTAATTTACAGACCCTGGTTATATGGTACACAGGGACGTAGGTTCAGGGGCGGAGTTTATGGTAAACCTTTTTTAGTCGGTCTTGGTCTGATAGTATCAGTCCGATCAGCTGTCTGAATCAACAGTAACAAGCCACTGTTGCTGCACACTGGGTTGAGGTGGGCAGCCAACATATTTGGAGGGAGAATGGAGCCAGAACCAAGCAAGGTCTAAATAATGCAACAAACATCAAATAAAAATATGATAAAGTTGGTTTCAAAAGCATTTCTTTGACCTGGATATTTTTTAACTTTATACTTCAGATGTTGTCACTACATTGAGAGGCATTTAATAAAAGTGGTAGCTTTAAAACATAAACTTAGAAATAATCATGCCCCTCCTCCCATGATGACAATGCCACTAGAGACTTCAGAGACTATTCAGCTCTGTCCACCTCATGTGTATCGTAATTTGCTATTCTCGATGGAACAACATTATAGTCTGTTGAATCAAACGCAAGCAGTATTTGTACAGCACACCTGTTAAACTCAGGCATTTGAAGGTATCTTAGTTTGCTATAATAAAGAAAACAGAGACTTCATGAAATAAAATATTTGCATAGGATCACACAGCTTGTTCAAGGAGGGAAACTGAGATTGACCCCAGATTTTCTGGTTTCACATTGTGCAATTCAGCAACTAGATGAGTTATTTTTCTCTTGTCCTTTATACATTCAAAGGTCACTACTTTGATGGTAATTATTGGTGCATGACAATAGAATGTGGGAACAGGCAGACGCCACATGAAAGCTCAGCTCGTTTTGGGCTGGAGAGTCCAAGAGAACCTTAAGATAAGCCACAGCCCGGCACCTGGCTCGGGATTTCAGTAGTTCGCCCACCTGTAAAATTGGGCCTGGAATTACACAGTGACCTACAAGGATATGTGTGATACGCTGGTGGGGTCGATTGCATGGTTTTGATTGGACCCCTGCCCGTCACTCACTCAGCATCAGTGTGCCGTTGCAGGGCTTTAAGTGGGTCGGATACTTCCAGGTCTCAAATGAGGCAATAATTACAAAATTTGAAATGCATCCCTCTCTTGTGCTAAATACATGCCCTTTACAGGCAAAAACAATGCTTTAATTTTCAACATCGACTGTAGAAAGCCTTGAGATAATCCATAATCGCAAAGCAGTCCTTATTTACATTACATGTTTCTGTAGTTTTTTCATGCAACATATGTCTCTGTGAACTGAGTCGCCTTGAGGCGTCTGGGTGAGCCGATGGTGGGTGATTGTTCAAAACAAGACAGGAGTGAGAGCTCTGGAGATGAATCTGAAGGCAGTGAGCATTTCTCATAGTGCCTGTCAGTTTGTCATAAACGTTTCCAGACTTAATGCTCATGCAATCTGTTATACCCTACTTAATTGTATAACATGTACTCCGGCCCTGCTGCCTCTAGCTGCTCAGCCAGAGCGTGAGGTGGTCATGGAATGTTGGTGTGCCTGTGGTGCGTGGAATGCCTGGGTGTCTGAGTGGATGAGTGTTGGCAGTTAGAGATGGGCTGAGCAGCTAGGCAGGCTGCACCTGGTGGGGCTGGCACCACACTAGGCTGGCTGGAATCAAGACTAATGTGACCTGTACTGGAGACTGAATAAAGAAGACTTAATAATACCTCCTGGCTCCAGGTGTCTATCTTCATAGATCACAACACAATCCTTGGCCTCACTGCAGAACAAACTCGGCGTGTGGCAAAGTGTGTGAAAGAGGTATACAGCAGTCAAAATATTGACCTACTGCATCCACTAACACTTAGAATGATATCAAAGCCATATAACTATGAAATATAGCTAAAAGATTAACAACCACTTGAAGCCGAGCAATGGACAATTGTACGCCCCAGTATAATTAAACAAATTGCAATGTCCTTCAGCACAAAATCAACGTACATTGAGCCAGATTTACTAACCTTTCACACAATTCAGTGTGGCGAGGCAACTTGCTACACTGTGTGAAATGGAAAGACTAGAAACGTGCCATATCTGCTAAGATATAGTGCACTTCTGCTCTCTCGTAGCACTGGCGCACTTTAGGCAGCCTAGCGCCAAAGCCAGAACCCTTGCACCACGACTCAAGAGTGCCTGCGTTACAAGGAGAGTTGTTTTTGTGCACGGAGGAATACCTTCCTGCAACAAAACAATCTCTCGAGACATTTTCCTCTTTCTGTGTGTGCAGCACACGTAGAAAGAGGAAATAACCAGGAGAAAAAAAGATTTTCTTCTTGTATGCCATCCTCTGGGAGGCGTAACGTTTCTTTGCAATCCCAGGTTTACAAGCCTTTGTAAATCTGGGATTACTTGAAATCCATCGGTGAATGCATAGGAACGCCCATGCGCCACCCATGGAACTACTCCCAGAATGAAATGTAATGCAGTGCATTGTGTTACATTTGGTTTACATAGCCAAGTAGGTGGCAGAAATCGCCTCTTGCGTGGCTTTATAAATATTTACTAGCATTTTGCGTCATGGATGCGCCACATATATTGCACTTTCATATATTTATATTTGTGATCAAAATTTCCATAATTTCTATGAAAAGGAGAAACCACAAGGGATCACTGTTTCATTGCTGTGTTGCTCACCAGAGTGTACATAGGTTTTATAGTCCAGGTAGTTTTACACTTTCCTTTCCTGAAGTTTTAGCTGCCTTGTGTTGGCCCTGATTCCTTGCCTGTTGCCCCTGATTCTTTTCTTTTACCATTCAGAATCTGCTGCTGGCCCTAGACCACTAAAAGGTCTGCTCTAACTGTCCATCCTTAGGCTGGTCTATTGACATTAGGTATGGACTTATGCTAGCCTGCTCTCCTGGGCCTCACTAGTCCAGTTCCTTCTCAGATAAATGGGGGCAGAGTGGACAACATAGTCCAGACTATCCCATAGAGGCTCTATGCTGGATGGCCTTACTTTTCCAAATAAAGGAAAACTAACGCCCTGAACATTGTTCATAACCACCGTCTAGTGGCAAATGTTCACGCTATTCTTTTTAGTTGAGTACACATTATTGCTTGTTGGGAAACCGCAGACTCGCACCTCTGCTAACATTGTTGACTAAGCTACGTCCCTGATGGTATACCACTTTAGGAGGGACTTACAAGTAAGTTAAGTATTCCAGTTGTGTATTCAACAGTGTAACCATGTTTAGGGGAAAAGCACATGCACTTTACCACTGGTCAGCAGTAGTAAAGTGCTTAGAGTCCTAAGGACAAGCAAAAGCATCAGTAAAAAGAGGTAAGCAGGCAAAAGGTTTGTGGAAAGACCACCCTAAGGATGACCGGTATATAAACCTAGCTTTATTGGATTTGAGGTGGGCAATTAAACAAAAAATGAAACTAACATATGTGGTAGCACATAGTCCTTCACAGACAGCACATTTTCCATTGAAATGGTTCCAAATTTCTACACATTTACAGACTTACTGCTAATACTATATAGAACACAAATCATAGTGTGTGGAAATCGGGTTGCTGTGAATATTTACTAGGTGATGTACAAATGATAAAGTGTCTTGATCCATTTTGATCCTATTAAAATCTGTTTCTACTTCAGAATTACAAAAATAATCTTTATTTTTGCTTTCCAAACTGCTGAGTGCATACAGTTCATTTAAAGGTATTTACATTTTGCTTTGTGTAGCATAAAAGATATTCTACAGCGTTTCCTTTCACACTACCTTTACCCCAGCTAGATTGTCACATAATTTACTATAAAATCTCCTTGCACTTTCCAGGCAGAGAAGAAGTAAACAGCAGTCCCCATGTTCAACAAGCATTTGCAAAGTAATCGGTCTCGCCTTTGGGACCTTGTATGTTTTTAGCTATATAGCACATTAGCATGTGTGCTGAAACAACTACTGTTCTTTAACATGGAGGTAAAGTAAGCATCAAAATGTGGAACACGCAAAGTATGGGAATACTGCTTATCAGCTGGAAATGGTATTGTCCAAAGCTCTGTTGTTAATATAAAATCAGAGCTTTTGGTGGTCATTTCCCTGAAAATACAAGATTTGAAAAAATATATTGTCTTCCATGAGCACCCATAGACAATAAGTTTCTATGGCCTGGAATCTAGGGAATGCTAAAGTGATTCTGGTTCTTTACTGACCTCTGCTGGTCGTTTTCTATCAAGCAAGTTGAAAAAGATGTCCCCTAGCAGAAAGCAATTCTGCCCCAAAGTTGCGACCCACAATTTGGGAAACGCTGATTTAGACTGTAACTAAATTGTGGATATCCTGGAAAGCTGACATGGATTGAACCCCGTTGATCTTTCATTTACAAGGGAAACCGCCATTACACCGTGGGTGTTTCCACGCCTTCCATTACAACACAAGTGTTATTACAACATGTAGATTTTACTGTGCATGTTTTTACTACGCATACGCTTTTACCATGCATGCCCTTACAATGAATTTCGTTGTAGAGGTATGTATAACAAAGGCATATGTGCAGTATAAAAAATATATGCATATGTGTGGAAACACCTGTGTTGATAGGCAATCCACTTATTAGAGGAAACTGGGAGACGTTCACTTCCTCACAACGACATGTGCCACCCACCTCAGACCAGCTGCCTGTACGAACCACAAGAAGAGAGGTAAGGGAGATTGGGCCTGGGGTGGAGGGGTATTATTTTAGGTGCGGGGGGGGGGGTAGTAGTGCCGGGATAGTGTTTTAGGGTGGGGAAAGGGCTGGGGGGTGGTCGTGCATGGGTAGTGTTTTAGGGTAGGGAAAGGGCTGGGGGTACAGGGGGTTGAATCATGCAGCGTTAGTGCTTTAGGGTGGGGAAAGGACTGGGAGCCAGGGGGTTCATGTAGGGGTAGGGTTTTAGGGTTTACGGTGGGGAAAGGGCTGGGGGCCACGAGCGGTAGCACTGGGGTAGGGTTTTTTGGGTTTACTGCAGGGGAAGGGGATTTTATCTAGAAGGGTTGGGGGCCGGGGTTGGGGTGCGCCAGGGATCAGGATTAGGGTTTAAGGCAAGGGTCAGGGAAACCTTTACCCCGCATATGCTTTTATCATACATGATTTTACAATGAATTTCGTTGGAAAGGCATACGTGGTAAAGGCATATTCGTTGAAAAAATATGCTTGGTAAAGGTCTACGCTTGCGTGGTAAAGGCATGCGTTACAAAGGAATGCGATGTAACGTCCTACAACCATTTGATAGACTTGCCTTAGTAGGACAGTACCAGCACCTTTTAGCAATGATAACATGGTAGTCATTTAACGTACCATTACTTTTCGTCTGGTCTGATGCCCTCGTATTGAGACTGTCTCTTATAACTTTTAATTGAGCAGTTGCAGCACTTCTCTGTCGGGCTACCTTGCTTTAAATGGGATAGCACCAGTACTTTTCCATAGCAAGTAGATATCAGGAACTAAGTAAATGCATCTGTCCCACATTTTGTGCACCCGGGTCCAGCACATATGTATTGCAGATCTTTAAATATCACATGCCATGTATCGAAGAAGAGATCCCATAGTGTGTGTGTATAGTGGACACTCGCACTTTCTAAAACCAAACCTCATGTGTTTATAATTGAAACTTTTTCCATAAAATATTTCAGTGCAAAAACTGGGAACACCCTCCACTCTGATGCATGTATGTGGTATTTCTATAGTGTGATCCTAGCCAAAAGGCCTCAGAGTACTGCACAGAGTTACAGACCAACTCTAAAACTGTGAATGAACTCAGAGCGAAAAAGAGCAGCATCCCTTCTGTGGCGCCTTTGCCACCGCTGCTGCCCTGGGAAAAATATGTGAAGACCAGGCTGTTAAGTATCTGTGGAAGATCCAGTATGAATGGAGGCAATCTGGATTGATACACAACTAAGGTGCTCGACTCTGGACCAGGGGCTATTTGTCAATGTATGCATGGGTTCAGAGACCCTGCCACTTGGTTGAAAATGTCCTCTGCCCATCCCATAGCCAAGCCCTATGGATTCTGCTCTGTCCATACAGGACAGGTGTGGAGAAGGTAAATGCTGTGCACTAACGACACAGAAGAATGCCAGTGGCGTAAAACAAAATGATGGGAATCCTCTGCAGAATGTAGCAAGCGGCTCCTGAGTCATCCATATCTCACAGATATTCAGTGGCCTTGGGCTGAATGGCATCTCTCTGAAGGGCTATGGGCCTGTGCACTGCGTTATGCCCAGGACAGGGCCGGGTCCCCTTGGGGTCTCAGACCTGGTAGTAATTAGAAACCCACACGGATTCTGGTCCCTAACTGGCCCTATATTCATGTCCTTAACTTTACTGGTAAATAACACTTATCGATCTCTAAACAATTAATGTAAACAAGCATTGGCATAGCCAATAGATCTCGCCTTTGGAACCTTATAAGTATTTAGCCATGTAGCACATTATGAAAACGGATGTGCATGTGATCTTCACTTAAATTGGTGTTGCCGTTTATGCATATGCTCTGGAATTGTGAGTGCATGCTTATAATGTTGGGAAAATACTACATGTTCCAGAATGCAATGTGCTGGCAGCTAAGAATTCTCGGCTGCATAAAAGAGTCACACGATGTGGGGCGGCCTTGGCAGCTTTGTTTGCTATATCCTAACGATTGGAGGCTTTTATTCTCAAATGGCAGGCATTATTCCATCAAATATAAATGGAAAGGTGTTCTCAAATACTTTTAAGATCCCTTCTAAGGCACCCTCACTTCTGGAGGGGGAGTGAAGCGGAAGTGAGGCGGAGGCATATGGATTTATCGCAATCAAAGTCTCATGTAAGCGAAGAGCACTGGGCATTCTGGGACATGTAAATCTCATTTTGCTTTAATGTTCTGCTTTTCTGCCACTTTTCCGCCCTGTGAGTTTCATTAGACTTGGAGATAGTCGAATGTGGATAACAGAAGCAAACAAAGTCCATACAAAAAGGATAATTTTATTTACAATCAGCTTAGCCGGTTTGGCTGTTGTCAGTATTCTGCTGCTGCACTCTGCCCGAGGTGCCTTCACAATTATTTTGTTTACTTGCGCACTCTGTAGTGTACCACTTGGTTCAAAATCTGCACTTGCTGTCCTCCAGTTCAAATTTACAATATGTTCTTCCCAAACACACACATAGTAATAAAAAAAATTATAATATTGGATTTGAAGGATTGTATAAATTGTTACTTTTTTTTTTACTTAGTACGTAGCAGATGCTTCTTATAGTATTGGGGAAAGCAATAATTAAATATAAAGATTTGTATTCAAACTCTGTGTTACTTGTGACAAGTTCTGAATGTGTTTTATAATAGCTTAAAAAAAACATTCACTGCAGCGTCATGCTTCGTTCAAGTGCCCTCTGCTGGTAAATAGTACGAAATGAACTCGAGCAGAAAGATACTGAAATGGACGTACTTATTGTACTCAATTGTAGAGACCTGCTGGGCAGTTTTACCCACACAGAACATAAACAAGCATTGGCGTAGCCAATAGGTCTCGCTTTTGCGAGGGTTTAAGCTATTGGCATTGTAAATGGCAATCCGTTGTATTTATGTCATGATAATTAACCCATAAATGAAAGGCACTGTCATGTACAATGCCAATAGCTCAAACTCTTGTAGATGCAAGACCTATTCTAAGGAGCGGCCACCATTGTCCCGGGCTGCTAAGAAAGTGAAAGCAGCATGGAGCGCTGAATGTTGCAGAAAAGTATGTTGTGCCTGCCGTAGGAGAAACTATTTGAAGAAAATCCAAGTTGTTAAAGCATGTCCACTAAAGCAACCGTGATTACCTAGCTACCTCGCTCTTTTCCCAGCAAAAACAAATTAGAGTTCTTGCTATACAATGGGAAAGGAAGTAATCTAACAGTGCCTATTCAGTTCTCTAGAAGCCCCAAAGCGCAATCGCAATTTGTTGCCAACACTACTCAGAGGACCAGAAATTGAGATACCAAGCAATGTAGAGTCTTTAACAGTTATGTTCCTTTACGCTATCAGACAGTTTACATTGGTGTTTTGAGGATGAGGGCTGATCAATTAGTAGCCATCTGTGAAATCCATGTAGAGTTGGAAAGCTAACCCACTTGCTGCACATTTCAAAAACTGATTAAGGGAATGTGATCAGACAAGTTAAATGAAGGTGTTTATTAACTATATGTAGTTATTTTAATGAAGAGACGGCGAACACTTGATCAAAGCAAAGGGTTATCTGTGACTAACACTGTGGAGCAATAAGGCAACTGACCTGTGTAATATACGATAGCTGCTGACGACCTTAGCTTTTCAGCCACCAACAGTTTAAGTATTAGGATAAAGTCTACACTTCAAAGGGTAAAACGTTTAAGGACAGGACTGGCTGAAGGAGCCAATCTCGACACTAGGTCGCTCGATAGCGAAGGTTGCAAAATGTAATAAACGCAGGGCTTTAGAGTGCCTTCAAGCCTAATGTCCGGAAAACATGCTCTGGCTAATCAACGTAGAGTCGTCATAATGTTCCATACCAATCGCAAGTAAACTATACAGAGCCGTTTATAATGTATTCAAGTGTCTGCAGTTCTATACTGATTACTGGGAAAATAAAATGACTAGGAACGTGAATGGTTATCTCTCGTGTGTGGCACGGGATGATGTCGGACATCTGATCAGTGGTGAAAACTAGGGAAATCCCAATGATAAAGCAAGCATACATTGCAACTAGATGTTGAGACCGAGCGTTGGTGTGCAGAGGACCTTGGCAAGGTACTGGGCCAGCACTCGGTAACTGAAACCAGATCTCCAACCCCGGCTCCTCCCGAAACTGAAGTAAAGTGTGACCCTACGGTAAGAGCTATGGTACCCTCGAACCCTTCTGCAGCCCCTGAAAGGACTCACTCTGATGACTCGATTTCGATGAACATCTTGCAGCCTTCAGTAGGAGCAGTGCCAGCATACCCGAAACGACAACACTACACCAGGAATTAAAACTTCTGGCACGTTCAATCACAACTTCCGCTCTTTGGCGACTTACTTCTGTTGTATCAAAACATGCGGTCGCCCTTTCTTGCAACATGACTGCAGCACGCACATCTCTATGGTCGTCCATGCGTACTAAGTCAGAGAGGTCTATTAAAGAACTAGAACGCTAACCTAAGCGAACATTTGATAAGCTCGTTGAACTATGAAGTTATTTTAGCGTCCTGGGCGAAGGTTCTGCTCGGTCCTGGCTGTCCCGCAGATGTAGGGGATAAAGGAAACAAAACAAATACACATGTCACCCCCCCAACTCAGGCTGTTTTCAGTCATAGCTCTCCAAAAGAAGGGGATGGAGCTCAAGTTTGGAATGTGATATAAGTTATAACAACTCCTATCCTAATCCTATGTTATTGAGTGCAATGATATAACAAGCATTGGCCGCGCGGCCGTAAAAGTAACGGCCGCGCAACCGTGAAAGTGATCAAAGCGAAAGTGATCGCGATCGGTGTGAGTAGTGCACGCGCAGCAGTGATCATGCTGGAAGGGAGGCAGATGGCGGCTGCGCGTGGGCACGCTCACGTGAATGCAAGCGTTAGGCCAGCGAGGTCTGGTAGCACTTTGAGAACCCGTATACTAAATGTCTCGCAAAGCAGCACATGCGCTGGCTCAGGCGAGACCTAAAAAACAAGCATTGACAAAGCTGTGGCTGGAAGTTTGGAAAAAGTGCTATGATGCGGCAAGTGCTAGCTGCTCCATAGCGTTTTTTATTCCCCGCGGGAGTAGTGTTGGGGGAATAGGGTAGGTGGAAAAGGGGCAAGCAACATCGGGTGGGGGCTAGCAACAGATCGAGAGCGGGAATGGAGCACGGCACAAGCAGAGACAAAGGGCAAGGTGAGAGGGGCACAGGGCAAGCACAAACAACGGGCAATGAAGAATGTAGGAGGGGCATCAGCCAAGCGAGGACGTGGTATGAGGCATGGGACAAGAACGAATAACAGTGGAGGGGGGCACAAGGCAAACAACGGGGAGGGAGCAGGAGACGAGCAACAACAGAGCAATGATTTTAAGGATCAGGGCTTTAAGTGGGCCGGGTCAGAGCACCGGCAGTTTTTTTTAAGGATGCTTCGAAACGGGTCTCTATCGGGCTCTGTTTTGTGCCCTGGCACAGGCGGTCCGTTTTTTTCGAGCGTTATAGGGGAAGGGAAATCCTTTAAAGAGTCGTTTTCTCCCCGGATTTCTCTTCTCAGAACTCAGGAGCAGCAACATTGTTGTGGTGTCACCAGGGCTTTATGTGGAAGCTTTTTCAATATTATATACAAGCCATAGTTGTTGCTTATTTATCTTATGTAACTAAAGCCAATAGTCCTAACTTTTTGTAGGTATGATGTTACTTGTTGTATCCCATATCTGGATGCAATGACAGAAACAGCCAAATTCCAGTTGGGCGGCACACTATGCTAAGCACAAATTTCTAGCTTATGTGTTTTTAAGCCACGCCCTTAATTACATTGGCCACACACCCTTGAGAGCCCCCCCCCCCCAGTTTTTTCATCCCACTTAAAGCCCTGTTAAGGACACAAAACAGAAACCAGTGAAGGCAATTATAGACAGAAAGCAACAAAGAGCAATTGGATACTGCTGCTAGTTTAAAGCATACGCCCGTTACTGGCCTCTGGGGAGATGTCAGCCAATGATCCAAGATGCTTCGGCATTGTTGAGGAAAGAGACAACCCGTCCGATCCGACTGTGACCACTCTAACCTCGTGAGATTTACCCATCGCCATATCCCTGCTACTACAGGCCCCATACCAGAAATGCCCCTGAACCCCAATGAGAACTGAATGAATGTTTTTAAAGCATTTCTGCATATGCTTACATTAACAATAATAGGAAAGTTCCTGTTCCAATACTGATCCTTGCACAGTATAACCCAGGCAACCAGCAGCCCTTTTCCCAAAGAATCACATGTATACTGGGGCTCCTCAGCAACTTAAAGCATCATGACTGAGCGTTTCTTTCCTTCCGAAAGGAAACAATAAAGGAACCGCTGCCCTTGTGCACCCTCAACTTAATTCACCTGCTTGCATCTGAGACATAATTTAAAATCGCACATCGATCCGTGGGACCATATGTTCACATAGCAAAATAAACAAGGGAAGGGGGATCAACAGCACTGTGTGGGCTGCAGGGGAGAGAAGAACCCGATAAGCAGGAGGCAGTTGCAGCCCCAGGCCCCATGCCAGAAATGCTCCCGAACCCCAAAGAGAAGGAATTAATATTTGTAAAGCATTTCTGCATGTGCTTACTATAACAATAAGAGGAAAGTTCCTGTTTCAATACCGATCCTTGCACAGTATAACCCTGGCAACCGGCAGCCCTTTTCGTAAAGCGTCGCGTGTATACTGGGGCTCCTCAGCAACTTGAAGCGTCATGACTGAGAGTCTCTTTCCTACCAACAAAAAACAGTAAAGAAACCCCCGCCCTCATGCACCATCAACTTAATTCACCTGATCGCTACTGAGACATAATTTAAAAACGCACATCGATCTGTTGGAGCGAGTTTTCGCATATCAAAATGAACAAGGGGGATCAGCAACACTGCGTGGGCTTCAGAGGAGTAAAGAACCCAACAAGCAAGAGGTAGGAGGAGGCAGCTGCTGCCCGAGGAGAGGGAATGAGCGTTTGCATACTTGAAGAGCTAGTCAAAATAAAAATTAAAAGTTCCTAAGCCTAAAGTAAAATGGGACAAGTGGAAGAGGGCAAGTTCTGGGGGCGATCCATGGGAGTCAACAGTTGAGAAAAAAGGTGAGACAAGCAGGAACTGTTATCCAATTAGAAGCAACGTTTTTTAAAGGACACTGACAAAACAAATCAGACGCTAGGGGCGGGCTGTAAGCCCACAGAGTGAATACAGTATGTCGAGAGACTGCGCAGACGCTGCCTAGGCTCGACTTATAAACGTTACGGTAATCCATGTGAGTGATATGATTCCAGTTTATATTTCACATTTTACTTAGTCTTGCGTTCTCTAACCATCTCACAATTTCAGAATTGAAACATTTTCAATATAAATTATTTATCACAAAGTCATTGTTACTTATTTATCCTAAACATTTATCAACCATTGACAAAGCAACTAGTGCTGGCTGGTTTTAGGTATATGTCAGTTGTTATATATCTGAATGCAATAACTGAAAGTCCAAAGAGGAACCAAAATAATGGTTGGGTGACACACTATGGGATTCACAGAAATGTAGTTTGTGTTTAAGCCACACATTTTATTACATAGGCCACCACCATTTTAGAGACTACCCTCCTACTTTATGCATCTTATTTAAAGCCCTGGCCCCTGAAGAATTCATGTAATCCCATCTCCGCACTGAGCGCTCACCCTCCATGTACAAACACAACTTGCACATAAAAGTGAGCACTACTACACATTCAGTTTGCAGGTACAGCCGACAGTTTGAGAGAATACCAAAAATCCAAGCACTGTGCCTCCTTGTGGTGGCACTCGCTGATCGGGTCAGGTGTGGGCAAAGAACGCAGATATACACTAAAGCTGCTTTTTCACTGTTTCTGCCAGGCGCACCTTTTAATATGCCCATTGCGCCCCCGGGGCACTTTCTTAATACGGCCCCTGATGCGTTCCGATACAGTGCCAACAATAAATGACAGCAGTGACATTTGGTATATCTGAAACTTGTCCACCTCTACTTCATAGATGAACATGCCTAGATGTGTCGGGAAATATGAAAAATTATATATATAATGCTCTCCTACTGTATTTTACTGTATTACCCATTAAGTTCAGTAAAATGATCTTGCTGCGTTAGGCCTTCTTCTCGCTGGAAGAAAAAATACAACTAAACAAATAAAATAATTCAGATCTGTGTATGCTGCACCTGGCATTCCTCTAGTTTGGTATGCATACAGTATGCTACTAGTGTGTACCAAGCAAGTTCATTTTGTGATTTCTTCATGTGTGCGAAAGCTTTCTCCAGATCTGTGCTTTTGTAAATAATAAAAAATTTAATGTCTGTACAATGTCACATGCTTTTACCACACATCTGCCTTTACCATGTAGTTAAGTATAAATAAGGTAAGTGATAATATATGTGTATATATATATAAAACTCCAAACTTTTCTTGTGCAAAAGTAAACACGGACTCCCAGGAGATTTGCAGTTCTAAAGCTTGTTTAATAGACTGCACACAACAACGCGTTTCAGCTTTCGCCTTGTTCATCAGCAGAGGATTGCGGTCGCGTGAGTTATAGTTGCCTGCACTAACTATAACGGGGGAATTTCAATGGTTTTTCACGAGTGAAATGTCCAGCTAACTATAACATGTGTGAAACCTATGGTTTTTTTAAGTGAATTTGCAAGGTTTTTTAAATGCTAATTCCTAACTATAACGTGTGTGAAACCTATGGTTTTTTCAGTGAATTTGTACGGTTTTTTAAATGCTAAGTTATGTATTTTTTAAAAATGTTTTAAGGTTTTTAGGTTTTTCACCGCTTCGCGAACCGTGCGCGCGCTGTGGGCGCACGGTGCTCTTCGCGCACCGCGCGCCCACGTTACGCAGTTCGCGGAATTTTTCCGCTTCTACCGTACGCGCACGCTATGCGTACTCCGTGATTTTTTGCAAAAAAATTAAAGGAAATTTTGGCCCTTGGGGGTCCTTCTGGGACCCCCTGACAAAGGCTAGTGGGTCAGGAACTGTCCACCATGCCCCCTTTTCACGTTCTCCACCTTTGTTTTTCACCCCCTCAGACTGCGAGAGACAAAATGGCGGCCGACACTTCCTGGTTTCGACCGATTCGAATGTTTACTAAGATCTAACAACCAATCAGAATCGCGCTCGCGCACGGCAGCGTGCGCATACGGTAAGTTTTACCGTACGCGCATGGAGCGAGCCTATAGATATATATATATATATATATATTGATTTAAATGCTATTTTCTCAGGAACTACTGAACAGATTTACACCAGACCTGCAAAAGGCACATCCCTGACCTGAGGACTACCTCTCTGCCAAATTTCAAGTAATTCTGTTCAGCCGTTCGGGCTGTAGCTTGGACTAAAGGTCCTATGGAAAAATGCATGGGGAAAACGCGTTTTGGGACCCCCCCTTTTTCTCGTCCCCCGCTTGACAAATCCCCCCCCCCGAGACTTTCAGGGAAGGAGCGGAGCGCCCCCCATATTTTGAAAATTTCGCGAGGATTCAACAATCGGCGCCAAAGTTATTCAAAATAGAATGTTGCGGATTTCCTATGGAAACACGGTCCTAACTATAACTATCTACTGGCGACCGCCAGTAGATAATATATCTCCAAACAATCCAGATTCCACAGACACCTCCATGGACGAAGGCACAGACACGAGGTAGTAACGATGAGGCAAATATTTATTGCTCAGGTCCACCCTCAACCCCTGAGGTAAGAGAGACGCGTTTCGGATTACAAGAATCCTTTGTCAATCTACATATATATATATTAACAAACCATGGTGACCCGTTAGAGATGCTCTCGAAAAACCACAAAGGTTACCAGCCTTTATGTCCGGTATGGGCTCAGTTCATACAGCTAGTAAAATGGAGCAGCCTTTCGTGTCGCCAGACGCGTTTCGAATAATACTTCTTCAGTAGCTTTCATCGAAAGGAGCGTGCTGCGGTGGGTCTCCTCCCCAATTTAAAACAATGACCCGCTCCTGGATGGGGCAGCTCGAATGAGACTGTGCTACAGCATTCTGGGGATGTAGTGCCCTTCATTTCCATTAAATGTACATGCACTCTTTACTGCAAAATAAGTTCCGGATTGGGCCCCAGCTGATGGCTCAGTCCTTAATCCTGCTTGGCTTCTCCGTATTGAGGTAGGTGAATCCTTGCCCTTTATATATATTTATTACCTACTGGCGGTCGCCAGTAGGTAGTTATAGTTAGGACCACGTTTCCATAGGAAATCCGCAACATTCTATTTTGAATAACTTTGGCGCCGGTCGACGAATCCTCGCGAATTTTTCAAAATAGATGGGGCGCAACGCTACGCTCCTACCCTGAAAGTCTCGGGGGGATTCGTCAAGCGGGGGCTGAGATAAAAGGGGGGTCCCAAAACGCGTTTTTCCCATGCATTTTTCCATAGGACCTTTAGACAGGGCTACAGCCCGAATGGCTGAACAGAATTACTTGAAATTTGGCCGAGAGGTAGTCCTCAGGTCAAGGAAGTGCCTTTTGTAGGTTTGGTGTAAATCTGTTCAGTAGATTCTGAGAAAATAGCCTTTAAATCAATATATATATCTGAGCCAGCTTACGGTGCGCTTACGGTACGCTTACCGTACGCGTACGGTGGCATGCGCGAGCGCGATTCTGATTGGCTCTTAGATCTTAGTAAACATTCGAATCGGCCGAAACCAGGAAGCGGCGGCCGCCATTTTCTCTCTCGCACTGAGAGTGATGATGAAAATACAAAGCACAAAAACATGTAAAGGGGCTGTTTAGACAGCTCCCACACACATAGCCATGTTGAGGGAGTCCCCAAAGATCCCCCACGGGCAAAAACGGTTTTTTTTTTTTCCGCTAATTTTGCCGATTACGCTTACCGTACGCGTACGTTTAAAAAATTTATATAAAAAAAAAATTATCCACACTCTCCCCACCCCGTGTGCAATCGGTGGCCGAAGGCCACCAATAGTGCATGGCTTAAAACAGATAAGATAAACTATAATATTTGACAAAAAAAAAAAAAAAAATTATCCACACTCTGTCTACCCCGTGTGCAAATGGTGCCCGAAGGGCACCATTTGTGCATGGCTTATAAAAATTACGAACAATTAAAATATTACCTTTCAAAACGAAGTGCATCATATGCCCTCCATGTGCGCACGGTGCGCGAAGCGCATCGTGCGTACATGGCCCATCTAGCGTAACGTGGGCACGCGGTGCGCGTAGCGCACCGCGTGCCCACCGTGCGTGCACGGCACTAACTGCGTAAAGTGGGCGCGCGGTGCGCGAAGCGCACCGCGTGCTTACTGTGCGCGCACGGTGCGCGAAGCGCACCGTGCGCGCACGGAACGAACTGCGTTAAGTGGGCGCGCACTCCACGAATGGCGTAAAGTAACTTAGCATTTAAAAAACCGTACAAATTCACTGAAAAAACCATAGGTTTCACACACGTTATAGTTAGGAATTAGCATTTAAAAAACCTTGCAAATTCACTGAAAAAACCATAGGTTTCACACATGTTATAGTTAGCGGAAATTTTACTGATAAAAAACCAATGAAATTCCCCCGTTATAGTTAGTGCAGGCAACTATAACTCACGCGACCGCAATCTTCTGCTGATGACATATGTGTCTTTATGAAAAAAAAATATTTGTAATATATGTATAGCTAAAAATGTATGGAAGAAGACATGGGCAAATAAGTGTCTAAATACAGTATTAGCATCAGCAGAGGATTGCGGTCGCGTGAGTTATAGTTGCCTGCACTAACTATAACGGGGGAATTTCATTGGTTTTTTATCAGTAAAATTTCCGCTAACTATAACATGTGTGAAACCTATGGTTTTTTCAGTGAATTTATATATGTGTGCGCTCTCACGCATCCTTGCTCCGCAACCAAGCGATGCAATGTCACTAAGCATCCAAAGGATTTCCCACATCCGTCTTTCTTATGCAGGTAAAAAAAAAAAGTTTAATCAACATTTACATCAACTAAAGATTCTATGTGTGAGCTTGTAAAAATATAATAATACAGGATTTCAATAGCCGATGCGTTTAGGCGTTTTGCCTTCTGCTTGACCTATACATCCATCATGGCGTTCAATGTCTCCTTATATATTCATAGTCCTATCTCCATTTCATCACTCAGCCAAACACTAGAGCGATTCAACATGCGTAATGGTGACTGATTCTTACCACCGTGACTCCTTATGCCTTCATCATTTGTAATCATTTATTAATGCAACTCTACACAATACGTTATAACTACAGTACTGCAGACTCCATTCAAATCAAAATTATGACATTGAAGATTACTCAATACATTCCTCCAAATAATTTCATACACTGCTGTTCATGTGTGCACTATTACTCAATTTTTTTCTTACATTTCAAATGCAATTATTTACTTTACATAAAGTGTCCCATGCTATTTCATAATCTAGATTGCACTCATTTCTTTCTATGTATTGCTCATACCCCATTTAGTACACTTTTACAACGTCTACTTTATGTAAATTCAATTCATACGGGGTTAATAATCCTGTGAAAGATTTATCTCTGCACCTTCTTGTTATATGTACACCGTGTGTCTCATATATTGGGTTATGATTAACCCATTCTCTTACACCCTTGTCATCATTCACTTTTTAGGTCTCGGCTAGCGAAGGCTGCGCTTGCGCAGTTTCGCTCGCGAGATTTAATGTTTTTTAGTATGGGGCTTGAACCCTCCCCTCTTCTCCATTGGCTGGCTTCCTAAACGGAGGCCAGCCATTGAAGGAGAGGGGCGTCTGTCCGTTTAAGCCCATCTTTTTCGGATTCGGGGGAGTGTTTTTTACTTTCTTTCTCTCCTCTGGAATGTAAACATTCCAGCCAATGGGAAGAGGAAAGAAAACCACACGCCCCCCAATCCGAAAATGCCACTGCGTTTCTCCGAGGCATTTCTGCTTGACCTCGGAGAAAGGCGGTGGTGTTCATGGCGTCATCCCCGTCCACCACTCCCCCTGCTCTCGGCTCCCTCGGTGCTCCTCGGTATGTAGTTTGATGGTAGTCAGCCGTTCTGACCTAATATGTAACGGCTGACATGTTCTCTGGCAAACATGCATTATTTAATACCGGTTACTTCTATGTGTTTTACAAGCCCGTTGGCCGTGCGCAGTACGTTGGTGTGGTGTGAAGGTATCTGTTCAATGCGTTTTCAATAATTGTGAATCTCGCTCCTGAAGTGGAATGAAAATGTCCTTTGTGTTCCGTTAGCGAGGTCCAAAGACGTAATGAGGGTTTAGGTTCGGCACCGAACGTTTTGTAATAGTCTATTCATTCCTTTCCCTTGATCTGCTATTTAACCTTTGGACTAAAGATACGTCTCCATTTTAACCAGTAATATCCTAAACATTTGGTATAATAATATACACATGGGAAATGTAGGAGATAATTATTCTGGGATTATTATTCCCCAACTGTCTGCTTGCTAATTCTTTTTTGAGCCTGCTAACTTCGCTGCTTCAAAATCCCAGCCTAGTGTGTTGATTGCCCCCCTAAGGTGCAATACCCCAATCATAGACTTGATTAGGGTGGGATATGTGTATGTGATGGGGACGTTCATCTAGCTCCTGACATCTGCCTGTCCGTGAGAGATGGACGGTTGCCACCCTAGGATGAAGGAAATGAGATGGGCGCAATAAACTGCTGTGCTTCATGTCACAAAGTAAAATGAGTGTTTCAGATAAGTGCAGTTGCGTTTTGGGGAAAATGCATCTTCCAGGTGCACGCTAAATATTGCAGATGCTCTAAAATTAATAACAGAGTATTTTTTTGTACGTTGAACGTTTTACATTGCAGAATATTTTGTTTATGGGGTTACATGCAATACTTCGTCAGCTGGTAAGATCAATACACAGATATGTGGGAGCAGCAAGTCACAGCTGCTGATGGGAACCGCTTCCCTTTTAATATTGTTAGGCAGATAACGTGTAAAGGAAATTAAATAGATATGCAGCTCTCAGTATGCCATGAGTGAGAGCTGTAATGTGTCGTTGTTTGAATAGGTCCTTTGCCATCTGTTGGTTCCTCCAAAGCGTCCGAGGGAAATGAAGATCAGGCTGAGCAGAAATGACCACTTTTACTTGAAATGTGCTTAACCATTTGACAGATCGTTAGTTGCTCTGTGTGTCCTAAATGTGGTACTGGCTCCAAATCCCTTCGTGACTCGCGTGAACCAAGAGGCGAGCCTCTATGAACATAACGGACGCAGAGAGGTCTTAATAAGAGCAGTGTGCAAATGGTGATGATGTGACCTGTTCCTACATATGTAAAATGGTATATTGTAATATATGTAAAGTAGTGTAATAAACTGATTCTCCTAAAATTTGCAAGATATATCCTACATTTTCAAAGGAGCTTGTAGTTACTTCTTTAAATACTATACATTGATGTTTGTCAAATGTTCACTCATTCGTATTAAACAACCAGATTGGGGTCGTTGTCTTAGCAAATGGGAAGCGTGACGTACTGAGGAACCCAATGCTTCACGGAGCTTACAGAGAGAGCGAGAGAGAGGGAGGAAGGGAGGAAGGCAGGAAGGCGTTGTCCAGGGTAAACCTGTTGGACTGGTTGACCTTGTTATAGTTCATCCGGGAAGGAAGCTAAAATACTCATCATTGTAATCCATAGAAGAACATTTTATTACGAAAGATGTAGAAACATTTAAAAGTGTTTAATCACGGAATGGTGGCGGGAGGGGGATAGGGGGGGTGGGGGGAGGGGGGGCACGTCTACTTTTCCCGACATGAAATACGAGTTTCGGTTTGATGCGGTTTACTTGTAGTGCAGAGGGGTCCCCGCCTAAGGGAGCTTAACCTTTTGTGCAGTCGTTAACATTCACGAAACTTCCTCCTCCAGGTAGATGATAATGTGCCTATTGATGGTGCATCTTGCAAGGCTCCAGGACAGTCTGCTTTTGCTTACGTGACCTGGTAGTCCATCTTTTCATGTCTCTAAATTTCCGCATGACTTTTTTTTTTTCCCCTTAGTAATTACACTTTGTATTGCATCTATGGTAAATTGGACCGGAGTGCTCTGGGCTATGCACGATTAAATAAAGTTGGAGCTGTTAGTCCAATCCTGAAAAATGCAGACATTTCAGCTTTTGATATCTTTTTATACGACTGACTGTACTCGCTTATCTTTGCAGATGGTATTCAAAAACAACTTTTAAAGGATTAGCAGAATTGGAAATTAATTTTATCATGCAAAGAACGATAGGAGGGTGACATGAGTTCTCAGGTGTTTGTAAACCTCTGTTGGACGTAAATAGTGATCCAGACCTAGCATGTGGTAGCTAAGCCTAATGTCTGCACATCTACCCCCAGTATACGGCAGTACAAGAGGAAACACAGTAAAAAGTCTTATTGCGCTCGTTGGTGTTTTTGTGGTGCCAGCACCGAGCCACCTTTGGTGTTAATCAACCGTACTCTAAACAAGGTCAGAATAGTTACAAAATACAGAAATGGCACCTAAGCGCACACAGTCAAATTTGCATTTGTTAATTATTTTCCTTGTTAAGTTTCACATTTCTAACTAGTCAAATATAGTTCAAACACAAACAGTACATGTTTCTTGTTTAATTAAGGGAACACATCCAAGTACATCATGATTCATAAGCACCGCAGCTGACACATGTTGCGTCCTCCTGGGCTTTTTCAAGGCTGCAAGATCTTGTTAAATAACTATTGGTACATATTTTGTCTGGTGATGGAAAAAGGCCTAGTTGAGTGAGGGATGTCCAGCCGGGCCAATCTTGTTCGGAGTCACCATGAAAGGTTCGTTTAGCAGCCTGTGTGTGGGTGCAAATGCAATATGTCTCGCATTTGAGAGTGATTAAGCTATTGACATTGTAAATAACAATGCCGTTTCTTTAACCCTTTTGATGCGCATGACGGAGCGGTTCCATCATACACATCGGTTGCGCTGTGCGGATGACGGAACCGCTCCGTCATGGCCCCGCCTGCGCACAAACCCTTCAGCACAGCGCGGTAATCCGCGCCGCGCTGAAGGGGTTAAATGTTTTAAAAACAAAAATAATGTCATGAGCAATGCCAATAGCTCTAACTTTAACAATGCCGAGACCATTGCATTGTAAATGCTTGTTCTTTTTCTCTTTCTTTTTCATGGTGGACAACTTTTGCTTGTATTGCGCAAATCCCATTCACTACATTCTCAATTCTGTTATCCATAATCCTGCTATGACCCCTGTAACACAACCTTTGTTTGTGTGTAAGGTGAACGTGTCCACTGACTCTCTTTCGTTCAATCTGGGCATGTCAATGCCATTTCAGCGCCAAAGATATTCCATATTCTTATTTCTATATAATAACATAAACCCTTTAGAAATACCTGGGTAACATATATCAGAGTGCGAGTTCATATGCTAACCGTGTGGGGATAGATTAACATTGATTGTGCCAACCCAGTGCTTTCCCTGCTCATTGGGGCCTTTGAGAGTTACCAGTGCTAAAGTATGAAAGGAGTTCTGACATTACTGTCATTCATTCACATATTTTCTTCACCTATTTGGGGCTCTTCCTATATTTTCACATATGATTTAGACATATGTAAGGGGCAAGTGTGTTGTAAATCATTGATTCCTACACCTATGTGAAGTGACATGTTCTAAAGTGCCTTTTGACTGTTGAGTCCAATATTTGCCCAACCAACCACATATAGCTTATTAACTACTCAAGTTGTATAAGGTAGTGTTTGTTAAAGTGCCGATACAGGTAGATGCCTCACAAGATGGCATATATAAAATAGCATATAATTCCTTAACAATCGGGCAGATTAAAGTGCAATACATAATCAAAAATTTGCAATTTTTAAAGTGCAGTGATATGATTTTGTTTCAGTCCATCAGGATAATTGGCTTTCACATGGTTCTCCCCAAACCAAAACTATATATGCTCACATGCAGTATGTAAAATTATATAAATTCTAATCAGACAGTACCAGGTGTACAATCAGTTCTAAGTCGATCTCATTATCATATTACCCAATTAGTTGGCATGGAGTGTCGGAGATTGACAGGGAGTTATTGTTGGGTTTTCACATTTGCCTATTCATAAATTTACATACAGTTCCGTGACCTCAGTACCCAGCATTATAATAAACCTTGACTCCTCCCATCTCAACTCATTTGTTACCTGTCACCTCCGCATGCATGTTTTTTGACCTGTTCTAATCCATAAAATTTCGATCCTACCTGGAAACGATCATGAAACTTTTCAAAATGACAAGCCATCGGATAACTTTTATCCCCATTCTTCATCACCCGCATGTGCTGTAATATCCTGATTTTCAGCTTCTTTATTGTACTCCTGGTCTACAGTTTATTGCAGCGCTTGTACCACGTGATCTGTATCACGTGTTGTTCTGTCTCAAATCTGAATGACACAGCCTTCATGTTAGACCTGTCAGCCCTTTGGGTGGTCCCTCCTCATCATTATTTATTTTGTCCCACTCTTGCCTCAAACCCTGTTAGTATTTTTTCCTTTTTGGGAACCACCAGACTTTTTCGTATTGATGCAGATTCAGGGAGCCATTTTATCTACCCCTGGAACTTCTGTCTGAGGGCCTGGAGCACAAAATGGTGGCCACCTGTGACATCATCAGAACCCACTGGAACCTACCAGAACCTTCTGCAACATTCTGGAACCCTGTGACAGTTGGAGGCGGTTTGGAATGTTGGGAAGCTAAGCCAGAGTTGACAGTTGGAGCTGGCAGTTGGCACCTGACTGGTGAAGGGAGAGGAGCAGAAACCTGAAGGAGGAAGGAGTGAGGCAGCAGGGGTTGAAACTTGTGCCTGGAGTGGGGTCCATAAACCCACCCTTGATACTAGTCCCTACTGACTGAGCCCAGCCTGGAGCCCTGTGTGGGAGAAAGCAAGAAAAACCCTCTTAAGGACCTGGACAGCAGGAACAGGCCTTAAAAGTAAAGAACAGCAAGTACCTGACCTGGTTACTGGTAACTACCTGAAGTCCGACGTCGAGAAGCCTAGAGACCTGGAGCCCGAGGTGGAGAAGCGGCGCTGACTAGAAAGCAGACGTCGTACCCGGAGCCGCCAGAGGTCGAGAGAGGGCGCCGACGGAGGTCGTGGAGAGTACCAGAGGTCGTGGAGGAAGACACCTGAGGTCGAGTGAGCGGCGTCGACGGGGGAGTGAAGTCCGCCCTCCGAAGTCGCCGGAGACCGAGGTGAAGCGTGCCGGAGGTCGGGAGTGGAGATCGCACTCCGGAGTCGCCGGAACCTGAGGAGAATCGTGCCGGAGGTCAGAGTGGATATCGCACTCCGGAGCCGTCGGAAGTCGACATCGAGCCAAGACTGCCCGACGTCATCGAACCGGAGGTCGACATCGAGCTGAGGCCGCCGACATCGAACCGGAGCCGCCCGAAGTCGACATCAAGCCAAGACTGCCCGACGTCATTGAACCGGAGCCGACATCGAACCGAGGCCGCCGACATCGAACCGGAACCGCCTACCGGCGTCGACAAGAACTGTCATTGAGCCGAGGCCGCCGACATCGAACCGGAATCGCCTCACGGCGTCGACACGACTCCAGCGGCGTCGGAACTTCATAGAAAGGGCAGTAAGTGGAATAGAGGGCGCCTAAGGCCCTGTGAAGCCCTAAGAGACCATCCTAGGGGCTAGAGAGGTGCTGGAACCAGCTTGTTTGTGCCAGGGGTGAGCTGAGACTAATACAGAGGGGTTGTGTAGTGTGGGAGAGCCAGATCTCTAGATTCCCCCTTGACCTACCTCAGTTTAGGCCTCAGCCTTGTCCAAGCCAGGGAGTATACCCCTCAGGCCATCCACCTAACCACAAGCTGTGACTGGGCCAAATCAGCCCATAGTATTTTAAATGTGATCTGATTTTACAAATGTCATTGTTGGCTGATATTATTTATTGAGGGTACTGTATTTATTGTATTTATCTAAGTTATTCCTGTGATGTATTTATTGTCCTGAGCTAACTTATTCCTGCACAGTATTTATTGCCTCACAGTATTTATTTGACCTGATCCTATTTATTGCACCTGTAAAGTGTTATTATTTATTTGACCTGCACTTTTTAAGGAAAAGCCTTGTGTACTGTGATTGTATTATTATTTATTTAATCAGCAACTAAGAGAAAAGAAGATAAAGAGGTATATTTTCAATATAATTTTTAAGGTGTAGTGTCGTTTTTGGAACGGATGCACGCATGGTTATTGTGTGGGTATGACGTATGCTTAACACGGTGCCTGACCCCTGACCACTCGAGCCAAGCTACCACAGTGTATGTCTGGAAGAATCCCATTACCACCACCCTTCCGTTGTGGGAGTGGGGTTTTTCTAACATAATTGGTGTTCAGCGGCGGAATTGAGCTGTGCCTACGTATACTCGACAATAACTGTGGGTAGTCCATAGGCCTACACCTGGAGTTTTCTCAAAGCGGCCTTCCTAATTGTGAGTTTTTGTTTTTCCAAATTTACTCTGGTGGTGGGAGGAGGTATTATATTTGGTACCCCCCTGCATAGCTTCTGCAAATAACTGTCCTCTGACCTGAGTGGGCAAAATGGAGTTTGTGCTAGAAGACCTGGAAACCTATACTGTGGCCCAACTCGGGGAGTTTTGTCAGCGGGAGGGGGTGTATTGTCCCCCAGGAGCAAAGAAGGGTGCACTCCAAACCAGCTTAAGGGCTTGGGGGGAGGCACGACGAGAGAGTAAGGCTGAGCAGGAAGACAGGGATGGAGAGCCTGACAGCGAGGGGGCTGGGTTGTACCAACCTGAGGTGGGGAACCTAGTAGCGGGGCCCAGAACCATTTCCAGGAAGGGCAGCACTGTCTCTAGCGGTGGCTTATCTGAAGTGGAGTTAACAGACCGGAGGGATAAAAGACAGCTCACATGGTACTTAGCAAGGCTGGAGAAAGAGAAGGAGGAACAGAGGATGGCTCATGAGCTAAGGCTGAAAGAGATAGATCTTCAGATCCTAAGAGTCGGGGCACACACTGTTCCTAATGGTGGCAGCAAAGACCAAGAAATCACCAGGGAACCCAAACCCTACCTGCCAAAGGACATAGTGGCTAGCTATGGTGTGGGCGACGATATTGCCAAGTGGCTAGCGGCCTATGAGGTCTCGTTAAGGGCCCATGGGGTTCCAGAGAAGTACTGGGGAGGTGGATTGTACAGGTACATGCCTCCAGCTGGTAGGGATGCTTTATTGGCCCTAGAGGAGGATGAGCAGACCCACTACCCCACCATGAAAGTGGCGCTCATAAGGAAGTTTGGACTAACACCCGAGAAATACAGACAGAAGTTCCGGGGTAGTCACAAACTGGGCACACAGAATTGGGTGGACTTCCTGGACTATGCAAAGAAGGCACTAGAGGGTTGGATTCAGGGCAGTGAAGTGAGGACCTACGAGGGGTTGTTTGATTTAGTACTGAAGGAACACCTGCTCGAAAAATGTTTCCCTGAACTGCGTCAACACCTGGTGGATAGCAAGCTGACCAATCCCCGGAAGCTTGCTGAGGAGGCAGACATTTGGGCTAGTACCCGGGTGTCCACAAGGGGGACTGGAGGGGATACTCAAAAGGCCGGACAGGGCGCCCCCCAGAAGAAAGAGGGAGGGGAAAAGAAAAAGGAGTTCTCCAAAGGCCCCCAAAATAACTTCCAAGGGAAGGGAACAGGATTCACCCCTAGGGCTAACCCACCCAGAAACCCTAATCCTGGCCAGAGCCAGCAGCCAAGGGTTGTCCATTGCTTCGAGTGCGGTGGCGTTGGACACTATAAGGGAGATGCGAAGTGCCCAAAACGACCACCCCCTCCCATTGGAGGAAAGACCCCCGGAGTAGCTAGTGCAGTGCTCGGGGAGGAGATGCCCTTAACTAAGGGAAGGGAGTGGGCGGGTGTCACTTTAGTGTCCCTGGGAGAACGGGAGATGGTTCCTAAGATCCAGGTGCCCGCAAATACCGTAAAGTATGGGCAGTGGGTCACCATCAACGGCCAAAGAGGGGAGGCTCTGAGAGACACAGGAGCCAGTATGACTATGGTACGTAGCCAACTGGTGTCTCCAGAGCAGGTAATTCCCGATGTACTCCACCCAGCCGCGATGGCTGACGGCAGAACAGGCCACTATCCGGTGGCCGAGGTTCCCTTTGAATGGGAGGGGGTTGCAGGTTCACTTCGAGTTGCCGTAAGCCCTGCCGTGCCAGTTGATTGTCTGCTGGGGAATGACATGGAGCACAATGCTTGGAAGGAGGTGGAATACCGGACTCATACTGAGATGCTGGGTACACCTGACTGGGCCTGTGTGAGCACAAGGTCCGCGACTACCCGGAGAGGGAGTTCGTTTCGGCTGGAGCCTGGAACAAAGGCCCAGCCAGCTGCCAGTCAAGGGAAGAACCGAGGACAGGAGGAGCCTGCCTCGGCGTCCGCACCCCGTAGGACGGATAGGCCACCGGAGGTGGTGGACCAGGAGTCTGCGGTGGGGGATGTCACCGAACTGGAGGACCTACCCATCCCGGCTGAGTGGCACGTGGAGGGAGGCCCATCCAGGGAGGAATTCTGCCAGGGCCAGAGGGAGTGCCCTACCCTTGAGGGGCTGAGGCGTCAGGCCGCAGCCCAGGCAGCAGGGAACGTTGAAGGGAACTACAGTGTTTACTGGGAGGATGGCCTCCTCTACAGTGAACCCAAGGCACCCCTACATGGATCGTCACGAGCCTTGGTAGTCCCTCAACGTTATCGAGCCTTCCTTCTGGAGTTGGCTCACGAGATCCCATTGGCAGGACACCTGGGGCAAGACAAGACCTTCGCCCGTCTTGTCCCACACTTTTATTGGCCTCAAATGAAAGTGTCGTCCGATACCTACTGCCGGACATGTGTGTCTTGCCAAGCCAGTGGGAAAACAGGGGTGAAGCTGAAAGCTCCCCTGGAACCACTTCCTGTCGTTAGCACCCCCTTTGAAAGGGTGGGCATCGACATTGTGGGTCCGTTAGATCCACCTACTACAGCTGGTCACAGGTTTATCCTGGTTCTGGTGGATCATGCCACACGGTACCCAGAGGCAATACCTCTGAGGACCATAACAGCACCTGTTGTGGCTAGGGCCCTGATGGGAATCTTTACCCGAGTGGGTTTTCCCAAGGAAGTTGTGTCCGACAGGGGGACCAACTTCATGTCAGCGTACATGCGGGCCATGTGGAAGGAGTGTGGAGTGACCTACCGGTTCACCACTCCTTACCACCCCCAGACCAATGGTCTGGTGGAGAGGTTTAACAAAACCTTGAAAGGCATGATCAGAAGTCTGTCTGAAAGCCTGCGGAGGAAATGGGACGTCCTCCTACCCTGTCTACTCTTTTCTTACAGGGAAGTGCCACAGAAGGGAGTGGGCTTCAGCCCCTTCGAGCTTTTGTATGGGCACCCTGTACGTGGACCTCTCAACCTGGTGAGAGACGGATGGGAAAGAACTCCCAGAAAGCTTCCCCAGGACGTGGTGAGCTACATGCTGGCCTTCCGGAGCCAAATGGCTAAGTTGTGGAAGCAAGCTTCTGACAACTTGGAGGCCAGCCAAGCAGTAATGAAGGCGTGGTATGACCACAACGCTCACCCGGTGGAGTTGGAGCCTGGCCAGAAGGTGTGGGTGATCGAACCGGGAGAGCTTAGCGCCCTCCAGGATCGCTGGTCAGGACCCTTTGAGGTGTTGGAGAAGAAGGGTAAGGCTACCTACTTGGTGGATCTTAAAACCCCTCGTCAGCCCCTACGGGTGCTGCACGCCAACCGCCTCAAACCCCACCACGAGAGGCCCGAAGTCATCTTGATGATGGTGACTGACGGAGCAGAGGACGCAGAAAGCGAGCCTCTCCCCGATTTGTTTGCGTCTCAAGAGAAGGATGGGTCGGTGGAGGGAGTGATTCTCTCCCCATCTCTAACTCCTGAACAGCAGGAGGACTACCGCCAGGTCCTGGGACAGTACTCTTCGTTGTTCTCCCTTGTTCCGGGTAGGACTCACCTGTGCGTCCATGACGTGGACACAGGAGACAGCCCACCTGTGAAGTCCAAGATCTACCGGATGTCAGACAAGGTGAAGGCCAGCATTAACAGTGAAGTCACTAAGATGCTGGAGCTGGGAGTGATCGAACCTTCTAGCAGCCCCTGGTCCAGTCCGGTGGTACTAGTACCAAAAGCCGCACCACCGGGTGGCCAACCGGAACTGAGGTTCTGTGTGGACTACCGGGGACTGAATTCAGTAACCAAAACTGATGCTCATCCGATCCCTAGGGCGGATGAATTGATTGACCGGCTGGGAGCTGCCCAATATCTAAGTACCTTTGACCTTACTTCTGGGTACTGGCAGATCTCTTTGACTGATGGAGCAAGGGAAAGGTCAGCCTTCTCCACGCCCAATGGCCACTACCAGTTCTGTGTGATGCCCTTTGGGCTCAAGAACGCACCTGCCACGTTTCAGCGCCTGGTAAACCAGATCCTCACCGGAATGGAGAGTTTCTCTGCTGCTTATCTGGATGACATAGCCGTCTTCAGTAACAGCTGGGAGGATCACTTGCGTCACCTGCAAGCTGTTCTCCAGGCCCTGAGACAAGCTGGGTTAACGATCAAGGCCAGCAAGTGCCAGATCGGGCAGGGGTCGGTAGTGTACCTTGGACACTTGGTGGGTAGGGGAGCGGTGCAACCCCTCCAGGCGAAGATCGAGGCCATCATGGCCTGGGAACCCCCCAAGACACAGACTGAGGTCCGAGCTTTTCTGGGCCTCACGGGATACTACCGCCGCTTCGTGAAGGGGTACGGTACCATTGTAGCCTCCCTCACGGAGCTTACGTCCAAGAAACAACCTCGACGGGTAGTCTGGACGGAGGCTTGTCAGCAGGCCT
This sequence comes from Triturus cristatus, assembly GCF_964204655.1. Classification (NCBI taxonomy): domain Eukaryota; kingdom Metazoa; phylum Chordata; class Amphibia; order Caudata; family Salamandridae; genus Triturus; species Triturus cristatus. The sequence continues at coordinate 890,557,363 of NC_140583.1, read as the reverse complement.
TCGTGAAGCTGAAGCAAGCCATGTGCGAGGCCCCGGTCTTAAGGGCCCCAGACTTTTCCAAGGAGTTCATTGTCCAGACGGATGCATCAGAACATGGCATTGGGGCAGTGTTATCGCAACTCAATGAAGAGGGTCTGGATCAACCCGTGGTCTTCCTATCCCGGAGACTACTTCCCAGGGAACAGAAGTGGAGTGCAATAGAGCGTGAAGCCTTTGCAGTGGTATGGGCTCTGAAGAAGTTGCGGCCATACCTGTTTGGCTCGCACTTCCTGGTTCAGACCAACCACAGACCCCTTCGTTGGCTGATGCAGATGAAGGGGGAGAATCCCAAGTTGTTGAGGTGGTCTATCTCCCTACAGGGAATGGACTTTCAGGTGGAACATCGGCCTGGAGTGGACCACGCCAATGCAGACGGTCTCTCAAGGTATTTCCGCCTTAGTGATGAGAACTCCCAAGGGGTTGGGTAGCTCTCCCCACTTTCAGCTGGGGGGGGACGCGTGTTAGACCTGTCAGCCCTTTGGGTGGTCCCTCCTCATCATTATTTATTTTGTCCCACTCTTGCCTCAAACCCTGTTAGTATTTTTTCCTTTTTGGGAACCACCAGACTTTTTCGTATTGATGCAGATTCAGGGAGCCATTTTATCTACCCCTGGAACTTCTGTCTGAGGGCCTGGAGCACAAAATGGTGGCCACCTGTGACATCATCAGAACCCACTGGAACCTACCAGAACCTTCTGCAACATTCTGGAACCCTGTGACAGTTGGAGGAGGTTTGGAATGTTGGGAAGCTAAGCAAGAGTTGACAGTTGGAGCTGGCAGTTGGCACCTGACTGGTGAAGGGAGAGGAGCAGAAACCTGAAGGAGGAAGGAGTGAGGCAGCAGGGGTGGAAACTTGTGCCTGGAGTGGGGTCCATAAACCCACCCTTGATACTAGTCCCTACTGACTGAGCCCAGCCTGGAGCCCTGTGTGGGAGAAAGCAAGATAAACCCTCTTAAGGACCTGGACAGCAGGAACAGGCCTTAAAAGTAAAGAACAGCAAGTACCTGACCTGGTTACTGGTAACTACCTGAAGTCCGACGTCGAGAAGCCTAGAGACCTGGAGCCCGAGGTGGAGAAGCGGCGCTGACTGGAAAGCAGACGTCGTACCCGGAGCCGCCAGAGGTCGAGAGAGGGCGCCGACGGAGGTCGTGGAGAGTACCAGAGGTCGTGGAGGAAGACACCTGAGATCGAGTGAGCGGCGTCGACGGGGGAGTGAAGTCTGCCCTCCGAAGTCGCCGGAGACCGAGGTGAAGCGTGCCGGAGGTCGGGAGTGGAGATCGCACTCCGGAGTCGCCGGAACCTGAAGAGAAGTGTGCCGGAGGTCGGGAGTGGAGGTCGCACTCCGGAGTCGCCGGAACCTGAGGAGAATCGTGCCGGAGGTCGGGAGTGGAGATCGCACTCCGGAGCCGTCGGAAGTAGACATCGAGCCAAGACTGCCCGACGTCATCGAACCGGAGGTCGACATCGAGCTGAGGCCGCCGACATCGAACCGGAGCCGCCCGAAGTCGACATCAAGCCAAGACTGCCCGACGTCATTGAACCGGAGCCGACATCGAACCGGAACCGCCTACCGGCGTCGACAAGAACTGTCATTGAGCCGAGGCCGCCGACATCGAACCGGAATCGCCTCACGGCGTCGACACGACTCCAGCGGCGTCGGAACTTCATAGAAAGGGCAGTAAGTGGAATAGAGGGGCCTAAGGCCCTGTGAAGCCCTAAGAGACCATCCTAGGGGCTAGAGAGGTGCTGGAACCAGCTTGATTGTGCCAGGGGTGAGCTGAGACTAATACAGAGGGGTTGTGTAGTGTGGGAGAGCCAGATCTCTAGATTCCCCCTTGACCTACCTCAGTTTAGGCCTCAGCCTTGTCCAAGCCAGGGAGTATACCCCTCAGGCCATCCACCTAACCACAAGCTGTGACTGGGCCAAATCAGCCCATAGTATTTTAAATGTGATCTGATTTTACAAATGTCATTGTTGGCTGATATTATTTATTGAGGGTACTGTATTTATTGTATTTATCTAAGTTATTCCTGTGATGTATTTATTGTCCTGAGCTAACTTATTCCTGCACAGTATTTATTGCCTCACAGTATTTATTTGACCTGATCCTATTTATTGCACCTGTAAAGTGTTATTATTTATTTGACCTGCACTTTTTAAGGAAAAGCCTTGTGTACTGTGATTGTATTATTATTTATTTAATCAGCAACTAAGAGAAAAGAAGATAAAGAGGTATATTTTCAATATAATTTTTAAGGTGTAGTGTCGTTTTTGGAACGGATGCACGCATGGTTATTGTGTGGGTATGACGTATGCTTAACACGGTGCCTGACCCCTGAACACTTCATATGTCCGGTATGTTTTCTGATTCAAATTGTGATGACAAGCCTTACACTAACTGTATTATACGAAGCCACACATCAAATTGGTCAACCAGTTTCCTTCTTTTATGGTTTCTAGGTAGCTTTGTGTAAGGATGTCCCCTAACGATTTCCTTCTTTTTAGATGTTATACTGGGGCCATTGTCAACAACACCCTTCAAATGTTCATCCTTTGGTAATATGAGCCCGTTTCTTTGTGCAGGACTGAATTCCACATAAATCCTTTTTATCTCCTTTCTTTTTGGCCAAGTCCCTTTCAGTTTAATATAGAGTTTGTTCCCTTGTTTTCCTACTGACTCTCTCCTTTGCATCTTTTAATACACTGAGTGGGGCCCCATAGAGCTGACAATGGGTCGACCCAGTAGTGTTTTCAAGTCCTTGAGAACTTTAGGGTGGAAATAAATAGTAGCAACTTTGGCATGTTCAGCTCGTAAGTATCGATATTTGTCCCAATCGAGTAAATCTTTCTCATGCCAAATTGCTAATTTCCGATGAAACTCCTTTTCCATTGTGTTAACCGGATTCTGGGGCAGGCATCAATATTGTGTTATATTGCTTAGTTGGTGCTTCACTTCCATCAAGTAAGCACTTCTGTCCATCAGCACTATACTCCCCTTTGTCTGATGGTTTTGTGATCAAGGAGGCTTTGTTTTTTAACACAGTGATCTCTTGCTAGTTTTTTGCCATAAATTTTGCTTTATTCTTATTGTTCCGCCATTCCTTTCTCAGATTGTTTGTCATCCACAACCAATTCATGAAAAATATCGATTTTGTTACCAGGTGGTAATTAGGGCAAAATGTTGATCTCCTCTTACATCCACTTTGTATGGCTACATCAATGATGAATCCCATTAGATTTAAATGTATGGTTTTTATTGAATTTGTATCCAAGTTCGCCCCGGTAGGGTAAAGGTATTGCCAATTTCTTCTGGTGTTGACATTTCACTGTTCCTTGTCACCTCCATATTGAGGATCGCCCTATTCTCATTAGGGGTTTGTCCAACACCATCTGCGAAATCCCAAATTTCCAATAATTCTGTAACGTCATTCACACTAAACCCAGAGTTTTTTTTGTCTCATGCTTCCTGTGGATGCAGCATGTTTCGGTCTCATTTGGAAGTGTTTTTGCAACTTCTGACATCAGTGAAATCTGGAGACGACGTTGGGCAGAACGTCAATCCAAAATTCTAAATTCATTTTTGATTGGGAGTCAATTGTGTTTTTGATATACTTCTGACTAATGGTTCTCCCAATATCTTCTCCATAGGTTACTTGCTTTGTAAATAGATTTGTGCTACATTAATTACATGCATACGTACATACATACATAGCAGGGTAGACAACTTTTTCAAGATTTGTAGACCGTTTTGCTTGTGCGGAGGAAGGTAGTCTCATTGTTAGGCTTGGGAGCCAGGAAAAGCTAACTGGCCCCTTATGGAAGTCCGTTTTTATCATTAAATATTCCTTTTGCATAGCAGCAAAGCACCAAAGTCCGATCAATTCGGAAAGTTTGTCCCGGTCCTCTTGAGGTCTTGAAGTTGAAAAAGTTGAAAAGTCCCAGGTTTTCAATCCAGACACAGCAAAGATGGACACAGCAAAGGGTTTCAGGACTAGGAACAGAAATTAGGGGTCAGGGCTCACTCCAGCAGAGGCCATCAGTAGGACCCAGTTGGAACTGGTAAGCTGGGCAGTTGCAGGAAAATGGCTCTTGCAACTTGTCTCTGCAGCTTGAACAGGTCAGCCTAATGACCATGGGTGTCCATTTCTTTTTCCTAGATACAAGAGGGAGTCGATACAGTCCTTTAGGACTCAATTCAGGTCACAAACAGCAGGTTTAGTCGCCTTCTGATCTTGCTCAGGTCCATTAGTGTCCTAAAGGGGATACCAGGGGTTGCTACATTTATGCCTAGCACAAACGTGTGCATGGGGGATGGCTCCTGGCCCCTCTTAAGCCAATAGGGCTAAAGTTCCCATGGGTAATCCAACCCATTTTTGCAGCAGTTCCTGTATGCCCTACAGCAAACAATACCACCCTATCCCTCACTCCTAAAATAAGAAAAAATGGTAAAACCCTTCTCCCCTTGCAAAGAGCCCATGTGCCCATCGAGAGGTGGGCCAGAGTAATTTTCAGTCCCTCCTTTGTGGTCACTCAAAAACAGTTCTGGGGGCATCTGCCCTCTTACTGGGGCTGGTTCCTGCCAGACTGGGGAATTAAAAGAGGGCCTGGCCAGTCATCATCTAACCTCTGCTTGTGAGAGGGGAGGCGCCTTTAAAGTAAATGAAATACCTGGGCACAGCCCAAATCACCTTGCTACTAGAGAAACAAAAACACCTCCATATTCCTAGGCCTTTGTCTCGGCTCTGGGATCAGCTTTCACACCTCATTCAGGACCATTCACCAGCTGGGTAACAGTTGAAAAGTCAGTGGTAAATAAGCCTTTAGGAGTTTCAGACAGGGAAAAACTAATTTTCTAAAAGTTACTTTCCCTTTTATATTAATAAAAATCCAGCTTCACCACTGAGGCGGTATTTTATTAAATATTAAAAAGAGTTGTTGAATCCTTTTACTAGCTCACACCTACCTTAAGATATCAGAATTAATATTTAATATTGCTTACCAGTGTGTCTCCATGGGCCAGCCAGCGTTCCTACAGTGAAAATAGCTTTTGGGTGCAAATTTTCTATAAGGGTATTTTTAACATTACATTTCTGCATGTCCGACTTTTAAATACAATGCATCCTGCCTTGTATGCTATCAAGCCTACTTGGAGGTGGCTTGAAGGCTTTGACTTTTCAAAAGGGTGTATTTTAACATGTTGAATTGCACTTTTTAGGTCAAGCCTAGAGTCTGCGCGCATGCGCTGCTCTGAAAGCCGTGCTGTAGTAGAGTATGCACTTGAAGCCCCGCCCACTCTCTGCCCATATTTTTCATTGGCTTGTGCCATTGTCCTTCATAAATACTGACTTCTGATTCGTCAATATGCGTTTTAGTTCCGCCTAAATACTGCCTTGTCTTCATTTGTAACCTCCCACGGTGACCGGCCCCTTTACTTTGGCTTTTAAAAGGTATATGTTATTTAGACTGGAAGCACTATTTTCTTTAATGAATTTCTCTTACTGCAGGCATGCGCTGCTTCAGATGGTTTTGAAAGCAGTTGGCACGGTGCCCGCTTTCATATTACCAACACGGGTGCCGCGCTTTAATCACCCATAACGTCCACCTTGCATTTTTTTTTTTTATATTAGCAACGCCACTGCTTGACCGGGAAACTAGCGAACAATGGCGGTTGCACAGCTCGCCCTACTCTACTGCAACATCTCCCCTTTTATTTTCAAAACAATCCATAAAGCGTGAAGAGGTCTTGCATGGTCACAGGTGTGCCCCTATGTCTGTGTGCTGTATACCCTTGTGCCTCTGTGACTATATGCCCATTTCTTTAATTGAGACTACCCTCCCCAGACTGCAGCCATTGAGTTGATGTCTAGAACAATAGCTGAAAGAGATCCATAAGGTACCGACCCCATCTCTAAATGGGGGCATGAAGCACAGTGTCCTGATTATGCAACTTTTAACCACAATCACGAAGGCTTTTACAGTGTTAGGATTTTGTTTTCCCGCCCTTCTGTTTGCACCAGTTCGTGCCCTCGGTTGCTTTTCGAGCACGGCCACCGCTTGCTGCACTTGAAATTTCCTGGGTCATTTGGATGCTTTATGTGATTTACATTTTTGGTTCCATTTTCTATGTAAAGCTATAGTTCTGTTTAAAGGTGTTAGTTAAATGTTGCTTTAATTCAAAAATAAAGTCGCCTCTGAATTGCAGCTATTTTTAACAGGATCCTAGTCTTGACCTTCACACTGCTTCTGAGCTAAGCCTACACTGCTCGACCGAGCTACCCCGAAGAGGGGAGGAGGCCTCGACGACTACAGAACAAGCACCCTGCTTACTCAGGGCAGGCACGCATACAGTGTAACCTCTGATTAGTCATTGCTCTTTAAACATTATTGTATTGGTTTGGCATTTTTTTATGTAATAAGTTGCTTAATTGCAATTAACGGCCTCATGCTTTTGTCATAAAGAGAAGAGATTTAGGCAAACTTGATATATATATTTTTTAAATGGGAGTAGAATTCGGTAAACGACCTTCTTCAGGTGTTTTGAGTTAGCGTTGCCTGAGCACTGTTTTCCAACCGTAATTACGGTTAGCCGCCTTTCCCTTTCAGTTCAAACGTGAACCTTTGTCCCTGGTCTTTTCCCACCTCAGTCCTTCCTCTGCCTCAGAATATCGAATCTGTCATTTTTACCCAGCACCGCTCGGGGCAGATTTTTCCAGCAGCAGGCACTTAGGGAAACACGCACCTTTTCTGTTTTTCTTACGGTAATGTTGATAGAAATAGGAGCACTGTCCATTTAAGGCAGAGGGAAAGGTTATCGTTCGATTGCCTTTGTGCGTAGCTGCTGATGTGGATGCAGGCAGCCAGACAGGCGGCGTGCGCAGGGACATCCGGGAAGCGGCCGTCGATCGATACGAGCGGTGTGAAGTGAATGAATGTGAGGCAGGCAGTCTGTCTAATGTCATCTAAAGCATACGTTTAGTATATTTTCTATTGCGTCAAAATATATTTTTTGTTTTAAAAGTATTTGTTTCTTGTATCGATCGCTATGTAAAAGGTTAACCAAACCAATTTTAATATAATGCTGTTTAGGGGTTATAAAGTCTTGAATATTGTCATATTAAGCTTGACTTGAGCACATCCTAATAGGTCCCAAAGGCCAGACCGATTGCATTGCAAATGCTTGTTTACACTACTACAATCATGTTTGCACTGGCACTGGAGTGGATAGCACAATAAGGGCTGCTGTCCACTACATTGACATTCAACGTCCAGGTCCTGGGTACAATTTGTACCCTATACTAGGGGCTTATAGGCTAATTACATCTACCAATTAAGAGTATACCAGATCAAACCAGTATCAAGGGGGAGCACAATCACTTGCCTACTGGTTAGCAGGGGTAAAGTGCACAGAGTTGTAAAATAAGCAAAATCGGGCAAAAATCTGGGGGCACTTCAAACAAAAGATGGTAATTTCCTACATAAAGGTTGTGATCTTTAAATGAGTTGTGGACAATTTGCAGAAATACATCAATAGAGATCAAGGCAGACATGAAGGTTGTGTTCTGAGAGAAGAGGCATTTAGAGGACGGAAAGAACAGAGAACCATTTGAAAGGGAAAAAAAGAGGCACCCATCAGAGGTTTCAAGTACAAATTAGTTTATAATGCTGGATTTTAGGAATATAGAGGACACTGTCTGAGCTAGCAGGCAATTTGAGCCTCTAATACTGTAGGACTAATCAACATTATTTCCATGTACAGATAGTGCTATATTAGGTACTTGAATAGGCGCAAGAGTAAAGCGAACAATCTGTCCATTGTTCGGTTACTACTAGGCCACTGCTTCAGCAAGGAGAACGTATCAGTGCAGGGGTTGGAAGCATAGAGTAATGGCTGGACTCAAACATTGAATATGTACAAAAGCAGCTTTTGATATACGATTACATTGAAGTGAGTGATACCTATTGGGGAAAATTACCTGTATATAAAGAAGGATGTCCTGGCTTCAACGCGGTTTAGTTAAAATGCAGCCGAAGCTGCATATCACAGCTTCTGTAATTAGCGTGTGATTTGTTAATCTTAGTACTGTAAATAAAAAACTAATGCACCTTGGCTTTTGGCATAACATTCGCAGCAATGAGCAAATTCAGAGCAAATTGTTCAAATTCAGCATAGAAGTGCACCGAGTGATCTTAGTTATTTTGATTGAATTCGTATGGGTCTGAATAGATTATTTTGCTATCACTAGGAAATGTACTGATTATAAATAAAATGCACAAACCCAGCAAATAAACCCCTTCTTTGGTGACCTCCAGTTAGGAATGTTATGTTCATCAAGGCTCAATGATCGAACGTTTGGATGAATTACTTTGTTTTAAGTAATGCAGATATACCAGGTTTTAATTGCTGTTAAAGTGAAAACATCAAATACAAGCCGATTGGTATCTTTACATAGACATTTTTGTAAAACATACTTGCATCTATAGACAAGTTGATTTTGTAGGTTTGTATTACCAATGAAAAGGTTCCTGTGTTCATATTTTTTAAAGTACCTTATTTACGAGACTGAATTTGCTAATATGTACTCGCCGATTAACAGACCAATCCATGCAGCACCCAATCATTATCAGGCATTCAGTTACTCGTTCATTCAACCATACACTCAGTCACCCATGTTTAGATGTTTTTACATTTACCCACTGAACGACACAATCATGCATGCAAACTTGCCAATCAAAAAAGAAGCACATTTGCTGAGAAGCTAGCCTTGCTAATTGTCTTTGCCAGTGCTTGATGAGCTTGGTATTGTCATGTTAGCCTCTTTCTAGTGATGATGAATTAAATCCCTCTATTCTCACTGTTTGGAGGCACTGCCGCCTAATGAACCACTCTTTCCTAATATTGTTCTGAACAAAATGAACCCTACATTTAGCATATCCCATCTATTCCCCAGATCTCTCACCTTGCGGGCTTTATACATTCCACTCCTCTCATTTTCAGTGTTTTGCCAACAGAAGAAGCTGTGTTGTTTTGTTTTTTCCTAATCAGATTGCACAGAAAATGTGTTCGTTAAGAGTTTTGTGTACGGTGCGGTTAAATACTTTATATTAGCCTCACCCTCTTTCTCTCTCATCAGTCTTTTCATTTCGTAACTAATTTGAGTGGTAGATGGCCCTTTTCAAGGTGTGTGTAGCCTGCTTCGGTTGGGTTGAGTTGTCTGCGACATGCATGACTTCCTGTGCTGTTTTGGGCACCTGCTCCCTTTTTTCAGTATGCACCACTTAACACATGTGCCATGGTCCTTTGTTTTACTTAAGAGAGTGCTGCAAAAAGGTTCTAATATGGTTATGTTTTGAATAATGTCCAGGGAGGATGATAACGTTTTGCCTACTGATGTCAATGCACCACATATTTGCAATAAGTCAGGAATTATGTTGCCCTATTTGAAAACTATTCGCAGATGTTACAGTATGCACAAGACACATTCCAAAGATCACTGAATATTTTTTTTAGAAATATGTCTGGATGTGAGAATGGTTGCAGTCTCGGACTAGGGACACACTTAACTGGTTGGCTGTCATAAGAAGTCGTTGTTAAGGAGTCGTTGTTAAGGAGTCTAAATCAAGTTATATAAGGATGGAAGAGGGCTTTTAATAATTCACATTACCATCGCCAGGCTAAATCTCATTGAGTCAGCTTATTTAGTGTTTATTATTGAAATTGCTTACTTACAATCCACTGTATGTGATACATAAACTTATACATATTCTCCAATACTGAAGGTGCAGAAATGTCCTTGCAGGAGTATTTTTTTTCATTTTCAGACACGCTCAACTGCTCCAGGGTTAATAATTAACCTGTAATAAAAATTCTGTCATTCCACAGGCACAATTTTGTATTCTGTTATCTACAATAGCCTCTTAAGCAATGTCTCCAGTGGCACATATGTAACCCACTGTTGGCCAAGGAAACGATTTGAGAAGAGGTTAAGTGCCACATTGAAGATATTTTTATAATGAAGGAATGGTGTATCCCCAGACTGTCGTAAGCAGAAATGAAAACATTACCTTGTGGAAACTTCAGTGAGACCAGAGCAGAATGCCTTTTCCCCACTTGACCGCTCGCATCAAATGCCTATAGACATGGTTGCAAATGGGATTGAGGTGGTCTTTGAGAAACTAATGGTCTCTGCGGCCAGCCTAGCCTTGTGTTCAATCAGTGCAGTTTACCTACTGGGCCGATGTACACACACCCCCTGTGACATGGCCTGCGAGATCTTGCCAGCGTTTCCAGAACAATTTACGGCTTCCCTGGCTCAAACCATTCAGGATGCAGCCAAATACGTCATTCATGCTGGCCTGGATATTACTGATTGCTTGGTGCGGGCTGTAGGCACCAGTGTGGCGCTCTACCGCCATGCTTGAATACAGTCTATGGGGTTTTCCGGAAATGTACAGACCTCCCTTACAGACATGCCTTTTGATTTCTCCTGCATATTAAGTTAAACAAAAAGCTGACTCTGCATTAGAATGTTTTAAGGAGCCATGGCACATTCTTTAGGTCTCTCAGCCCCAGCCAGAAGGTTTTCCTGCCAGTTTTAGCCTTTCTGAAGCGATTCATAGGAGTTGGCGTAAAGGTAGAGCACGGCCACTCTGCCCCACAGCTGTCATCCCAGTCCTTTCATGGACCGGCAAAGGGATCAGGCAGGCACCATACAGATACCCAAGGGCACCGACCTTCCTAGTCCTCCTCCCCTACTGTATCAGCTGCCAAGTTGCTTTAATTTATCCTTAGTGGCTCATATTCACCCTATGAGAAGCACGATCCAACACTTTCTAGCAGGGTGGCCATCTGTCACATCCAACAGATCATTCGGCATGTCTGTGCCTTTCCATTCCGATCCCACCCACCTCAGCTTCCTCACACATCAGAGTTCCTCTCAGAGGAGATATTCTATCTTGCTGCAAGCAGTGCAAGCTTTACTTTCCAAAGGGGCTATCATGAGGATTCCGGACTCGAAGAGAGGGACAGGTTGTTACTCCCGCTGTTGCCTCATGCAAAGGATGGAGGCATCCATCCTATTTTAGATAGTCACCCTATGAAGTTCTTTCTGTGGAAGAACAGATACAAAATGCTCATGCTGGTCTGGGTTCTCGCTGCCCTGGATCCGGGTGACTAGACGTTGGTATTGGTCTTTGCATGACGCATATTTCCATGTACACGTTCTGTGTCCCACACACATTACCTGCGGTTTAAGGTAGGCCAAGGGTATTTTCTTTTTGCCAACCTTCTATTCGTCCTCACCAGCTTCCATGGGTGTTCACGAAAGTGATGGTGGTAGTCACTGCTTGAGATCTGCTACGCATTGGCTCTAAACGTAGCCTCCGGAAGGTCTGAGACCTCATTTCACCAAGGCTGCCACCATTGTGTTGGCAAGCTGAGTGTCTGTCCTGAACATTTGTCAGGCTGTGACGTGGACGTCAGTTCACACATTCATGAAGCACTACTGACTTGACAGCCAGATCCAGTAGGAAGGGCGTTTTGCCCATTCAGTCCTTCAGGACGTTTTGGTCTGAGCCCACTTCCCAGATCCTCCACCTTTGAGGTGTACTGCTTTGGAATGTTCTAAAGGTGGTAGAATCTGTGGTTAAAAATATCCATCAGAAGGACAAATTACTCACCTTTTATAACGCTCTTTCTGATGGATAACCGCAGATTTCTCACTAACCTCCCACCTGCCTGCTCTGTGGAGTTGTCTCTGTTTACAATCTAAATGGTTCCAAATTAGAATTAGAGATCTACACACTGATACCTTCAATTGTTTTTTGCTCTGCGTCCGAAGGCGTCTAAAGAGTTGAGCAAGAAACTGACCTTGGCGTACTCAGATGGTGCTTATATGCAGCTCTGCTCCATCACTTCCAGGGTGGCATGAACTCAACATGGAGCCGCAGGGTGCCACCTAGCGCCCCAGTGGAGCACTGACCAGAAAATTCCGATCCAGTCTGATGCCTTCGGGATATTCTTCTAACCGCTAGGAATCTGTGGTTCCGGTGGTAACTTGTTTATTTAGGAAATATTTAACAGTGTAAGGATCTACCATTTTCCTGCTAAAGATTTATTTAGGATAAACGTTCCTTCATGTAAGTGTGTTGAGCTTATCGCAGCTAAAAATGGCACATAATGTCTAACACCCTGGAAGTGCCTACACCCCCTCCTGAACAATCTACCGAATAAAGTGCCCTCACCAATAATTCTCCCATAATATATAAATCGCACACCAATAGAATGAACAATCTAAAAAATACAGTTGCCAAAACGTGCCCTTAAATATTACAGAAAATACCGTCGTGATTTCTAATGCACAGTTACATTTGAATGAACAATTACGCCAATAAAAGGTCTAATCTTTTAACATTCATCACCAATGTAGCAATGCTTAAATCAGGAGATAAATCGGTTGATCAATTTTCAGAACATACAGATCTGCATTTTGCTATCTAGAAACACTCGTTCTATTGTTTAATGCTTCACTTTGTCTAGAAAAGTCGTTTATTTCAGAACCAGAAATCACATTTACAGTATGAGCATTTTTAATCCTATAATATGATTTAAAACATTGACCTTGAATACCAGTCTATTACAAATGTCATTCTTGAACAAATCCCTTGTGATTTCAGCATGCAGTGCATCACTCACTGCTTTTTTAACTGGCTAAAGTCCAGTCACTGTCAAGGGCACACACAGAGAAGATGAGCTACGGAAAATGGTGCCAGACAGGACCAGAACAAACTAAAAGCCCACGGCGCAAAACACAAGCAGCTGAATCCCAATAACAGTATTGTTTTTATGCATCTGAAGCTGCATACCTGACAGCTAAAACAAAGATTTTACGGTGTGATGAGGGGGCAGGGCCATGGAGGGGTGGAGTCTCGTACCAAGAAGTACCCAAGAGGCACTTTTGCCCCCACGCCGACCTGAAGCTCCCTCCTCCATAAAGAAGAAAAAAAGCTTGCTGATGTCCTGGGGTGTTTTCACACACTTTAATGGACGTCGACTGTTCAAAAGCCTCAGAAACGAGCTGGAAAACCACTATTTACAGCGGTTTTCAGTTAGTTTTCCCTGCCACCAGGTGATATGCGGCTGCCAGCATCCCCCGCAGGGGGTTACCTAAAAGGGCGGCACTTTAGTGCCATTTGGGCGCAAACACGCCCCCGGTCTAGTGGTTGGACTCAGGTAAGGAGTCCTTTCGCCTTGGCGCGCCAAGGCGCGTCACTTCCAGGCGCACAGATGTCGGGGGAGGGTACATATACCTCCCCTGCCTTTCTGGCGTCCTCTTTGCGCCGGACACGCCGTCTCAACTGGTCGACTCGTCTCGACTGGTCACTTCGACTGGTCTTCTCCCGCCGTTTTCCTCGCGCGGAGATTTATGCCATCTCTTGGTCGTGCTGCGGGTCGCTGCAGTCTTGGTGCCCTGAGGTCGTGCTTGGTCGCGTCGGAAGCGAGGTGAGTGCTGGCTGTGAACCCCCCCCCCCCCCCCCCCCTTTGGGTCCCACCATGCTGACCAGGGCCTGCGCGGGACCTTATCCGAGTGGCAATTCCTCAGGTCCGATCCCACGGAGGCCAGCTGGGTCGTGCCCGCGGTCGTGGCTGTGGTAAGGGATTGGGACGGGGGCAATGAGGAGGAGGAAGGTTACTGCTATGCGGCCGCATGCACGTGGCCGGGTCCCAAACCAAGGAGTTTTTTCGAACATCTCTCACTTCCAGCAATGCATGATCCCTCTCGGCATCAGCACCCGTAGTGCCATAAAGGCGTTGCGGCAAGGGGCAGCAAGCGGGTCAGTGGGCCTGACAGTGCGTTCGCACGTCTCGCCTCGTTCCTCCATTGTCCGGCTGGCGGCGGTACCAGTCACTTCGGCAAAGCTCCACGCCTTCCACTAATTTAAATACCGACCTCGCCCCCGCGAACCGGGTTGATTTCACCGGTATCCACCCGCGGGGCAGCGCATTATTGGGGAGACCTGGACCCCGCGCGGGGTGGGCGGACCAACAAATAAGGCCTTTTTAGTTAAAGAAGCGACATGTCTGGCGGGGCGCCACGCGGGGTCTCTTTCTCCTAGAACCCGGGCATTCCCTGCACACATCACAACTTCACCGAGCGCTCGCTCTGTTGTTAGAGAGGAGGGCAGGGGGTGTTTGTGCTCAGATCCCCGCTACTGGGGTGTTTTCAGGGGTGGTGAGGTGGTGGGCCCGTCACCCGATCGGCCATAGAGGGGAGGTAACTAAGGGAGCATGGGTGTCCTGCAGTTCCGCATCGTACCAGCCAGGTTGCTCCGTTGTGTTAGTTCCCAGGGTACGGTTCGAGGCAGGGCTTCGTGCGAAGTCGCTGCTGGGGGTAATTGCTACGGCGGACTGCTTGCTCGCTGACACCCCACCCGGCTGGGTACTGGTGCTTTATTATCGGGGTCGCAGGGGGGGGGGCGCTTACAGTAGCGCCAAAAGTACCTACGGGAGGTACGGGGTCTCGCCGAATTGTGGAGTAAAAATGTGAACGGGCGGGGTTGCTCACGTGGGGAGAGACGCTGCAGGTAGTGATACCCGGGGGCATGAAATTGACCTTTTGAGCTCCACTGGAATCACGGGTTACCGATCACCCGGACTGGTTTGCATGTTCCCATGTCCGGGTGGTCCCTGCACAAGGGGGCCAGTAGGTCTAGCGCTCCCACCCTGCTCACCAGCAAGGGCTTTGAGAGGCATCCGTCAGGGAGGGGCCGCATTGGTGCTGCTTGTGCGCGCCAACCCTTGCAAAGTGGCATCTTGGGGCAGGTTGGGGGGGCCAGAGCGGGGATGCCGAGATGCGGACTGTGCAGACCAATATTCGGTCAACGTCCCTAACATTTACATGTTGTCATTTGCCTCCTCAGAGATTTCCGCTAGGTGCAGTCGTTTCGGAGGCGCCAAGAGCAACTCGCGGCCGCCGGGCAACGTAGCCAACGGCAAGGCAGAAAGTATCGGAATGGGTAGTTGGGGGTGGCAAACCAAGTGTGGGTGCTCATGGTGCAGGCAAACATGTGTTGGCTGGAGGTACCTGGCAGAGATATCATGCTGGTGTGCGCCTATGGGGGAGGGGGAGGCACCACTGAGGTGACGCCCATTAGGGGAAATAACAGTTTTTGTTGTTTCATATGACTCCCACCCCCCGATCCGAAGGACAGACGAGGGCCATCAGTGAGTTGGTTAGTGCCGGGCCCCCCTAAAGCTGGGGGAAGGGTTTGGGTTGGGTGGTACCAAGTCATTATTCAATGTCCGTGATAACCGTTGTCCTTTCCAGGAAGTGGAACAGACGCTAGTTAGACGGTCGCTTCAGGCAGGAGCAAGTCACGGCCGATTTGGGAGATAGATTAACAATAACCACTCCTCCCCTCCCCCCACCTCTCCCCGGTCCAGTACCTAGGGCAATGATCCCTCAAAGGCAACAAAGTGTCTTAACCCCTGCTTTTATTTGCAGCAAATAGTGGTCCTTTTGACTGCAAGCACGGATACCCGTCCCCACAATTTCACCCATTGACGAGGACACGTAGGGTAAGCAAGGCTGCGTGCAAAGAAGGGGGGGGGCGATTCGGGGGAACAAAGGGTCCAGGCCCGAGCAGCGCGCACTTTACTGCCACACCTGTAACCGGTGCTTATCTTTCTTCAGAACGGCCGAAAGCGCTTCAGCAGGTTAGGTGGTGCCGGGAATCAAGGAGAGACGTTAGTACTGGCGAACGCAGGGGGTATTGAATCTGGCAAGGGATAACAATGTGAGGGGAGCTTGCGGCACAGCGGCACTGCCCTCAGCGGGACATCTATTTACGATTCTCTATCCCTGCAGGACCCGCATAGATGGTTCTGCACTACAGTCCGGTGACATGGATAGCCAAGGATCCCCCCCCCCCGTCCTATTGTCCCAAATCCCCACAGTGGAGGAGTCCCACCCCAGCACGTTGCAGGAGGCAATCTGGGCAAACTTTATGGAGATGGCGAAGGCTAGAGGAGTGTCCGGGCAAAAGGAATCCTTGACTCCCGTGAACAGGAAGACTCTGTGGTAGGAGCAGACATACCTGTTGCAGCCATAGCAAGGCCAGTTGAATCTGGATCCGGAATGTCCAATCGGTCTCGCCGGCCAACGAACAAAGAGTTCCTGGCAGAGCCCCTGGCACCGAAGATCAGGGTAACTTCCCCTCCACACGAAGTAGGGCCCGCGGTCACTCCAGCCTGCCCCTCGAATCCCACCACAGTTAGCGTCGAGAACACTGATAAAATGGGTAAGATGATGGACTCCATGTTGAGCATCTTGGCTGACTTTAAATCACGTTTTTGTAACACTGTACAGACACCCATGCCTGTGGCCGCTGCGCTTGGGGAGGCGGGGGCAACGTCCATTGCGCAATTTTGGGGGGAGAACAGGTCAGCAGTGCAAGTGCACAAAAACCTCTGGGGTCAGCTGCCACCGGAGTAACACTGGGGACACAACAGGAGCACCTGTTACAGCCCACAATAGGACTCTGCACCTGGAGCGCCTTGGCCGGCAGCGGCCACCCAGCAGCGGGCGGGCATCCTCCGGCTGCACCCATCCCACAGGTAATATATCAGCAGGGTTCTAGTGTGTCAGGAGGGGTGGTGACTCCATTGGGCAGCTCTCAAGATGTCCACACCCCAGCAGTACCAGCCAAAACAGTGGCACCCCTAGCAACGGGACGATGCTCGCTGGCTTGGCAGATGCCGTTGGCTGCAAAGGAGGGATTTGGAGACGTGAGTTTGTGGACATTTTTACCTTGTTAATGCATGCGGCTGATGGACAAGACACTAGAAAGATGGGGGGTAAGGAAGATGAGAAGAAAGTAAGATACCAGGCCTGGACAAAAAAAAACATTTAGAACTGGGGCGACGCTTTCGCTATCCTAGCAGCTGTGGTGATGGAGAAAAACCCGGAACAGGGTCCCGCAATGTGGCAGTACTCCCATTTAATCCATAATGAGGCAGAAAAGACCGGGGGTATTGGGTAGTATAATTACTACTGAGATTTCCAAAAGAAAATGTCAATGTGTCCAGAACTGGGATGGGACCAAAAGGAAATCCAACTCTGGGTAGAGCACATGGGGAAGTTTACTGCAGATCCCAAGTAGACCACAAAGAGTCAGATAGGGCAGGGCAATTCTAAGGGACAGAAGCAATCAGGAAAACGTCCTTTCAAGCAGCCCTTTCGGGGAGGTCAGGGAGGCGGCAGTCGGGGAAAGGGGAGCAAACTGTTTAATTCTGGCACATGCAGATTGTACAATGCAGGGTCCTGCTCCTGGGGAAAAGCGTGCAAGTTTGCACACAACTGCAGCAAGTGTGGGGCTAGTCACCCAGCAGTGTCATGCAGTGCCAAATGAGAGGGCCCTCCCACGCCTTCCAACGGGCAAGACAGCTAACCTGATCCATGCAACAGGGCCTCCCCTTCTGCCTGCACTTATCTCTCCCCCCCCCCCCCCCCCCACATCATGGTCTCAGATCCACCCCCCCATCTGCCACTACCCTGGTCAAGGTTTCTACTGCTAAGGGCCCTTCACCAATAATTATTGGCAGCCTCCTCCCCTGCTCCGGGCGTACCCCGACACAAAAGACAGCATGATCCTGGCAGAGGGTTTCATAGAGGGCTTCAAGATCCCATACCAAGGCCCACTAGTTTGCAGGGACGCAGACAACCTAAGGTCAGCTTGTGAACTCCCCAAAGTGGTACAGGACAAGGTTAGGAAGGAGACCACATTGGGGAGGGTGGCAGGGACATTCGACCACCCCCCACTTAGTCATTTTTTGGTCTCACCCCTGGGAGTGGTCCCCAAGAAAGACCCGGGGGCTTTCCGCCTGATACACCACCTGTCGTACTCGGAGGGCAATTCAGTGAACCACTGGCTGGAGGAGGGAACTTGTATCGTCTCGTTCATTTGACATGGCAGTGGATATGGATATGGTGAGGAGAGCGGGAAAAGGGGCCAGGTTGGCCAAGGTGGACATTGTCGTCCTTTCGCCTGCTGCCGGTCCACCCAGAGAATCACCACCTGTTGGGCTTTAAGTGGCAGGGAAAATTCTTCTTCGACAAATGCATACTGTTGGGTTGCGCGGTGTCCTGCGCTTACTTTGAGGCGTTCAGCAGCTTCTTACAGTGGGCACTCACCTGGTTATACAGCCTAGAGGGAGTAACGCACTACCTGGACGATTTCCTTTTCATTGGGGAAGCGGGAACACGGGATTGTAGCAAATCACTGCTTTGCTTCCAGGAACTCGCAGGGCACTTGGGGGTTCCTTTGGTGCCTTGGAAGACTGAGGGTCCGGCGCAGGTTCTCCCTTTTCTGGGCATTGAGCTGGACACTGTCAAAGGCGTGTCCAGGCTCCCGGCTGGGAAGGTGCAGGCCTTGCGTCAGGATATTCAGGCGGTGCTGGGCTAGGCCAAGGCCTCCCTGGGTGTCATCCAGAGCCTCTTAGGCAAGCTGAATTTCGCAGCCTGGGTGATCCCAGCGGGCAGAGTTTTCGCAAGGAGACTAGCAAGGGTGACAGCCAAGGTGCACAAGAAATATCACATGGTCAGAATAGGGGCAGGTTTAAGGGAGGACCTCCTGATGTGGCATGAGTTTTTTGCTGAGGTTTAATGGGACGGTGATTTGGAGATCCCCCTGGGCTGGTATCCCAGAACTCTGTCTATTCACGGATGCCTCAGCCAGGGAGGGCTTTGGCGCAATAATGGACTGCGAATGGTGCGCGCAAAAGTGGCCGAATGCTTGGCGTAAATGGAACATAACAGCTAATCGTACTTGAGTTGTTCCCTATAGTGTTTGTCCTGCATTTATGGCCTGAGGCGCTATCGGCCAGGAGGGTCATATTCTGGTCAGACAATATGGCGGTGGTGCAGGCCATCAATGGGCAGACAGCCGAATTCCCACTGGTGCTGTGTTTGTTGAGGGAGCTAATCAGGGTGTGTCTGCGCTGCAATGTTGAGTTTAGGGCAAGACACATTGAGGGGGTCAATAATGTAGTTGCTGACGCTCTCTCTCGCTTTCAGTGGCTCCGTTTCTGGAAGGCCTGGCCACGAGCAAGAGCGGCGATGACCCCCTTCCCAGCACATCTCAGGCGAATTCTGCAATGGAACAGCAACTGAGAGCGATGGTTGAATGTTCTCTGGCACCTGGGACCAGGAAGAGATACAAGGCACATCTCACCACTTTCATGAGCAATTCCAGGCACAGGGCCAAGCCTTGCTTTCCCTGCAACAGAGAGTGTAAGCATTTGTACTCTGGGCAAAAGGGCAGGGGAAGAGTAATTCCTGGGTCTGTGGCCATTTGGCGGCGGTGAGCCATGACACTAAGCTGAGAGGAGGGCAGGATCCGACCAAGTCTTTCCTGATTAGGACGGCTCTAAAAGGGTGGGCCAGAGAGGAAGTCTGGGTTCCAGACAACAGGGCGCCCATTGACTTCCACACACTCCAGGGCAGGCTAGAAGCAGTGGAGCAGGTCACCCATTCACTTTTTGAGGCTAAACTATTTGTGGCAGCATTCTGCCGTGCTTTTTTTGGGGCATTTCGAATTAGTGAGCTGGTGGCTAGGGCCAAAACCGATAGGTCAGGGGATGCCTTAGGCAGCCAAGATGTGAAAGTGACGGATAGGTTGGTGATACATATCAGGAGGTCCAAAACGGACCAAGCGGGGCAGGGGGCTGATATAGTCTTTTTGCCTCTGGGGGATCAGAGGTACTGCCCAGTTGCCCGAGTCAAGGATTACATAGCAGTTGTCCCAATGTCCCGGGCTATTTTCTGATACACGCAGACCGGGTGCCCCTAACGAAATTCCAAATAGATAGGGTCATGTGCGCTTGCCTCATGCGGTCGGGTCTGGCTCGCCCTGACAGGAAGTACTCCAGTCAATCGTTTAGGATTGGGGCGGCAACAGCAGCGTTCTAGGCGGGCATGGGGCAGGAAAGCATAAAGAAGGGGGGACGCTGGGAGTCCCGTTGCTTTGAGCGCTACATCTGCCCTTGAGTGTGACAATATGTAAATTGAGTGCTACATCTGCCCTTGAAGGTGACAATATGACAATTGTATATCGTGTATGTAATGAATTTTAGTAGCATCATGATGTTTGAACACAAAGATCATTAAAATAAGTGTGTGAAAATGGCATCCGTTTATTTTTGCCAGGATTTCAAGTGTGGGTGATCGGCCACTCGTTCGTCGCCAGGTTGGCACAGTGGGCCGCACGCAGGAATTGGATGCGGGGAATTTGACTCCATTTGTCTGGATGGGTTTCCCCGGGGTGAGATGGAGCACCCTCCTGAATAGGTTGGAGCAAGGACTGGCTGTGAGGGGAGGTCCCCCCAACATCTTGATAATCCATTTAGGAGGCAACTACCTCACTGCCATGGGTAGGGGTGCGCTGTTGCAAGCAATGAAGACTGACTTAGGGAATACATGTGAGCTTTGGTGGTCTGAAATAGTGCCGCACAGGTCTTGGCACGGGGCTAAGTCATGTGAGGCGGTGGAACATTCACGCAAGAGGGTGAATAGTGCAATGCGCAAGTTCACATATCAAAGGGGCTTCGGTTTTATCAGACACGAGCTGATACAGATGAATGTAAAGGGCTATTTTGATAAAGACAGGGTTCACTTGTCACAGGTTGGACTGGACCAGTTCCTCTTGGACATGCAGGAGGCCCTGGAAATAGCAGGTTGCAGGTGTGAACGGAGCTGTATTGGTGGGGGGGCACTTTAGGCGAAGGGGGCCGCCTCCAGAGCTGTGGCGGAGTTACAGGGCGATCTGGAAGCATATGGGTACAGAAAGGTACCTCTGCAAGAGCACAATAGGGGGTGCCAGAGGCAAAATCCAGGAGCCTCATGGGAGATTACTGGAAGATTTACGTTGGCGCCCCGTTAGTCCTTTTGGGTGTTTGTGGGCCTGAACAACCGTGGCCTTGCCTTGCTACGCTCCGCCCTGAAAGGGGCGTGAGTAATAAGGGACCAATGTGTCACATGATCTGGAAAGAGGATCACCCCATAAGGTGTAGCACTGATTGGGTTCTCCACAGTGTTTGGCTCATCATGCAGGCAGGGCTGCATAGGTTGGTTACAGCTGCCTGCCCTTGGATCGCCCGTAAGATAACCCACAATATTGCATACTTTTGTATGGAATAAACCTGCAGCAATATTTTCCCATAAAAAAAGTTGTGTTGTGTATTTGTGTATTTATTTATTCATGCATGCTCAGACTGTGGGTGGGGATGTTGCCAATAATGGCACTATGCGGCTGCCCGCGGCCCCCACAGGGGGCCACCTAAAAGGGCGGCCCTTTAGTGCCATTTGGGCACAAACACCCCCCCCCCCCCTCTCCTCCCCTGGTCTAGTGGTTGGACTCAGGGAAGGAGTCCTTTCGCCTTGGCGTTCTAAGGCGTGTCACTTCCGGCGCACACTCTGCGTGGGGCTGGCAGGCAAAGAATTTAGAACGTTGTATTGTTTTCTTTTGTCGTTGCAGGCGGAGTTACAGGGCAATCTGGAAGCGTATGGGTACAGAAGGGTACCTCTGCAAGAGCACAATAGGGGTGCTAGAGCCAAAGCCCAGGAGCCTCATGGGAGGGTCCTGGAAGATTTAAATCGGTGCCCTGTTAGTCCTTCGGGCGGTTGTGGGCCTGAACAACCAGGGGCTTGCGTTGCTACCCTCTGCCCTGAAAAGGGTGTGAGTAATAAGGGACCAATGTGTCACGTGATCCAGAAAGAGGATCACCCGATAAGGTGTCGCACTCATTGGGTTCTCCACAGTGCTTGGCTCATCAGGCGGGCAGGGCAGCATATGTTGGTTACAGCTGCCTGCCCTTGGATCGCCCTTAAGATAACCCACCATATTGCATACTGGAATAAACCTGCAGCAATATTTTCCCATAACAAAAGTTGTGTGGTGTATTTATTTATTTATTCATGCATGCTCAGACTGTGGGTGGGGATGTTGCCAATAAAGGCACTATCGGCTCCACACCGGGTGACTGTGTGATGGGAGCCAATATCACATTGACACAGTGCCACCGTGTGAATTCGCAGGTATGAAGCTGGTAGGACTGGAGCAGATCTATAGGACGCAGTGTAGCAGGAACAAAGCAATTGTGGTGTGCTGCTACACTCTTTAGGGAGCATATGACTACTGGTAGAACAGGAGCAATGTAAGTGTACAGAGCTTGGACTCTGTCCCCAGCCTCTAACTTCAAAGTATTGATGAAGGACCAGGAACTGTGTGGGATTAAAAGGCTTGTCTTGGAGACAGTCGTAATGGAGTGCTGTTTGTATTTAGTGATCTTTGAATGTTGTTTGGGTTTGGTAGTAATATTTGAGTGATGTACAACAAAGGCAAGTTGCACTGTTTCCCTGTGCATTTGTGCATGTCCCTAGCCTGCAGCCATGCGATTTACACATGGGATACAATGTTTCCTTTGTACAGCCTAAAGAACTTAATGAGTGTTGGGTGTTGCGTGCAAACTCCTGTTAGCACCAAAACGGGATTGCAGTATGGGTACATAGAAAAACACACAAGATGATGGACGTAATGTTGCAAATTGGCAAAACATTCACCCCAGTCACAGATCTGGGTTTAATCCATCGTTATTTTGCTGACCACGCCATCCCAGTTCAGACATGGCCATATTGCTGTTCACCCTATGTGGGAAGGGTATGCCCAGATGTGGGTCCCGTGCTCACTACGCCACTGGAGTCAAGCTATCCTGGCTGATGACGGCTGATAGCCAGAAACCGGTCCTAGGATGCTTGATTCCGGTCCAAGGAAGACATGGCTTGGCAGTTCGGGCTGGACTGTTCCCATGAGGCACAGGGTCAAGACTGATTTGCATATGGCCATGTCTGAACTGGGGTGGTGTGGTGAGCAAAATAACGATGGATTAAACCCAGATCTGTGACTGGGGGTGAGTGTTTTGCCATTGTGCAACACTCCGTCCATCATCTTGTGTGTTTTGCAGTATGGGTACATAACTTAGGTGTTTGCTCGCTTTCACTCACAGAAGCAAATAATGCATGTGCTGTTTGTGCACCCTGCAATGAGGAATATCGTGCTCTATTGGAATGTTACTCCCCATTCAGGGGTGTGAAACCGCGAATCGGCTGCAGATTGCGCACCTACACTAATGCGATGAAGGAGTGCACAATTTGCACCCACTTTTTTCTGTTTGATCATGATTGGACCCTTGTCTGGAAGAGGGCTCTTTATGTTGGAGTATTGATGAATATCATGCAGAAAGAGAGTTGCTCTCACTTGTTAGTGAAATAGGATCTCCTTTGTGTGGCATGCTGACTTAGAAAAGGAATTCCTTAACTATGATTGCTAGCTTTCACGCAATAAGGTGTGCCTTATCAATGTCAATCATATATAGGTTCAAGTAAAAAAAAAAATGTAAAATGGATTAAATCAAACTGAAATGCTGCAAAGTATGTTTGGCATACTTTGCAGTTAAAACACTGAATTCAATAAAGGACATTAACCTCCATGTAACCTAGTCTTTACTGACCTCCGATTGATGTTTGGAGAAACCTGTGATTTTCATAAGCACGCCAACATGTGCACACATGGGTGCAAGAAGTGCTTTCGCTCAGAACTGTCAATTAGCTGTGGAGTAGATAACACAAGGTTACTAATAACGGTTGTGTTTTCTTAATTCGAACAAATATTGATCTATTCCACTGACACCTGGTCTGTGTTTCCCTTTTGCAAATATGGCTTTTCACCTCAAATGAGAGAATGCATTGGTTCACATTCAAACTAGAACCTCACACAGATAGGAAAAAAGGACGTCAAATTTCCAAGTTCCACAATCAATAATGAACTGTCCAAATGAAAGGAACATTGCAACCCAGTTTAATAAAATGGCAGCCACATGTATGTTCATAACTAGCAGGGTTGTCTTGTATCTTCACCACAATCGGCACTCTCATCTCTGTAAGTTTCTACTTCAGTCACTTTCTTTCCTAGAGCGTTTCAGATATTTTTACGCGGGTATATTTTTGTGCATCATTAATAATGTGCAAAATGTATTTTCACACTTGATTACACATGTATACACTTATATTGCAATCTTGCATTTGAAACAAAGTTTCTGTGTTATATAGAAATATTCATGCTTCCTCCCACTACCCCCTCCACCCCACTCCAACCATTTTTTAGTGTGTTCTATCATCTACAGATGACGTTATCATAGAGGGTACAGAAATTGTGTCAATGTAGGGGTATAGTGCTTAGGTGTTAAGGCAAGATGTCGTTTTTTTATGTGCTCTGATTTGCTGATGAAATGACACATTTGCTCAGATTAATGGGATTCTGCTGTTTCTGTAAATGTATGTGCTAAAATAATGTATGAAACCTCTCGATTTTGGGGGGTGAACCAAAAGAATGTCCTGTTCAATTAGGGATGCTGTTCGGTACTCACCTGATTTTGCTGCCCTCGTGGGACTTCGAATAATTTAGATTTTGCATTTGTCTGTATAACTTTTCCAATGAGAACCTTCATGGCATCGATTTTATACTGCTCTGCTTTTGAATTTTTATAATAAAACCTTTAACTTTTGATTGTTCTAGAGCTCAGTTCCTGAGTGGTCCCCTTTACTTAATTGTATTTCTGTTTTTTTATCATTGAGAGGTGGCTTAGCGCAGGGACACATTGACGTTTAACACGGTCTCCAATCGAGTGAATGTGAGCATTCTGATTGAGGTGACATTTTGTGGTGTCTAAAGTTTCAAGGTACCCCACGTCCTCAAGGGTCACAACTGTCAGAGGATCTTCTGGACAGCCTGTGGAACTATTTTCAGTTGTTCTGACTCCCCTGTCTTACTTCTCGCGTTCCTCTTGCATCTAAAGGCCAACTTATTGTGCCCTTATGGTTTTGTAAGGTAATGGCTAAATTTTCTTCTTTGTTTGATGTTTGGAAAAGAGATTGGACACTGAATGATTAGCTTCCCCACCCCTTCTCGTTCGATCCTTCGGCTACTGCTAAAAGCTTTGGGTAGAGGTTACTTGGAGTTACTTGGAGTAAAATGTAAGCGGGCATCATGCACATTCTTTTCACTATTCCCAGCTTTAAACCATCCTATTCCCTATATAGTTCTGTCTCCTTTGAAAGTGATAAAACCTTCGCCAGTTTAATCTGTTCACTCCACCAGCGTCAATTGTGGGTTGTTCCATGTCTGCAGCATGCATATCGAACCAGCGCAATGTCTCACTCCTTGAGTTGTGAAGAGTTAATTATGGATTTTTTTTTCTTTTACTGTTTGGACAACTCCTAAATTTGTAAATGCTAAATTTTGATTAATCCTGACTGCTAAATAAATCGAATGGCCTTTCTATGTGGAAGTATGCATTGTCATATGTTTGCAAGTCACGTACTTTATTTTTTGTTGCACATAAGTATGCCAGGGATAGACGGAGGATGAATGAATGAGAGGGCGTGAATGAATGCATGGTTAAATGAACATATAAGTGAGTTTAAGGATGTTCTGTAGTGTGCAGGGATGAGTTGAATAAATGACTGGTGGATCGATTGATTAGATCAGTAAGCGACTCCATGTCAGTGTCGAGATGAGTGTTATATTGGGTAGATAGGTGACTTGATGTGGGTACTAGGATATATGAATGAATACGTTAATGAATGAGTGATTACGAAGATAAATGGGTTAATGTGAGGATACCTGAACGAGAGTGGATGAATGAACAGATGAGTGAGTGGTGGATGAATGGAAGGGAGGGATAGATGGTTAGATTAATGAGTGCGCGGATCAATTAAATGAAGGCATGGCATTGGTTAAGAAAAGACACAGTTTAATGCAGTTGACCTTTATACCCCTAATGCCATATCTCTAGGCAGTGACTTTCTTGACGTCAGTGGCGGCTGGTGACATTTGAAAGTGGTAGGGCGTAAAAGTTCAGGATGAGTGCCTTGGAGTGAGGAAGCCAAGCTTATTGTAAGGAGGGGGGGGGGGACCTTGCGGAAGAACATTTTGAAAAAAGAGTGGGGAAATGGTGCGTTTTCATGCAAATTTGAGAAAGCAAGAGGGTTAATAAAGCAATAACCGCCTTTGAGATAACAATGCTGAGTACCTTACAGATCAGTGCGCTGCACATGCTTTTCTTGGGCTGGAAGACATACTAAGCAGTATGCTTAATGCACTGCTGCAGGATAGCTAGAGAACCAACATCCCACCCTGGAAGATATTTCCCAAGCCTGCTTATGAAGGTAGAGAAGACTGAGATTGTTCTTGCATGTGTGATCTGCGGCAGAAATGTGCCCTTACGAATGAAATTATTCATGTAGTGAATAAGCACTTCAGTGTATAAACAGCTTTGTGGATCAGGCCTGGAGCAAGGTCCTTTGTAGGTGCAAGATGTTGGCACTGAAAGTTGTGGTGAATTTGAGATGTAAAGAAGGATTGGAGATCTGACTGCTAAAATGAATAAGTGTGTGCTTTGTTCTTACATGAATGGAAATTACAATACTTACTACATACACGTGTTGTAAAGGAGCTACTGACCATAAAAAGTGTGACTCAACTGGTTTAACTCACACAGTGAACAGGTTTAGAAAAAAGAACATTAAGGCTGCAGTTAGATTTTATTTTGTAATGATGTAAATATGGGGTTCCTCCTGAGGTTTCATGTCCAGTCAGTGAGCCCGGGCTCTGACTTGATGATGTGCATGTGAAGGTCAGAGTAAAGCCTCCACACCGTGTTGACACTCTGGTAAGTCTAAGAGCCCCCAGCCTCTAAGGGAGGGGAGGGGCACTGGGGATATAAACATTGCTGATGAACAGAGCTGAAGACGATCCGGGTCACTGAGTAGTGTGTCCCTCGTGTTTAATTTCAGACAGCTGCTCCGGCTCGTGGACCTCTCTAACCAGTGCCACGCCCCCACTATTATTCACACAAGCCTGCCCGTGGACGCTGCTGATTAGCAAAGGTCGATTCCGTGCACTGCAATTAGAAGTAAGGTTTCGGGGCACCTTGCACACTGAGGGGAGAGGGGGAGGTTTGCCAAAGACATGCACGGTCCACAGTGGCGGATGGTGACATTTGAAAGTGTTTATGCCATACTACGTTTTTCTCTGTAATCATTTCATATCCATTTCCGCCGATTAAAAAAAAAAAAAAAAAAAAAAAAAACCTTGCTGACTCGCCAGTCTGTGCAATTATTAATGCAACAAATCCTCGGCGCGACTGAGAAACATCTCCAAACCCCGCAAAAGCGCCACCCACTACCTCTCGCACGAGCTTCCTGACGAAACCTCAGCCACAATTCCAGGAACACAGAAAAAAAAACAATCTCCACAGCCGCTTGTTCAGTTGCGCTGAGTCTCGGCCCAATTTCCTCGAGCTCCCAAAACAGGTCGAGAAAACAGTAATATGGCCCCTGAGACTCCACGCACTGCCGAGGCCCGCCCGAGCACCATATCTAAGGTGCACACAGAACAAGGACAGGCGGACGCGGGCGAGAAGGTGGGGGGGCATCGGGGTACACCATGCCAAGGACACTGAGCTCTCAGCTCCGGGATAAACCGGCGGAGGAAACTCCAGAACGACGCACAAGTTGACCTCACTGCAAGAATGTGCGAGGCTGGTGCTCAGAAAACAGAGCTGGCTCGGGTGGCTGAGTGGGCTAATGCACTCGCTGCAAGCATCAGTTTTCTGATCTTGTGGTCACAAGTAAGTGTGAACCACAGTGTGTCCACTCAGCTGTGATCTGGGCATGCATGCACGAACAAGGTCTCAAACTCCCAATGATGCCATGGGACACTGCATTTAAAATTGGTTGCTGTAGGACTGGGTCGTTGGTGGGGGGGGGGGGGGGTGTTGTTATAATTAAAAATAATACACCTACCTTACTGGTCCCGCTCCGTGCCGCCTCAACGCTCTTGGCCGGGTCCTGACGCGTTTTTCAGCGTTATAATTGGTGCGGTGCAGGCGCACAGCGCCCCGCCCAGGAGCCTAATCGGAGGCCATTTTCTCTATGTAGGCTGCATGCAGCAGCCTACATAGAGAAAAGGGAGAGTGCGCATGACTGCTTTGGTCAGCCCCAGGCCGACCAAAGCAGTCCGGTTCCACAACAGTGGGGAAGCCACTCCCCCGCTACCCTCCAGTGGGACCGCCCGCCCACCCACCCTCCCACAACCAGGCACTCCTGGCACTTCTGCTTTCTCGCAGTGCGAGAAGCAGAAACCTACTGAAAATGGTTGTTTTACCATTGTATGTTTCTGCTTCTCTCACTTCAAGAAAGCTGTGTGGCGACGCCCCTACGCCCCTATAGAGGAGCTGCTACTGTGTAGACTGAGACAGGCGTTTTATGTAAATCTGGAAATGGTATAGTTTATTTCTTAGGCTGCTGAGAGAGAGCGCAGGAAGCTCGGTGTAAATACCTTTTTCCTATCTTGGGTCTTGACTATGTAAAGTTGCCTGCATGGTTGTTCTAGAGCGTCAATGCGCCAGTTGTTGTCTCCAGAACTGTGGGACCTGTGAGCTGCCTCTTTTCCACCTTCTCTTGCCCAGTGCTTGAAGTTCTCTGTCGTCACTAGGGTGCAGGTTTTTAATACAACGGTTGTAACTGACGCAAATATTTTAACGAGTGGAAAAATGGGAAATTACTGAAAAATCACGTTTAATGCCCTCATGAGAAGTTCTGTGCGAGCTCTCGGTAGGTGGAGAACCTCACAACTGAGATTTGGCACATGGTCTTGGCACAGTGCTCGAGCCTTGCTTGCGAGGGAGATAGTCTCACCGAGGCCGCTGCCTTTTTCCGCTGAAAAAATACATATTTATAGAGCATGCTACAAACGAGGTTTTCAATTATAAGCGGGTGGCTCATTCATGAGAAAATATCCTGAAGCTGAGACGGTGTCTGCATAATTGCTCCATGGGCAGGCTTGTGTCTCTATGATCTGCCTGTCCTGTCATTGTGCAGATGCCAGTGTCATAAAGAACAGATGAAGTCAGGATTATTTTAGTAGAGTGATGATCCCGATTGAAATTCGCTTTCTCTTGTCATCAATCGGAGCTGTGTGCACTTGGTGCCTTCGGTTCATTAGTAGTTGGCCCTATTAAAATGTTCTGATGACACCAGAGAGTTAACATTTACCAAATGTAATCCGTGACCTTCAAAGCTCCTCTGTCTTATACTCATATTCTAGGTCACATCACAAAAAGGTGTAAATATATGTATTAATCAGTAGAATGAGCCTGCCTGCAACTGGGTACCCTTATGTAAAACAACCATTTGCTCCCAGCAAACCAGTTTGTCATTCTGTATTTGCAAAATGTTAACCATGGTACAGCCATCGTACAACTCTAGAAAGGCCAACATACATTGTACAGTCATCACACAAACATTGCGATATCTAAGCGTATCCAACATACATCCTTGTGCAGTCGTCACAAAAGCTTCTCAGTCTTGAAGTGCACAACAATCATTGTAAAACACTAGTGTGGACAACTTACACCATGGTTCAAGCATCATACCAGCCTAGCTGCAACACCATGCTGACCTCTCATTGGTCGTTTAACAAGCATGTTTAAATCTATTTCAATTTAGGTTGTTTAAAGTAGAGTGGCGCGTTTCAGCTGTATATGTGGTAATCTCCAAGGGAGCTCGAACTCCTTCTCCGCCCCCAGAGTGATCTCTTGGTCTTCCTCTTTGCCCAATCCTGCTTTACTTCACTTTGACTGTTTTTCAATTAATATGAGCTTTATATGTCTGGAGACTTGTAATTGTTCTAGGCGGGTTTTATTTGGATATATTTTTTTTATCATGGCTTTAGACATGTTTCCACATTCACTTTTTTGAAATCATTAGTGTGATATAGCCCATTTTATGCCACAAATGAAATATATTTTTTTATTTTATTTTTTAAATAGTATGTTATACTTGTTAGTTCAGCTGCAAAATAACTTTCACATTTCAGAGGCACCATATGGTTGAACTTCACCGAGCTCACACGAGCACTCTAGTCTTCACAAAACAAGGCAACACTGGATGGCAACACAACACACTAAACCAATATCCGCAGCAAAACTGATTTAAAAACAGCCCTCCACTCGATATTACTCCTTCTGCCCATCTTTGACGGACGCAAGGCTCAATCCGCCATGCTGATATTCAGACCCGAGACCTTTCATGTTGCACACAGATTTCAGTAGCAAGCATGATTTAACCTGATGGACTATGCGGGAGCAACAACCTTGAGAACTAATTCTAGTCCAAATTCAAGAGTTTCATTCATAAGGGAATCTTCCTCTGATACAATTGCCTTGACAACCATGGACTGAGAGTGTGAGAAAGTCGTGAATTAGGTGCGTGCTTGCGTTTCACTCTAACAGGAAGTGCCCCTGGTGGCCTCGCGATTGTGTCAGAGTAATGAAAAGGGTCTGGGGGGGTCATAGGTCGACTCATTGTCCCTCCTGTCATTTTGATAGAAGTCTCATCCAGCTGTCTGCTTCGAGCTGCGGTTCTTGCGGCCATGTTATCGGAATATTTCTGTGATGGCGTTGATAAGTAACGTTGCCAGCCTCGTAATACGAGCGCCCTCACATTCAGCCGAGGAGTCATTGTTCACGTTTATTTGAGAGTGCCTTTGACACTCGGAGCAAAGACCGCAGCCAGCAGTTCTTACACGTTGGGCTCCTGCCAGAGCCGTGATTATTTATGTTTATTAACTATGGCACTGCGCCTTTATCCCAATGAAACACGGGTGTAAAACATTTTCACTATTAAAACGCCATTCATGACGAACTCCTGTTACATTTGTTAACATGCGCTTTCAATCCCTCATTGGATGGAGTATCGGCTAGAAAGGACTCCCACTCCCTGACAGAGGGGGTATGACGTTTTCTTTCACACCACTTGCGAATAAAGAGAAGCAGCAAGAAATGATCAACTGCAGAATTGGCGTTCTGATTAAATGTATTTTTTTTTAAAAAACACATTAAATGATTTTATAAATGGTGTATTGTGTGGCCCGAGTCAGGTTTCTCTTTTCGCCTCGGGCAGAAAGGGGATCCAGCATTCCACCATCACAGTGTGTGTTTTTGTGTCTTAACTGTTTAAGGAAATTAATACTGAACAAGCAATTGAACCTCAATCAAGTGTGAACTACTTGTAAATGTGCAAGACGAGGGTTCATTTCCAGCCCCCTGTTTATAGTGTCCCACCTATTGAGTATCTGACACTCCGGAAGCAGGAATCAATTTCCCGAGTAAATAAATATTTTATAGTTTTTGCCATATTTATAATACTTAATAACGGATATGTACTGTTTGGGCAAACGGGGAGCAGCACAAACATGCTCCTTTGTGTGTAAAAGGCAGCTTTATTGAAGACTGGCCCACATCACAAAATACCTTAGGCCTTCGCATTACAAAACTAAACCTCACTATACATTTATTCACCTAGGTTCACTTACCCCCACCCTGAACCTTCCCAACCCCCTTTACATCCTTTCCTTGCAACTGTTTAACTCCTACTCTCTATTTTACTGTTCACCTTAAAACACCTGTAACATTTAACCTACTTCTATTAACATCTAACTATCTAAGTATCCTACATCTTAACTTCTAATGTGTTCCTTCCTCTGGTGTATAACCTTCCTGCTACCCCCTTTCCTTCTTCACCTCCATTCACAACCCTAATCTTAACCTGTAACCATGTCAAAAGTAGCTGCCAGCAACCACTCGGAAAAGGCCTTCCCTTTCTCTCAGACTTTTCTGACCCCCCCATTTAGGCACAGCTATCGTACCTTCGGATATTCAAGGTCCCATCCAGCGCTTCTTCGCTTGTATCAAATAAAGCTCCATCCCGTAGCGATACAAATGAACCCAGTCTCTCCTAAAGAAATCGACCGCCTCATATTGCAACTCTGAGTGCTCCACCCGACCAAAACCCTCGTCTCTACAAAACACCGCATAGCTCTGTTACTCTTCCACTTAGTTTTGTCAATAGCAGCGGGTTGCACCGCCCCCAGCCCCCACTGTCTTCGTGGGATCAATTCCCTTCACAGGTAAAGCATCCAGACCATTGTTGTCTGATTTCCATGAAGTCCCTCTTCATCTGTTTTAGCAAAGCTAAACCTTCACATACCACAAAGTCATTTTCCCCTTGGTGTAAAACGAACATATCCGGGCATGTGTGTTGCTTCAACAATTTGTTTAAACATTCCAACAATTCCCGCCAGCTCATCCCACCTCTGCAGTGCCAACTGATCCTAAACAAATTAAACATAACCCTGCTGCATGATCCTGTCCCTGCCCCAGCCTTGGCAAGCTGCTTTTCTATAGGGCAGCATTTGTGAGTTACGTAGCTTCAGGTGGGCGAGCCAATAAATTGACAGGGAGAGCCAAGCCAAGGGTCTTGCTAGGATCATAGAGTCCGTGCACGAGCTGACCCCTGAAGAGGTATGCTTTGTAAATCCATTTAAAAAAACATCGTACAAAATATGGTGTAGTCTCTTTAAAAATTACAAAAGTTTTTTTCTTTAACGCGCAAGCTTTGACACTATTGCGACACTTAATAGCACTGCACTGTGACTGGCTTTATTAAAAGTGATAGTTTGTACAAATCAGCCAGTAAATAGATATTTGTCTTTCCTCATGATAAGACTTTGTTTTTACCTCTTTTGTGCATTTTTCTGCAGTTTTTATATAGCGCAAATTCGACTTGATGGTATTTGAGCTTTTTACATGACTACCAGTTACATTACACAAGGTCACTATTCTCTGTTTATAGGGATGGGAGATTAAGTGACTTTCTCAGAACCACAGGATGTTGGGCCGATACCGTGACTCGAACCTGGTGCACCTTTTGCAAAGTCAACAGCTTTGGTCATAACACCACATCCAGGGTTCAGGAAAGAATGAAGACAGAAGCCACATGAAATTAGGCTCGCTATTGACTCAAGGTTCCAACGGGACCTCGAGCTGAGCCAGAGCCAGGCTTCAGGCTCGAGCCTGGCTTGAGCTTTCTGCAACTCTCCTATCTCCATACTTAGCATCATGGCTTTGGCCAGACATTCGTCTATAGCAGTGATTCACCATTGAAGTTTCTCCACTGAGTAGCAGGGGTTCTCTAGTTACACTGGTGTGGGTAAGTGACTTGCAGGATACAGGATGTTCTTCTCCTGGGGGACAAGGGGAAAGGCTGTTTCTGAACCACATTGGTGGGGTGGGTAGTTTAGATGGTGTAGTGCATCCTCCTGGTTTTGTTACATCAGATCAGTGGGGGAGTTTTGTGTCCTGCCAGCCTACATCAACTGAATGTCAAGTATATAGTGGATTGTCTCTTCGTGGTGGTTTTCATTGGAGGTATAGACATTGAGGTCCTCTGCCTACTCTGTGTCTGATCTCAGTTATGCTATCAGTTATTGTAGCTGAGTTTTGTACAACTGTTATATGTGTTGTAGTATATCATTTTTATAGAGCTTCAAACTCGAGAGGAACGCAAAAATTATTTTGCATTATGAGTTCTTTTGGGGGCACATTGTTGGAAAAAAGGCTGTTGGCTGCACATTGTCCTATGTGGTAGCTGATGAGTGGGTCCTTGATGTTTGATGACGGGCTTTAAATATGTCTTGGTGGTTCCACTGTGCTTAAGTATGAAGTGTAGTGAATTTTGTGTCAATCGTGCATCCGGATAACCAGGGCATTTTTGAGAATTAAAAAGGTGATTCAGTCTATAGAAAGGGTGGTGGCGTAAACATGTAAACAAGATATGTGATACCCATAGTGTGCAATCCGACCAGTGTTTTGGTTGATCTCTGAACTTTCTGTTATTGCAGCCAGCTATACAACACAACAACTGTTATACAGCTAAAACCAACTAGAACGATTGGCTTTGTCAATAGTTGTTAGCTGTGTAAGATACATGAGTAACAGCAATGATTTTGTTGTAGATAATATTGAAAATGTTTCAATTCTGAAATTGTGACACTGTGAAATAAACATTACAGTGTCCTTGTGTCCGAGTTCCAGACCCTCCGCCTTCAGTAGACTTGGGCCGGTGACCCGATTCATGTGAATGGCTTTAAAACTTACCACGTCCCGGCTGTCTCATTGAATTCTGGTAGACCAAAAGGGAGTTTATGCATTTATGCATCGAATTATGTGACCTCTATTAATATGATCGTGGTGGCAACTAAAGTGTTTTACAAGATTATTACTGTCGAAATTTCATCACTATCCTTGTTAGCGTTAGTCAGTTTTTAAAATAATTCATTAAGGTTGGAAATAACGTCTCCCTCGGACAACTTGACAATGATGTTGCCTTACTATGTAATGGTAATTCAGAGGAAATTGATAATATTGTGGGAGGGAGATTTTAGTATCCGCCTGTGTCACCTGCCATCAAGAAATATATGTGGTCTGATAAATACAGACAACAGTGGTATATCTCACTTTTCACACAATTGTTATTGTGATACATTAAATGAGTTACTGTTTAAATATGATCTGACCTTTGGTAACAAACTATGTAAACCGCCTGTTCCAATTAGTAGCACTTTTAATGGTAAAGGGGAGAACACCCTGATATACTATGTGTTATTTTCTAATCGATACTCCACATGCTCTCAAAATTTACTACACATAGCATCTCGATAAGTGACCACTTCCCCCAGAGCGTGAAATTGAACATCAGTCTTTTGAACAATCAGATCTAAAGACTCCGGCCCCCAGCTGTTGATAATATGGACATTTCCTCTTTAAATGGTTATGCATTGTGATGGTCCCCGGTATACCCCAACACATTTTTGGAACGGTTGATTAATACACAGAGTGAAGCATTTGGGATATGCTTAGATGATACAGTTGGGGCAAAAGAAGTCATCAATGCATTCACAATAATAACAAAAGGATCAAGGAAGGGTTAACTGCCTAACGGAAGCGACCAGTACTTGAGAGAAGGGGGTGGTTTGAATCCATATGTACCAATGAACACAAGAGACTAAAAATCGCCTTACATACATCACCTAGAAATATACAAGATGTCCAGGCTTGCAGACAGGCTTACAAGCTAGCCATGAACCGTCAGAAAGAAGGTCTGAGTGATGATGCTTGGGAGGCCTTGCATGAAGCAAGCCTTAGTAAAGACAACACAGCCTTCTGGCGTGCGGTTAACTCACCTTTTTTGAGAGAGGTAGCCTGTTCTCGTTTGGAGATTGGTAACAAGTACAAAAAGATCATAGCAGAGGCTACTGGACAACGTAGTCACATCACGTTGATTGAAAGGAGCCATTTCTACAAAAACTCACAAACATTTTTCATCACATATTGACTGCTTTTATTTGGCATATATATGTCGTTGGTTATAATGGAGGTTTAATGTGCCTCGTTACACTTATTTGCATTTTCTATTTAAAATTATGCATTTAGGATGGATTTCATGGGTTAATGGTGGATGTAAGCTTTTTTTTCGTTTTCTTTAGTTTCTTCTGACAGTCACATGTTTTGTTTGAATTCCTTTTTGTAATTTTTTTTTAAAGGTTTTTATTAGCCGCCAGTTGAATACATTAAACATAAATAGCACATAAGAACAATATGAATGCCGTCATCAAAACACGAAAAAGATCACAGTGAAAGAAAAAGAATTCAATGACCATATCAGAAAATTTCAAATAATTGCAAACGTTACATAAAATGATACATTGTA
Source organism: Triturus cristatus (assembly GCF_964204655.1). NCBI lineage: Eukaryota > Metazoa > Chordata > Amphibia > Caudata > Salamandridae > Triturus > Triturus cristatus. The sequence continues at coordinate 890,521,602 of NC_140583.1, read as the reverse complement.
GACAAAGCGTCTACTAATCCCACTGATGACTCGACCATGGCACGTTTTTGAATTAATGGACTGCACCTGAGAACTTGTAAATTCCAAATGAAATACCAGCATTTGCCTTGTATCAGGTTTATTTTAGTTAGTGCAAGCACTTCACGGATAAGGTCACGCAGCCAGCGATGGCAATAGTAGAATCAAATTACTAATCCCGGAGTACGGTGAGGTGATTGTTTGGTGGGTTGGGGATATAATTATACTTACATTTTTTACATAGGGTGAATTCAGCAGGGGGAACAGTATTTTGGTTTAACCGTTGGTACACGAAGGGCAGATTAAGCACGGGCATGTTTTTATTTAGAATATCCTTTTATTCAGAATGTTCTTTTTCCTCTCACTTTAAAAAACAAAGTCGAAGTGCAAAAAAACAAAGGGCACTGATAGAGAGGTAGTAGGCATTAGCAGACAGACATTGGTATTTCAGGGTATACACCTCATGGGTTATACGTTAGGATTATTAAACGTTTCTTTGTTTTGGGTAACTGATGGTGTTTATTGATGGGCCTCCTTTACAATACAGACCCCTGTCGAAGGGCCCCACAAGGCATTGGGTGGATACACTGGAATAAGGTGTAATCCGATGGGCTGCAAACTAAGGCCTGGATGGGCATTGCTGCAGCAGTTAAAGTGTGGAATCACGCAGCTTCTGCGTAAAACTTGGTAACCATGTTGAACATTGGAATGAAATGGAATATAAAGGAGAAATTGTAGCAAATTGTTTGAATTATTACATCCTTTGCGAGTGTGGCTGTCGCGGCTCGTGTCTGGTACGAGATGTTGCTCCAGCCAGTTAATGGATTTTCACTTCCATGCTAAAGGGGCGGAGCATGCCAACAAGTCAGCACGTTAGCTTTTCGGAATCATGTTAAAGTATTTGATGAACGTAAACAGAAAACACATTGGAGTGCATTTTATCAATTATTATGTCTCATTTGGAGATTGCCATGAGTGAGGCCGAATGGGTGGCCCATTTCTCCAATGTCTATACTAAGCGTTTGGAGAGTTCAGCAGGTGCAGGTCTACTTGTATCTGACCCCATAGTAGATGCTTTACCCCCTAAACATGTTTGCCTTACAATCAACTTAGAGGAGGTCATTACGGCTTTAAAAGCGATCAAAGTAGGGAAGAGCACCAGGTCCAGACTGCATCCCTATGGATCTCCATAAAGCTAATCTTGCTTCGTGGGGCCCATTACTGACTCTGGTCCTTGGAGCCTGCTGCAATGCGGGCTTTTTGAATACCTCGACAGTCACTTATTGTCCCTTTTTATAAGACGGGCAACTGTAATAATCCTGCCTGCTATCGACCGATCACTTTATTAGATTACTTGGTTAAGGTGGCTGGCATTACAATGCAGGCGATTGAAACTGAAACCGGCCGGTCATTCCGGCAGGATTCTGACCGGCTCAAGGAGCACGTCGGCCAGTCGGAGACCGGCACATAATCCGAATGGACGGCGTTTCCACCATTGGGATTACGATGCTCGGTTTCTGACAGGCTTTCCAGGCTGGGCTTTCCAACATGGAAAGCGAGTTTGGGGGCCCCTTGTAGGGCCCCCTTCGCCCTGCAGCATCCGGTTGGGTGCCCCCCTGTTAATCTCTGCACAGTTTAACAGGCAACTTGAGGTGCCTGCCACACGGTGCAGAGATTAACAGAATCTCCCATTTCTCTATGGGAGCTTGTGCTATGGCTGGTTTATGGCCACAGCACAAGCTTCCATTGAGAAATGGGAGTATGCAACCATGTGTGGTCGCATTGTGATTGCGGTGTCAGGACCGCTGACCGACATCTTAATCGAGCCCAAAGTGTCCCACGATGTGATATCATATCGGAGTTATATTAGGGCATCATCTGCATATAATATTGTGTGCCACTGTACATCTCAGAGATCGATTTGCCCGTGCAAAATCTGGCCAGTAACTGCGATTTTAGCAACTGCAGCCATCATTTATATTTTGAGGCTACACCTAATTTTCAAAACACCACCATCCGATAGGGCCATTCTAGGGTTCCAAAGGCCTTCTCAGTGTCCAGTTAAGGCACCCAACGGGTGACTTCATATCTTCTGGCCCAGTCCATAAGTCAAAACCATCTGTGTAGTTTCAAGAATGCATTTATCCCTGGAAAACTCCATTCTGGTCTGGCTCTACAAAAATCTGCTCAATCAATATCAGGCGGTTCGCAAGCACCTTCACTTACTACTTATGTTCAAGGTTTAATGGAGATAGGGTGTGGTAAGAGCCTACCTTCAGGGTGTCCCTATCTAATTTTTGGAGGACAACCAACAGTGGCTCCCTCATTGATGACAGTGATAATCCCTTTTATCTAGCCTTCTCGTAGACCTATAATAGGTGAGGCACAAGGTGGCACTCATAAGTGGTATAAAACTCTACGGGCAACCTATTGGTAAACTGGGTGTTACCCTGTGCTATCTGTTCGAGTGTCAGCTGAATCTTATCCAGTGTCAACAGGGCAAGCAAGTTGGCCTGTTGTAGCAGATTGCTGATTGGCATTGTGACCTCACCCTTCTAGTTATCAATAGTAACACTAGGTTCCCCTGGCAGATCCTTCCACAGGCCTTCATAATACTGCTTAAAGGTTACGTTAATATCATTCTGGATGTTCACAATTTCACCTAGTGTGGTACGTATGGCTTTATTCAGAATTCTAGGTATGTTCGATTCCAAGAGCCATGCCAGAATCCTTCTGGCCTAGTCCCCTTTTGCATGTTGCAGAGATGCATAATCCCTATGAACTGATTTGGTCAGACTGGCCAAAATCACCTTGTATTCAGTTCTTTGATGTGCCAACTGTGCCTCAAGCCCAGCATCCGTTTTTGTGTGTAATTTCCAGTTTGTATATAGAGTCCTCTTTTCTGCGCACCTCTTTCAGTAATGTGTGTTTGACTCTTTGTGCCATCTTAATGGAGTGGCCCTTATTACCACTTCAGATGCATTCCACTCGACTGTGCCATCCAACGCTATGTCAGAGGTTTCATAAAAAAAACTGTCTATGTGGTACCCTGTGGTTGTTTAAAACTGTGTTTCCCAGAGGGCCTCAATCGGAAGTCGCTAAGTTGGAATCTTGTTTTGCAGCAAGCAACTTCCTGCCTCTTCTATAACAAACCCACACCTTTACCCTTTCCCCATGGCAAAGTGCTGTAAGTCCCTTTATCCCCAGAAACTGCACCAAGAAAAGAAAAAAGGAACATGTGATGTTTCCATTAGAGCACTAGGACAGAGGTAATTAAATTAAGCTCAGGGCTCCGATAGATCCCTCTTGATCTCCATAGTAAGATCAATCTCAGTTTCCTCTGAGGATTGTACAACAGTGCCGGGGGATCACGATCCAGAACCCTCACAATGCTCCACCTCTACCATTAAGAGTGATCTTTCCTGTGCCGTCTGTTCTTTGGAAGACTTGCCTCATAGCCTCCTGTTGTTGCGCCTTCTATGTCTGTGATTTGTCCAGTTATGTGATGATTGTTGCCCTGTTGGCCTAGCCTCCTCCCTTTCTTGTAGCCATGACTAGGAATCTCCTAGCGTGAACAAAACAAAATATTCTACCTTTGACTACAATTTTAAGCTTGGCCGGAAACATGAGGGAATAGCTAATGTTCGTTGTAAAAAGCTGTGCCGTTACTGTAAAGGAGGACTCCTGTTTTCTTTGGACCTCAGTGGTGTTGATGGAATATATAACAATTATGCTGTTTTCCAGTGTCCAGGGGTCCTTGGTACATGACATTTGTTATATGTGATCCCTGTCGGGGTAATTGAAGATTCTCTCCACCACAGGCTTGGGAGAGGCACCAGGTGAGGCCTATTGGGTACCCTATATGCATGTTCGCCCGGGAATAAAGTGGACTATTTGCCCTCTAGCACCATAGTCTACAGCCATTTCTCTAGGAGTAAGTCCATATGTAGGCCTTCAATATGTTCTGGGAGGCCCACTGTTGTAATATTATTGTGGCAAGATCGCCATTTCAATACATCCACTAAGAAAACCTATCCCATCTTGGAGCAATTTATTTGTGATTGTATCTTAATATAACTCTCATCATAGCCAAATGATTCCTGTATCTCAACTCTTTCTTTGTTTCCTCCTAGTCAGCCACAGCAGGCCCATATCTATTCTAAACGCATCAACAGTGGATTGCGGTCGCGCGAGTTATAGTTAGCTGAACTAACTATAACGGGGGAATTTCAATGGTTTTTTTACAAGTGAAATGTCCAGCTAACTATAACATGTGTGAAACCTATGTTTTTTTTCAGTGAATTTGCAGGGTTTTTTTAAATGCTAATTCCTAACTATAACGTGTGTGAAACCTATGGTTTTTTTATTGAATTTGTAACGTTTTTTAAATGCTAATTTATGTATGTATTATATTTTTTATATATTTATTTTACAATAAACTACCTATGTATATAGTTATAGATTGACTGTATCCTGTAATATGGAATGGCTCAGCAATTTTTTTTTGAATTTGGATAAAGTTGAACAGCATAGTTAATATCTTCTATAAACTTATAAACAGTTTAAAATGTTTTTTTTTTTTAAAGGGTTTTTCCCCGTGCGCGCACCCCGCGATTTTTTGAAAAAAAATAAAATGTTTTTTTCAACCTTCGGGGTCCTTCAGGGACACCCTGAACAAGGCTAGGGGGTCAGGAACTCTCTACCCTGCCCCCTTTTCATGTTCTCCACCTTTCTTTTTCACTGTCATACACAAAATGGCGTCCGACACTTCCTGATTTCGACCGATTGGAATGTTGACTGACATCTAACCACCAATCAGAATTACGCTCGCGGACATTTGGTGCGCGCCCCGTGCGAGCACCGTGCGCGCATATAGATATTTATGTACTTTTAACTGCAATTTTCTCAGGAACTACTGAACAGATTGACACCATATATGCAAAAGGCACATGCCTGACCTGAGGACTACCTCTTTGCCAAATTTCAAGTAATTCTGTTCAGCCGTTCGGGCTGTACCTTCGACTAAAGGTCCTATGGGAAAATGCATGGGGAAAACGCGTTTTGGGACCCCCCTTTTTTCTCAGCCCCCGCTTGACGAATCACCCTGAGACTTTCAGGGTAGGAGCTGAGCGGAGCGCCCCATTAGTTTTGAAAATTTCACGAAGATAAGTCAACCGGCGCCAAAGTTATTCAAAATAGAATTTTCAGATTTCCTATGGGAACTCGGTCCTAACTATAACTATCTACTGGCGACCGCCAGTAGATTTTATATATATATATATATATATATATATATATATTTGTGTGACTTTATCCCTCTTGTGTACTTGTAAGTCACGCTTGGGAAGTGGGAGAAAAACATCTTTCACCTTGCAGAGAAAGCCGCGCATCTTTGGGCTCATGGAGATGAATCAACTCCACAGTTGATTGAAAAGCATCTGAGTGTTTAGATAACAGAGGGATGCATGTGGACTAGAGAGAAAATAAAGTATTTTCTGCACAATTGGGAGCAGAGGACCAGAAAAAGTGTGCCCCTAGTTGCTCCACATGTTTTTGGTGAGACAGAGGCGGACGTGACATGAGAAGGGAGGTATGGTTATCCGGTGAGGAGAAAAAAGTACCTTCTATTTAGTGGCACCCACAAATGTTCGTGGGATTCTGTATGTTGCAGTCTTCATGACACTGCCCATCTCCTCCTCATGAATAAGCACATTTTCTGGGTTACACTGTAAAAACCACCTGCACTACACAGTTCCAGAAACCATAAAACGGTACATTGCACGTCAGTGTTCCATAACAATGGAACTGCACTTTAAATCCGATATTAATCTGCACAAAAGAAACTTATAGCAAGTCTTAAGTTTGACTTCTTCTTTTAAGAAAAGTGCCTACCGCCTAGTCTTTGTCTGGGTAAGAAAGAAATGCGGACAAATTAAGGAGCAAAGGAGGGCTGCCTGCTAGTGCCCCTGCTCTCCAATATCTGCATACAGATAAATCTGTGTTAAATAAAGATCGTGGTATAGGGAACGACAAGATTAAAGGACCATGGCAAACTCGTTGACCAAACAAAACATTTGTACCTGGTAGGCAACAAAGTGGAAAGGTTAAACTACTTCTCTTATTGTGGCATGTGTTTTCTATACCCCTGAAGTGAAAAGATCAGAACAACGGAAAAAGCTTAGGCAACAGCCATGTTAATAGCAAGATTATTCACCAAGTGTGGCACAATTCCCAGTGAACATCTCCGAGCTATCTTCTTGCCTAAAGTGAACCCCATTATTTTCTTAGCGGAAAAATGGGCATCAGAAGGCCATCCGAAACAAGAACCCCCACCCCTGCAGGCAAACCAGGAAGAAGACACTGCCTCTTCTGCAGGCACTCCCCTCAGTGCTACTGGAAGCAGAATGCTCCTTTCAGAACTTCAAATAGTATGTGAATTAAGCTGCCCTAAAGTATGCCATAAAAAGAAGATTGGCTGAAACAAATCATCTTGTTGACAAATGCTGAAAAGAACACCTCTATGTAAAATAAAATCAGAAAGAAAGCGTTAAAGTTAGGAATCCAGAGTCTTGTAGTCAAGGGACACATGGACAGCATCTTGCCTCAACAAACCAATAACCACACAAAAAAAAAAAACAGTTGGTCTTACCCTATTGGCTTTGTCATTAGTTTTCTTGCTAGTGGTTGATACTGTGTAGCATAACCAAAAAAAGATCCATAGAGTGAGCAGTGGAAGGATACAAATTAGCAAATCAAAAGGCAAGTGTCGAATAAGAAGCAAATGAGAGTGGCAAAGTCTACCAGTGGTACGGAATGGGCGGTCTGTAAGCCCAATGTAGGTTTTTGGTAAGCCTCCAAAAGGTCTTTCACAGTCGGACAGCATATACTGTCTGGTAGGTGAGACATGAAATGGCTTGGAGGCAGAGATGTCTCTTATGTGGCAAGATGAAATGACAATCTAAACACCATCTCCTGGGATAAAATATTGTACCTCCATTGCGCAGTCCCACCCTACATTTCCAGCCTGGTAAACCCGGACACGATTATTGGTTTGCCCTTGCAAGGGACAACCTACCTACTAAAAAATAAAGTCTGTAGAAGGGCCAGTATATGCTCCTGCCAAAGCTGAAAGATCAGACCTACATCACATCCTGTATCACAGGGAGATAAATATGATATTAAAAGGAATAATGAGAGCATTCGAGATTAGGAGGAACAATGAGATGATAAGATTACTTACTATGTTATCAGTTCAATTCCATTACATGGAAAGCAGCATGGTACCCGCCAAAGGCACAAAAATGAAAAAATAAAAAGATTTTATGTGCACAACTTAACAGACACAACAAATAAGAGTGAACAAGCACCTCACCCACGAGCGAGACGTCGCCCATGAGTGATTGTACCAGGTGTATCCCTGCAAGAGTCACTGTATGTACATGTATTCAGATACCCGTGGCAGAGCCAGTGCGAAGCCGCAACACCTGAAGCAGTGAACTGAAAAATCCCTCAAGCAACATTTGAAATCAATACTTGCGGAGCATCTCTCACCTTTTATTTTTTCACGCAATTCCCCTTTTTTGCTTTTGTTCTTTTTCATTCCTGTACCTTTGTTATACCCGCCCATTGATAAGTAAATATTTTAACTTTTTGTGCACTACTGTAAAAAAAGATCAAATGAAGATACCATTCCTATTGATTGACCTATCTCTTGAATCAATAAATCACTTGAAACTAGTGTTCTCTTCTGTAGGGTCTTGGACTGTTAAGAGTCATTATAAAATAGTCTTTTTAAAACATTTTGGGGTGATTTTGTACGTTTGTCCTTTCTGCATCTCTTTTGTGGAAGGTCCGTTTTAGCTAGACACTCTAGGAATGACTAACCTTATACATTAACTGTTATTACTTTTATGTACATTTTAGTTAATTGTATGGATCTGGGTCGGTGTGTGTTTCACGCCTTCTACTGCTAGGCACAATTTTTTAAAAATGTGCGGTAGACCGAGCTGATGCTGGACACATTCTAATTTGCAAAGTAGAACTTATACTGGAGCCTTTGTCCATGGTTATATATATACTTTTACTAGAAGATAAATAAAAAAGATGACTTTCTGCATTTGAGGGTAATGTTCTTATGTTATAAGCCTAGCTTTCACTGTGGTGCAAAAACAGTGGCTTCGGAATACATTAATCACAGAAATGTTCTCATAGCATGAACCGTGTTTCATAAGTCACACAAATGATGCCATTCATGTGAATCGTGCAGTTTACTGTCGCTCCCGCCAGCTAATTAGTTTTGAAGCATAATAAAGTGACAGGGTTTTTATATATCAGATCATCAAACCAGGGGGCTGTAATGTCTCGCTGCTCTGTGGTTAATGAGCATCCTCTTCATGACAAAACCTGCCTATTCTGATTATATTCTGTGGCCCTACTATTGTCTAGACCTTGCAGATGGCAACTTCAAAATCTTTTCACTGCCTGCTGCAAATCTCCTCCTCCTGAATACCTAACTGAAACCTTTTCTTTTTATTTTTACCATAGAAAACCAAAGCATATCGCCAAGTTTTAACCTATTGTTTCAATATTGTGTTAGAAAAAATATGTTGTTCATTATTTGCAGCAAAATATAGTGGTCCAGCTATGTAATGTTTGGGCCTGGGATTTCCTCCATTTGTCATTCAAATTGTGCTTTTGCCCGCCACTGCATACAGCATAGGGCAGGAGGGCAGCCCCCTTTATCCATTGGCTCAGTTTTCCTTGAATGGCTGCACAAATCCCGTGCACATTGTTTACATCCACCCAAAGTAGATCCTTTCTCTTTCCCAAAGCTGGTTCAAAGTGTGCTTTACTAAAGGTATTTATTTTTTATTTATCTTTAAATACCGCCTGTAATTTTGGGCTGCACTCCTTTTTAATGGTTGTTATAAAATGATGAAGTAGCATTGACTGTGATTTGATGAATGGGGTAGGTGATAATTTAGTCTTCTCTCCTTAAAAAATATTGATAAATGCATGGCTTGTTGTTTAAAACATCACTGGGAAAACAGCCACACCCTTGAATCGTTTTTACATTTAAAAATGTTATTGCAAGTGTACTTCAGCCATGTTTTCCTGTTTTAACTTTGAGGTCAGGTGTTCCGAAAGATCTTTTGTTTTTGTAAAAATATACATTCTAAACATACTTACTGACAGGCTTACCGTCCGTCCTCTTCATCCATTGGTCTGCTATAGTGTCATTCACATTTTGCTTCTGCGCACCACAGCTTACATCATGGGGTTGGGAGTGCACATGATTAGCCTCCTCCACCTATTGGCTCACTTGACAGTGAGTTTACTTGTACAATGTACACATCCACACAGTAAGTAGTCCCCTTCAGTGCCAGTGATTACTGGTGCAATGTGTGTTTACATTAAAACAATTCATATACTGACTTTTTCACAATAAGTTTTCGTACAATGTTTGCCTTCTTACAAAAACCATCCACAACAAAAAATAAACATTAGCAAAGCCAACAGATCAGCTGCCAACGCCAAGCCTGTTGTCTTTGCCGATACTTGTTACTTATGTTGCTTGTGCTTGCAGTCATTTTGTATTTATTTAAATGAACCATTGCACTAGCTTGCAGGCCAGAATTATTGGCTGTGCCAATGCTTATTTTTGTTTGGACATTTAAAACATGTGTGACTATGTGGGTCATTGTTTCACCAAAAGCCCTCGTTGTAGGAATTGGACCATATTACACAGTTACTATTGTAGACGGAATATTACTCTGAGCTAAGCTCCAGACAAGCGCAACAAAGCTAGTGCTGACTAGCCCTAAAATACCGTTTTGAATTTCTGGGCTGCAGCTCCTAGTAGCTGCATTATATTTGCTGTCCCCTTGTTTAAGAAACCATAAAGTTGAAAGTAGCATTACCTGTGCTGCATACTGGTGACCACCCTAGACCGGTCTGCTTTAGGAATAAACTTCTTAATTCTTCCATGATTAAAATAAAATATAACGAGGCATAGAAGTCCAAATTTATTGATAATTCGAAATAAAATATCATCAACAGTATAAAAACAGTTCCAAATAAAAGATGTAAAACAGTGGTACTTAGGCCCACCTGGTTTTCACTTAGATAAAACAGCAATAAATAGTAAATTAAGGTCCTTATAGGCAAAAGTGCATGAAGTCAGACCCCATAAAATCTCATTCTGTCGTGTTGCTTAGTAGCTTTTCCTCTTTACCCAAGCTGCATGTAGGAACTTTGACACAGCTGCTATGACTATTGTTGAGGTGTCACTTTATCAGATTCTTTACACCTCTCTTTCCGCCAAACTCAGGGTGCAACGAAGGGGCACTTATCCACTTGCTTCAGACTTTGACGTACGGAAGCAGAAAAATAGCAAATGTTCATGGGTTTCTACAACAGATTTACATCAAAACAATAGCGTGTCCCCGGCCCTGCACCCTCCCAGGAGGTGTAAAGACTGCGACAGGGAGGGTCCCATATCTAAACTGTAGATACACTGTACGTGTGGGGCGTACACAATCTAGAAAGGTTTATTGGTGGATTTGTGTGTGAGAAAGGATCTGGTTAAACTGCCCATGTGACTTCGTTGCTCCCTGCAAGTACCAATTTTCTCATAAACCTGTTTTTCACCATGTGCACATCCCCTGGTCAGATACGGCAGAGTTCTGCCCGAAATGTTTCACAAAGCCCAATCATTTTATTTTTGGAACCGATGTCATTATTGAAATTTCTGTAAGGCCCTGTCTAAAGTGGCACAATTCACTTGTACTCCAAATAGGTATCCAGTGTAACGGTGGTCTCAGTGCAGCCAGCTCAGCAATTTCAGGGATACCTAGATTCAAGCGCAGTGGCACTAATGGTGTGCGCCACCCTAGGCCAGTAAGAGCTCGGAGAAAAATATTTTCAGCCACACTCGGGACATGTCGCAATGATCCCATAGCTCAGCTGCCCCCATTGCTTGAGCAGTATAAATTTCCCCAGCTGGCAGGATTGGAGACCAGGTAGCTTTTTTTGCTAAATGCATATTGCCTGTTTGACCACAGTTGAGCCTTTTTAAGACCTACTCTTCCCAAGACCCTGATTTTGCCAGCCGAATACCTAAATGATCAAACTCCTGCACCCTCTGTAGTGGCTCATTCCCTGTTCTGATTACGCCCCCCTCTGTTTGAGTGGGGCATACATTTTGTTTTGGTGGTGTTGACTTCAAGACCATACTCTAAACCGAATTATTTCAAGCTGTCAATCAAGTTCTGTAGGCACCTCGTGGTTTTAGCCAGCAGGAGTGTGGCGGCAAAGCAAAGCGCTGGGATTTTGGGGAATCATCTACACAATTCAACAGGTAACTAACAGTTGTTGATGTATAAAAGAAAAAGTGTGGGTGCTAAAATGCAACCTTGACGCCCACCTTGCTTAGCTCGAAAAGCCTCAGTCCGTTCCCCACTCGTGCCACACCGTACCCTGGCAACGTTTCCCTCGTGTAGGAGTATAACTATGTGCAATACGTTAGGAGGGACCCCAATCTCTCAAAGAACCACCCACAATTTCTCCCTGGGCACCAAATCCGATGCAGCACGGAGATCAGTAAATGCCACAAAGAGGTCGCCCCCTCCCAGGTCCACAGTTTTCCATTTGGCCAGAAGTAATTGAAAGGCCTGATTAACCGCACTAGTTTTGCGTCTGAAACCTGTCTGCAGATTCGAGTGGACATAAGTTCCCCCACATCAGTCCAGAAGGCGTTATAACTCTTGCTTGCAAAAGGCCTTTTGTAAATTGTCTATAAGACTGAATGGGCGATACTTAGAGGGGATGCTGGGATTTCTTTTCTTAAAGATTATCACAATCTCAGCACCCTTCCATGATGCAGGCATAGAAGTCATAACCGTAAATCTTTTGGCACAAAATAGATAATTACACTTCAGTGGGTTATTGTGACTAAGCAGATATCTTTTGCAAAATGCAGGTCACGGCTTCGAATTCATTCTCCTAACTCAGCGTCTCATGTCACAAAGGTCAACAAAATGAAACCACTTAACCCAGTAATAGTTACACAGCACCATGAAACCTTAAGACGGTGACAACAAGCGGTATATACACTGCTTTAAATGGGCCGGTACTCACCGGTACTGAGTACCGGCACTTCTTAGATTTTTCCCTCAGAGTACCGGCACTTCAATACTTCAGAGGAGAGTACCGGTACTCATGAAAAAGTAGGCTCATCGGCTCTGCTGGTGAGCAGGAGTGGAACGTGTCTCTGGCAGCCAAGGCGCCGCTTTTGCAGCCCGACCTGAGCCCCAGCTGAGCTATTCAGCAGGGCTCATATGAATAATGTCCGGGTGCTCGCCATCACGCTGTGCTTGACAAAGCAGGGTCCCTTCAGGCCCTGTACTGTCAATCACATTCTCACTATCATGTGCGTTCCTGCAAGCACAGGAATCGTCGCAGTCCCCTAGCAGTGGCAACCAGGCTAAGGCCAGTCCGGTCCTGGTGGCAATTAAAAATGCCATGGTAGGTGATGAGAAAAGATGGCTTTCATCTACCGGAGTCCTTTGTGTGTCTACGAAGTTTGTGTGTATGCCTGTTTTTGTACGAAAAAGTGAAAGAAAGAGATAATCAAGACCCTCTCAGGAGGTATTTTAAAGAAAATGTGTGGCACTTTGTACATGTCTGCTCTGCGTCAAAGATTCATAAATAACATAAAAGGCAGGGTTCGTGGGTGGTTAAGTGGATGAGTGAGTGGATGGATGAGTAAGCAAGGGTGGATGTATGGATGGATGGATGATTGAAAGCTTGCATGGGTGAAAGAAGGCTGATGGTTGGATAAAGGGCGGATGGTGAGTGGATAAGTGAAAGTTTGGATGGATGAATGAAAGGTAGGGAGGATGGATGAAAGGGTGGATGATGGATGAGTGAAAGGAGGGATTGAGTAAAAGGGTGGATGGAATAAAGGAGTGAAAGGGTTAATGGATGGATGAGGGAAAGAATTGATGGATGAGGGAAAGGGTGGATAAGGAGATGGATGAGCGAAAGGATGAATGGGTAGGTTTGAAGATGGATGGATTGATAGGTTTGGATATGAACGTTGGATAGACGGAATGGTGAAAAACTGAATGATTGATGAAAGACTGAATAGACGATAGAATGTAAAGGTTAAATGGTGGACATAAGTAGGTAAATGGTAGGATGAAAGAATGAATGGATAGATTGATGGAAGAGACGAGAGATATCTTCTGGGGAGGGTCATGATGAGTTGCTTCATTTGCTTGGTGCCATAAGAGCTTTGGTACGACGTTGGGGTATTTTCTGTTTCTACCTACTCGCGTGCTCAAAAATATATAGTATTTTGCCAAACAGCAATTAACAGTATGATATTAAGAAGGTGCAACTATGGCAAAAAAAGGAAATGTTAACATATTATTGCATTTCTCTTTAATTTTGTGATTATATAATCACATTTCTCACGTGTTTTGGTATTTTTCTGCAACGAATATAGAAGTTAAGTAACATCATGGCTTGGCCTTAGCCCCGCCCCCTCACTATACCTCTAGCTCATTAAAATGAGCACCTGCACTTATTTTTTCCGATTTAAAGCACAGGGTATATAAAAATGTATTGATGCTTTAGCACAATGTGATCACTTCAGAGAAGAACTGCAAGAAGCGTGCACCATTCTAGTGAATTCGGGTCTTGGAGGTCTCGCGGCATGATTGCTTGGGTCTTCCTGTGTCCATCTTCTGTCACATTCATGCGGTTTTGCGCACACCCTCTGTTTAACTGACTTTTTAAAATTCCTCAAATAAAATTCAGAGTTGTGTTCTGCACCGTAATTGTTCGCTTTGGGTTTATGTTCTTTATCCTATACTGACACCTAGTGGCTCTCCGTATAATATTGTGTTACTACTATGAATAAATGCTTTCTGCAGACAGTCGTTTATTTCTATCTGAAATCCTGTGGCGGTGCATGAATAGCTGAATGGTTACATAGGTCAGTGATGGAGGTTCCAAGTTCCGCAAATTAGCCCCCAGGTAACATCATCTCCCAGTTGGGTAGACATTTTTCACTGATAACATTGCCACCTTGTCGGTTTTCTTACCAGCCAGGTCTGTAAATTTACATCCAGGCTGGTAAAAATAATGGAAGAAGCAGTGACATCCTGTATTTTTGTGTTCTACAGCATAAACCTAGAACAACAAACACATATAAAAAAAAATCAGTTAAAATCATTTGAAAGCTGTTTAAAGGTTTCAGAATGATTATTCAAGAAAGGAGAGGGATACTTCTTATGCTAAAAAAGAATCTTGTTCATTTTACATGAATTCTTTTTCACTTTTCAGCAATCCTCGGTTGAATTGCTATATGTAAACAAATGACTTGTATTTTTTTTCTCAGAAAAGTGGCAACCCTACCAGCACACATACTACCCCTACAATGTAACTGCGTATAGTGTGTGCTTTTTTTATTGTGTCGTTTTTAGTGGAATTATTTTTTCCCAGCTCTTGTGTGGCCTTTCTATAGGTTGTTCACTGTTATCCTATGGTTATCATGTAACATTTTTAATGCATAAGTTTAAAGCTATTAGGCAACGGTCAAGAAAGTTGTATTTGTCATATTCTGAAACTATTTCCCAACCTCAACAATGTGCATATATGATCGTAAAATATGAACTGGTATCAAGTCTTTGAATGAGTTGTTTTTTCCTTGAGACCACAATTGCACCTCCTTTAAAAACAATGGAGTACCCCCAGTGCACCGCTCTCAAGTCGTTCTAGAGCAGTGCTTAGCTTCTATCCTTTAAATGTTTTAACAGTGGTCTTTTTACGGCAATTTTCTGTTTAAACCTACCCTTCCTACATAGATTTAATTAAATGCTTTGGACGGAGGAAATAATCCGAAGAGCATAGCAGGAACATTTTCGTATTTTGACAACCGTGTTTAAAATGCTGATTGTATCCCCCAAATTAGGAAATTTCAGACCCATGAAATTACCGAGAATGAAGCATAACTACACTGCCTGCATCACTCCCTTCAGTCACTTGAATACAGTACACACCCATTGATCATAACAAAGGGAAGTGTTGTCATCTTCTCTTACGGATTCAACACCTGTGGCAATCAACTGCTGTGTTTACTTGCCAAAATTTCAGAACTGGAAAGTGGGAGATTTTAAAGAGTAAAAAAGGGGGGGGGGGTTCCCCCATTACCTCATAATAATGCATGGGCACTCTCAGGCGGGAGAAAAGCTAAAAAGCTAACATGTATGTCTGTAGATACCGGGAGCCTCCTGTCTGAATCGATTCTGTTGGCTTGTATGGGAAAGGGAGAACCATCTTGAAAGAGGATAATGGGGATGGTTTAAGAAGAACAATTTTAGTCACAGGTTAGGTTACATTTGACCATCATTGATTTGGCAGTATAGTGCAACAATGGATATGAATGGTTTAAAAACTCTGTATTACATACACGTGATTTTTATCAGGCACCACACTGTGGCGAACTGCAGCTGTGTATGCAGTGGTTCATTTCTACAAAAGACTGGCTGGCCACTGGCTAGGAAGTTTACAGAAATATGAGACTGGCAGATTGAAGCATGTAGCCTATCATTTTAGAAAGAAATTGCATAAAAGACAAAAAGACAACCGTTGTACCTAACCAGTCACGGACAGGCTCCGGGTAATTTGCATCATCTATTCAATCCCACACACTACTAGGTTCATTTAAGAAGAGAGAAAGTATACCTCATTTATTGGCTAAATACCAGACTGAAATGTACTGGGGAGAAAGGGATGACTTCCACATTCCTTGGATACTTCCTGTCACCTGGAATTTCATAAAGCTGGCTGAATTCCTGCTACCACAATTATGTATTTTCTTCCACCTTTGACTTCCCCACAGATAGAGTAACACACATAGTTCTCGGGAACTGTGTGCTTAACCTTGATAGAGTACTGCCTAGTGGATATAGGTAAGCTTAAAGTAGGTGGCCCTTGTAGTCTTTTAATATATAGTATCTAAAAAAAATCCTGAAGATTTTTAGCAAAACATGTAACAGTACTCCTAATATGTGTTCTGTTATAATCTCGCCTATTCAGGTTTGATAATGGGACTCTGTTGGAACCCTCTGTGGTTTCGCATTTGACCTCTGCCCCCCTCCCTCTTTCCAACCCTTGGAACATTCCTTCTGTTTAGCCTGAGGCTGCCTTGGAATGTTGACAAGAGCAGCCTGACTGGCAGAGTTCGTTGGCCCTGTGCTCGACGTGTCTGAGGTTGCAGAGTGGAGGCCGTAATATAGAGAATCTGAAACTTCACCTACCTGCTTCCAGGCGTCTTTATAACATGTTCCAGTAGTAATTGTGAGTTTCACTTCCAGTTGTGACTGACTAATAGATATTCCCAAGGTTTCATTTTGGTCTCCATTCTAAGCAGTGTTTTCTTGTAGCAAAGACTCCAGCAACTTTTATGCCCATCCTTATTTTTGTACTTTTTGCTTTATTTGGCCAATGTGCCTTATTCTGGAAACATTATTGACTTCTGAAGCTTTTATTTGTTTATGATTTTCATCTTAATCAGAATTTTTGCTTTACTGATCATTTCCCTTCTGTATATGACATACCATAGGTGCACTGATTTAAATTCTGTCGATCTCTTTGATATTGTAGCACACCTACTTTCTGGATGAGAAATAAAATACTTATCTCCACAAGTCATGGGAAACTCCTGGCTCCCAGGAGGATACCACTCCTCTTGGGACCAGTCACTACACTCTTTTTGATGCAACTGGGAACATCTCAATCTATGCTGGTCCGTTTGTTACGCACTCTTACTATTTTAAGCCTTTCTTGAGTAATGCTCTCGCTGTTGCCCTGATGAAGTCATAGAGTTCAGTACCGAATGATAAAACAAACACATGTTTGGAAGTCTCCTCTGATTGAATAATTGAAAGAATCATTGCACTAGTCTGGACTCATGGTTCTGCTATGAAATTTAGAATGTGAAAATAAAATCACAATTGGAGGACCCTGAGAGTAATATTCATGATGCCTTATGTAGCAACAACACTACCAATATTTCCTTGCTCTTTCTTGATAACTATCCAGGCCCAATTGCTAAAGAGCATTCAATGCAAAGCACTCTGTGTCTAGCTTTACTTGAGTTTCTGCATGAGAAAAGCCAAAAGGGGCACTACCCGAGATGGCTCCTTAATGGTAGAATATACTCCACCATAGATATCACAGTTTAAGGCTACCTCTTCTGCGTCAAGTAAAAGTATCCCAGACATAGTTGTACCATTGTCACAGAAAAAGAGCGAGTCAATGGAATTATTTTTGTAGTACAGCCAGCATTAACACTCTTTTTGAGTAGCCGAGCGCTATACAAAAGAATAAATAACATAACATAACATAACATTAATCTTTCTTCAGGGCTAAAACTATCTGCAGCATCAGAATAATAATTGGATCGATCAGTGATGGTGACTATGTTTGCTTCTCTAGAAGTCTTCAATGCCTTGAGAGAATTCTGTCCTCCATTATGAAGTTGGTGAAAAAAGCTACAGACAGCTCAGATCATATTCTGGACTTTATATTAGTAATTCTGAAAGAGCTCACAATGAAATCTGAGGTGGGTCGACGTATCAGTTGGTAAGCAGACTGTCCAAGTTAATCCTATTGGACTTTAAGTGGGTTGTCCTATATCGAAATTGCCAAGAGCTGTGAATAAATCAAAGCTGGAGGTAGATCTATCTTCATTGGAGCTTCTCTTTACGGAGAATGACTCTCCTCCTTAAGCTTCACCAAAGGCAGCTTCAGGCATATATAACCCTCTTGAGTGCAATCCATGGGCTCCGAAGGTTTTTCCAGTCTTCAAAATGAAAGGAAAAAGGGAAGTGGCAGTTAAAAAAAACCACCGAGTCCAGTCATAACTCTCAAAAAAAGGAAAGATCGATAAAAGTTAAAAGAAAGCTAAGAAGATTAAATAAAAGAGGGGCTAGAAAAATCTAATTCCCTGAGGAAACTTCTTCTACTATGACCTCAATTGTCGCGGGGGAAGGGGTGCAGTCTACTGTGGGGATTGAGAATCTGCAGGCAATTGTTGCTTCTGAGAACCTTCGTAGTTTATGCAATCTAAATAGGGTTATACCATAAAAGGAGCCAGAGTCGGTGATTAAAAAAAAGATACCATGGTAGATAAGGAGGCGGGAAAGATGTCCCTCGATTCGAAGATCTTTGTACCATCTCCTTATTCACATTGGTACTTAAAAGACTTAAAAAAGGAAACAATAGACCCATGAGTTGTTCTGAACCAGACTTCAACAGCCTTTGTGCCTCGTAGATTGTCTGAGGATGTGAAAAATGGCCTTCAATATCTCCAAACGTGCGAGAATAAATACAAAAGTGAATGGAGGAAATAAAACTTTGGACTTTATTGTCTTATTTGAGCATGATTCTACGTTTTTGAAGCAATCTCTTTTGTTGAACCTATTGACTCAGGCAGACCAACTTAAGTTGGTAAGGAGCAGAGATCTGGAATTGGTGGAACCATAGATACATGACTAGAGAAGAAAGCGAGGGTTACATTTAAGTCACCAGTTATTGTGAATTTGATCTTGAACAACTGTGAATTTTTTATGTCTCAAGGAAATTATATTATTCCCTCGCCTATTTTTTTTATTTTTTAAAAGGTCCTGCGTGCGGGTAGGGGGAGGATTATTTGTCAGTGTAACGTCTCATTGAAGAATGCTCTGTTTCACAGGTGCACAGTAAGAGATGGCCACTAACAATCAATTAATATTAATCTATTGCAAAGCTGACTCTAAGATGGTTTCAAGCAATGGTTACAATTCAGGCTTGATGTCCAAAAGTGATGATGTATCCCCATGGGCCTGGTTCGCTGGCTGCTTAAATACTTGAAAAGTGGCTGCCCCTTAAGTGTTGAATTGGGGTGTTTAGTAGTGCATCCCATTTCCTTAAAATTGTGTCATGGACTATTGCTGACTGTTGGAATAACCTGGGGAAAATCCGGAATTTGGATGTATTAAGTCGTGTGGTAATTTGTTTATAAGAAACATGGGCTCCTGCCGCTTTTGAGGTTGAAAATGTCTTTGTGATTAGCTGCCCTGCTATTAAGTCAAAGAGAGACCACGCTAGTAGTGGTAAAGCCATACTATTGTCCATAAGCTTTACTTGGACATATTAGGTGTATTGTCATCAATCAAACCTATGACATTGAATTGCAATCGCAGAACAGAATTTGGGTCACTACTATGTTTTCCCTTTTAGTTTGGTTATTTATATTTTACCAGGTGAAGAAATGCTCATTCGTTAAGTGAATTATTTCATTATAATAACATGATTATGCGTAAAGTAGGTATTTACAAGGTCCGAATTATGGGAGATCTGAACGCAACTGTGTCTAATCATTCACTCACTCTTTTTGCAGACAAAGAATGGGAAGAGGCTGGTAATATTCCGGCCACCATATTCCCTCCCTGCTCCAGGACAAATAAAAGAGGATCTTTGCTTCTGGGGGCATGCGGGGAACATGATTTTTTTAATGAGGGAACATGATTTAATTGTCCTCCATATGAGATTACAGAGTGATAGTCCTGCTCATTTCACTCATACTGCAGCAAAATCAACTACGATAATGGACTGTTATTAGTTCTGATATGTTTTTCCCCTATTTATCGGATTTAAAGGTGATAAATAATATTTGGAATGACCACAATATTCTTCTTCTTACCATCAATGGAAAACCTGATGATGTAAATTCATGGTAGATCCCGGATAGTGGCGATGTGCTATTTAGCATTGCGAATGGGAAGGTCTTATGGACTAAGAAGGATAGACAGTTGCTATCAATAAAATTAAGAAATATTACTGAAAATCTTCCCCCATTCGGTTGGTTACCTGCAGACATATTTGAGGAGCATATAGGAAAATTAGTGAGGCTAACTCTGAAATTGGGAGGTAGCCAATCCAAAAAATTCATAAGGCAATCTAATAATTTTTATAAAATGTTGGTTTTTCATAAGCTTTTAATCACTTGCAAAGAAAGCAATTCACCTTTTATTCGAAGGAACAACATTTGTGGATTTCTCATTTAAAAGGAAGAACAACTAGGTGGGTAAGAATCCAAAAAAGACATAGCTCTGATAACATATCACAGGGGTGTGGAATTTATTAAAATATCTACTTGTCCATGGGGCAGGTTGCTTCATAAATCTACTTGTCCTGTAACAAAATCCACTTGTCCCTTTGTTGCCATGTAGTGTGGCGACAAATTATTGCAGCAATCTCATTAAATAAGAGCTCTTATATATATAGCCTCTCTGATTATGCCAGGCCTCATTCCATAGTGATGTTTGAATAATAGCAATCCCTTTATGTTGCCACGTTTCCGCGGAACTACATACTGGGACTCAAGATATTGGTAAGCAATAGTTCTAGGGTTGTAATGCTCTTTTGAGTCTGAGCAAACCTACTAACTTGCATGTTTTAAGGGCTTTCAATAACTCTTCTCTAATCTTTTCCCATATGAGAAATTTTGGAAATTTACTCCCGACAATGGCAGTTGTAGACCTTCTTTCAGAGTTGGGGAAAGTGGTTGGAGGGAAAATGAACTTGCAAACACTCATGTTTTCGCATGAGCAAATCTACACATGTATATTTGCTCATGCTAAAATGCAGCTCACATATATTTTCTAGGAGTAGAATTTCTTGCTCTACTTCTGAAAATTCTTGTGAATTCCAGAAAACCATATAACTGCCCTTAATGCAAGGACATATACCAAGGGTGCACTTTTGAGACTTTCTTTAATAATTGGGCCCCTAATTTGGTCTGGCGTTAACCATGGCCTTTTGTGTTTATTAAAATTCTCTCTCTCTCTCTCTGCATCGGCTGGATTCACTGTGAGTGTCGGCATTCTGCTCTTTCACAAAGAGAACATCGGCACACAAAGTAGTTTTGTTCAGTGCCTGTAACTAATGTGGCAGTGTGTGTTTATTTGAGACCAAAAACAATTTTTGCTAATGTTTGTTATAATGGTGAGGGCCCTTTAGCTCTCACATCAATAAGGTTTTACAAAAACCATGCCAAAACAAGTCACGCATTGCCAAAACTACAAAGCTGACCACCTATTTCAGACCTACTGGCTTTGCCAATGCTTGTTTATTTTTATGATTCCCATCATCTTATTAAAACTGGTTACACTGAATTTCCAATATGAATATTTTTGGGAAATACTAGCATGCATCAACACATTTTACTAAATGATGCTGCAAAGAAATGGTACCTGAAATGTTACAGTAGTTTAGCAAAATGTGTTTTTTTCCTATTTTAATTTTTTTAGGAACATTTTAATTTGAAAACAAAGAATCAATCATGCTTTCAAGCTTCTGCAAATATTTGCATCTAATCAGAGAGCATTCTGGGAGCATTATGCATAGCCTCATATTGCTAAACTTTAAAACCGTGTGTACGCATTTTTATACTGGAACCACTGTCAGTAGTGCAGTCAGAACTTCTATTTACTGAGAGCGCTCACCCTAATAATAAAGGCTTTCAATTAATGAACCATAGAGTGAAGTTTGAACAGCATTAACATATGCACACAAATATTAACTTATCTGCAGGCAGTGCCCTTCCCTGATCCTTAATGTGGTACTGCAAATTGGCAGCCAAAGGGTTTGTGCTGTAGGGGGTTGGGCCTACTTGTCCCAAGGACAAAATACACATTAAAACGTGTTGCCCTTGACCCCAAACAATATGTCCTGGGCGTCGGGCTATAGGAATTCCACACCCTTGCAGGGCTGTCCCACTACCTCACAGTTCTCTGCACTAGCCCGGGAGATTTGGCATTGGGCAACCCACAACAACATTCAACTGTTGGTGGAGCATTTGCTGAGAGTGGAGAATGACTTTGCGGACCTGCTCAGTACAATGCATCACCATAGTCCACAAGTGCAAACACCACCTCATTCACAGATACTGTCAACAATGGGGGACTCTTAACGATAGACCTGTTTGCCAGTCCTGAAACTAATAAATACCAAGCATTTGCCTCCAAGTACCCACAGCCCATGGGCAATGCACTATGGATGAACTAGTCAGGGATATTTTCCTGTGCTTTTCCGCTTCTCCCCCTTATTCAGTACGTGCTGAGGAAAGTGAGGCAAGGGTCCATGACCCTCATCCTAGTGTCACCAACCTGGAGGAGAAAGCCATAGTATTCAGTGCTCCTAGAGGTGTCAGTCATCTCTCACAAGAACTTCTGTGTTTACCAGACCTTCTCATCCAGCATCAGGGTCAGCTCAGACGCCCAAATCCCAAACATAAGAGCCTCGCAGTTTTGCATGTGAAGTCCAAGAGTTTGGTTCTCTCAGTCTGCCAGAGAAGTGTCTTGTTATCCTGCAAGAAGCTTGAAGGTTTACTACTTGTAGCCGTTATGCCACTAAGTGGAAAACATTATTGCATTACTGCATCTTTAAGCAGATCCTTTTAAAGTTTCTGTGCAGGAGTTTTTCTTGACTCCTACACTTATACAAGGCAGGCCTTGCCTCTGCCTTGATAAACGTACACTTGATGGCAGTTGTAGCATACCTTCGAAACAGGCAGCACTCTTCCCTGTTTAAAATACCAGTTATTAAGGCCTTCATGGAAGGTCTAAAAAGGGTAATTCCTCCTAAGACACCCCTGGCGCCTATCTGGAACCTCAAAATGATTCTTTCACAACTAACAGCTCCTCCCTTAGAACCCCTACACTCATGTCTGCTTCAGCTCTGAAGGTGTCTCTCTTGATTGCAGTCACCTCCCTCAGAAGCTTTGGCAAGCTCCAAGCTGTTAGTCCAAGAACTATTTGTTCAGATTCACAAAGATAGGGTAGTGATTCGCACCAACCCCGATTATTGCCCAAGTCAGTTTTGTCTTTCCACATGAACCAAGCTCCCATCTTCTTCCCAAAACCAGAGTCTGCAGCAGAAAGGGCTCTTCACACTCTGGATGTCAAGACAGCACACATTTACTAAATTGACAGAACTAAGCCTTTCAGAAAGTCTACTCAATTTTTTGGAGCTTTCGCCGAACCCATAAGAGCGTGTGTCCTCTCTAAAGCTAGCATTGTAAGGTGCTTAGTTAAAGGTATTCAGACTTTCTAAGTAATATATCCCCTTAACAGCTATCTGCAAGCCTGTTACTTGGTCAATGCCACATACTTTTACCAAGCATTACTGTGAGGATGTTCTAGTGTGTCAACAAGCTAGTCTATGCCGAGCATGTGTATCTACTGTCACACATGCCAGGAACAGAAAATGTTACTTTGTAACCATCTGTTTGTAGTATGTAGTGCTATAGACTCGCATGCAGCCACCCTCTTCCCCAGAAACAATTGATGATGACTGATATACTTCATGTTTTAATTACTTTCACCATACACACCACACTCTGTCTTTGACACTGCTGTCCACTTACTCGCCTGCTGAGTGGAAAGCAGTCTGAGGTAGAGCACGTGTACTGTTGCATTGTGGACACACTCAAGTCTAACTCTAGATGGCAGGAGTATGCAGAGCATGTGAATGTACAGCGCTACACGCTACAAACGGATGGTTACATGCTTAGGAACCTTTGCTGTGTATATATATATATATATATATTTTTAAATGAGTATCAAAATATTTGACTGTGAAGTGCCTACTTATCCATTAATCTCTCATGTACTTCTTTCTAGCATCATCGATCCTGAAAAGGGAGAAACGGCTGAGGTCAAAGAATGTTCGCTTTAATTCTGTTACGGTTTACTACTTCTCCCGTAAACAAGGTTTCACAAGTGTCCCTAGCCAAGGAGGAAGCACTTTGGGAATGTCCAACCGTCACAATAATATCCGACAGTACACCCTTGGAGAGTTTGCCATGGAACAGGACAGGCTACACAGGGACATGCTGAGGGATCATCTGAGAGAGGAAAAACTAACTTCTTTAAAATTAAAGGTAAGAAAAACGATATGATTAAAAAGGGTATGGATTGTATATAATCTGGCATATAATACAATAAGGATGATTTGACATTTATAGCGCACACTGTTACCCGGAGACCGGTGTCATGGCGCTGGTGTGAACGGACCCCAACCATCCAAGCAGTGGAAAAGAGATGGTTTTTCAAAAGTTCGCAAATACAGCAGTTTCCCTAGTGGACCAGAGCTGAATAAGGCTGATCTGTGATTATCTACAGGCTCTGCCACCAAGTTCTGTACATCACAAAAACACGTGGTGCAGTGGTTAGTGAAGCGGAGCAGCGCAATGTTCTCTTGAGTGAGAAAAGGATTGAAGGTTTCCTGAGATAGGCTGGAGCAGAGGGATAGATGGAACAATGACACAAACAAAGGGCTTTAATAGACATGGGCAGTCAGTATAGAGACTTGAGTCGTGTAGTGAAGTGTGCATGTTTTGTTAAGCCCAAAATTAGCCGAGCAGCCTTACTTTGGATAGATGCAATCTCTCCAGTAAACAGGAAGGAAGACAGAGAAGGAGAGAGTTGCTATAGTGGCAGCCAAGTCCATTTTGAGGAAGACGGAGAGGAGGGGAAACATTTTCTTAAGAATTCTGAGAAACCGAAAAAAGACTGGTGACAGTTTGCTAACATGGGCTTTAAAAGAAACACAAGCATGAGTCAAAGATGACCTCTAAATTGTGTGCATATTCTACAGCAGCGGTTCTTAACCTGTATGGTGACCTTTGGGGGTCTACAACTCCTACTAAGGAGGTCCGAGAATGCTTAGAAAATAAAACAATATAAACTGCTTAATAAATGGCATATAAATATAGAAGCAAAATGTTAAATTTTGAATTTTTCATAAATGTGAATGAATTTAAAATTGGCAGCTAAAAATGAGGTTGCTGTCTTCCTGTTGATTGTGGGAGTAGTACAAATGGAATATTATATGCACAATGGGTGGCCTCAGTTGAATTTAGAAAAGCCCCAACCTTTCTATTAAAATGAAAATGTTCATTTTTTATATTTGTGTGTGAATTAAATAAAATATTTAATAATTTGTAAATGTGTTTGACAAATGCTTATTTCTGAATTGTTTTGCGATTCAAATCATCGAATTTGTGTAAGCCATGATCCCTGTCTTCTAGTAATGAACCAGTGGGGGCCTTTAGATGCAAATAGTGATTCAGTGGGGGTCCCCTGATTCCAGTAATAATTAGGTGGAGTCCATAAAAGTCAAAAGGTTAAAAACACTATTCCTCAGGTAGTAGAGGAAGAATGATTCCCTAAAATTATTATTCATTTTAGTTCAGGAGTTGGTATCCACGTGTGAGACAATGGATATATTCCTTGAATTGATTCTGAAGAGCTGTTCAAGTACTCTCAAGCCAGATAATCAACTTGGTATCACCTACATAGGCATACAATCTAAACAATTGGATCAGAGTGGCCAGGGGTCAAAACATAGCTGTTAAAGAGAGAAGGACTCCAGGCTGACCCCCTGAGTAACCCCACTGGTAAGGTTCCTAAAGTGTGATCTAAAGGAGAGCATAGTTATGGCCTGTGAGCCAGCCGTCTGAAAAGAAAACTTTGTGTGGTGTGGGAGACCGTATCACCGATCCAGAAGGACTAGGGCGGCCTGGACTCCTTTATCCAAGAGTATCCACATATCATTAGTAGCTGCAATAAAATTTACCTCACTTAGCCATTCTGCTAGCCTCAAGTCACACCTATGCTGAGTGAATCCCCACTGTTTTCGTAGCTGATTAGCTTTACACTTTTTCGCAGTCCCCATTCTTAGGACTGAACATAGTCGAGATCCTCAAGAGTTTTCCGACAATGTTAGACAGGAAGTTTGGTGATGGCATGCATTTCTTTCTTGAGTCCCTTCAGCAGCATTTTGGTTTCCTTTTACATTTCTCCCTTCTCGAAACTTTCATTTAGTTTCCCCAATCTTGGGTTGGATAGTACCAGTATTTTTTTAATACTACAAGGTTATTTTTCTCATTTTCAGGAGACATGTAAGGTATGATGGATCATTTTGTCACCAACTATACTGTGGTGAATAAAAGCAGGTCTGGTCCAAGTAGTTTCCATGTAAGTTTATTCAGGATAAGATGTTACAGCATAGAGCCACACCAGGAGCAGCCTTCCTGCTGCTCAGCCCATCCACCAACTGACTCACACACTCACCAACATTCCACTCACCAACATTCTCTCACCACAGTCACACTGGCTGAGCAGCAGGTATAACATATACAACTTACAGATGAGAGCTTAGTTTGCTTAAGGTCAGATGGCATATACACTGCAACCTTCTTCATTTGAAATGTGCTATTTGGTTTATTAGGGGCATCACTGACTCCTAAAGAAGGGTCACGATTAACACTACCTGTTGACATAGAGATTTCTGGTCGAGGTATTCTCTGGATAAGTGCATCTTTGTACTTATTTGCTGCCTCCTTGAGTTTTGATCTTTTACTAGCATTACCCTTCATAATGTGTATTCCTCAGGTTGAGCAAATTAGTAGCAGGAAAACCTGGTATGTTTTTGTTATCTTCTGAAATATTGTGACAGAACACTAGGAGCCTTTTGCTTTGGCATATTTGAACCAACTTCTGACAACTGAAGCTCAAATAATATTATACAAACTAAAAATTAAGCTACAAACAAGTTATATAGACTTGTTAAAAAATACAATACCTTTGGTAATATGTTTGTAGAAAAAAAACTCTAAAAGTCATCATAAAGACATCTATGCCCTGGGGTGTGGCCAAGCCGTGGACAGAGATGGCTGCGTCGCTCTGAAGCTCCGCCGGCTGTGTAGGCAAATATCCTGTAACCCGCCACCTGGAGTGATTACATGCCAGGAAGAATGCTGCCGATAAGGGCAGATTGAGCCCTGGACATCGGAGGCCCCTCGCTGCTGGATAATTCTGCCTGAAACGAAGATAGGATCCGGGTGGAGGCTCTGCCCTTAAATCCAAAATGGCGATGGCCAGGTGTAGACAGCTGCCCGGGAAGTGCGCAGGGTTGCTGCGGTGATCGGCGGGACTTCGCACGATACAGGGAGGTGCGCTGGAGGGGCGGACCGGCGCGCTGAGGTCGGAGACGCATGCGTACACAGTAGATCGCAAGCGGGCAGTCCGTGGTCTCCGGAGGGCGGACTATGGGACGACTCCTTAGCTGCGCGCCGACTCTGTATTTGAGACGTGCTGAAGCGGTGCCCGAGGTTATGTGCCCATGTGCCATGTACACCAGCGCTCAACTTCCGAAGTGTGAGAAAGCAGAGTTGCACTAAAAAGACATAAATTAGCTGCCGGTTTTGCCCTCTGCCTGTCTCCCTGCCCTCCCCTCGCCGCCATGCCTGGGACGCCCAAGCTACTGCATTCTCACCTGTAATGGGACCACGAGGCAGAGTTCAGCACACAGACAAACAGTGAATTCTCCTGCTCCTTGCTGCCACAAATGGTTATGATGCCCACAACGAACTATTATCATATTGATGTGTACCAACTCTTCAGCAAATGACAAATAATCGCGGACTGCGCTGGAACCCGGCGAGTGGTGGTGCTTGGATGAGAGTTGGCCTTGGCATGTCGGAGTCTGGGAACAAATGTGGTCGTGCTGTGGGGCTGATCACTGTGAGCGCTGTTACTAATATATGAACTCCTGGTGGAACCTTCGTGGCGTCTGTGCTCGGCCCTGTGCACTCTTTCCCGGGACTATATAGGCAGGCAAATCAAGGCATGGGCCGCAAAGATCTGAAACAACGCCTGCTGCCATTTGAAAAGGTGACCGACACAGATCAAGAGCAGCCTAGAGAGAAGGCGGAGGGTGGACGGAAGGCGGTGACGCCCGAAGAGTCTGGTACTCAGATAGGGGCCCTCCTACAGGAGATGCGTGCTGGCTTCAAGGCGCTGGATGTTCGAATTGACGCATTGGATAAGAGCATTTCAGAGATGGGTGTCAAGATCCAGGCACATGATAGGCGCCTTGATGTAGTGGAGTCCTGCACCTCTGATCTTGAAGATGGCGCGGCGCAATCCCTCAAGCGGTTAGAGCGCGTTGAAAAAATCCTCAAAGACGTTGCGAATAAGAGCGAGGATTTGGAAGCGCGCAGTCGCCGAAACAACGTTTGAATTCTTGGTGTACCAGAGTCCACAGCTACTGGCCGAATGGACACTTTCGTAGAAACGGTCCTTATAGACTCATTTGGTAGGGAGGCGCTCACGGCTGGCTTTGTGGTAGAAAGGGCGCACCGGTCTCTTGGACCCCGGCCGAATCCTGGATGCCCTCCCAGACCGATAATAGCTCGTATAATGAACTTCAGGGACCGTGACGCGGCACTGCGTATGGCACGTGAACGTGGTGAAACTATTTGGCAGGGCTCAAAACTTTCACTGTTCCCCGACTTCACCATCATGGTCCAGGAAGCCAGGAGGAAATATATCGGGTTTAAGACCACCCTAAAAAACCTTGGACTGAAATATGGCATGTTATACCCCGCCAGGCTCAGGGTTGAAATTAATGGGAAGGCCCGAATCTTTGACAACCCTACAGAAGCGCAAGAATTATGCCACAAGTACAAGGCTAACAACGCTCACAATAATGAAGAACACAGAAACTCTCCCCCGCTGAGTGGGTCTGACGCCAGTATGGATCTGTTCTCCAGAACGGGCCAGGGTTGAACTGCATCATAGTTTCCATTCTCAATTATGGGTTAATATGCATATTTCTTTTTAGTACACATTGCCTACAGGCGGTTGGGGCGTTGTCACCCCCCTTGGTGATCACCGTAAAAATGCTATATGTTGGGTTAATGCACGTTTTACGAAACGCTTGTTTGGTAATATTGTTGTTCTATATCTTCTGTTCTTGTTCTGCAAAGAAGGGTTTGCCTCCGAGGAAGGGCGAAGAGGTTGGGTGGGGGGAGAAGGAAAGGGTGTTTTTGTTATTAAAATGCGCGATTATGCTAGTTGCACAGTGGAGTACAGTCGAAAGGGAAAATCATGAGTGTATGACACTTGTCACGGATGAGAGGTTATGTTTAATATGGCACAAGTAGGACATAACTCTGCCCCCTCGGAACTGTCAGTGGTGATGTGGAATATAAGAGGCCTAAATGACACTCGCAAGAAAAAACAGGTGCTGCATTATTTGATCAGACATAAGATCGACGTGGCATTCCTGCAGGAAACACATTTATCTAAGACTGATCAGAATTGCTTTGCTGCGAGCTGGGGAACGCATAGATACTTAGCAAATTTGAGTAATTATGCTAGAGGCACCGCCATTCTCATACATAAGCGAGTCCCTTTCTGCTTCCACTCTGCGACAGCGGACAGTGAAGGCAGATATATGATGGTACTGGGCACGCTATTGGGGCACAGACTGGCGTTGATTAGTGTTTACGGCCCAAATGTAGACTCCCCCGATTTTTATTACTCCTTTCTCTCCCTCCTACTAAAATCGGGCCAGGTCTCCATCTTAATGGGGTGTGATTTGAATGTTACACCGGATCCAATATTGGACAGTACCTCTACCGCGCCAGACCTGAAACCCCGTGCACGCAAGGCCTTGACCTCCCTTATGAACCAATTCTCTTTAATAGATGTTAGTCGTAAGCACAACCCTGACCACACAGATTATACTCACTATACCGGCTTACACAACACATGGTCACGGATAGATTACTGGTTGGCTTCCCCAGCTATATTTGGCTGGTGCAACTCCCCCCAAACACTCCCGCGCACATACACTGATCATTCCCCAGTAGTGCTGACCATGAAGATCCCACGCCCAGAGGGCTTTGACAGACAGTGGAGATTTCCAAACCGTGCATTAGAAGATGAAGTCTTTCTAAAGGAAATTCGAGAGGCAATAGAGGAATATTTTGAAATTAATACAGGGTCTGTAGATTCTGCGGCGATGTTATGGGAAGGCTTTAAAGCATATTTGAGAGGCGTATGTATATCTAAACATGCAGGGGTACTTCGCGACTTGCGTACAACTCTGACTCGCATAGAAAATGACCTTGTGTCCCTAGATGCTAGACAACTACTAATCCTAATCCTGAGAATACTAAGCAGAGACTGTCACTTCTAGTAGAACAACGAGACACGGCGGACAAAGAGATCCTATATATGGGAAAATATCACAGGGCCTTTGCGCTACGGTGAGGGTAAACGAGCGGGTAGGGTTTTGGCCCAGCTTATTAGACCTACTTATCAAAATGCTTATATAGCACAATTGCAATCAGGCTCTGGCCATACGATTACGGACCAGGTGGATATTCAGGGGGAATTTTTGTCACATTTTAAGAACTTATATGCCTCAAAAGTGGGCTCAGACCGGTCAGGTCAGGAAGCCTATCTTTCTGAAGTGGCGCTTGTATATCTGGAAAGATATATGCAGGACTTCCTCGCAGTACCTATATCAGAAACTTACCTTGCTGAAGCCATTACAGGTTTAAAATCCTCATCAGCTCCAGGCCTGGATGGCTTCATAGGTGCCTTTTATAAAGCCTTCAAAGGTATATTGATTCCGCAACTATTGGAGGTCTGTGCTGAAGCTTTAGAGCAGGGGTCTCCAACCCTTTCTGTAGTGAGAGCTACTTCTGCTCAAGGAAAGTCTTCCCGAGCTACTAGGCAATTTTATACCTGTAAAATAGTGACTACACTAAGACCACCCAAAGCAAGCTTTTCAGTAGTTCCCACCCAAGTATACCAAGTGCGGTTACCAGCAGAAATGCTGGGGAAAAGTTCTGCAATATTAAATGCCTCCCCTTGACTTATGAAGTAACATTCAAATCTTCACATGCCCAGTGGCACAAAGGACGTAAGCACAGCAGTAAGTCTCCCCAGCTCAGCTTGAATTATCATTCACTAGTTTCTGAAAATACACATTTTTCTATCTAATACTACTTTCCACTGTGGGCAAACAAACTCAATTTTCCAGAAGAAACCCAATTTTTGAAAACTAAAACGGCCTTTAAAATATCAGTTTTTGAGAAATGCACAGTCTCAAAACATCAGCTTACCATTATCATTGTGTACTCCCATGTACAAATGCCTCATATGGACAGACTACTTTGAATTCCCAGGTATTACAGTCATATGCCATGGATCCTCACCATTGGTATAGGAAACAATGGTCCTAGACTTCTTTAAAGCTACAATTCAGTTATTAAAAAAACATTCATTAGTCAAAGGGCATATAGAATTAGCATTGTATCATTAATGTACCACCATTTTCTTTACAATGCAAACAAGTATATCCTCAAAAGACACAAATGCACAAAATATCGGTGCAATAGTGACTGTTTATTATTTAGTTACTTTTATAACAGATCACCATATTCAATGCTCCAAATAGAGAAAGAGGTTCATCCAAGGGGAGTGTGAAAAAGAAAAGTGCTCGTGAGGTAGGACAGATATAAATGAGGGGAATCCAAAAGGCAAATTCAATAACCAATTAATTACACATTCTGGTATCCTTAGTAAAACTGGTCGTGGTTCATAGTGGCACCAGTTTACAGATAGGCCTGTCCCTTATGGATTTACAAATAGTCATTTCATGATTTTCTGATGACGCACAGAGAACATTCATCTGTGAAAAGGCAGGGCTGGGATGATATCAGGTACAGGCACACTGGGGGAAGAGTGTCGACGTCTCAACCCTGGTGCAATGAGGGTAATTTATATGCTCTGCAGGTGGGTCTTCCTCAGGACGGGGGGAGGGGAGGAAACCTAGGGTGAGGTACAGTCAGGATACAGCCACTGAGGAAGACCCGCCTGCAGAGGATATAAATTACCCTCATTGCACCAGGATCGAAACGTCAACACATACGCCAGACATGCTCAGAGTAGGTCTATGATGGCTGCCAGCATACCACAACTAGACCAAAAATACTAAAATAGTCCAGGATGACCATAGTTATGCCATTGGCACTATTATGTCAGGAATGGACACAATTATGCTGGCTCTTGGCACCAGGAATAGTTTCAGGAAGCAATAGTGTTTATTATGGGCACACACATAAATGTTCATGAATCTCTTAATTTTCTCTGGTCTAGAACATACCCTGTTCTCCTCAGGTCTTGAGCTGATCATGCATCTTAACGGGCACATTTTCACTCTGACTCCTGCAGTCCCACACTTTGGTGGGTCAGCACCGATTACTGCTCAGGCTACTGCTGCCATACTTTTTTGATGGTGCACTGTTCACGCACATGTTGTGACTGATAAAGGAGGGACTGCAACATGGTCAATCTCCTTGTGGCTTAATTATATTGAGATTGGATACAGACTGTCATGTAGCAGGTCCTACCAGCTAGCACAGTGTTTGTCTGAGTGTTAGTATGAGTTACAGTGATAAGTTTGGCTGGCTGTCACTCTTAGGGTCTTGAGATGATCAGTGCTGCCTTCTTTAATAGGCACCTACTCTGAAATTGATACTGGGCTTGACTTCACCTCAGAGAGCTACTTTGAAGGTACTGGCGAGCTACCAGTTGCTCCCGAGCTACTCGTTGGAGACCTCTGCTTTAGAGAGACAAATCTTACCCCCTACCTTGCGTGAAGCAGTAATTATCCTCCTTCCCAAACCTGGAAAAGATCCTTTGCTATGTGGGTCGTATCGCCCGCTTTCCCTATTAAACCTAGATTAAAAAATACTGGCAAAAGTACTCTCCACTAGGCTTTCCCTTCTTATGGAATTCATAATATCTCCGGCCCAGTCTGGTTTCATTCCCCACTGCTCGACTGCCTTCAATCCGCATACCTTATTCAACACACTGCACAGGATAAACCCCGAAATTCCAGCAGCTGCAATCCTGTTAGATACCGAAAAGGCATTCGATTCTCTGGAATGGCCTTTCATCATATCTATTATGCGGCGTATGGGTATGCCTCCTGGATTTGTGGCCACAACAGCCCTATTATATGGCCAACCCACAGCTCGTTTGCACTTTAAAGACTTCCTTCACCCTTTCCCGAGGAACTAGACTGGATGCCCGCTGTCAACCCTGTAACTTATTCTTGCTATGGACCCTCTGATGCACCATTTCCAAGAAAAACACCTGCACAGAGGACTGCAATTCAATACTGGCCCTCTGTTGATATCACTATACGCAGATGATACCATACTGTATGTTCGGGATCCACAAACTAACCTTGACCCCCTTATTAGGGAAATATTGCGCTTTGGCAGGTTCTCTGAATTGGGCATAAATTGGCACAAGTCAGTGGTTTTTCCCCTTACGGTTAGTACCACTAGATGGGATCTGGTGTTTCCACTTGAATGGTGCTCCGATTCAGTGAAGTATTTGGGAATACATATACATCTTGATACTGAACAAATTATTAGACTGAATTACGGGCAAGCCATATCTGCCCTCGAAACAGAAATAGATAAATAGCTCAAACTCCCTTTGTCGCTGGCAGGCAGAGCGGCCCTAATTAAAATCGTTGTACTCCCTAAATTTTTATATTTCTTTAATAATATTCCGATTCCCCTGCCTAATACCTTTTTTCAATGCTCCGTTCTCATCTGACACAACTGGTATGGGGCAATGGAAGTGTAAGGGTCAGATGGCAGATTATGACCTTACCCTGTGACAGAGGGGGATATGGTGTAACAGACATGAAACTGTATTATTTAGTAGCCCAGTGTAGCTTTGTGCAATCGTGGTATCACTCAGACGCCAGAATTCCCTAGCTCCGTCCAGAATCAGATCTTGTCCGTCCAGACTCATTGACATCTGTCTTGCCTACAGGCTTTCCTAGGGATCCCAGGGATATCCAACCCGTATCTACGACAAGCTGGGCTTGGGAAAAGCTATGTCTCTCCCAAACGCTAGATGGCTACCTATTAGAAGAGAAGTATTAATACAATGCACGTGTGCCAAGTTCAATATTACAAAAATTGGTGATCTATTTCCTTACGGCCATGTTTTTGATCCAAGTGACGAATCCAGATTTCCTGAACCAACATTCATGGATAGATTTGTTCTCATGAGAATACATTCTGCATTGCGCACTATTGCCCCCACTTTCCCGTTAGAGCCTCCGTCATTTTCTCCACTAACCATGGTAATAAGAGTAAGTAAGAGGGGAATTCACTTGATATCCAAACTTTATAGAGCATGTGCAGATCTTATCTCAGTCACTGATGATAAAATACCAAACGCATGGGAAGAAGATCTAGGATACGCGATCTCGGATAAGCAATGGTCTTTTTGCTGCTCAGTCACTAGAACGGTCTCCATCAACAGTCGCCATCAATTAATTCATTTCAAATTTCTACGTAGAACATACATGACTCTAGCTAGAGTACACAGAATTGACCCATCTAGATCCCATCACTGCCCGAAATGTAATACCTCTGGTGCAGACTTTGCCCATTTGGCTTGGACCTGTATACGCATCTCCACATTTTGGGTGCTAGTGCACAACATTATAAGTAAAATGGTGAATGTCCACATGATACCCCTACCTGAAATTGCTTTATTAGGTTATGTGGCGCAATTTCCTCCTAAGATCCGTAGGTTTGTTGCCATCCGCTTATTGTTAGCTAAAAGAGAAGTGGCCATGCATTGGGGTGGAAAGAAAGCTCCAACCGTGAAGGGGTGGTTGACTATTCTTGCTTTTTGTTCCATGAACAGTGAGTTATATGTTGCCACGACCCCCTTGGCATCCCGTCCCAAAGATATATGTGCTCCATTTAGGAACTACCTAAACGCACAACAGGCTGCTCCTAATACACAGCAACAACAAGGTATCGTTCCTGCAGTTATTGGGTAAAAGTAAAGATATGCTTGCTGACCCTCTTGTTTACACTGTACCAGTTATTTCATCGGACCATTGTTTGCCTGTGGGGAAGGCATGGCTGCATATGGTTGGGATTGTCATAATGAGATGGGTTGCTGCTACGACTGGAGTGTGAGGCAGATATTGAATATGATAGTCATTTACTTTTATATTTTCTGTGTAAGTCCTTTTCGAACAGACTGTGTCATTTTGTTTTTCCATGCAAAATGTAGATGATACCTTTCTTTTTGTGCAACTGGCTATTTACTCCTGTTCCATGACGATGTTAGATATACTGAAGAAATTGCAAAATAAAGTTTAAAAAAAAAAGACATCTATGCCCTGGACAAACCAGTTTATACTTATTATTTATTCGAATATCTCATTTTAGTGGCAAACTGAGCAATATGTATACAATGGTATACAAACTGAGCAACAGGTATTCAATGGTATTTATAATATGGAACTGTGTCCTTGCAGCACTGGCTTACGAGAGCATTACATTTGCTTTCAAATGCTTTTGTTCAAAGGTTCTATTCCTTTATTATAGCTGTCTCATGGGCACAGTTTTAATTGCTTCAAAGTAATTGGCAAAGCAATGGTTATATCAAAGACTGCTGTGCTTAGTGTGGAGAGCATATTCCAGACCTAAGAGATCACCCAAGTGCTGAAAACAATGGTAATAGCAAACGCACAACTGGCTTGATGGG
This sequence comes from Triturus cristatus, assembly GCF_964204655.1. Lineage (NCBI taxonomy): Eukaryota > Metazoa > Chordata > Amphibia > Caudata > Salamandridae > Triturus > Triturus cristatus. The sequence goes on along the minus strand of NC_140583.1, from coordinate 890,486,065 downwards.
GAACACCATCATTGCTCGGCCTGTCACTAATGCCAAATCCTAAAGGGAAATCACTGACTGCTGCATCCCACGGGACAAAAGTGTATGATTTACTTTAAATAGTTCATGAACAAGAAACTTAGACATAGTGGGGGGCGCAAGAGCAAGATGGCCGCACTGGAGGGAGGCTCCTGCCACTCGGCGTATTAATCCTATAAATTATGCTGCCCAGATGTAAACCAAGACGCAAGGAACGTGGCGCTGCAGTGGCCAAGGGTCCGAGAACTGAAGGTGTAAAAGCGGCGTCTCTACCGTGCTGTGTTGTGCTGCTGCCGAGCAATTCAGTCTACACCGCCTGGAGGTCCTGGTCTGCGTGCAACTGCTGCTGGGATCAGTGTGCTACACGAATGCCTTGCTGACCACGAGGTGCCTAGGCCACACTGGAGGCCTGCTGTCGCTGGCACCCGCTGACAGGAGGTGAGTACGTACCCTGCTGTTGTGGCGCAGATCAGATAAAGAAGTCGCCTGCTCTATGCAAAGATTCCACAGACGCGGAGTTGTCGTCCACGCATATTTTGCCCTGCGTTAGCTCCGTGGCGCCATTAACCATCTATCGCCCGGGTGGCGGACTGGCCACAGGCAGTGGGGCACGAAGAAAGTCTACCGCCTAATGCGCTACAGATGAGGCCCTGAGGCAGGGGTACATGTCTTAAACCCAGACAAGTGCGACACAACAAGCATTAATACTGTGCTGGAAGGAGGCCCATTGTCTCGTAAACTCGACGATTGCTGCAATCATTGTCCATAAGTGCATACAACAGACTGTTACTACTGCAGAACCGTAGAGAAACGTTGGAACCCAACTCACCGATAGTCACCATTATAATACTCTACTGAGGCAGGTGCAAATGCCCAATTAATCCCATAATATGAGCGCAGACTTCAGCGAGTCATACCCTCTCCCAGGCACAAGAAGTTGTTGCAGCTCCTGGTAGTTGATGCGGTCTGCAGCATCGATGTACAACATGGTAATGAAGTTCTCACGCTGTTTGCTGTAGTGTTGGGCTCATGCACTAAATCTCTTACAAATTTGGCCACAAAGACATTGTTCACTGGCTGTTCCTAACTCGTTGGGGCACCAAACTGTCAATTTTTTTTGCCGCAATAGCCCAGTGCGTGGGAGTGGTTGAAGGGCTGGAGTGACTATGGGGGAAAAAGAAATAACGCACGATTAATAACGGCTCCAGCCAACGATTACCGGCGGACGCATTAGAGCGCCAGCGTTCCAAGAGTCCTATCTGTGAAATCGGAGACTTGATGCTGCTAATAGTGAACCAAGCTGTGACACCGTACAAACATGGGAAAGGCTGGCACAAAGCAGACACGGCTGACATTCGACGCCAAGAAAAGTGCTTGTGTGCAACAGGAAGAAGGAGAGAGAGAGGCAATGAGCAGTCTGCCCTACTGGCATCTTCATCTACTGACGAAGATATGAAGGCTATACTGCTAGAGGTAAAGCAGGGACTCCCCACGATTGCGGACAAAATGGATGCCATGACCACACGCATGGATGCCATAGTTCATAAGTTAGACGCCCATGATGAACGCATCAAGGAACTCAAGAGGAGAACCAAGACCGGTTCAATAGATATATATTAGGGCCTAATAGATAGGTACCTGATAGAATGCAAGGCTAAACTGGAAAGAAATGGACAAATAGGAATATATAAAGCACTCAACGAGAGTTACAGATATAAAAATAGACCTTTTATATTTATTTTACTTTTTGGTTGAATTATTCATTTCAAGTTTTTTACAAAAAATGTTTTTGTCAGGTAAATACATATATCAATATTATACAAACAATCAAAACCAATCAATATATATATATCTGTTAATCAAAAACATAATTCAATGCCCCACATAAAACACAAATTCATACATGCACAGACTCAATCCAAACCACATTCACCACACCAGATCAAGTTAGGGGTGAAGGCAAATATCCTTCGGTGTTCAAATGGATGTAGTGATTATATTTCATCCAGAAGAAGCCAGATGGTACTTTAGAAAGAAGAAGGTCGTCGAATCAAGCGCCAACGCGCGTTTCGGTATAGGACCCACACATGGGCCCCACCTTCATCAGGGCGTAGACCAGGGATAATGGGGGGCAAGAACAAGATCTAGGAAATCAAATAAACATGTATAAAACAATACAATAAGGTAAATTTAACAAACAATTCACTGTATTGACATACATTCCTATTCAAAGGGAACATTTATATATATATGTCCAGAACAGTTCCAGTTAATAGCAAATAACTGTCAATCAAAAACTCGATAAATATGGCCCAAAGGGTCCAGTGGTAGCCAAAGAGAGCAAATCACCCCTGATATGTCAGTGTCACGTGATAGGAGAACGGTGAGGCCAACCACCAGAGTCAAAGAGAAAGGGATAGGGGGAAAAGAAGAAGAAAATGGCTGATACACTATACTAGAAAGTCACGTACAACATGGGTAATAAAAAGAGAAACGCCAACATCAATATTCCAGGTTCTCAGGTGCATAGAGTGGATATTACGCCGGTGAATGGAGGAAACGAAAGCCCAATAATGATACATACTAAAAGCTAAATCCTTGATAGGCCGTGGATATCAAACTGCCGAACCTATATGCAAACGCAGTCAGGTGTCAGGAAGGAACGTCCAACCGTGTTCACAATAATGAAGATTCCCTTCGTCTGGCTGGAAAATAGACGTATAGTATATCCTCAAGTCGAGAGCACCAGAGATCTAAAAGGCAGTGTATACAATTAGTGTTAAACAGAATTAGCCACATGCAGGATTCGCCTTAGAAAAAATAATATAGAGGGACATAACTGCGTATAGCGCCAAAGCGTATATACTTAATCGACAACATACGTGGATCGGTAGTGACGTCCTCTAGGTACGAGCAAACAAATGCTTCAAAGCTGGTCTCGTGGGATTAGGAGCGTAGACATTCAAGGTTTTGCACTGAAGGATGGATGACCAATTAGCAAAAACCAGGATGGTTACTGGAGCGCATACACAGAGTTTCTATAAGAAAAAATAACCAAGCAAGGATAAGTAAAACGGCCCCTGGTACTAACTGGGAGCAGCATTAGAACAACCTGATATCTCAAGTACTGTACTGAGAAGATGTAGAAATTACCGGATGAAAAATAATAATTAACAATAATCCGGCCAGGACAGCAACGTATAGGACGCCGGGATTGAACAGTCCGCAAAAGATAGAAATATAAGGCGGGCACAATAAGGGTTATATTAGCGTAAATCAGTGTTGGAAAGCGAGCGTCTACTACTAGTATGTATCATTAGTGGGCTTTCGTTTCCTCCATTCACCGGCGTAATATCCACTCTATGCACCTGAGAACCTGGAATATTGGTGTTGGCGTTTCTCTTTTTATTACCCATGTTGTACGTGACTTTCTAGTATGGTGTATCAGCCATTTTCTTCTTCTTTTCCCCCTATCCCTTTCTCTTTGACTCTGGTGGTTGGCCTCACCGTTCTCCTATCACGTGACACTGACATATCAGGGGTGATTTGCTCTCTTTGGCTACCACTGGACCCTTTGGGCCATATTTATCGAGTTTTTGATTGACAGTTAATTGCTACTAACTGGAACTGTTCTGGACATATATATATAAATGTTCCCTTTGAATAGGAATGTATGTCAATACAGTGAATTGTTTGTTGAATTTACCTTATTGTATTGTTTTATACATGTTTATTTGATTTCCTAGATCTTGTTCTTGCCCCCCATTATCCCTGGTCTACGCCCTGATGAAGGTGGGGCCCATGTGTGGGTCCTATACCGAAACGCGCGTTGGCGCTTGATTCGACGACCTTCTTCTTTCTAAAGTACCATCTGGCTTCTTCTGGATGAAATACAATCACTACATCCATTTGAACACCTAAGGATATTTGCTTTCACCCCTAACTTGATCTGGTGTGGTGAATGTGGTTTGGATTGAGTGTGTGCATGTATGAATTTGAGTTTTATGTGGGGCATTGAATTATGTTTTTGATTAACAGATCTATATATTGATTGGTTTTGATTGTTTGTATAATATTGATTGTTTGTATAATATTGATATATGTATTTACCTGACAAAAATTTTTTTTGTAAAAAATTGAAATGAATAATTCAACCAAAAAGTAAAATAAATATAAAAGGTCTATTTTTATATCTGTAACTCTCGTTGAGTGCTTTATATATTCCTATTTGTCCATTTCTTTCCAGTTTAGCCTTGCATTCTATCAGGTACCTATCTATTAGGCCCTACTATATATCTATTGAACCGGTCTTGGTTCTCCTCTTGAGGTTTTTGCTATTTACCCCGCATATACCGGTTCTTTATTGTGCTCTTGGGGTCCCCCTCTTCTAATTGGTTTGAACGCATCAAGGAGACAGAACGTCGAATTTCAGATGCCGAAGACGCTACATCTCACATCCAAGCCAATGTGGCACAATTGGACAAACTACTAAAAATCATTGCTGCAAAAAATGAAGATATCGAAGCGAGGAGCAGGCGCAATAATATACTTGTCCTTGGCATCCCAGAAAGCACAAATACTGGCAAAATGGAAGAATATGTGGAGAAAATGTTGCTAGCTACGATTGGAGCTGCAGCCCTCTCTTCACATTTCATAGTCGAACGGGTGCACCGCTCATTAGGTCCTAGGCCACCACACAGGAGCACGCCCAGACCCATCATTGCGAGGCTCCTGAATTATAGGGATAGAGACGTTGCCCTGAAAGTAGCCTGGGAAAAGCGACAGCTCAGCTTCGAAGGAAATTCATTTACCATATATCCTGATTTCATGGCAACTGTGTAGGAAGATAGGCGCAAGTTTCTTCCAGTCAAGCAAAAGCGGAGACAAGCCCAAATTGACTATGCGCTCCTATATCCGGCCCTCCTGAGAATTACGCACCAAGGCAAGCAGATGTTCTACACTAAACCACAGCAAGTAGAAGAGTTCCTGAAACGTCTGAAATGTCAGAATCAAATTTCCAACGCACCAGATGCCTCATCCACATCAGCCTCACCGATTACCAAGTGACCTATTAGACGCAGAAGAAGGTACATGATACCCAAATGGCTCGCGGTACTGAGGTAACATGATGCCTCAGGAGAACTGAACTATATGCACGCTGGGGAGGAACTCTACCCTCTACAGACTAAAGAAGCGATACTCTGAGTAAATACCATAATTTAAGCCAAGTACCCTCACCCTCTTAGGGGTAGTTAATATCATCTCGCAGCCTCTGTGAGGGTGAGGTGTGAACATGCATGAACCTAGAAGGTTCCCCCACGAGGGCATTTCCCTTCCAAATCTCATTGCACTGTTATGTGCTACTTGTTTAATGGACACCTAGGGGCAGGGGTGGGGTGGGGTTGGGGTAGAAAAGTCTGGCATTATTGGGATGTTTCAGTGGGAGGGCGGAGGTAGAGGGTTTGCTTCACTGTTCATTGTTACATGTTTGCAACAGCAAGACAGACAGACGTATGGTTACTACACTGATTACTTCACACATGGTACAGGGGTACACTGCCATCTATTGCACACCAATGGCATCAATGGCTGACTTGACAGCTCACCAGAACTTACGAATCATCACCTGGAATGTTCGGGGGTTGGGAGACCCACGGACGTGTCGCCAGCTACTGGTGTACTTGGATCGACATCAGATACATATCACGCTACTCCAAGAAACGCATATTAATCCACTCCTCTGCGTTTGCACATAAATGGGCGGACCATCAAATATTTTCATCGTATTCTTCCTACGCAAGAGGCACGGCTATACTCATTAAAAACTGACTCATTTTGCCCTAGCTGGTACATTACTCGGTCATAATGGGAGATACTCAATTGCATGGGGCGCTTAGGCACGGACTCGGTCACCCTGGTGAGTTGTTATGATCCGAATGTTGACACACCTGAATTTTTCACCGTGCTATAGGGGAAGATTGTGGAAATAGGCTCTACCCACATAATATTGATTTTAATGTTGCCATTAACCCAGCAGAAGACAGATCTAATCCCGCACCACATCATTATAACAGATCATATCAAGTCCTAAATGGAATCAGGATGGACTCTGGTCTCCTTGAGGCTTGGCGTCCCCTCCATCCCCTTGCACAGGAGGGTACACACTTTACAACGCAAGCCGCTTCCTGGGCACGTTTAGATTATTGCCTATTATCCCGTGGGCTGGGTCCCTCAATAAAAGATGTCACGCACCTGGCCAGGACATATTCTGACCACTCCCCTGTTAAACTTACACTTGCCCCACCCGGGTACGACAAACCACGCAGCAATTAGAGATTATAACCCTTAATGTTGTTAGACACGATGTTTCATAGTGAATTAGGAGACGAAATTCAAGACTTCTTCCAAAGAAATAGAGGCTCTGTGGATAGTATGGAAACAATTTGGGAAGCATTTAAGGTAACGATTCGGGGATTTTGTATGTCAAAAAGCTCGGGAGTACTTGGGGACATACAGGGTACACTTAGAAGATTGGACGTAGAACTTAAGACCCTAGAGACGCAACTGACTATGGGGGGAGGCAGCGACATTCAGCATGCATTCCGTGAAAAACTATCGCAATGCACCTCGACTGTGGGTCGCGAAACAAAATATAAGGGGCAATATTGGGTGGCCCGGCAGTATGGTGAAGGCGAGAGACCCGGGAAGGCCCTAGCTGAAACCATACGGTGACCGCGCTTTTTCAGTTATGTACTGGAGATCTCTGGACCTGGAGAGGTACTGCAGCGCGACACTGCTGACATACTTACTACTTTTACCAACCACTACTCCACACTTTACACCTCACAGCAGAGGGATCACTTCGAGTTAGATACCTTTCTAGGGGACGTAGCACTTGAATGGCTGGGTGACTAATAGATGGAATTCCTCAGCGCCCCCTTCGAACTTGATGAAATTCAGGAAGCTGTCATGCAGACGAAGTCCGGAAATGCCCCGGCTTTGGACGGATTGCCTGCTGAACTCTATAAAACCTATATAGATCTGATAGCCACGATATTAAAGGAGATCAATGAAGATTCACTCGAGACTGGCACACTTCTCCCTTCCATGAGAGAGGCACTTATTACATCCCTACTCAAACCTGGAAAGTCACCTCTTCACTGCGATTCCTATAGACCGTTATCCCTCATTAACTGCGATACAAAAATGTTTTAATGGAAAAGCTAGTACTCCCTGATCAGGCGGGCTATGTCCCGGACAGAGCAACCACACATAATCTCCATACCCTATTCTCCATTCTACAGAACGTCACTCCTGAACTGCCGCAGGCGGCAGTTTTTTTTAGACGCTACTAAGGCGTTCAACTCTGTCTAATGGGATTATTTACTCGCATGGGGTTTCCGCCAATGTTTCGGTTCTGGATAAGGCTGCTGTATCGGCTTCCAACGGCAGAGGTTTTAATTAATGTCCATCTATCTTGCGCGTCCTCCATATCCAGAGGCACACGACAGGGGTGCCCACTCTCTCCCCTGCTTTTTGCCCTCACAATTGAACCCTTGGCATCTAAACTGTGGCAGCATCACCAGGACAAAGCACTGCGGTGTAACCTATGACAGATCCTCATATCTCTATATGCGGATGACATTACCCTTTACGTAAGAGATCCGCAGAATAATCTTAACCCACTCTTGCGAGAATTTTTAGTCTTCAGGAAACTGTCTGGGGTTTATATAAATTGGGGTAAGTCGCAAATCTTTCCCCTGACACCTGCAGCCTCCCGATTTCCCCTGGATTTCACATTGGAATGGTGCAACTCAGACCTACGCTATCTCGGGATTCGTATGTCTGGGGATAGGGAGGAGCTGATGCGCCTCAACTATGGTACAGCCATGGATCGTATTACACGTTGTGTCACTAGATGGATCTCGCTACCGCTTTCCCTGGCAGGGCGAGCTGCGTTGATTAAGATGGTGGTTCTTCCACAAATACTATATCTATTTTTAAATATCCCATATAACCCTGGTCGACATTGTTTCAGACACTCAGGTCAGAAATGATAAGGCTGAAATGGGGCGGGCAAACAACCATGCCTACAATGGAGAGCGCTCACACAGTCGTATGCACAAGGAGGCTTTGATGTTCCAGACTTTGAGCAGTATTATACATGCGCACAGGCCCACTATGCTTTGGACTTGTTCCACCCCCCTAGGTAAATGCCACAGATTGCAGCGTAACAATGGTTAGCAGACCCATCCCCCTGGATGTCATGTTAGGCGCACCCCCGTACACGTGACACTGCACCTACCACGATAACATACGCAGTAGACGCCTGGAACCGTATCTTGACCCTCTCTCAATGCCCAATGCTATATTCACCGCTACTCTCACTCTCTTATCATCCCCGCATGCCATTGCTACAGGAAAAAGGGTTCCTCAGACTTTGTGAGCGCACCATAATTACCACATGGGGAGATCTCTATCAAAATGGGAAATTTCGCTCTTCTGAGCTCCTCTTTCATGAGCTGCAACTCTCCTCACTGGATACATTTCTTTATGTACAGCTCCGTCAAGGCTACCGTTCTATTACTCCAGAGTTCCCTCAGGAAACCCCTACCCTGGTTCCCTTACACATGATGCTCCATAATGCATCGCTGGAGCATCTGGTCTCCACACTTTATCACACTATACGCACTCAACAGACAGAATCTCCCAGCTCTTCCCGCACAAAGTGGAATATGGAACTTGGGTACGAACTGACGGATGACCAATGGACATATTGCTTGTTACAAACAGAACAAATATCCGCCAGTGGTAGGCAACGTGTTACACACTATAAATTCCTGCTGCGCTTATATTATACCCAGTCAAAATGTTCAGTTTTAAATAAAAATATAGATAGCTGCGAAAGATGTAGAAGTCCAGGAGCTGATTTTCTACATTTATCCTGGGATTGACCACAATACTGGACAATGAATACTGGACACAGGTTTTTGATGCCCTCGAACAGATGACACTCATCACCCTAGAGCGCACACCTTTAATAGCGTTGTTGGGCTACACTAAGATTATTCCTAAGTCATGCCGCAGATATCTCGCCATTGCATTGCTGCTAGCTAAGCGTAGAGTGGCCTGCAGGGTAGTAGGGGACGGGCGCCAAAGTTCAGGGAATGAGTTAATATACTGCCAAGAACAATTGACTCTGTATGCCGAAACGCTACCCGGGCCTCAAGGCCTAGAGATCTATGGAGTCCTCGGCAGGGCTACCTTCTTTCACACTCGCCAGAACTCCCGACGGATATCCCGGAGGCGCTGACACAATGAAGGTCCTCACATTATAAGAGAAGTGTAATATGCTGGACACCCATGCTGAATTTACCACTCCCCACGTGCCTTACCGTCGTAACAAGCCTAATGTTGTATGCATTATGTCTTCCATTCATATTGTGATAGTTCTCAAACCCTGGTGAGATGCTGAAGTCCCTCGTGCGTTTCTGTAATTAGCCCAGTACATTGTGATTCCTTTGCCTAATACATGACTTCACTAGATATGTGACGAGCAGTAAGTATGCCCGAACGATGTACCGAATCAACATTCCATCTAACCATATTGCACATTGTGTATTTACCTGTGTGGAGTTGACATTGCTTTTGTCTCAATCTAACCTGTCTGATGAACTACAATAAGGATTGTATTGTAACCTTTTCATGTCTTAAAACTAATAAAATGTAATAAAAAATTTAAAATACTTACAGGGGAGGAAGTGGGTGCCAAGCTGAGAAGGTGAGCCCACACACTATCTCATTCTCTAGCTCAAACCCCCAAATACCTCACTTCCCCTTGTTTAGCCTGGCTTAAGTGCTAAAATTGGCTGTGGCTAATCAATAAGTTTAGCTGTTTCTACATTTTGAAAGTACTTCTCAGGAACCAAGTTGTGGGGGTTTTCACCTTGGTTTTTATTGAAAGGCTAGCTATCTTGAAATGACTTTCACTAATGAAAACCTTAATGAAGGAGACTTTTCTCCTCCTCAAACAACAGAAAACCGAATTTCTCCTCTTCTCAAACAAAATGTATCCCTACATACATGACTGAATGAATCTTTCCCAATCCTGCTCCCTCCCATCCCACATATCACTAAGGTAGCAAACACACCCAACTTCCACCTTCAACCTCTGATGAAAATTTGCCATTGTATCCCACCTAATTATTCTTCAGAGTAGTCACATCAGCATGGAATTCTCTTCTCTCTGAATTAAGGAAGCCATCCCTGCTCATCCTGTTGAGTAAGCCAGTCTCGACACATCTGTTTGGATAGTACCTAAGCTAGAGCAAACGAGCTAACGTGGAGAATCCAAATTCCATCCAAAAGTTTCAAACAATGCTCATACAATAGCTCTCGCTGAATTTCTCCAAAATGTAAGCCTCCATCCTGAAGATGTAGCTGCAGTTGTTTTAGCCATATTCATTGTAAAGTGCCCTAAAACGTACTTAGTTGAGGTGCACTACATAAACGGTTAAATAAATACATTGGCTCCTCTCTTGCAAAAGGATTTATACAAAGGCTTATTTTAACAGCATTAGAGTTGGGTTTTGTTGTCCAGAGAACCTGTGCAGCACAAGTTCGAGTTCGCTCTAACCAAGATCAGGCACAGCACGATGAGCAGCAGAATATGCTCCCCATATAGATCAGATCTATGCGTTTGAAGGCAGTTTAAGTGCTGGACCCCTGTCATTTGGAAGGCACCTAATGGTCCCGCCTTCAAAGGAATGTTAGAAGAGGGCCGCTTCAGGTGTTTCCTGAACAGTCAATGATAAGTTGGGGGTCTCAAGGATAGGTATAGGTGTTCCATTGCAATGGACCAAGAGCCTTGGGTGTCCTGCGTCTGTGATCCTTTAACAAGTTACTGAATATTGTCTGCAGCACACATCTCTAATTGCATATTTAACCTGGTGCTACTTCCTGGTAGTTATTATATGATCTCCACGCCGGAATGCTATATGCTGGGTGCAGAGAACTTCGAATACTGATGTTTATTCCACGCAAGCCATTGGAATGCGTTTAAGATGGAGATGTGTGGTTATTTTTTCCAGATTGTGAAAAAAGCAAGTCAAATTTATTTTGTATTGCTTTCCTGCTTCTGGGCCTTCATTTTTGGGGATACCCATGTACATGATTCTGCAGTAGTTTTGTTCTGAGAGAATCAAAGACCCAGGTTGCTCTGTTCAGTGAATTGATTAATTGAAGTAGTGGAGTAATACTCATTGATTTGCTGCTATAATTTCTAGGTTGGCCTGTAGTTAGTGCTTGATTTGTTAAAAAAAAAAAGTGTCAGTGTCCAGAATATTACTTAGTCGACCACCACCCACTTCCTCTGCAGATGTAGCCCACTTTTACCACTGTTGGCACCTGCTGTCTGCATGAACACTAGCTAAAGCTGTTGGTGTTCTCCGTATGTGATCATCTTACATGCAGGCCGATATTGCCTTAAAGTACTGGGCAGTGGGGTGGGGGGCGGGTGGAAGACTAGGTCATAGTGGGGGGTCATATGGGGGGAAGGGGTGAGGGAATACGCTTCTCAGAATTTCCTTGCCATGCACCCCCTACCCTTCAAGTAATGGCCTTTCCTGCTCTTCTCTGATGTGATGTTTACAAAATTAGGGCTGATAGGCAATATCCACCCACTGGATTCTTTTCCTGAGTGCAACAGTCTTTTAAATATTTAAAAATTAGGACAGATGTCTGCAGTAAAAACTGTCCCGGCCGCCACAAATAAGTACCTAGGCTTCCTACCAGCAAACACAGACCCAAGTTTACTGTTGCCTCTGAGGCAAACAAGACACCCTATCTCCTACCTTTTTCCATAAGGGTTCGAGCGTTATCCGCCTTTCTTGGTCAGTAGAAGGAAATGGAGTTAAAGATTAGTCCTCCCATCACTTTATTTTATTCCATTGAGCTAATGGAAACTTTCCCTCATCCAGTAATGGAAGTGCTTGAGGTGTTCTATGATGTTGGTTAGACTCAGACATAGTTCTGGGTGTTGCTTGCATACATCTAAAATTGCCAGTGTTGTCAGTAAGTGACTGTATCAGAAGGATGCCGGTCCACAAGTAGAGCAGAAAGGGAAAACTCCAAAGATTACTCATTTTGTGTTACAATGAAATGTGTATATTTAAATTTATTAATTACGGGACAAGGTCGGATAGAGGATTATGTTGAACGGATGTTGAAAACCCTTTTGGGTACCGATGCCTTTTATGTGCAGTTGGTGGTCGAGAGAGCGCATCACTCACTGGGGCCCCAGCTCCCTCCGGGTGCGCTCCCGCGGCCGATCATCGCCTGCATTCTTAATTACCAGGACCTGGATTTGGCCCTTTGGCGGTCCCGAGAGAAGAAGCAACTCAAATTCGAGGGGAATGGCATCGCACTCTATCCTGACCTCCCAATGGCGGTGCAGGAGGCTAGAAAGAAGTTCCTGCCTGTGAAGAAAAAGGCAAGACAGGCTCAAATAGACTAAACAATGTTGTACCCGACGCACCTCCGGATTAACCACCAAGGAATGCAACATTTCTACACCAATCCACAGCAGGTGGAGGATTATCTGAAGCGTGTTAGTCAAGCCTCAAAAGGCAGAGTCGCTGGACACTCACCGGGGCGTTCACAGTCGCCGCTGTCAGAGCAAGGATAGGACTTATCCCGCTTGCTATTCACTGGAGAAGATCCTGGAATCCCGACAGGGAGCTCAGAGAAAGCATGACATAAGGATCCTGCAATTAATGGCGGGAAATATGACTAACTGGCTGTGGTGGACTGAACGAAGGCAGACCTTGCCACAGGATGCAGTACTTTTCCATATTGTAATTCTTTCTATTTTTGGCTTAAAGGGTTGTAAAGGGACGTTAAAAAGACTTTACTCAGGCACCCAACTTCAGTAATGTGGCTGGGGATTTGCTGCGGTGCCCCCTAGCGATAGCAACCCTGGAAGGAGATCCCTACTAGATTTTTGGGAACTTTCACTTCTTCTTCTCTTCTCTTTTCCTTCTTTCTAATCTGTGGCCTATTACAATTGTCTTAGGCTTTAAGTTAAACACTGTTATTTCTTAGCCTCTACATAGACTGGGCACTACAAGAAATGAGAGGTATTATGCTGGAACTGAATCCACTGCACTGTTTTGATATTTCAGACACATGGTGTGTAAGGTGGGAGTGGCCTCAGAGCCTGACTCCACGATCACTAGAGGCATTAGTTTATGGGGAGGGAGGTGATTTTTTTCTTCGACAAGTTGGGGTTGTCGTTGTGGGAGGGAGAGGGAGGGAAATTGCATCCTTTTAAGTGCATCGTGCATGATTTTGAATGGGAGGTATTATATGTAGGATGGGCTGTGACCGCAGGGGGGGGGGGTTGTCTTTGCCTGGATAGCAAAATATACTCCTACCTCACTTAATGATGAGACAGCGGGAAAATGCAGGACTAGATCTCCTGACCTGGAATGTGGGCTGGGAAACCTGCATAAGCGCAGGCAAGTCCTGGCTTACCTGGATAGACACAATATTCAAATTGCCATGTTACAAGAGACTCATTTTGGCTCTCTAACATATCCCACATTTGCCTCCCGATGGGCGTAATATAGATGTTTCTCCACGTACTCTACGTATGCTAGAGACAAAGCAACATATTCCATATGTGGCAGTGGGGTCTCTACAGGACACACCAGGGCTCTTCAGCAGACTAAGAAAATTTCAAGAGGGCCAAGTCCAAATCCTGACTATCTTTGTAGCTGGAAACTACACTTATTGGTGGAACCCAAAATTCTGGTTTTTCAACCTGTTAATAAATGTGAATATTATTTTTGTGTTTTCAACACCTAGGTTGGAGCCTCCCATGATGATTTCTGGTGCATCTTGTGGGAGAGTATGGTCTGGTTGGAAAACATGGTTTCTTACATGGTTAAGGATGGTGGTATACCATATGGTCATGTGTTTGAATGTTGTGCTGGGTATTTAGTTCTTTATTATAGATTACCACTATACCTCCTTTTTTTTTTTTTTTTTGTGTAAATCGTTTTTTATTGACTTTTTTACATCATCATTATCAGTTCACAGTTACAACCATACAATAACTATTAACTGCAGGGTGTCCCCGGCCTTAGGCGTCCGTACGATGCTCCATAGGTGGTGCGGATGCTCCTTGTCCCGCCACTGGGAATCACCCCCCAATCCATCCGATATCCCACCCTTCCCCCCAAACCCCCAACCCCCCTCCCACCCTCCCCCCGTGGCATCTGCAAAGCGTCCGAACAGGTAAATGCCAGTCTGGAGTGAAGTGGGACCCCCCAGAATCCCAATCATTTTTGCTGCGCAGCCCTTCCCCTCCCATCCCCCGTCCCCTGTCAGGTCTGGAAGAAACGTAAAGCTCTCAAGGTGGGCGGATACACTGCCGCAGGTAGACCCTTTGACAGGTAAGACAGTAGGGCTCCCCAAGACTCTTCAAAGGCAGAGGGATCGTCTCGGAAAAACGATGCCAGGCGCTTCAACGAAAGCAGGCGCCACAGGCGGGCGTGCGAAAGAGATAGTGCTGGAGCGCCTTGTTTTTTCCACGCCGCCGCCACTGTAAGCTTAGCCGCCCCCACGCAGAGCCACCATATTGCCTTGTCATCCCTGGACACTCCGTCCCAAGCCTCACCCCGCAGTCCTAGTACCATGTGTCCGATCCCCCCGGGGGGTGTGAAGCCTAAGATGTCTTTAATCTGCGCTAGGATTTCCTCCCAAAAAGGTCGTATGCTAGGGCAGTCCCACCAGCTATGTCTAAAATCCCCCAGTAGGCCGCATCCTCGCCAACAGAGTGCAGAGGTCCCCGGGAAAATCCTGGCCAATTTCGTTGGGTATAGATACCAATCAAATATGGTTTTGTAGCGGGCCTCCCTCAAGCCCACCGATATGTTATGTCTGGGTATGCCCCGCCACAATTCCCTCCACTCCGCGTCTGTGATCTCTCTCCCCAAGAGTTACTCCCAAAACCCCATATATCGGGCCTTGGGTGTGTGCAGCGTAGTTAGTAGCATCCGGTAGAGAGTCGAAATTGCCCCCTTCGTAGAGCCCGCCTTGTTCAGCACCAGTTTCTCCATGTCAGTGAGTTCCCGACATCCCGCCTCCCTCATAGGTGTCTGCGTTGCCCAGTGTTTTAGTTGTACATAGTGGTAGTGCTCACTATCGGGAACCCTGAATTCTTCCTTACAATTCTGGAAAGAGCGGAACTCCCCATTTGTAAACAGGTCCGCCAACTTTAGACATCCCCCTTCATGCCACTTGTCAAAAGGACCCTCTTCTCTGGCTGGTGGAAAAGCCGGATTAAAGTGTATCTGGGTGTATGGCGAAGGGAATGTCGTCCACCAATCTCTCCGTGTAACCCTGTCCCAGACCTCCAAGGTAGTGCGTGTAGGTGTGCTAAGATAGGCATTCGGCGGTCTGTCCCTCCGTGGTTTCCACAGTAGATCCCAAGTATACCTGCCGGCGATCGCGCGGTCCATATGCAACCAATGTTTCTTCGATTCGCGCGCTGTCCATTCCAATGCTACCCGCAATTGGGCCGCTTGGTAGTAGAGCTCAAAGTCCGGAAGGCCCATTCCTCCCTCTGCCCTCTGTTTTCGAAGTACTGTAAAAGGGACCCGTGCCCTCCCCGCCTGCCACACAAACCTCGTGATCATCGATTTCAACTGCGGTAGGAACTTTTTCTCCAGCGGGATCGGCAAAGCCTGAAACAGGTACAGGATCTGGGGCAGCACCATCATCTTTACTGCATTGATTCGCCCCATCCAGGAGATATACAGAGGTTTCCACCGCCTTAGCTCCTGTTGCAAGTGCGGTAAGACTTTGGTATAGTTGGCGCCATACAGCCCCGAAATCTTTGGCGTAAGCTGAACCCCCAAATATTGTAGAGAATGCGCTGCCCATGAGAGCGACGTCTGGGCTTTTAGCGATGCTACTTCCGCGCTTGAGAGTGTGAGATTCAATAGATAGGACTTGGTCATGTTTACCTTAAAGCCCACCACTTTCTCAAAGTCCTGCAATTCCCCCTGGACTGCGGATAGGGAGAGGCGAGGCTCCCCCAAGGTCAGTAGAAGATCATCTGCGAAGAGGGAGAGTTTATGATCCTCTCCGCTAAACCGTATCCCTTTAATGTTCGCGTTTGCTCTCACACGAAGGGCGAGAGGCTCTATGCTTAGGGCAAAGAGCAGGGGGGACAACGGACACCCCTGTCTAGTACCCCGCGTCAGTCGGAAGGGCTCGGAAGCAATCCCATTGACAACGACTCTCGCGGAAGGACGGCCATAGTTAGCACGTACCATATCTATGAAGGTATCCCCGAAACCAAATTTCCGTAAGGTCAGGAATAGAAAGGGCCAGTCCACTCGGTCAAACGCTTTTTCGGCGTCTAACCCGACCACCACTGCTGGAATTTTAAATCTAGTAGTTTTTTCAATGATGTGGACCGTTCGCCGTATGTTATCGTGTGTCTGGCGACCTTTGATGAAGCCAGATTGGTCTGGGTGGATTAACCGGGGTAGCATGTCATCCAAGCGTCTAGCTAAGATCATGGAGTAGAGCTTGGCGTCCAGGTTCAGGAGAGCTATGGGACGATAGGACGCGCAAGACTGCGGATCTTTGCCTGGTTTGGGCAGAACCGTGATCATTGCCTCTGCCATAGAGTTGGAAACCCGTGCTTCTTTTGCCACTGCCCGAAACAAGGCTGTCAGATGTGGGACCAATTCGTCTGCGAAGTGCTTATAAAAATGTGCTGTGATGCCGTCCGGGCCAGGTGCCTTATGTAGTTTGAGACGCTTTATGGCAGTTCGCACTTCCTCCCCAGAAATGGGCTCTTCCAAACTCTCTCTTTCCGTCGACGAGAGCCGAGGGCATTCCACCCCTTCTAAATACGCCTTTTGGTGATCCTGCGCAAGCATGTCCCCGCTATATAGAGTGCCATAAAAATCCCGGAAGGCTCTAGTCTTGGCCTCTTCCTCATGTGTGACCCGGTCAGGCCCTATCTAGATGCCTCCCACATACGATTTTGCACGTTGAACTCTAAGCTTACGCGCCAGCTGCGACCCCACTTTGTCACCCTGTTCGTATCCCGCGCGTCTTAGCCTCAGCAGTGTATACTCCGCCCTATTATTGTAAATCGCCCTTAATTTACCCCTCACCGCCGTAAGTTGTCTCAGTAAAATGGGTGAGGGCGTAGCTTTGTGTCTGCCCTCCAACTCTTTGAGCTCTTCCTCTAGCGCTTCCCGTTCCAGCGCCTGTTGCCTCCTCAGTGACGCCTGCAGTTGAATGCACTTGACCCTCAACACCGCTTTGAACGCGTCCCACGTATTCTGATATGAGGTGTCCTCAGGTAGGTTGCCTTGAAAATATGCCTCTATGGTCTCTTTCAGCTCCGCCCTCCGCACCTGATCCCTCAAGACGGCCCCAGGGAAGTACCATCTGCTATGTCTGTGTCCCCTCCCTCCCCATTGTAACTCCAGGATAACCATCCCATGATCCGAGACCGATATGGGGAGAATTTGCGCTCCCGTCACCTTCCCCACCAATGCTTGACTTAAGAAAATATAGTCTATCCGAGTGTAAGTCCGATGGACATGGGAATAGAAAGTATAGTCTTTCGTTGTCCTGTGTAAGGCCCGCCACCCATCTCGGAGACCAAGGGAGTCGAAGCGCTCTTTGACTCGTGTTGGAAACACTGTCGTTCTTTCTCCTGTAATTTGGGAGCCATCTAGGTGTCCATCCCACAAGAAATTAAAGTCCCCCATCAATATGATTACACCTTCTGCAAAACTGCCGAGGGAATCCAACAGGCGCGTTGTGAACGCCGCCTGTCCAGTGTTCGGGGTGTATACTACCGCAATTGTACAGAGTTGGTCTTGTAGTCTCCCCTTGAGCATGATCCATCTCCCGTCCTTATCTCTATTCGTGTCCGCTACTTGAAAGGGGGTGGAACTATGGAACAGCACTGCCACCCCATTATGTTTTGTGTTGGCAGCTGAATGAAAAATCTGTGGGTATGCCCTATGTTTGAGCCGACCAGTGTCTTCCTTTTTAAGGTGCGTTTCCTGCAGGGCGACTACCTTGATCTGCCTGTCTATAATATACTTTAATACCTTCTGGCGTTTCTGGGGTGCGTTCAGCCCTTTCACGCTCCATGTAGCCCACGTCACCATCTTAAATGTTTATCCCCCTCCCCTCTCTGCTCATGTGTAGTCGGAAACCTCCCTTTCGACGTGTGTTGTTGGCTCCATCCGCCCCAGACTGCGGCGCCTGTCTGCCTCTGCCTCGACCTGTCCGCCCTTGATGCCTCACCTCCCCACAGATTGCCCCCTCTGTGTCGTCGTTGCATCCTGCCACCTCTGTCCCCAACCCCAAACCCGCTCCCCCCCACCCCCCCCGCTTCCGCCCCCCCCCCCCCCCAACCAAAGGAACCAGACCATGGAACACCTCACACCTTGAGTAGTTCCAGGGAAGGGAACCAAGACCCAGCCCCAACGGACTCCAGGCCCAACCCACTTGCTCCGCAACCGGCGGAAACATCAACATGTGTGCTAGATAGAAGGCAAATGAAAAACAAAAACCTCAGTGTCCAGTTAGAGACGGCCGCTCTTCTCAATGGTCCTGTCTCAGCCCCGTCGTCGTCCTCTTGGGACCGCTGCGGGGAGACCAGTGCTCTCCTGTCGGGAGACCCCTAGAGGTGCGACCTTCCTTCCTCCTGATGAATCTCTAGTCGCAGCTCCTCGGCTATTACTCACGATTGGGCCCTCCTCGCTGGCGAGGAGCCCGGCGCCATTGCTCACCCTGTGGTCTGGCCGTACCGGACGACTCTGGGACCTCGGCGTCCTCTGCCTCTGTGGGTAGGCCCAAAATGCGTAGACCCTCCTTCAGCTCTGTTATATGATGTCTTTTATTTTGCCGTTCAAAGCTGAGCCCGAAGGGATATGTCCATCTGTAGCGCACGTTTTCCTCTCGAAGCTTGCTGGTTACCGGGCGGAGCTGCCGGCGACGCACCAGAGTGGCTTGCGATAAATCTTGGTACAGAGAGCACCTGTATCCTTGGAACGAGACCTCCTTCTTTTTTGGCAGCTTCCAAGATGGCCTCCTTGACCGGAAAGGCATGCAACTTGGCCAGGATGTCCCTAGGTCTCCTGCGTTCTCCGTTAACCGGTGGTCCGACCGTGTGCACCCGTTCAAGCTTTATTTTCATGTTTGGCCGGTTCACCAACTCACCAAAGAGGCCGATAATGAACGCCTCCAGGTCCGTGTCTTCTGCGCCTTCTTCCAGGTCTCTCACCCGTATATTCTCTCTCCGGGAACGGTTCTCCATATCTTCCAGCTTCAGGGCTGACTGCGCCAGCTGTGTGTGAAGCTCTTTACATTCTGCTTGGGAGGCCAAGGAGGCTTTATCCAAGGCTTGCATCTTCTCCTCTACCTCCAGGACCCGGGATCCCACCGCATCCACATCTCGGCGCAAGTCGCCAAGCTTCTCCGTCAGGTCCCCACGTAGTTGGTCCAAGCTAGAGTGAAGGTCCCGTTTGAGCTCCCCGCAGAGGTCTTTTTTGAAGTCCCGTAGAGTGGCCACCAAGTCGTCTTTAGTTAAGGCCATACCGTCTCCTCCGCTCGTACCCCCCTCGTCGGTGGATCTGGACAGTGTCTGGAAGTACTGCGCCACGCGATTTTCCTGCGGCTTTGCTGTCTTCTTAATCCAGAGCGTGCGGGACGTCCTCCCTATCAGAGCGTCCGCCTTGTGCTTCAGTGATTCGTCCCTTCCAGCCTTATGTCCCTCCAGCGACTATGCACCTCCACATGACCTCCTGAGCCAGTTACCTGAAATTGGGAGCCTCCTTGCCTTTGTCGGTATGCTCTGCTGGTAGGTGCTCTGTTGTCAACCCGGGACCTGCTGGTTATCGGTTCCGACCACTTTCAGCTGCCCTCTCCACCTCCAGTTTCCTTCTGATCCAGGCGCACTATGGGGCCAGTGTTATTGTGTCTCCCTCGGCGCTCTGAAGCGTCTCACTCGGCCTCCATCTTAAGGTCAGGCACCGTGCCCCGAGTAAGCTTTACTGTTGAGTGCCCTTTGATTCACCGTCCCCTCTAACCTGCAGGTATTGCCGTCATGTAAATCGCGCCGAGTCCCGGTGACAAGCCGCCTCGTTTTGTGGTCTCTGTAGCGGCGGTGAACGAAGCCGCTCATAGAGGTTCCTCCGTTGTTTTCGCCCGGCGCGTGATCCCCGCTCTTATTTCCAGCCTTTCCATAGCCACTTCAATTCACAGGGTTGCCCCTGCCCAGCGCACCGCTCGACATGCCTCCAGTCGCTCTCCCTCGATTTTGTGGATCCACGCTCGGCGATCATTCGCGGCCGCGGCTGCCATTTTGTCCGCCCTCGGCGCTCGAGTCACAGCTCGATTTCGCGCGTTTCTGGGGTCTGAACAGCCTCACCACCGTGACATCTGCCTCTCGGAGCGTTCCGCGATCGCCTCGCGGGGTTTGCACCGCTCCAGAGCTCCCGCTTAGCCGCTCATGGAAGTCCGCGGGGCCGAAGCTGACTCGGTACACTACCAGTCAGCCATCTTACTTGGCCACGCCCCCCCCCCCTCTTATTTATTTTTTAATATAATTGTTCTAACAAATTTTCTGGCTCAGGGAAAGAAGCTCATTCAGGGCAGCCGTGGAAATGTCAGAAAACTGTATCCGGTTGAGGCTAAGCAGGTTTAACTTGTGTTCTTTGAGAAGAGTGTGTACGTTAAGGGAAATGTAGCCAAAAATGTTGATGAAACTAGTCATCAATTTTGATAAGGGCCCATGGTGAATAAATAGCCCGTGGTTGAAGGAACACTACTAGTGTTCAGGGATGTGGATTACCTATTGCTGAGGACATATTGTTTGGGTCAAGGACAACCGGTTTTCATGTTTATCTTCTTGACTGGACAAGAAGGCCCAATCCCTTCCAGCACAAACTCATCTACTACAACAGAGGATTGACTAGCAGGCAGGATAGGCATCTGCAGGTGTAAGATGTTCATAAATGTATGAATAGTTCATTAACATAGAGCCTTTACTATTCGAGAAAGCGCTGTAACCAAATTGGGTGTTCAGCTTCCATTACTGACAGTGGTTGCAGTATAAAGAAGTGCACATTTGCAAGTCTAACCGTTACAGGCACAATTAAATTAAGTGATTTGCTCAATAGTTAAACAATGTGTTCAAGTATAGAAGGTCTTACTACCTGTAAGTAGTCTCATTGATCCTCAGCTGGAAACTTAGACACAGGACCGCTTTGTGAAATTGAGTGAATGCTTGAATGTAAATTTGTCAGAGCAACTCAGACTTCCTCTGAAACAAAAGTTAAAGAGCTGATGCATACAATAAGAAGAATGATGTAACCTGTGCTAGTATGCATTCAGACCACCAGCTTAGTGAAAATACTTTGATCAAAACGCTCGCCTAAACAGAGCCTAGCCAGTCCATAACCAGGGCAGATGACTTTTCAACAAGTTTGATATAAATAAAGCCCATTTATGTTCAGAGTTTGGTCTAATTGAAAATGTGACCTAATTGGAGACTTTCTTGAGTCAATACTCTGAGGTAATGAGAGGCTATTATCAGAGCACTGATGAAATGAGAATAATGCTCACTTTTTTTAATTTGCACACCTCTAATAGCTGCTGTGTTGGCCCTTAATCTTGATAGAAATGTTGTTCTTAATTAACCCAAAAATATTCTCTTTTTCATCGCCAGTGTCTCGAGTCTGTGATAATAGTCCAGCAATTGGGTAGGCTTGCATATGCTTCTTGTTGTATCTGGGCCATGGGGGAATTTACATCCCCTGAAGTAGAGATAGCGGAATATCTATATATGGTCAATTTCATTGCTTCAACACAGCTTATAGCTGAACTGTATTTTATTGAGGACAGGTTTTATTTTAGGGAAATGAGATGGCAGGGCCTATGTCAAATGCCCAACATATTTAGCATTTTTCCTTGGGGTTATGGAGAAAATAAGTTACTTTGTAGTTACTAGGTACATGTATGGGATAATAACTACATTTCAGGTACTTTTATGTGTTTAAAGCTTATAGTACAAGTGTAGGCACTGCAAAACTTGTATGTTTACCTCGAATACAAAAGAGTATAACACTGCTAGTGGTTTTAAAAGGAAAATCAGTTGTTTTTATAATTGTGGGTCAGATCATTGTGTATATGTACTGATGTGCCCATGTCCGCTCATGTATGTGGGCAGTATTATTTTCCCTTACTCAAGCGCATTCTAGAACATCAAACAGCGATCACAAATTTAGATTTCTTTTACCCAGTTCCGATACATTTTACGATCACTACAATAGCGATGTTTCGAAATTGAGTTTTTTTTGCAGTAGACAGGGTAGCTGGCAGTCTAAGAGGGGGAAATAGAGTTAAACAGCTGAGACATTTGGAATCAAGATATATCCTGGATTTACAAACTAAGACCCGACCGGGCTGAACAGGGATGAAGAGATGGAGATGCATGTAGGATAGATGCTCAGTGGAAAATCCTCAGGTAAGATTTATCTTCAAACTTGTGTTGTAAGATGAGATATAGAGAGAAGCTGTAGATATAGCCTAAATCACTTGATATTAAGAGAAGGAGATGATGCTCGATTGAGGTCCGGTTATCCCAAGAGTAGGAGAAAAGAGAAGAATACTGAATAACTAGATGTGGAAAAAGAGGGATACATTCAAATGAAGTGATGTTCCATATGTAATTGACAATGTTTCTCTCTTCTTCCTCTGGTATTTTCTTGATGTATGTAAATACCATATGCGATATGGGCACTGACCCGATATGAGGGTAGAACGTACTGTTTGGACTAAGGTAACGAGAGCCAAAGTGGAAATCTATTATTGCTGCCTCATCTACACCAAAAGAGACTCATCACAATATATATTTTATTCAGAGCAATTGATGAATTATGAATGGAGATAAGTGGATTTTATAAATGACCAGTTGAATTTAATATTTAACCTATTTTCAATTATTTATTAATTCATATGTGGGTCCTTTTAGGCTAGCTTTTTCTATATTTAGATTCACATAAAATTGTCTTTGTGCATTTTATATTTGTGATTATTAGTTTTAAATGATTTTAACTTGATTCTTGAATTGCATATTTTATTGTGGAGATACTGAGGTCTCCAGGTGGAACAACCAGGAGAACAGTAGTATATTTTATATGTTCATGAATTGCTTTCTATTTATCTCAGGAGGTGGTGGGACTCACTCACTTTGAGAAAGGCTTGTGGAAGCCGAAACGCACCAGTGAGTTGGAACTGGCTGCTAAATAAAGGAAAATAAAGAGGTCCTTAATCTAGATAGAAATGTTGTTCTGGATTTCTTGTGGCTTTTTTCCTGGGGATATGAAGGAAATAAGTTACTTCGTAGTTAGTAGGTACATGTAATGTAATCCATATTTGTAAAGCACAAACATATCACCCCTTAAGGTTTCAAGGCGCTGGGGGCCATCGGGGAGATAAAGTGAGCTATTGTCCAGAGCCACATGATGCTGAGATAAGCTGCCACCAGCGCCGGAGATCAAGCTGTGATCCCGGCTCTCCATAGTCAGCCGCTCTGTCCGCTGCCCCACACCCCTCCACCTCTCCCTATGTACGGGATAATAACTAAATTTCAGGTCCTTTTATGTGTTTAAAGCTTATTGCCGAGGTGTTCATGCCTTCTTCATTGACTTAAGTCGTGACCTTCGTTGTGTCAAAAATGTTTACAGTGTAATTAGATTGTCTATAAAGTGGGATCAATGTTGAGCTTTGCTTCTTTGTGATCTATGATATGGATGAACAAGAGTAGTAATATGATGGTCTCTCTCCAACCTGATTTTCTACTTCCAGAATAGGAAATAGGTTGAAATAGTGGTCTATGTTGATGCTTTCTTTCCTGGCTGTTACCATCAGGCTCTTGGAATAATGTTTTTCCTGTCAAATACTGTACTAGTTTGATAAAGGGTTTCCGTCCTTTCAAGAACCCTTTTACATAGCTGTTTTCTCATGTCATCTAGTTACACCTGCTGTTCACCTTTTAACTTCTTTACCTAAATCCCTGTATTGCTAACTAACTATATATCACTTCACTTTGTTAGATTAAGGAGCGATTCAAGGTTTGGTCATCAGAGTGGGCTCAGGGTTATCCAAAGGGGTTATCTTAAAGTGTGACAAAGGCCAGTGATAAAAGGTTGTATGGGTCACATACCTTGTTTGGTGGCTTAAAAGTAAGTGAATTCCAGCTCTTTATTTCTGACTAAGAAAAATACATTTGGTCAAGATACCAGTGAAGAAGAAAATATGTATGGGTGTTTATTTTTCTTATCCTATTCCCTAAATGTCAGAATTGTTCATGTGGACAAGTACCAACAATGGCACCTGTAAAATCCAAGACTCCTAGCTGCAAATCTTGGCTATGCACATTTATGTTTGATTCTTTGTAGACAGGAGAAAACAAAGGAAATGGTTCTTGAAGGATAGCCACTATCAACATATGCAAAGTGGTTGTATTTAGGAAAAGTTTGGGAGCTCTGAAAATGTTCATGAACCATCTTGATATTCTTTGTAATATCTCTATTGCAGATGACAAAGAATGGCACAGTGGAGTGCGAAGAAGCCAATAATCTAACACTGGATGATATTTCAGATGATGATATTGATTTGGACAATACTGAAGTAGACGAGTACTTTTTTTTACAACCTCTGCCAACAAAGAAAAGAAGAGCGCTACTCAGAGCCTCTGGTGTGAAAAAGATTGACGTGGAAGAGAAACATGAGCTGCGAGCCATCCGCCTCTCAAGGGAGGATTGTGGGTGTGAATGCAGAATATTCTGTGACCCAGAATCGTGCACTTGTAGCCTTGGAGGCATAAAATGTCAGGTAAGACGCTGGATTACTATGTCTCCTGAAGTAGTGCATACATTTAAAGATTTTGACAATTATTTAAATATATATATCTTCCTCATTTCTAATCTCACCAATAGTGGCCCACCGAAGAGGGGCCACGCAGCCCAGTTCCCTTTTTTTTTTTTTTTTTTTTAAGGGTGGGCCCTGAGGGATGGGGTCCCCAGGGTCACACATTGCCTCAGGAGGGGGGGCCACACGGCTCCCCTCCCCCCAAAAAGCCCCAGGCTGACCAGGCCCCGTGGAATGGGGTCCCCGGGGCCAGAAATGGCCCAGGGAAGGGGGGCCACGCTGCCCCTTTCCCATTTAAAAAAAAAAAAAAAAAAAAGATAATATGCTGAGGTCCTGGGAGATGGGGTCCCCAGGGCCCAAAAATAATTAAGGGAAGGGAGGCCACACTGCACCTCCTTCCAAAAGAAAAAGGAAAGCCGGCATTGCGGGAGATTAAGTCCCCTTCATTCCTGAGGGTCCCTGGGGGCCAACTAGTCCACCAGCTACCTCCATTAAGCCCCACACAGTGGGATTGCTGAGAGGTGGTCCGAGGCCACGCCCCTTTTACACCACTATGCAAACGCGCCTCTTGACACACTGCTGGTGGGGCGATGAGGTCATCTTGTGTCCTGAGGACCTCAGGACACAAGTTGACTTTTCCCCGAGCAGCAGTGCCCCAGGAGCTGCGTTTGCAGTGTGTTGTAAAAAGGGTGTGTGGCCTTTGAGCACTCTAAGCAAGCCAGCTGTATGGAGCTTACTGGAGGTAACAGGAGGGCTAGTTGGCCCCCAGGTACCCTCAGGAGGAAAGGGGACTTCATCCCCCAACCAAGAGCGCACCAGGAGGTGTGTTTGCAGAGTGATGGAGAAAGGGGGCATGGCCTGTGTCCACCTCTCAGCAACCCCACTGTGTGGGGCTTACTTGAGGTAAGAGGTAGGCTAGTTGACCCCAAAGGACCCCCAGCAGCGAAGGGGACTTCAATCCCCACCCAAGAGCGCGCCAGGGAGCGTGTTTGTAGAGTGGTGGGCAAAGGGGGCATGGCCTGGTATGAGATTTTAGCAATCCTGCTGTGTGGGACTTACTTGAGGTAATTGGAGGGGTAGTTGGCCCCCAAGGATGTCCTTGGGGGCCAACTACCCCTCTTGTTACCTCCAGTAAGTCCCACACAATGGGATTGCTAAGATGTCTTCGGAGGCCAAAATGTGGGTGTTGAACTGGTACTAATGCTGCACAAACCCCTCTTCTTTCTGTGCCTCTCATGCCTCTTTCTGCTTTTCTTTTTCTTCTTTCTGCACCTTTCTTCCTCTTTCTTCACCTCACTGTCTTCTTTCTGCACCTCACTGTCTTCTTTCTGCACCTCACTGTCTTCTTTCTGCACCTCACTGTCTTATTTCTCCACTTCACTTGCCTCTTTCTGCACTTCTCTTGCCCCTTTCTGCACCTCACTTGCCTCTTTTAGCACCTCTGTTTCTTTTTTCTGCAGATCTCTTGCCTCTTTCTGCTCCTCCCTTGCCTTTTTCTGCACCTCCCTTACCTTTTTCTGCACCTCTCTTGCCTCTTTCGGCACCTCACTTGCCTCTTTCGGCACCTCACTTGCCTCTTTCGGCACCTCACTTGCCTCTTTCTGCACCTCACTTGCCTTTTTCTGCACCTCACTTGCCTTTTTCTGCACCTCTCTTGCCTCTTTCGGCACCTTACTTGACTCTTTCTGCACCTCACATGCCTCTTTCTGCACCTCTTTTCGCTCTTTCTACACCTCTCTTGTCTCCTTGTGCATTTCTCTTGCCTGTTTCTGCAGTTCCCTTTCCTCTTTCTGTACCTCTCTTGCCTCTTTCTGCACCTCACTTGCCTCTTTCTGCACCTCACACTCTTCCTTCTGCACTTCTCTTGTCTCTTTCTGCACTTCGCTTGCCTCTTTCTGCACTTCTCTTGCCTCTTTCTGCACTTCTCTTGCCTCTTTCTACACCCCCTCTTGCCTCTTTGTGCACCTCTGTTGGTTCTTTCTGTACCTCACTTGCCTCTTTCTGCACTTCTCTTGCTTCTTTCTTCACCTCAGTTGCTTCTTTCAGCAATTCTCTGGCCTCTTTCTGCACTTCTCTTGCTTGTTTCTGTACCTCTCTTGCGTCTTTCTGCACCTCTGTTGCCTCTTTCTGCACCCCTCTTCCTGCACCCTCTCCCCTCTTTCTGTACCCTCTCCCCTCTTTCTGTACCTCTCTTGCCTCTTTCTGCACCCCTGTTCCCTCTCTCTGCACCTAGCCTGCCGGTTTCTGCATCTCTCTTGCCTCTTTGTGTACCTCTGTTGCTTTTTTCTGCACTTCTCTTGCTCTTTCTGCACCCTTCGCGCCTAATTCAGCACCTCTGTTGCTTCTTTCTGCACTTCTCTTCTTTCTTTCTGCACCCCTCCTGCCTCCTTCTGCACACCTCTTGCCTGTTTTTGCACCGCTGTTGGTTATTTCTGCACTGCTATTGCCTCTTTCTGCACTTCTCTTCCTTCTTTGTACACCCCTGTTGCTTCTTTCAGCAATTCTCATGCCTCTTTCTGCACTTCTCTTCCTTCTTTGTACACCCCTGTTGCTTCTTTCAGCAATTCTCATGCCTCTTTCTGCACTTCTCTTCCTTCTTTCTGCACCCCTCTTGCCTCTTTCTGCATCCCTCATGCCTCTTTTTGCACCTCTGTTGGTTCTTTCTGCACTACTCTTGCTTCTTTCTGCACCTCACTTGCCTCTTTCTGCATTTCTCTTGTTTCTTTCTACACCTCTGTTGCTTCTTTCACCAATTCTCTTGCCTCTTTCTGCACTTTTCTTGCTTGTTTCTGCACCTCTCTTGTCTTTCTGCACCTCTCTTGTCTTTCTGCACCTTTGTTGCATCTTTCTGCACCTCACTTGCTTCTTTCTGCACCCCTCCTGCCTCTTTCTGCACTGATCTTGCTTCTTTCTACACCTCTCTTGCCTCTGTCTGCTCCTCTCTTGCCTCTTTCTGCTCCTCTCTTGCCTCTTTCTGCTTCTCTCTTGCCTGTTTGTGCATTTCTGTTGCCTATTTCTGCATTTCTGTTGCCTATTTCTGCACCCCTCTTGTCTCTTTCTGCACCCCTCTTGTCTCTTTCTGCACCTCTCTTGCCTCTTTCTGCACCTCTTGCATCTTTCTGCACCCTTTTCCTTTTTTTGCATCCCTCTTGCCTCTTTCTGTGGTTCTCTTGACATTTTCTGCACCTCTTTTTCCTCTTTCCGCACTTCTCTTGCGTCTTTCCACACCTCTGTTGCTTCTTTCAGCAATTCTATTGCCTCTTTCTGCACCTCTTTTGCTGGTTTCTACACCTCGCTTGCGTCTTTATGCACCTCTATTGCCTCTTTCTATACCTCATTTGCTTCTTTCTGCATCCCTCTTTTCTCTTTCTGCACCTCTGCCGTCTTTCTGCACCGCTGTTCAATCTTTCGGCACCTTTGCTGCCTGTTTCTGCACCTCTCTTGCCTCTTTCTGTACCTCTGTTGGTTCTTTTCGCACTTCTTTCTTTCTGCACACATCCTGCCGCTTTCTGCACCTCTCTTGTCTCTTTGTGCACCTCTCCTACCTTTTTCGGCACCCCTCTTGCCTCTTTTAGCACCTCTCTTGGTTCTTTCTGCACTGCTCTTATTTCTACACATCTGTTGCTTCTTTCAGCAATTCTCTTGCCTCTTTCTGCACTTCTCTTCCTTCTTTCTGCACCCCTCCTGCCTCTTTCTGTACCACTCTTGTATCTTTGTGAACCTCTTTCTGCACTCCTCTTGCCTCTTTTTGTACCTCTGTTGGTTCATTCTGCACAGCTCTTGCTTCTTTCTACACCTCTCTTGCCTCTTTGTGCACCTCTCTTGCCTCTTTCTGCACTTCTCTTGCTTCTTTCTGCACCCTTCTTCTCTATTTTTGCATCCATCTTTCTGCTGTTCTCTTGACATTTTCTGCACCGCTTTTGCCTCTTTCTGCACTTCTCTTGCTTCTTTCCACACCTCTCTTGCTTCTTTCAGCAATTCTATTGCCTCTTTTTGCACCTCTTTTGCTGGTTTTTACACCTCGCTTGCGACTTTATTCACTTCTATATTGCCTCTTTCTACACCTCATTTGCATCTTTCTGCACCCCTATTTTCTCTTTCTGCACCCCTCTTTTCTCTTTCTGCACCTCTCTTCCGTCTTTCTGCACTGCTGTTCCATCTTTCTGCACCTTTCCTGCCCGTTTCTGCACCTCTCTTGCCTCTTTCTGTACCTCTGTTGGTTCTTTGCGCACTTCTCTTTCTTTCTTTCTTTCTGCACCCCTCTTGCCGCTTTCTGTACCTCTCCTGCCTCTTTGTGCACCTCTCCTACCTTTTTCGGCACCCCTCTTGCCTCTTTTTGCTCCTCTGTTGGTTCTTTCTGCGCTGCTCTTGCTTCTTTCTGCACCTCTGTTGCTTCTTTCAGCAATTCTCTTGCCTCTTTCTGCACCTCTCTTGCCTCTTTCTGCACCCCTGTTCCCTCTTTCTGTACCTTTCCTGCCTGTTTCTGCAGTTCTCTTGCTCTTTCTGCACCCTTGGTGCCTCTTTCTGCACCTCTGTTGCACCTTTCTGAACTTCTCTTCCTTCTTTCTGCAACCCTCCTGCCTCTTTCTGTTCCTCTCTTGCCTCTTTGTGCACCTCTCCACTTTTTTCTACACCCCTCTTGCCGCTTTTTGCACCTCTGTGGCTTCTTTCTGTACTTCTCTTGCTTCTTTCTACACCTCTGTTGCTTCTTTCAGCAATTCTCTTGCCACTTTCTGCACTTCTCTTCCTTCTTTCTGCACCACTCCTGCCTCTTTCTACACCTGTGTTGCCTCTTTGTGCACCTCTCTTGCCTCTTTCTGCACTTCATTTGCTTCTTTCTGCACCTCTCTTGCCTGTTTCAGCACATCTGTTGCTTCTTTCTGCACTTCTCTTGCCTCTTTCTGCACCTCTGACTTAGAGGTAGTTTTAATCCCCCTGCCCTATTATGTACTAGGGCCTTACAGGGGAGCTCATGCCAATCACATGGGTACCCCAACCCATAGTGTACCCTAGTGTATGTAGGTGTTTTCACTGTATTCTAAGTGTCTTTCAGCATAGCACTGGCTCCGGGCCTGGTTAGACAGTCAGTTACCACCAGTACCAGTCAGCAAAACGTTGGATGACTTTACAACAAGGCCTCTTTCTGCACCTTTGTTGCCTCTTTCTGCATTTCTCTTACTTCTTTCTGCACTTTTCTTCCTCTCTCTGCACATATCCTACCTCGGTAGGCATAGTTAGAAATTAGCATTTAAAAAACCTTTGAAATTCACTGAAAAAAACACAGGTTGATGGGACATTTTAGTTAGTTGGACATTTTACTTGTACAAAACCAGAGAAATTCGGTTGTTATAGTTAGTTGAGCTAACTATAACTCGCACCCCCGCAATGCACTGCTGATATCTCAAATGACATTTCTGATGACATCATCCACGTGATAATCTGATGCACCTCCTCACACCCTAATATACTCTTTGATACATCCACTCTAAAATACAGACTACCATTTTTAAAACCATAGACACCATTACCAGTTACCACATACCCACTCACTGATTCCTAGGTCTACAAACACATTCACTCATTCACCCATACAGTCACTCATACATTCAGTCACTCATCAATCCAGCACTATCATATGCCCTCATACACCTATACAGACACTCACACACCACCACTCATCTATAGTTACTCACACACCTAGTCAGTCATGCAAACAATCAATCATACTCCCATTTACTCACCTATACAGTTATACACACACCACCTCACGTATTCATACAGATTCTAACACATACTTAGTCTCTTATACAAGCACTGATACAAGCACACATCCATACAGCCACTCTCACAATCGCTCACTCTCACATATAGCCATTTATATACTCCAACACTCACATATACTGCTTTTCACATATGTAGTTACTCACACATGTACCACTGAGACATCCATTCACTCACCAACAGACCCATACACACACTCACCCACCCTTCACAGATGCACTCTTGAACCCATATACCCAGTGAATCACCCACCCACACATCTATGCACAGAGTCACACACCCCACCCACCCAGCCACACAGACACTCAGGCACCCATACAGATACTCAGACAACCAATCAATAACCCATATAGACAGTCATGTAGCTACTCACCAACTAACAGACTGATACAGACATTCACACAGTTTAGTCACTAACCCATGCATTCAGTAGGACACAATCACTCACCTATACAGTCAGTCACGCACCTACTAAATCATCCACTCAGACACTTATACACCCACTCATTGTTCAATGCACCTTGGCATATATATATAATATTTAAACTTTACAGAAACAGAGTCCATGGATGATCAAATCAGTGATGTCACTGACCATGTCATGAATGATGTAATATGTGACGTCCTCAGCAGTACATTGCGGGGGCGCGAGTTATAGTTAGCTCAACTAACTATAACAATCGAATTTCTCTGGTTTTGTACGAGTAAAATGTCCAACCAACTAGAACGTCCCTGAAACCTGTGGTTTTTTCAGTGAATATATATATATATATATCAATGTAACTCCGACTGCCACTCTAATTGCCGCAAGGAGCACGGACCACAGGTAAGGTGCAGATTTTTATTTTAATCACATTTGTCCATCGTAGCGTTTAGCAGCATTACGCGTTTCGGCACCCGGAAGTGCCTTGATCACATGATGCGCAAGTACCAGATGTAACCTGTTTTATACACCAGCATTTTTTTCTCCTATCACATTTGCATAGTTTTTTTCACCGTTTTTTTCAACTCTTTTTCGCTTACTTCTATGTTGTTAGCCCTTAAAGTGACAAGTGCTCAGTGCATATTTTCGCATAGACATAGACAAAATATTTTGGCTGTTGTTACAAGTGTGCAAAATATATAGATTAGAATATCTTTTGACATGATAGCGTTTCAGTTATATTGGTATAAATACATAAAACTTTTATACATGGCAATTGGCATAATATATTAAAATAATATATTAAAAGCAATATTCATGGCATCCAGATTTAAATATCTTTTTTTGCAATGCTTTGATGTAGAGCTTACAATCATATAATTTTGCATTCATTGTGCCAACAATTTTGTTTATTTAAAAACCATGCTAAAATATTTAAATACCCAAATATATAAATATCCTACTAAAATCCTAAGAAGTTGCCTAAAAAAGTGTATAAAAAATGTGTAAAGTGTTTACAAAAAGGTTTATATAAAATGATATGTGTAATACAAGCATTTGGTATTTATCTAAAAGAAAAAAGGGGGAGGGGAGGGGGAATAGGACTATTGCCCCTGCAGCTTTATATTATAGGTTAACAGTTCTAAATTACCCAAATATTAACCCTAATCTCAAAATTAATATTAACATTTCTGGGCGTTTAAGTTGGGTAAAAGAAGCTGAAATCTTGATTTTAAAGGCATGTATAAGAGTTCCTCTGTGACGTTTAAGCCTCCAGGTTGTTTGCTGTCTAGATCTAAGATATATCTAGTTTCCAACCTTCTGATTGCTTTTTCCCTATCTCCTCCTCTTTTGTATGGAGGGATGGCATAGATTAGAAAGTATTTCAATTCCTTGGGGTCTGCGTTATGTTTTTCTGAGAAATGTCTCGCCTCTGGATAAGTTGTATCTTTGTTTTTAATGGCCCTGATATGTTGAAGTATGCGTTTGTGTCCCTGTAAGATTGTACTTCCCACATATTTAAGGGAACAGGGACATTCCAACACATATATCACAAAATCAGATTTGCAGGTCAGTGCTTTTTCAATGGTTCTTTCTTCTGAACTGAAGGGAGTAGTGTAGGATGATTTATTTACTGCGTGTTGACATGCCTTGCATGTTTTACAACTGATAAATACTTTCCTTTGTGATAGCCAGGTATTTTTTGGTTGAGTATAAGGATCATTCTTGACCAGGACATCCCTCATTGAGATAGATCTAGTGTAGGTTATGGATGCCTGTTTGGGAAGAGTATGGCCAATAACGGGATCATCAAGAATTAATGGCCAATTTTTTCTAATGATCTTTTTCAATTGTTTATCCTGTTTACTGTATCTGAGGATAAATCTGAACATAGGAGGTTGTAAAGCTTGTTCTTTCTTTTTGTTAACTCCTCCTATTAAGTCCACCCTGCTTTGCTCCATACTTTTAGTAATGGCCTGGTCAATAACTTTGTTAGAATATCCTCTGGATCTAAATCTGCTAGCACAAGCTTGTTGTGCTTCTATAAGTTCCTCTTCTAAGCTGCAAATCCTTCTTAAACGCATTATTTCCCCATAAGGGATACTTTGAATAAGAGGTTGCGGGTGGAAACTGCTGGCATGCAGAATTGAGTTGCCAGCCGTGGGTTTTCTGTGCAACTTAGTTTCCAATTTAACTGCCTGGACATAAATTTCTACATCTAAAAAATGTATGGAAGTGGAACTAATATTAGATGTAAAATGCAGATTAAGATCATTTGTATTTAACTCCGTAATAAAATGTTCAGCTTCCTGCTTATTGCCATGCCAAATTAAAAACAAATCATCGATGTAACGTAGCCAACATTTAACGTTAGTTTGAAAAACTGCAGTGTGTTGTTTTAAAAGTACCAGCTCCTCCCACCAGCCCATGTGCAAGCAAGCATAGCTGGGGGAGAAGCGGGCTCCCATAGCTACTCCGCGTTGTTGTTTATACAGCGAAATCTGAAACAAAAAGATATTATGGTGTAGACAAAACTCAACCATATTGAGCAGCATTTTGTTGTGTTCAAATAGCTCCAATGTTCTTTTTCCCAAAAAGTATTGGAGAGCTCTCATGCCATCTTGATTATTGATCGATGTATATAAAGATGTTACATCCAGCGTTATTAGCAAAAAGTCATGTTGCCAATTTATATGTTTAAGTTTATGGAGGAAGTCGCTAGTGTCTCTAACATAGGATGGCAAGCACTGTACTATGTCTTGGAGAAAATAATCTACATATTGGGAAGTCTTCTCAAGAATATATATATATATATATATATATATATATATATATATATATATATATATATATATATATATATATATATATATATATATATATTCACTGAAAAAACCATAGGTTTCACACATGTTATAGTTAGCTGGACATTTTACTGATAAAAAACCAATGAAATTCCCCCGTTATAATTACTGTAGGCAACTATAACTCACGCGACCGCAATCCTCTGCTGATGCTAATACTGTATTTAGACACTTATTTGCCCATGTCTTCTTCCATTAAATTTTAGCTATACATATATTACAAATATTTTTTTTTCATAAAGACACATATGTCATCAGCAGAGGATTACGGTCGCGTGAGTTATAGTTGCCTACAGTAACTATAACGGGGGAATTTCATTGGTTTTTTATCAGTAAAATGTCCAGCTAACTATAACATGTGTGAAACCTATGGTTTTTTCAGTGAATTTGCAAGGTTCTTTAAATGCTAATTCCTAACTATAACGTGTGTGAAACCTATGGTTTTTTCAGTGAATTTGTACGTTTTTTTAAATGCTAAGTTACTTTACGCCATTTGTGGCGTGCGCGCCCACTTAACGCAGTTCGTTCCGTGCTTCGCGCACCGCGTGCCCACGTTACGCTAGATGGGCCATGAACGCACGATGCGCTTCGCGCACCGTGCGCACATGGAGGACATATGATGAGCATCGTTGTGACAGGTAAAATATATGTTTTGTTTAGACCTATTAAGCCATGCACATAAGGTGCCTTTCAGGCTCCTTTTGCACACGGGGTGAGGAGAATGTGGATATTTTTTTTATTATTATTATTTCTTACCGTACGCGTACGGTAAGCGTAATCGGCGAAATTTTCGAAAAAATTAAAATTGCCTTTTTTCACTTAGGGGATCGTTGGGGACTCCCTCGACATGGCTAGGTGCTTGGGAGCTGTGTAAACAGCCCCTTTACATGTTTTTGCACTTGGTTTTTCAACCCCCTGTCAGAGTGCGAGAGAGAAAATGGCGGCCGCCGCTTCCTGGTTTCGACCGATTCGAATGTTTACTAAGGTCTAAGGGCCAATCAGAATCGCGCACGCCACCGTACGCGTACGGTAAGTGCACCGTAAGCGCACCGTACGCTGGCTCAGATATATATATTGATTTAAAGGCTATTTTCTCAGAATCTACTGAACAGATTTACACCAAACCTACAAAAGGCACTTCCTTGACCTGAGGACTACCTCTCTGCCAAATTTCAAGTAATTCTGTTCAGCCGTTCGGGCTGTAGCTGTGTCTAAAGGTCCTATGGAAAAATGCATGGGAAAAACGCGTTTTGGGACCCCCCTTTTATCTCAGCCCCCGCTTGACGAATCCCCCCCGAGACTTTCAGGGTAGGAGCGGAGCGTAGCGCCCCACCTATTTTGAAAAATTCGCGAGGATTCGTCAACCGGCGCCAAAGTTATTCAAAATAGAATGTTGCGGATTTCCTATGGAAACGTGGTCCTAACTATAACTACCTACTGGCGACCGCCAGTAGGTAATATATATATATATATATATATATATATATCATGCAGTGGTGTAAGAAAACCATATTATACAGGAAACCGTGACATATGTAGAGCTTTACCATTGCCGAATCTACCAGTATTATGCGCCATGAAAGACCACATTATGCAGTTAGTTTATCTAAATTATGTAGAAAAAAGGAAATGAAGCAGCACTTTCCCTGACAGTAATATTTACCTCCTTTTCAGCTAAAAACATTCTGTTTGAAATCTGCAAATTATATAGCAAATAAGGTAAATCCATAACTATACAGTAAATGCTGCAGCCACATCATTCTACTGGCCCTCACTATTGTCCATTGTTTCTGTAACAATTTATTCATGAATCGTAAACAAAACCTAAACATTCTAATTCCAGTCTGTACCTATTTTTGGCTTCTTTTTGGATTAAACCGGTTTTCTTTCAACCTAACTACTCCACAATAAACGTGTTATATGAAACATACATACTAGGTAACGTAATAAGAGACTCTTTTGCCATCTCAGGCTGCTGGTGACATTTAAAAACCATTTAGCCTCTGGCCTTGTTGTCTGATATCACCAGAGCCCCTCAATGGCAATATTGGATCATATTAAGTTGTTACCCTTTGTGTCCTTCGGTCATGCACAGTAAGGTTTGGTCACAAGGCTTGGCCTGTAGACAGGCCCCACAAGCAACCAGCCGTGAGCAGCCAACCACAGTATGGAAGGCCATTGGTCATGTGCAGCAGGCCCAGTGACCAACCCAACACTGACTGTCAGCCCCTGCTGTACCAGATAGTGGCCACTGGGCCCAAAAGACTTCTTTTCTTGCTCCTGCTATTGTTTCTATGGGCATACATTCCATAGTCATTGCTATCTTCTGAATCATCGTCACTATGTAGGATTTCAGAAGCCACATATATGGACTGGTGAAACCATCTCATTCAAACATTAGCTATGTACTGCCTCCTCACATTATTTAATTAAACACAGTCACATTTTATTTATAAGAAAATGCAAAAACATTTGGCGGGAGATTAATGTACAACAACTTTAAAAGCCAGTTATTTCTATTAGTTTTAAAACTTTTTGGGAAGTAAGATCATTTATCTTACTAGTTTCAAGTTTTCAAGTTTCAAAAACTTTATTCGATCATTAATTAATAATCATAAAAGTACATACATACATAGATATTAAAACATGAGGATTCAGCAGGTTATAAGATAGACACATGTTTAAAAAAGACTGCTTTTCCTCAGTCATATCGATTTTAAAATATATACAGCAGTAAAAAAACAGATGTCCTGTGAGTTAAGGCCAAATAAAAGCCCCATGGCCGAAACAATATTGGATACATTATATTTTCTAAAAAGCGGTTTCAGATATACTTTTCGAAGATAGAGATAGAGAGGGCATAGCAATAAAAAATGTTCCGTACTTTGCTTTGTAATCCCATCGCACGGACAGGGGGCAGTAGTATAAGTCTTCATTACAGGGTACGCAACAAGCAAATGAACAATCCCCATCCGTAATCTTGTCAATACATATTGGTGGGATCGGATGGTAACCAATTTAAGGTATCCTGGGAGCCCCATTTCTTCCTTAATATATCTGTCATAAAAAACATGTGAGGAGAACTCAGCAGTAGCTACGTTACGCTTTACCATGCTAACCCTCAGAAATTCATGTTTAATCTCGCTCTTCGAGATATCTAAAACACAAGAAGGGTTATCACACACCGTAACATTAAAAACATCATTAAATGTTCGGATAATATAATTAAGCCAGGGGATGCGAGAACAGTTGTCCATGTAAAGACAGTCTAAAATTATCTTTCTTGTGAAACCAGTCTGTTCCTTGGACCATATAGATCTCCATACTAACAGGGGTCTTAGTCTGATCAAGTCAGATAGATGTTCTAGACCAGCCTCCTGATGGATCAGCTTTGTTGAGGAAGAAGACGGTAAACAAAGGAGTTTTTTGACAAATTTGTTTTCCTCAACCTGGAGCGTGTTGTTATTACAATGGCCCCACACTCCTGAACCATATAGGGCCAGAGCAACACATTTATGGCGATATAAGTACAACATATCTGGTATCCGTCTTGAGCCTAGCTTGGATGCAAATCTAAATAAGCCAAAAGAACACTTGGCCATTTTGGCTCTTACATTAATCATTTCGGGAGTCCACATCCCCCGACTATTAAAAGTGATACCCAAATAACAAAATTTGTCCACCACTTTTATAGTTTGGTCCATAACTGTAAAAGGTCTTAGGTTCTTAATTTTCTTCCCACAGGGCATTATAAAAGTTTTTGAATTATTAATTTTTAATTTTCTCCCCTTAATAAAATCAGCAAATTTATTCATAAGTTTTTGCAACCCTAAGGGGGTTTGTGAGAGCAGAACCGCGTCATCCGCATAGAGCAATATTGGGATGGACAAACCTCCAGCAGTCGGTGCGTCTGCATTGGTGGTCCGTAGTTCCGACTCAATTGCGTTAATAAAAAGGGAGAAAAGGAGAGGTGCACGGACGCATCCCTGCCTAATTCCAGATCCTATTTTAACACTAGAAGTACACTCCCCCGATTGCCCGTATCGAATCTTAGCTGTCAGGTTCCTATAAAGTTGGGCCAAGAAATAGATAATATCTTGAGGGGCACCCATGTCCAACAAGGTTGACCACAGAAGACCATGGTCAACCAAGTCAAAGGCACTGGACAGGTCGGCAAAGCAAAGAAACAACGAGCCTTGCTTGGCTCGTGTATATTTGCATATAATAAGGTCTAGATTAATGCACTGTTCTATAGTGCCTAACCCCTTGCGAAATCCATACTGAGAATCTGCAAGGATCCAATTTCCTTCTACCCATTCCTCCAAACGACTCAATAAAACCCTACTCATAATTTTTAGGGAAGCAGTAAGGAGAGAGATCGGGCGATAGTTTTTTGCCTCACCCCTCTCCCCTTTTTTATACACCGGGATGATAGTTGATTCTCCCCAGGTTTGTGGGGCCGCAATCGTGGCAGCAGCATTAAAAACCTTTGTTAACAATGGGCTCCAGATGGAAATCTCGGCTTTATAAAGGTCCACGGGTACCCCGTCAGGGCCCGGCGCCTTTCCCCCCTTACTGGCCCGGATGGCAGCATCCACCTCTAAGACTGTAATATTGAGAGGTATGGGGATATAAGCCAAGGTTTCCCTATCCCCCCCTACCGCTAGTCCTTCGGGGTTAAAAATACTGGTAAAATGAGACACCCATTGTTCCTCAGATACCTGGGCTGACATTACCGGAACTTCTTCGTTTTGGAGGAAGGGACTATTGACAGTGGACCAGAAAAGCTTGGTATCCTTAAGATCCACTGCCTTAGTCAGGTTATTCCAGGCCTCTTCCCTTAGTTCCTGTTTCCTATCCCTCAGGTGTATTAAGTATTCCCTTCTAAGGGTTTTAACTGCTTCCTTATCTCTGGGTTTATCCTTAAGAGCAGCTTTGAGTCTTTGTAAGGATTTGGTACATTCCCTATTAAACCATCCCCCATTAGTCCTAGGGCCCTTTGGTTTTCTTCCAGTTAAGATTTCTGCAATATTTTTATTAATAATGTCGAAACTAACTAGAATATCATCATTATCCTTTTCGGGTTCGAGACAGCATTCTACCTCATCTATACAAGCAGACACAATGGTACACAGTAAATGTTCCTCGTTTTGCCTACCCCATTTAATTCTAGGGCCATTGGGTCTATGTGGGACTATATCTGTCACTTCACCATGTAACACCTTTACTTTGTCCCCCCACAAGGAGAGATACATTGTTAAACAATTATGATCACTTAGGGCTGGGTCTACTATTACGGGTAAGGAACACAAGGCTATAATACTGGAGGAGACAATGAGGTAATCGATAACCGTGGCACAATTCCTTCCTGTAAAGGTTGGTACCGAATTACCCTCACTGTCTGCGCCAGGTAACATAATACATAAATCCATTCTAAGCATAAGAGTATTAAGGGAATCCCCATAAGCCGAATGTATAAAGTGGGTCTGGACTTCCCCCACCTCATCCCCATACCCACATACCCTATTGCCACTAAATGGGCACATGTGAATGTTAAAATCTCCGCCCCACAAAATATCAGGAGCCACATCACTACGCCCAAGTAACCTTTCCACCTCCGCCTCAAGTTCATCAACCATATCTGTTTTTGAGTGGTTAAAGGCATTGTTGTAGTGGTTTATAACTAGAACATTTCGCCCATTTCTGTTTTGTAACCACAACAACTGAGAATGCAGGCCGACGGTCCGGTGGATTTTTACTCGGACCGGTAGCCTCACAGAAAGCAATATCACCATTCCACCACTAGCTCTCCCCATGTTGGATGGCTGGGCGTGGCAGTTATAAGCAGCATACCCATCAAGATAGACATCTTCGGCCGCCCAAGTCTCCTGGAGACACAAGATATCAAATTGGGTTATAAATTCTAACCATCCTAGACAATCTATCTTGTTATTCCACCCAGCGATATTCCAACTCGCCATCTTATATCCCCGTTCTGTTAGACTGACAACCTCAATGGATGGTGGGGGTAAGGTGTGGACATGGGTTTCTTCCCCTGGCATGGGGTCTTCAGATAGTAAGGTCGGGCTTGTGCTTCCATTGGCCGAGGTAGGAGCAACAGAGTTACAATAAGGCTGGGCAGAATTAGGTGTATTCCCCCTAAAACTACATGTAGCATTATACCCATTGGGTGAGTTAATATCAGTTGGACCTATTTCCTCCGTGCCCACACCCGTGTCACCCCCTGTGTCTCCATAGAATTCCTTCTCCCCCTCCCCTGTGGCTCGATGGCATCAATCGCAGTCTTCCAGGCCACTCAACACCTCAAACCTGTTGGTGGTATTTAGGGGTGTAAAAGGTTTGAGATGATCCATTCTCCTGTGTGTTCGGGGGTTATACCTTGGACCTATAATATTCCACCCATACAGATCTACAGCTATGGGTTTTTGCTTATCGCTAAATATAGGGCCGTTATTGTAGACAGGTGGACAATATGGGTTTGGGAGCATTTGCCTCAGTAACGGGGGCGGAGGGGCTCGCCGTGATAGATGATTTGATGGGAACACCACTGAGCGAGGATAAAAATATGTTAGGGGACGGGGGGTAATAGGTTTACTACCGTGGTCTGAAGGCCAGTTAAGTATAAAATGGACGGCATTCTGATCTCTAAAATTAATGACCACTATGTCTCCCTCAATGTCTTTGGATCTTCCTCCCAGCCATGGAAGGCGGCGAACATGTATAATTTCTCCATTGATATTGTTTGCAATCGGTCTATGTAGACTTAACCAATGTGATATTTTATTTTTCAACTGGGCGAAGTCCTCCCGTTTATTCTTCCCCAGTTCTGGTACCCCAGTAAGGACTACTACATACGGTACAGCTTCTGGTGGAAGTTCTGGGAGGGGACCCTTGTTATAGTAATCTCGAGTCAGCCGCTCATTTCCTCTCTCTCTCATTATATTCTCTGGGACTTGACCAATATTATTCCGCTGTCCATTAGACGTTACAGCCTGTAATAATGTGGGTTTACTATTAGGTCCATCAGGATTACTCCCTGATGTACTTCCACTCGTGTTAGTTGAAGGTTGAGGCTGAATGGTAGTCTGATCAAGAGTAGGTATAGTAATTATAGCAGAAACACCTGATGAAGAGGGTACCATTGGGGCTTGTATAGGGGGGTTAAATGACACCTTATTAATTACAGTCTTGTTCCCCAGTTCATGTTCTATCTTCCCAAGTCTAACTTCTAGTTTACTAAGTCTATCTATGATAGCCAGAGAATAAGTCCTCATTATAGACTCTATGCTATCAATCAAGGCTCTGTCTAAGGGTTCCTGTAACGTCACCACCGTTCGAGGGCTATCGGCGGTGGAGATGACAGGGTCAGTAAGGGGAGTAACACATGGATGCGTTGGTGATATAACTATCCTTCCTTCATCTGTTACTTTAACCAGTCCTCCTCTGGTACTGTCATTCTTTTTAATGCCAAAATCTGCATGATTGATTTTCCTCTTTGGAGGGTTATTTTTACGCCTTTTTGTCGGAGGGGGACCATGGATTTTAACTGGCATGACTTTTCTTACCCTACTATTAACCTCTATTGTTTGTTTAGGGATAGGGGTGATTTGTGCTTTAGTTATAACAATAGGTTTAGTTATACAGGGAGTAGTAACAGTGGTTGACAGATTACTAGTAGTGCCTAAAGAGCCAGAATCGCTCGTAGATGTTCCCTCTCTAAATATTAGAGGGATACTGTCCTGCGAGGGGGTACAAATATCCCCCGTAGTGCTCGTTAGCGCTGGTGACACCGGGATGGGTCTATTCTTTAGACTTTCAATCGACCGTCGTCGTTCAGCCCGCAGTTCTTCAAGGGTGGGGGGGGTTTGAGTATCCAAGAGGGTTTTCTTGAAGTACTTATCTAATTTCCCATTTACCAAACCCACCGACTTCGCAGGGCCAGGTAACTCCGGGGTTAAAATTTCAATAGACATAATGGTTATATAATGAGCCCCCCCAAACACTTACACAATAGTTCTATGTTGATCGGTATTCGGGCAGGGGTTCTGGCCCAGTCCAGTCTCTGTGGGTCTATGAGGGTCTTAGAGGGTCCGCCCTTAGTCCGGGCTTTGTCCCGGGTGATGTCCCGCACGCGCGTCCCGCAGTCGCGTGATATCCTCTGGTCTTATGCTGTCCGTGGATAGAGGGGGCGGAGACACGGGAAGAGGCGGCAGGTGTGCTGGCTGGAACACGCACAGCCTGCTGGGCCTCGCAGTCCCGTCCTCCTGCACAGCAGCACCCCCCACAATCAGCAATGCCCAACGGGGCTCCCAGCACACAGGACCAGTTAAAATATTGCCCAGCGAGGCTCCCAGAGGCAGGCAGCAAAACGGGTCAAGGACTCCTTCACGAGCGGCACCCGCGAAGCGGGGGCTGCGAGGAGTTTTCTGCAGTCAGCAGGGGGCGGAGACACGGGAAGAGGCGGCAGGTGTGCTGGCTGGAACACGCACAGCCTGCTGGGCCTCGCAGTCCCGTCCTCCTGCACAGCAGCACCCCCCACAATCAGCAATGCCCAACGGGGCTCCCAGCACACAGGACCAGTTAAAATATTGCCCAGCGAGGCTCCCAGAGGCAGGCAGCAAAACGGGTCAAGGACTCCTTCACGAGCTATATCTTACTATAAAAGCATACACTACAAAAGTAAAAGGGACCAACACAAGATTCAACACAACATTTCCAGACTATACTAGATCGGCTATAGCATTTAAAGAACACTTAAATACATTTTGATACAAATTGATGATACAAGCTGTTCCTACATGGTAGACTAGTAGTTTTTCCTGCTGCTGGTAGTTCCGAATTAAAACTTTTATTCCCTGTGAAAAACGTTTCCCAATTCTGCTACGTAAATTCTGTAAACCTATTGTGGAAGGATAGGTTTCTGAGGCCAACAAAGCTAATGTATTGTACTATCTTGATATTAATATTTTCAGTTTGTGAAATAAGTTATGAGACCCTGACGTGTTTTAACACAAATGATCTAAAACGCTCCGGTCCGGTTTCACAAAGCCATTACAGCCGTAAACCTAAAAGCCCAATATGACTCCAGTTACACCTGAAAGCTATCCACAACAGTATACACAATTTCAGGTTTAAATGGTTTTACTACCCTGTAATTATCCGGCGCAATTGCGTACATTTATGCAGTAGTAAAGCCCACACAAGGAATTAGAAGTGAGAGGATCAAGGCATAGTGTGCCTTGAGAGTTTGTGTTGTGTAAATGTACATAAACTTGTGAGTTTGTTGCTATTCACAAACTCCTCTCCGACAGCTTCCTACCCTGGAATGGGATCAGG
This sequence comes from Triturus cristatus, assembly GCF_964204655.1. Lineage (NCBI taxonomy): Eukaryota > Metazoa > Chordata > Amphibia > Caudata > Salamandridae > Triturus > Triturus cristatus. Next base: position 890,442,637 of record NC_140583.1, on the reverse strand, counting down.
ACACCCCCAGACCTCGTAAGGAGTTAGCGAATGGGGATTTCTCCACAGGGAACATGTTTTCCCAGTGGAGAAAAAAGAAAACCATCATTGAGCAATTCGGTATGTCTGGTCTTGGCAAACTGGTGAGATGATCAGATTTTTCTTCCTATCTTTAATTTATTCTAAGTGTGTGCCACAAAAATAAAACGTATACACGACAAAAATGAAAGAACCACTGCCTAAAATGGTGGCCACATGCCTACAATAATAATTATATATATTTTTTTAAATGACCATCAAATCCACTCTTGCTAGAACAGCACTGCTGCTTCTTAGTAGGATTGTCTATTCAGGTCAGGTCCAGAAATCCGCCTTGTGTTCAGTGCACATCACAGGGCAATGTGAAAATGTAGCATTGGCTTTGAATCGCAGTAAGCTGAAGGCCTGGGTTAAAAACACAGGATGACTAAGTTGTCCATGCTGTGTGCAATAGTGGGCGATAAATGAGAGGGTTGACCTAAAGCCCCACTATGTAAATATGTATGTATTTTTTTTTGATTTACATGAAGGTGCCATGAGCCCTGCAATTGCCTTTAGGCCAGACCTAAAAATTGTGCACTTTGATAGAAGACTGTATCTGTCAAATGAGGAATTGTGAACTGCGTTTAACTGTATTGGGTAATAGCAGATGACACATGGCATTCTTAGTTGTTTATCTGGAAAGCTACGATTGACACAATTTTGCAGGAATGCTGCTGGAGAGGTTTGTGAATTTCCACAAGTGGTACATTTACACCTTTCTCTAGCCACACTTCTACTGCTGTAAATGTTTGACGTGTCTTGGTGAAGCGCGCCCTTTGTGTTCATTTGTAGAACCCGTTTGAGTCGCTCTGACCAAATGTATTACAATTTAGTTGTCAACAGAGCCCTGACAATGACCCTTTGAGTGATATTTGACTACTGTTAGAACTGACTGCTGAAGGCCAGAAATATCAATTTGTCCCATGTGCAGCAGATATATATCCTAGTCAGGAAGCTTCGTAGCTTTCGCAGTCTTCGTATGCTTTGTGTGTATTCCAACTGTTACTTTCTTCACATTTCATAGCTTTACATTCTGTGTTGCTACGAAAGTCAGTGGCCGCCGGCACGGATCAGATGTAGGGGGGCGGAAGGGGGATGTGGGAGGTAGGAGAAAGGTCGGGGGAGGACATGGGGAAGCAGCTATTTAAAAAAAAAAAAAAAACTTACTTTTCGCCATTTCCTTGCTGCGTCTCTCCTCTTTATTCCTTCCTTCGCTCGGCCATAGGAAGCACATCTTGGCTCCCAGTCAGCCAATCACAACGCTGCCTTAGCAGCGTTGTGATTGGTCTGGGTGCCGTGTTTCGATGCTCAGACGCTGACTGGAAGCCTGTGCATGTTCTCCACTAGGCTGTAATGCAGACTGCATGGAGTACATGCGAAGTGCGCAAGACTGTTTTGGGCGGCCCAAGAGGGCCTTCCAAGCAGTCATTGCGCACTTCAGGAGGGTAGTACCCAGTGGTGGCTCCTTCGCTAAGTTGGCCCAGTCAGCCAATCACAACGCTGCCTTAGCAGCGTTGTGATTGGTCTGGGTGCCGTGTTTCGATGCTCAGACGCTGACTGGAAGCCTGTGCATGTTCTCCACTAGGCTGTAATGCAGACTGCATGGAGTACATGCGAAGTGCGCAAGACTGTTTTGGGCGGCCCAAGAGGGCCTTCCAAGCAGTCATTGCGCACTTCAGGAGGGTACTACCCAGTGGTGGCTCCTTCGCTAAGTTGGCCCAGTCAGCCAATCACAACGCTGCCTTAGCAGCGTTGTGATTGGTCTGGGTGCCGTGTTTCGATGCTCAGACGCTGACTGGAAGCCTGTGCATGTTCTCCACTAGGCTGTAATGCAGACTGCATGGAGTACATGCGAAGTGCGCAAGACTGTTTTGGGCGGCCCAAGAGGGCCTTCCAGCAGTCATTGCGCACTTTAGGAGGGTACTACCCAGTGGTGGCTCCTTCGCTAAGTTGGTGCGTCGCCCCACTGCTTTTGGCAGTGAAACACAGAGAAAATAAAATGATAACTCACGTTATCATTTTATTTTCTCCTGCTTCCGCCCACAGCTTTGCATGAGGGGGCAGGGGAGGAGTGGTAGCACCCTCCTAAATTTCGAAATGACTGCTCTCTCAGGCCACCTAAAATAAACTTGCGCACTTCTCCTGTTTTCCATGGAGGCTACATTACAGCCTATGTGGAGAACATGCCCAGGCCTCCAGTCAGCGTCTGAGAGCGAAACGCCTCTCTCATAGCAATCACAACACTGCTAATGCAGTTTTGTGATTGGCTGACTGGGAGCCTGGGTGTGCTTCCTGTGGCCAAGTGAGGGAAGGACTACGGAGGAGAGACGCTTCGAGGAAGTGGCTCCCGCCCCCCTAATACGATCCATTCCAGCCGCCGCTTGTGCTACCACTCCTCCCCTGCCCCCTCATGCACAGTTGTGGGCGGAAGTAGGAGAAAATAAAATGATAACGTGTTATCATTTTATTTTCTCTGTTTCACTGCAAAAAAGCAGTGGGGTGATGCTCCTCCGCCTTAGCGGAAGAGCTGCCACTGCCAAAAGTGACCGTTTAAACTACTACTAGATACTAGACCTGGGCATAATATTTTTCTTAGGCTGTACGTAGATTTTTGTTTTTTCATTATCCTTTCTTTAGTATTCCCTTCCATCCCTCTCCTCTATCAGTACCACTGGATTAATCCAATGGCATTTCTCTAACGTAAGATTAATACAATTTTTGCAAGGTGGGTTTTCTTTAAGATTCCCCATCCTCTTCAACTCCTTTTAACTACAAATCCAAACTTCACTTCAAAAATGTTTTTATCCTGCATATATTCCCGAAGTTCACACATTACTACTCTTCCATGTTCTAACTTCACTCTTTTGTATTTTCATGTGTTAATAATCATACAAATGCATGCTGCTACTACTCATGAGAGATGACAACCTGTTTGTGCTAACTTTGCAAAATAACTCGAAAATCACTTTGACAAAGCCAAAAGCTCTTATTTGACACATGAAAGTGTATACCTATATATGATATTAAACATTTTCTTCATAAGTGCATCCCTTTTTGATTGCTCTTTTTGTCCTTTACTGTTGCAGGTAGACCGTATGTCTTTTCCATGTGGTTGCACCAAGGAAGGTTGCAGTAATGCAGCGGGTAGAATTGAATTCAACCCCATTCGGGTGAGGACTCATTTTTTGCACACCATAATGAAACTGGAGTTGGAGAAAAGCCGAGAGCAGCAAGCTTCCATGGTCAATGGTTGCCTTTCGGAAATAAGTGCTCGTGATAATCCTATGCTCCAGGTGCCGCACCCTGTGGAATATTCTATTGTAGACAATTGTGAAATGGACACCAAGCCCCAGACTGCAATTATGCACTTCCAGTCCTTTGATGGATTGGATTGCCAAGGTGAAGATGAAGATGAGGATGATGAGGAGGAGGAGGAGGAGGAGGATGATGGGAGTAGTTTTTGCAGCGCTGTCACTGATTCCAGCACACAAAGTTTGGCACCTAGTGAATCGGATGATGACGACGACGATGAAGAAGAGGAGGATGAAGATGAAGATGGTGAGGATGAAGACAAACCTGAAGGTTATGGGGAAGTGATGGGAACCCAAACGGGGGTTGTGTCTTTGCCTTCAGTCCTTTGCTATTCCGATCGCACATCTGTGCTGGAAAACCACTCTAAAAATGATTCCTTCTACCCAAAGTCCTCACCTATTTATTACCAAATAGAGAATCATGCAAGTAGCAATGCTAACCAGATCCTTGAGACCTACCAAGAACAGGAACCGGTTAAGAACGGTTCTCTTGCCTTGTCGCCCTACAACATCACAGTAGAACATTTTGCGGACTATAAGCAGCCCTCTGAAGAAAATGGCGACGTTACTCGGTGCCTCGGGATCAATCCCTCTGTGATTGTTTGTTGTGCCTCCTCAGAAAGCGATAACAGCACTCCTCATGGTCGTCCATATCCTGAACGCAGGCCTAGCCATTCTCACATGGAATTTCATTCCTACTTGAAAAACCCGCCTTTGGATGGATTTTGTCCAAGTTTGAATGGTAACAGTCAAAGGGTTCCCGAACTACTGACCGAGGAGTCAGTAAACCTTTCAGAAAGTAGTAAGCTACACGAAGAATGTATCAAATCACCTGTGGTGGAACCAGTAACCGTTTAGTCCTGTTAATCATGTCTATGTACTTGTAAGCTATTTTATTTAAGGATATTGTATTTAATTGGTTTTGCTAAACGCGTCATATTTTCTGAAAACAAACAGCGCAAGACTGTTTAATGTCGCCCTTATGACGTCATGACCGTGGATTTGCACAAAACAAGAGTTTTTAATGACATCAGAGAAGGCAGACTATCTTAAAAAAGAATATGCTATTGAAATATTATCTGTACATATCGCAAAGTAAATTATTTGTTAAAAAAAAAAAAACTGCCAAAATAGCTGGATCAAATCGTCAGGTTTCTGATGCTCAGATCTTTTAAAAATCGGATATTTTTAAGTCATTGTTTTTGACCATGCCAGAGGAGAACTTTTAATGTGAAATCACTTTGAGAAAAAAATAGATTTGATTGTTCCGTATGTGACATATTTATGAACGTTTGGTGTATCGTTAGTATTCATGTTTAAAAAGAAAAATGAACAGCATGTTCATTTAATACCGAGGGGTCTGTGGTTCGTTCCACAGAGCATGCTCAGAAGAAAATGCATCTAGGACAATGTTGTGTAAAGCTTTGGATGTGGCTGCTCCAAGCGGAACGTTGCATCCTGTAAAATGCACTGACTTTTGTTTTTTTAAAGAAATATGTGTGACCAATTGAAGAATCTATTGTCTGACGTCGTTGTTACACCAACGGTGGCCAGACTGATGTTCATTGATGGCAGGATGGTTTCTGGAATGAGACTGTTGGACACAGAGCAAGGCTCGGAGGCTGGGAGCCTGTTTGTCTTCTGCTCTACTCACAGAATTCTATTGTAAATGCAGAAATAGAGCTCAAAATTAGTGTTACTTTCGACTTTTTCACTATCTGGTGCAAGGTAAGATGAATAATTCAATTGCGTGAAGCACTTTTTCCCCAACTGTACTTTCAACAACTAACGCACTTTAGCGCCCCCTTTCGTAACTGCATTGTTAAATGTGGAGCAAGGTGGCTTTCAAGCAGATGCAGCGCGCCTCTGGCTTGAGAATTCCATGGATGTGAAAGGGGAGTGATGGGTGGTCTGCATTCCACAGTGACGAAATAGGTGTTATATTTACAATCAATAAATATTGTAAACTGAATATCTTAGCATATCAGTAACTAAAATATTTCTAAGGACAGGCTGTCCGTTTTAAGGACCAATAATCGCTGGTTATAGATTCCAGTTTCCTTAAACAATGACTCGAAATTATATACTATTTCAGAATCAAATTATCAGAATATCTTTTTAACATTTCATGAAGTTATTGGGTGACTCGAGGACCACTAATGGTGTCTGTTTCAGAGCGTAATTTTCTGAAGATTCATCATGTTACTGATTTTTTTTAAAAACTTTTTTGCTGCATAGTTACAATGCATCTCATGCATTTTCTTTTACCTCATGTTACCTTATTGAGCAGCTACCAACACGTTACATGCTCGCTAAGGTCTTTGCTGGACAATGGTTCATATAAAGGTGTACATTTTTTATGTGATATGCCACTTAATAATCTTTTTCTGTATTTTGTTGTTCTTATGATATGAAGTATATGTTAAGTACCTGTTTGTTTGAAATGTAGATTTGCCTTGCTGTTGTTTTTACTGTTTCTGCTTCTTCATTTTTATATTCGTCAAGCTTCAGTGTTTTGAGATATTATGCAAGTACTTTGAAGAGCGCAGCCTCTGTAAGAGTGGCTCATTTTTAGAATAAAATAGTGTGCTTGCAGAATACTACGTGTTAATATTCAAATGAAACAAAAACTTTGTAAAAGTGTTTTTTCGAAGAAAAAAAAATAAGATTTCAAACCTGTTTCTCGTTTCCTTGAGTGTTTCTTTTTCTCTCCCATCATTCTTCTTCTGATACAAAAAAAAAATTAAGGCTATGTTGACTATCGTTCTGCAAGTGAATCATGTGGTAGAGGTGTCTAGCCATCATGAAGTACCTGCCGTTAAGGGAGAGCCCCTCCCGTGTCTGAGCAGGGTAGCATTTATTTCTGTTCTGCAGAGACAGTTGGAGTCTGCTGCGTTAAAAGGGGCAGAAGGCCCTGTCCAGGCATACATCTGCAGGACACAAACACTGGGCGGCTCTCAAAGAAAGGGGAGATGAAAGTATTTTCAAAATTGAACACAAGGCTTCTGAGCCTGGAGCGACTACGGCCCTCTTTATGAGTGGGCTTGATTTTCCCCCTGGCAAGTTTACCACTCTGATCCCTAGAAATGCTGGTTCCAGGGGTGCTGGTAACTCCAGGGGGCATAGTTATCAGACATTGTAGGTGTGGCCTGAGGTTACTATGAGTAACTGAAGAATTGCCAAGGGACATGGTATTTTCAGATGAGTCCCCCATTAATCTCTCCTGTCCCTTATGTTTTACCCTGGGATTGCAGCTGAAATCTCTTGGTGAAGCCAAACTGATCTGCAGTGTATCTGCAAATTTCATAATTCTAGTGAGGCTGGTTGTGCCATCACCGGCCGTGATGGAATTAAGATGCAACTCATTATGAAGACCTAGGTAGCTAGAGGTGTCTTTGTGTTTTACAGGCTTTCCTGTTAGATTTTGCTCATTACATTTACCCTAGTGAGAGACCTTGGTGTAACCAAGACCCATGATAGATTAGCAATGTGCTTTTACTGGCTCCAGATGATGGAAAAGAAAATAAGAGTTTTGTCAGTCGTGTATGAATTGCCAAGTGAGTGGCAAGTCTGGAGGCCTAATCAAGGTTGCCCCCATTCCAAATCTAGTGGCATGGATGTATTTTGAGAAAATGTGTATGGACACCCTACACCGTAAGACTTTGGGGAAAAAATATATTCTGGTAGAGCTAGTCCATGCAAATAAGTGACTTAAGACACTGCCCCTCTGCACTGATACTGCTCCTATTGCAGCAAAGGTCGTACTTGATCCTGTCAACAGAATGGAGTTGCAGAAGCAAATTATTTCAGATAGGACCAACGATGTTGCAGTGCTTCCACCCACAAACCAATGAACTTGTTTAACAAGACCCTAAAAGCTATGACTCCTGTCCTGGAAAGAGCTGAGGGAAATGGTATACACTGTCACCATGCAAGCATGTTGCCTGAGGGAGGTGCCGCAGAAAGGAGATGGTTTCAGCCTCTCCAAAGTTTTGGAGGGCCTCTATGTGTTGTACTTAAGGGGTTGGGACAACAATGCCTTGAGTGCAGGTCATAATATAGGGGATTATGTGCAGGGCTTCAGTGCCAAGAGTTCTAGGTACATTAAAGCCCCAAATAATTTGGAGGACAGTAAGGAACTGATCAAATAATGGTTTTACAAAGAAAACCAAATAAATGGACTGGGCTTTTCACAGTACTGGATAAAATGAGTGAGGCAAATTAAAGTGTTAATCTTGAAGCCACAGGGCTATCCAGTTCAATGGTCTTAAATGTCACTATCACAGAGCAAACAAATATATGACGTTACAATGCATGCAATTGCAACGCATGCTTTTACAACGCAGACTTTACATCGCAACCACCATTACATTGAATGATTTTACAACGCCTGCCATTACAACGCATTTTTAGAAACTACCATTACAACGCAATCCATTACAACATATACCATTACAACGCATAATACTTTTAGGTCAACAGTAGGGTAAGTGTTGGATAGGGTAGGGGTAAAAATTACTATTCCCCACTCCAGTGAGTGCAACAGTAGGGAAAGTGTTGGATAGTGTAATGTGTTTCTAATGGCATGCATTGTAATGACATGCGTTATGGCATGCATTGTAATGGCATGCAATGTAAAGGCAGATGCATTGTAACATTTGCGTTGTAAAGGTAGGTTGTTGTAATGACTGCGTTGTAATGGATGTTTACCAGAGCAAACGGAGAGAAATTGTTTTTGGCGAAAAGAGGCAGGTGACACACATTGACCTGCTGCACAACAAAGAACATGGCTCAGTGATAAGAGTATATCTCTCTCTTGATATAACAGAAGACGCTGTAAGCAAGTGATTGTGAATTGGTTTGTCTATAACAGATGCTAGAGAAAGCATGTCTCTCGAACATTAGTTGTACAGGACATTAGATAAAGTAGGTACAACTTCAGTGATGAAGCAGCTAAGTCTCCAAACGCCCTTGGTCTAGCCTTGGAAGTTATGGAACTAGATCCCATCCACCAGGAAGGTACCTCAGACCTATGGTCCTCTGTCAATAGCAAATACGTTCAGCCTTTCACTAATGCCGATGAAGTTGATACATCATTGACATTCAGAGGCTAGCAATCTCCTCAGTAATTTTGATCACAGGGTACTGGACGTTTACCAGACCCAGTTACTTGAAAGTTTTCCTTAACTAAATGTGGCCATAAGGACAGAAATCAAAACTGTGAAGAGCCACTTTAATTTCAGATTGACCCCTTTTGGGTTGTGAATTGCACTTGCCACTGATTTCAGAGACTTACATATTCTACAACAGACAGGACCTAACAAGTGAGTGTCACCAGCACTGAAAATGAACTAATAGACTTCTAACAAGGCTCTAAGCAATTTAAAAGGCAGGATTGCTTGACAGGCTAAGGTTCCATTCTGTAACACAGCCTCTAGGTTGGCAGTGGCACTGTACAGCCCCTCAACTAGTAATGCAGGTGAATGTGGTAGCCTTTCAAGACCAAAGTGAGGTGATTTCTAGGTCTCACAGATTTCGGATCGGGGTTGCCAAACTATCTGAGAGCACTGTAGGATAACTATCTGAGTTAACTAAAAACTCAACCTAACTCTGTGATCCCGATTCCAGAATATCAACCCTGAAATTGACACTGTGGTCTGCCTCTAATGTAAGCCCCTGATTACAGTAAATCATTTCTTGTGCAGGCTACTGATTCCATGGGTGGCATGGGTCCCTGTTAAGCCTGATAAATGTTGATGGGTAACAGTAACCTGTGGTGTTAATTATAGATGTTTGCTCCCCATAAAAACAATGTAAGGCAATAGCTTGTGAAAGAGGTGTCTTCTGTTGCCTGGTCTTTCAGTAAACTGAAGCCCTCTATACATTGGCTAACATAAATGTGATGGGAGGAGCCACATGTTTTGAGGTAGCCTCTTTCCTTACAGCAGCTGGACTTTATGGTGAAACACAGACCTAGCACTGACAATGCCAATGAGGGTGGGCTTTGCAGTTTCTTCTGTCTAGTCCAGGGAAGCTCCAATTTAGTTGCTTAAACGTTCACCCATCCTTAAGCTGGGTGCGACAACTTGCATCTGCCTATGGTGGTTTTCTTTAAATAAATTGCCAACCTTTGCTGCAGCGTCAATCGCTCTTCAAAATGATAATCTCTGTTGCTTCATTGTACGTCCATTAACATGTTGCAACCCTGCTATTTAGTTCAGTTGAGAGTTGCTGTGAGATTGTAACTATTATTAATTAGAACGCTGCCACCTGTTTTATCAGTGTTCTGTCTGGTTACAAATGTGTCCGTTGCACCTCTTATACGTTATCAAAGATTTTATGGATAGTATTTTGATTCTGCCATGTCTTCTCCCACCTGGCCATACATTTAAAAATGTGATTACTCTGTTCATGGGCATTTTCATGAAAATAATAGGCCTCCCTTCTGTTATAGTCATACATTTCATATTCCTTGTGTTCTCATTGGCTGTAGCCTGTGTAGTCCATTGGTGGGACCCAAGTATTTAGGCGTTCGTTTAGAGCTTGGTTAAGGAGACTGCCACCTCCCTTTTGTGAAGGTGCTGGCACTCGACTGTAGGCAGTGGGGGAGAGTGGGATCATATGGTCGTGTCACTGACAACAACCCACTAAACCCCTTCCTTGTAACATCAGGTGGCATCTTTCAACAGCAGATTCTGGCATTGCCTGATGGAGCGGAAGGATGAGGCGGTAGGGTTACAGTTGGGCCCATCACCTCAAACCACAACTGAGCGGCACATGTAGTCAAGGGCAGTTACCATTACATTACATTTCTTTGCAAAGCCTTGCAGTAACATGCACATCCAGCCTTGTGTGGCTTTGTAAATCCCAAATAACCTTTTAGCGTAGCTTTGAGCAACACAAGGGTGACGCAAAGGCTTAGTAAATCTGGCCCCATGTCTGTTCTACAGAATATATTATGCCATTGTAAGCAAAATGTAAAAGCCATGGGAACCCACTAGGTGGCGTGGAAATGATGGTCACATTATCTCGTACTACGCGTTCCCTAAATTGTTTTGCATTTACATTGTATGGACCGGACTTACTGGGGATGGCGATTGAGATCAGGAGTAGAGGGGAGAGCTTGGGGATGGTTTTCTGGCCTCCCTGTCCTGCAGAAGAAGGGCGGGTGGAGGTTGGGCACATCAGCTACCTGCTGCTCATCCCTCAGGTCTGGTCCAGGGTCCATGATTACCAGGTCCAATATTTGCAGGTCCACAGAAACCACCAAACTTAAAATTGTCCAGAGTGGTCCCTCTTACTGCCATGTATACTACCCCAGGCAACTGGTAATAAGGGCCCATAAGTTCTCCCCAGCTCCACCATTTAAAATTCTGGTGCAATATCCACCGCGATGAGTAGTGGTCCAGAAAAGGGCAACGCGTATGTGGAGAAGGATTCTTAAGTGATATTAGAAAATGCTGACCATTTGTGACTCACCAATTGAGTACAAAAGAGAAAACAAAGAAAGGAGTCCTCATCCCAACTTAGGCTTTACCAGATAAAAGGGAACTTGGGGGTCTCCCAACTCATTTGTAGTTCCTTCTCTGTAGGAGAGTAGGATCTGCACTTATGTTGCCCCCACTTTTTTTCTGATGTTAACACTGGTTTCTGGCTATAGTCTGGCTGGGTCCCTGCTAATCAGGGCCCCAGTCTCTCTGTTCCCTCTAAACAACTTGGAGTGCATATTAGATGCACTAGTGATTGGATACTGTGGTACCTTATGAGCCCCTAGTATATGGTACCTTAGGTACCAAGGGCATAGGTACTTCACAGGCCAACCAGGGGCTGAAGCATGTATTATGCCACCCCTGGGAAGCAGACTAAATCTGACACCACAGGCCTGCTACTGCAGCCTGGGTGAGGTAGTGTTAGCACTCCTCACCGAGGTATAGGTTCCTATATCTTACCATACACACACATATAAACCTATCAGTCACCCCTAAGGCAGGCCCTATCAATCCTGAGGGCAGGGTGCTTGGTTTATAATGTGAGGGGTGCCTCTGCATGAGCAGGACCCCTTTGCAGCTGGCAGTCTATTCTCTGGCTGTTTGTGGATGCGGTTAAACCATAGACTCTTAAGTGCATTATAACCTACCGGTAAATGCTAACTTTGGAATGACTGCATCAAAACATGTCGTGGTTGGTGTCAAACAACTTGGAATCATACCCCCACACCAGTAACTGGTGTGGGAGTCTGATCCCACCCTTCTAGAGGGGACGACATGTACCCACTGTGGAAACACAGTAGAAATCTGAAAGAGCCCTGGAATTACAAAATGGATGCCACCAGCACAGACACTGGGCTGCCCTCCTGCTGCTGACTGAAACTCGCAGTGGAGGAGGCCCAACAATAGGCGTCCTGTCACAGGGAGGTGTCACCACCTTCCAGACAGGATTTAGTGCATTAGAGCTGGGTGGGTGCACTCCTAGAGTGCTTTGAAGTCCTGCACTGGGGGAGCAGTAGGCTCCTCTGTGCATATGCCAGCTCAAACCGGTTGAGGGGCTACCTGTCCCTGCTCTGGCGTGAAACTGGACAAAGGGAAGTGGATGTAACCACCCCCTACCCTGACACTTCCAGAGGAGTGGTCATAAAGCTAGTCCCCTCTTTCTTTTAGTATAAGATAGGGAACCCTTGCCACTGCAAACTAGATATCCCTGGACAACGCTTTACAAGAAGAATCCTGGCCCTTCAGCGTTCCACTACCTTTGGAAGATGGAAGAATTTCCCTTGGAGTCAAGGAGTGACTCCCCTGCTTGGCAGGCACCAAAAACTCTAATCAACGGTTGCAAACTTTCCCGCTCCCGCCGGAGTCCAAAGTCCCTGCAGCCCCGGAAGTGGATTTCCTGTCTTCTCGACGGCCATTGTGAGTCCCCAGCAAAGCTGAGGCGAGTGGACTCCATGAGTGACGAGGAACAGCAATACCCATGTACCGTGCACTATTGTCGAGTGCAACCCCTTCACGACGTTCTACAAACTTGTGCATTGGACCACGTGTGGTCCAAGCCTCCAGCAGGATTTCCCTCGAAAATCAGAGGCCTACCTCGTCCCGAGTGACCGTGGGCTCCTGTGAAGCGAATCCTCATGAGGCATCTTCGCGATCCCTTGCCCATTGGCTTGTGGGTCCCCTGAAGACTTTCTCATCAAACAGAAGGGCTCCCCTGGTTGCTCCAGGCCTCCCCTCACTTACCCTCGCTGGGTGAGTCCCTCGGACCTTGCTGGTCTGCACCGTTGACTTTCTTCAATTTCCACAAGACTTGCTGTTGCCAAGGCTTGTTGGCTCCAATCCGGTTGCCGACACCTCAGTAAGCTGCAGACTTCGTGGGACACTCCGAATCCAGCTCCTGGTCGTCCTCGACGCCTCCTGGACCTTGTGGCTGAAGAGTCAATACACCCTTGATCACCTGAAATCACCCGACTTCCGTGGGCATCCATCTTCCTGGCCCCAAGTCACAGGCAAGTGACTGTGAATACTGTCCCTTCTGCTTTCAGGTCTTCTTTATCTTGAATCCAGCCTTGGATTCCACCGGACAGTTCTTCAGTCTTCACAAGCAGCAAAACTTCTTCGGCTTCCATAGAAAACGACGACGCGACCCGACACCAAAAGACACCTATGCACCCGGCTTCCCTGGGTGAGGTAACTCATGCACTCCGGTGCTCCAGTGGGTGTCGGCCCTCGAACTACTTACCTTGTAAGTGACTTGCTTGTAGACTTCCTAGAAGTACCCTTAAACTTTAAAAATCCAACCGCGACTTGCTCCATTGAAATCAATGGGGAACCCGAGGCTGTGTTCTCACACTGCACGCGTCTCCCGTGGGTCTTTTACTTACCTGCCTTGGGTGGATTAGTGAAGCCCCAGTGATTCTACAGGCCCTAGGCCTTGTCCCTCTGCAAGTCGACATTCCTAAACCTCTTTTTTAGTATATGGTCTGGTACGCCCCTAGGGCCCCAGCCATATTTGTGCTTAACTTATTGTGAAATGTTGATATTTGCATATGTTCCTGACTTCTAATCTCATAAAGAGATTAGTAGAGTGTGTCTAGTAATAAATACATATATATTTGATATATATACCTGTGTGGTGTCCTTTCATTTGGTAATTCAAGAGATTATAAGGTAAAACAAGCTGCTTTACATTCCTCTGAGACTTAGCCTGAAGGCTGTTCTCCACAGCTACCACTAGGATAGCTTTCTTTAAAAGGTTGTCTTAAACCTATCTACCATAAGAGTCGAATTGGACTGGTGCAATGTGGCCACTATAACTAGTGACCAGCATATGCCAGGCCAACTTCTCACATTGGTGGCAGCGGTGGGATTCCAGCTTGCCATTGTTTTACCAGAAAATCTCTATTTGAATTACTAACTGAAAACCACTAAAGGTACTCAAGGTACATATAAAGTCAAGCTGAGTATCAATAAGTTCTACTGAACTTAGAGCTGTTTGTGAAGGGATAGCACACCCTTGCTACAGCTCAAGCTAGGATCAGTAGGCCTCAAACTAGTGTAGGTAGTACAACACTGCACAACACCAGAATGTCCTCAAAGGGTGGAGCCAGTGGGTCCACCCAGCCTCAGTATAAGGACATGACCTTCTTTGACCTGAAGGCCATGTGTGTTGCAAGACACCTGAAGCTAGGACAGAGTCCCTCCACACTAGGCCTGATAGATCTGCTAACAACAGATGATCTGAGGTTGGCTCTAAGAGCTAACAGGTCTGAATCAGGGAGTGGGTCAATTACAGTGTCTGGGTCAGATGATGAAAATCATGATGACCAGGACTCTATGATTGAAGGGCCAGATCCAGAAGGATCTGAACAGAACAGAGGAATTCTCCCTAAGAGAACTGACAGAGTAGAAAAGAGGGTTAGGTCCCCATCAAGGGAATCTGACCACTCATATCACTCTGGAAGAGAATCTATTCATCAGAGGAGCTCATACTTTAATAGAAGAGAGACCTCCACTGAAAGAATGTACAAACTGCTACAATATGAAGAAGCAAGATTTGCCCTTAAGGCCAAGCAGTTGGCATTAGATAAAGAAGCCTTTGAGCTCCAGAGAGCTTCTAGAAAAGAGGGGTTAGAACCCCCTGGTGGCAGCAACAGTGTCCCTAGAATAAGAGATTATATCCCAGACCATAGGAACGTGTCCAAGGTTGTTCCTCCCTACCAGAGTGGGGATGATATCCACAAATGGATAACTGCTATGGAGAGGGCCTGTAAAGTTCAACAGGTCCCCCAGAAACAGTGGGCAGCAATCTTGTGGCTCTTCTTTTCAGATAAAGGTAGAGACAAGCTCCTCACTGTTAGAGAAGAGGATGCTGATGATTATGATGTCCTGAAAAGTGCATTAATAGATGGGTTTGGCTTAACCACTGAACAGTACAGGTTGAGTTTCAGAAACACACAAAAAGCACAGAATCAGGACTGGACTGACTTTGTTGATTGTGCAACCAAGGCTCTGGAGGGTTGGCTGGTTGGTAGTAGAGTTACTGATTTTAAGGGATTGTATAATCTTATGATGAGAGAACAGATCCTTAATAATTGCCAAAAACAGTTGTTGCATCAATACTTGGTGGACTCTGATCTGACCTCTCTCCAAGAATTGGGAAAGAAAGCAGACAAATGGGTCAGAACCAGGGTGAGGCAGAAAACCCAGAACCAAGGGGGTGACACTAAGAAGCAGGATCCTAAAGGCTCAGAGAAAGTTGGGGATAAGTCAAAAGACCAGAAGTCTTCACAAGGGCCCCAAAAATCTGCATCTGGTGGGGATTCACAGTCTACAAAGGGAAAAGGCCAAAGGAAGCCCTGGTGCAAATTCTGTAAACGGAAAGGGCACAGGACTTCTGATTGTACCAAGTCCAAAGTCCAAACCACCACCACTCCTGCCCCTAAGGCAACTGTTCCCCCTAGTGCAGCTACTGGTGGAGGTGGTAATCAGAATAAGGGTGTAGTAGTGTTGACCCTGGGTTCTGAAGTGAAGTCAGGCATTGTTGGTTTGTGAGGGAGACATTGATATGTCCTTCCTAGTGAGCCCCAGTAATCTGGGCAAATACAAACAGCAGCCTGTAATAAATGGCAAATAGGCTTTGGCATTCAGGGACACGGGTGCTAGTGTCACCATGGTGGCAGAGGATCTGGTGGACCCTGAGCAGATCATCCTGGGTGAAATGTACCAGGTTACCAATGCAAGCAATGTCAGGACCAACCATAGTCTGGCAGTTGTGAATTTCTCCTGTGGAGGTGTAACTGGCCTCAATAAAGTAGTTGTCAGTGCAGACCTCCTTGTCGAATGTCTATTGGGATCTAGAGACTTCAGCCTGGTCTGAAGTAGAGTTATGGATGTTGGGCATACCTGCAGAGGTATTTGCTGTGACCAGGTCACAGGCCAAAATGCATAAAGCTGAACCAGCTCTGGATCCTGAAACTATGGACCAGATGCTACCCAAGAGGAGGAGCAGTAGGGTTAAGGCAGTGCCTTCCCCTCTGTCTCAGATCTCAGATTCCCCTCCTGAGGGAGGAGAAGCAGATCCTGAATAAGGAATTGCCCCAGAGGGACTTGAGCCTGGTCAGGTTGAGTTCTTGGGGGCAGGGGGACCTTCCAGGGAAGATCTGAGTAAGGAGCAACAGTGCTACCCCTCTCTTGAACCCCTCAGACAGCTGCTGAGGCTGCTGGGAGTGCTAGTGGGTCCCATAAAGTTGATTGGGATGAGGGACTCCTATATTCTGAGGCTAGAGATCCTACCCCTGGAGCCACCAGGAGGTTGGTAATACCTCAGAAGTTTAGGGGGTTCCTCTTGACCCTAGCACATGACATCCCATTAACAGGACACTTGGGCCAAAACAAGACCTGGGACAGGCTTGTTTCACCTTTTCATTGGCCACACATGTCAGAGGACACAAAGGAGTTTTGTCGCTCCTGTGTCACTTGCCAAGCCAGTGGCAAGTCAGGTGGCACAACAAAGGCCTCCCTGATACCACTACCTGTGGTGGGGGTTCCCTTTGAAAGGATAGGGATTGACATTGTTGGTCCCCTTGACCCTCCAACAGCATCTGTTATGTTATGTTATGTTATCTGCATTTATTACTCGCGCAGATACTCCGAGGAGTGTCCCGGCGCGGCCCAAGAGGAGACAAACTATAACCAGACCTTAAGAAAAGAGGTGTGTCTTTAGCAATTTCTTAAAGGCGCCAAGATCTTCAACAGTGCGAAGCGAAAGGGGGAGCGCATTCCAAGCGCGTCCTGCGAACACATCCAGAGAAGCGCCCCCTAGCCGATGTCGTTGTAATCTAGGAATCTTCATCAGCCTGAGGGATGAGGAGTGTAAAGATCTCCCCGGCACGTAAAATGAGAAGCGTTTCTGCAAGTAGCCGGGGCCTTGCCCATGCAGAGCGCGATCGGCTATAGTGAGAGATTTAAATGTCACACGTGCCTTGACCGTTAGCCAATGAAGGGAGCGGCGGTAATCGTGAACGCTCTGCCTAGGAGCCAGGCCACCCAGCATACGGACCGCCGCATTCTGGGTCACCTGAAGCTTATTAAGGGCATAAGCGGGGATCCCAGCATAAAGGGCATTAGCACAGTCAAGTAGGGACAGGATCAATGCCCGCACCACCGATTCGCTAGCCGCTTGAGGGAGAAGCGGAAGGAATCTTCTAAGAATTCGGAGGAGACCGAAACAACAGCCTGTCAGACGCTTAACTTGACTAGCAAAAGAGAGATTACAGTCAAAGTAGACCCCCAGATTCTTCACGGTCTGACTAGTAGAGGCAGGCAGAGGGAATTCTGGAGGCCAGATAGACTCTCTAAACCCTAGGGGGAAGTCGCCGAACATCAGAACCTCGGATTTATCCTCGTTACACTTTAATTGGGCTGCTGCCAGCCACTTGAAAGCCGAGGAAAGACACCTCTGCACAAGGTCAACCGAGGCCCCCTGCTTCTCCCAGGTAAACAGAAGTTGTGTGTCATCTGCGTAGGCGATGACCTTAGCCCCCATCCCCTCCGCTAGAGCCACCAGGGGAGTGAGATAGATATTAAATAAAAGGGGGCTGAGGGAGGACCCCTGAGGCACCCCCGTGCTCACTTGAAGAGGTGGCGAGGCCAGTGGAGGTATCCAGACTTGCTGGAGCCGGCCATCCAAGAAGGACTTAATCCAACCCCAAGCGAGGCCGGACACCCCGATCTCCGACAGTCTACGCAACAGCAGTGACTGGGGGACAGTGTCAAAGGCCGCCGACAGGTCGAGCAACACAAGGGCTGCCTTCCCGCCGGCGTCGAGACAATCCCGAATTGCCTCCGAGACTACCACAAGAGCACCTTCCGTGCTAAAGGAAAGGCGGAAGCCAGATTGGGCTGGGTGAAGAAGTCCCGCCTTCTCGACAAACTCCGACAACTGTCTATTCACTATTTTCTCACATACCTTCGACAGGCTAGGGAGAAGAGAAATAGGCCTGTAGTTCCCCGGAGTCATGGGGTCAAGAGTAGATTTCTTCAGCAAAGGGAGGACTTTGGCCTGCTTCCAACAACAAGGAACCCTGGCCTCCTGCAAGGGCAGGTTAACGAGGTAGTTGACTTCCCCATTCACCGTCTCTGCCACAGAGGCCAGAAGTCTTGCTGCGCACGGATCGTCCGGAGAACCGGACTTCAGGCCTTGAAGGATTCTTAGAGTGCAAGACAAGTCCACCGGGGAAAAATTAGACAGGGAATACTTGGAAGGCAATGCCCCGGGAGTGGTGGCCGATGAGTCCCGAAAAACTGAGGGCCCATCAGAAACGGCCGAGCGAAAGAAGCTACCCTATATCTTTAGAATCTTATCCCGGAAGAATGTAGAAAGCGTCTCGCACCAATCGACAGTCACCGGTAGGATGCTGCTCTGCGCTACAGGGGACATAAAGCTCTGGACAATAGAAAAAATCTCCTTGGAGTTGTTCTGGCCTGGTCCATCCGGATGGAAAAGAAGGCCTTTTTTGCAAGGGCGATAGCTTTGTAGTAATTTTTCTGCCCCTGCCTGAGCTTAGCCTTAGCTACCTGGCAATAGTTGCTGAGACGCCAAGAGCGCTCCAATTTCTTGCAACCCTGCTTGAGATGATGGAGGTCCTCCGTGAACCATGGTTTGGAGGGCGAGTCCCTAGTCTGTCTAGCCGAGGTCGGTGAGGCGATTGACGCCAAAGAGTCCTGGAGCCAGTTAGAGAAGGTAACAAGACACCGATCCAGGTCTTGTGGCAAGGTTGGCCTACTATCCTCCAGCGTCCTCGCATAGAGGATAGGGTCGACCTTCTTGAATGCCGGTTTGTGGCCGACGACGGGTCTGGAACTGGGAGAGGATACTACCCATGAAAAACCAATTAAATAATGATCAGACCAAGGGACCGGAAGCGGGACAGATTTTTCCTGGTGGTAGTGGATCATGCCACCAGGTACCCAGAAGTAATTCCCCTCAGGACCACCACAGCCCCTGTGGTGGCAAGAACCCTCATTGGAGTTTTCTCCAGAGTGGGTTTCCCTAAGGAGGTTATATCTGACAGAGGTACCAACTTCATGTCAGGGTATCTAAAAGCAATGTGGAAGGAGTGTGGTGTAAACTACAAGTTCATTACTCCCTATCACCCACAATGCAATGGGTTAGTTGAAAGGTTCAACAAAACCCTAAAGGGAATGATTAAAGGCCTCCCAGAAAAGCTTAGGTGAAAATGGGACCTTTTACTTCCCTGCCTTCTGTTTGCATACAGGGAGGTCCCACAGAAGTGGGTTGGCTACAGCCCTTTTGAACTTCTGTTTGGGCACCCTGTAAGAGGTCCATTGTGTTTGGTGAATGAGGGCTGGGAGTTACCTCTCAAACCTCCCAAACAGGATGTGATGGACTATGTACTTGGTCTCTGCTCCCGGATGGCTGAATACATGAAGAAGGCAACCAAAAACCTGGAGGCTAGCCAAGAACTACAAAAAGCTTGGCATGACCAAAAGGCTGTACTGACTGTCTATCAGCCAGGACAGAAAGTGTGGGTGCTTGAGCCTGTGGCCCCAGCAGCTCTCCAAGACAAGTGGAGTGGCCCCCATACAATTGTTGAGAAAAAGGGAGAAGTCACCTACTTGGTGGATCTTGGAACTCCCAGGAGCCCCCTTAGGGTGCTCCATGTCAACAGATTAAAGCCATATGTGGACGTGGCTGACATGGGCTTGCTCATGGCAACTGATGAGGAACAGGAGGAGGAGAGTGACCCTCTCCCTGACCTGCTCTCACAGAACCCTGATGATGGGTCAGTAGATGGTGTTGCTTTGGCAAGCAGCCTCACTGACCATCACCAAACTGAGTGCAGACAAGTTCTGCAGCAGTTCAGACATATGTTTAGCCTGACCCCTAGTCAGACTTCCTGATGCACCCATGAGGTGGACACTGGAGACAGTCTGCCTGTCAAGAATAAAATCTACAGGCAACCTGACCATGTCAGGGACTGTATCAGGACTGAAGTCGAGAAAATGTTGGAACTAGGTGTGATTGAGCCTTCAGATAGCCCTTGGGCTAGTCCAGTAGCCCTTGTGCCTAAACCTCATACCCAGGGTCGTAAGAAAGAAATTAGGTTTTGTGTTGACTACAGAGGCCTCAATGCAGTCACCATAACTGATGCCTATCCAATTCCCAGGGCAGATGAGCTCATTGATACATTGGCCTCAGCCAAATATCTGAGTACATTTGGCCTAACAGCTGGCTATTGGCAAATCAAGTTAGCTGATGAAGCCAAGGCCAAAACAGCATTTTCAACCCCTGGTGGGCACTACCACTTTGTGGTGATGCCCTTTGGTTTGAAAAATGCACCTGCCACTTTTCAGAGGTTGGTGAACAAAGTTCTGACAGGTATGGAAACTTATTGCTCAGCTTATCTAGATTTTTAAAAATTGCTCTCCCCTGAGGCGGAAGCCGGGGGATTCTCTGTCTATTCTTTATCGTTTTTAAATCTTGAAACTGCACTTATACTTGCTGACATTGTCCGGGCAGAGGGCATTGACTAAGTTCGATGTATTTCTAAATACATCTTGGGTGGCTAAAATCTTGGCGCTTACCTCACCTTCGAGAATACATAGCGCGCTGCATAGCGCGACTGCAGCCTTCATCTCCAACAGCGCTGCCCTCTCGGTCACGGTCACGTGACTTCTCCTACCTCACCCGCCATCTTGAGGAGGGAAGGGCTGCGCTCCAGTCTATCCAGCGCTCCCGCCCTCTTAGATTACTTAAGGGGCGTTCACTTTACCACCGGCAAACCATTTTTAAAAATTGCTCTCCCCTGAGGCGGAAGCCGGGGGATTCTCTGTCTATTCTTTATCGTTTTTAAATCTTGAAACTGCACTTATACTTGCTGACATTGTCCGGGCAGAGGGCATTGACTAGTTCGATGTATTTCTAAATACATCTTGGGTGGCTAAAATCTTGGCGCTTACCTCACCTTCGAGAATACATAGCGCGCTGCATAGCGCGACTGCAGCCTTCATCTCCAACAGCGCTGCCCTCTCGGTCACGGTCACGTGACTTCTCCTACCTCACCCGCCATCTTGAGGAGGGAAGGGCTGCGCTCCAGTCTATCCAACGCTCCCCCCCTTCCCGCCCCCTCGATGTATAAAAGTACAGGCACTTCCCGTCCGCGCAGCGGGCGGGCGCAGCGGGCGCGCCGGCGGCACGCCGGAGGCGCGCCAGAGGCAAGCCCGTCTGCGCCCGTCCGCGCCGGGCCCAGGGCCACAACCCCTGCCCAAATGGTTCCAGGAGTTTCTAAAATATATACCAGACATAACCTATACGCGCTTCGACCACCCAATATGATCAAATGTTTAAAGATCAAACCCTCAGAGATCCACAAGGATACTGCCATCATCTGCCCTCACTGTTTTGATACTATCCCAATAATACTTCCTCAAACTAATGGCTCGTCAACCAAACATGATGTAGGTGCTGTCACCTCCATAGCCCTTATAAATGCTCGCTCACTCGGCAAGCACAGGCAGGAAATATGTGATTTGATAACTGATTTCAAACTCGACATATTGTTTATCACAGAAACATGGACTGATGACACCTCACAGCCAGACTTGGTCATCGCCGTTCCAGAGGGTTTCAAAGCCTACTGTCAGGACAGGCCTACACAAAGAGGGGGGGGGCTGGCCATTATTGCCAGAGATTCATATCCTGTCAGAACGACTTCTATTCTATCCACTTCCTGTGAGGCCATGCAATTTGCTATTAACATTTCCCCCTTGTTTAATTTCAAGGGGATATTAATATATCGTCCTCCAGGTTCAAAGACGACCTTCCTGTCCAATATAAACTCCATGATGGAATCTGTAGCCACAGAAAGCAGCTTCACGGTGCTAGGTGACCTGAACTTTCACTTAGATCTAGGCCACCTTACCGACTCTGCCGCCCTCATCTCTGATCTAGGCACCCTAGGGCTAAAACAACTTGTTACATCTTCAACCCACCAAGCAGGCCATATTTTAGACCCCATCTTTTCTAACCTAGAAGGACTGCAAATCACCAATATCTTGCCACTGCCTTGGACCGACCATTTTGCGATTTTTGCAAACATAGCCACTGAGAATCACTGTAAGAAAAATTCTCAACCTATACCGAAACAATCTTTTAAAGACTGGAAAAATATAAATCATGAAGATTTGAAACACATACTAGAACAAACATATCCAGTGTTTGCTTCAGACCCTAACTTAGCACTCTAGCAATTATACGACTGGATGGGCCAGGCAACACACCAATCAGCCCCTTCAAAAGAACACTCTAGTAATAGAGCTAAACCCACCGCACCTTGGTACAATGATAAACTAAGGGCACAAAAACAGATAAATCGTAGTAAGGAAAGAACTTGGAGAAAAGAATATGATACCAGTAGTAAATTTGCCTATAAGAAATCCTTAGCACTATATAAAATCATGATAGCGGAAGCGAAAAAAGAATACTACAGTGAGCAAATTGAGAAAGCTAAGAACTCCAGCAAACAACTATTCTCAATCACCAAAGTATTATTAGGCAATTCCCCAGACCTTACTCCCCCCCCCCCCCCCGTCACAATCCTTGTGTGACTCTCTTGCCTCTTTTTTCTACACCAAAGTAGATGATATCTACCAGGCGTTCTCTTCCAAATCACTTCCGGGTTCTATCTCACCTACCACTCCCCCCCTGGTTAACACGTTCCCCTGCTTCCAACCAGTCACCTTGGACCAAATAAAAAATACATTATTTACCATTAAATCAGGTTCACCCCTGGACCCCTGCCCTTTATCTGTACTCAGACCAGTAATGGATGCCATTCTACCGGCACTCACGCAGGTTTGCAATTTAATATTGCTGTCGGGCAATTATCCGGCTCCTCTCAAAAACACTTTACTAAAACCTCTGCTAAAAAAACCCTCTCTGGACAAAAGTGAGTTAAAAAATTATCGACCAATTGCCAGTCTACCCTTCATGGCAAAGATGATTGAAAAAATCATGAATACCCAGATTTCCGAGTTTATTGAAAAACATCAGCTTCTCGACAACACGCAGTTTGGGTTTAGAAAACATCACGGGACAGAGACAGCCCTGATCAAAGCCACTGACGATATCAGGGTCATCAGGGACCAGGGTGGCACTGCCATACTGGTCCTGCTAGATTTATCAGCGGCTTTTGACACGGTCGACCACAACATCTTGGTCGACCGTGTCCAAGGACTTGGCATCTGCCACACTGCCAAAAACCTGATAGAGTCCTTCTTAGCCAAAAGAACGCAGGCTGTCACTCTGGGACCCTTTCAATCAGCTCAACTCTCTGCTCCCTGCGGAGTTCCTCAAGGCTCATCCCTGAGTCCGACACTGTTTAACATCTATGTGTCGGACCTTGCTAAGACCATCAAAGCACATGGGATGAGCCTAACCTCTTACGCCGACGACACCCAACTAGTGTTGGCGGTTAAAGGCGACGGAGAGCAAGTAGCTGAAAAATTTAAGAAAGGGCTCCTAGATATAGGAGACTGGATGGCTACAAACTGCCTAAAGCTAAACTCGGAAAAAACCGAGGTACTCATCTTTGGTCCACTCTTTCCAGCCTGGTCCACCTCTTGGTGGCCAGAGACCTTCGGTACTCCTCCGACGCCCACCTCGAAGGTTAGGAACCTTGGTGTCATCTTTGATGATGGACTAAACTTCATGAACCACGCTAACAAAACAGTATCAACAGCACACCTGAAGTTAAAAATGATCCGGAAAATACGACCTTTTCTCCCTGACTCCGCCATCAAGACACTGGTTTCTGCCCTGGTCCTCTCATCTTTGGACTATTGCAATGGGCTATTTCTCAATGCTCAATCCAGAGTAATTGCAAAACTCCAAACTATTCAAAATGCGGCAGCTCGTCTTCTTACCGGTAAAACAAAGTTTGAACCCATTTCCAAAGATATAAAAGATCTTCATTGGCTTACTGTACAAAAACGAATTCATTTCAAATCACTCTGCATAGTATTCAAAACAATTAATAATCAAGGACCTCATTTTTTAAGAGACCAACTACAATCTTACAAACCCACAATAGTTTTAAGATCAGCTACTCTCAGCCAACTGGTCGTCCCTCGCACCAAAACAGTTAGCTGGGGTGACCGACGCTTTTTGGTGGCGGCCCCCAGACTCTGGAACTCCTTACCCCTTAACATCAGACAAAGTGTTACACTGCTTCAATTCCGCAAACTCTTGAAAACCTGGTTGTTCGCTCAGTAACCTCTCTTCTTTTTCTCTCACATCTGTTCAATTAACTGGTTGTACCCCCTCGCATTTCCTTGTCAATATTGGTTTTTAGCGCCAAGACGCCTACGGGTAAATGCAGCGCTTTACAAATATTAAAAATAAATAAATAAATAAATGATATTGCTGTCTTTAGTTCCACCTGGCAGGATCGCCTGGTCCACCTCAGAAATGTTTTGGAGGCCCTGCAAAAAGAAGGCCTCACTATCAAGGCTGCTAAGTGCCAGATAGGGCAGAGTCAGGTTGTGTACCTGGGCCACCTCGTAGGTGGAGGCCAGGTTCAACCATTGCAGAGCAAAATCCAAACCATAATGGAATGGGTAGCTCCAACCACCCAGACACAGGTGAGAGCCTTTTTAGGCCTGACTGGGTACTATAGGAGGTTTGTTAAGGGATATGGATCTATAGTGAGCCACTTAAATGATCTTACCTCTAAGAAAATGCCAAAAAAGGTTCAGTGGACAGCTAGCTGTCAAAAGGCATTTGATGACCTGAAGCAGGCCATGTGCACTGCCCCCATCTTACAGAGCCCAGACTACACAAAAAAGTTCATTGTCCAAACAGATGCTTCTGAGCTGGGTGTGGGAGCTGTACTGTCTCAACTGAATGATGAAGGTCAAGACCAGCCAGTAGCTTTTATAAGCAGAAGGCTGACCCCTAGAGAGAAACATTGGTCAGCTATAGAGAGGGAGGCCTTTGCTGTGGCGTGGGCCCTGAAGAAGCTGAGGCCATTCTTGTTTGGCACTCACTTCATAGTTCAGACTGACCACAAGCCCCTCCTATGGCTCAAACAGATGAAAGGTGAAAATCCTAAACTGCTAAGGGGGTCCATTTCCCTACAGGGGATGGACTATACAGTGGAACATAGACCTGTGACCCAACATGCCAATGCAGATGGACTCTCAAGGTATTTTCACTTAGAACACGAAGACTCAACTGGTCAAGGTTAGTTTAGTGTCCCTACGTTTGGGGGGGGGGGGGTTGTGTAGGAGAGTAGGATCTGCACTTATGTTGCCCCCACTTTTTTTCTGATGTTAACACAGGTTTCTGGCTATAGTCTGGCTGGGTCCCTGCTAATCAGGGCCCCAGTCTCTCTGTTCTCTCTAAACAACTTGGAGTGCATATTAGATGCACTAGTGATTGTATACTGTGGTACCTTATGAGCCCTTAGTATATGGTACCTTAGGTACCAAGGGCATAGGTATTTCACAGGCCTACCAGGGGCTAAAGCATGTATTATGCCACCCCTAGGAAGCAGACTAAATCTGACACCACAGGCCTGCTACTGCAGCCTGGGTGAGGTAGTGTTAGCACTCCTCACAGAGGTATAGGTTCCTATATCTCACCATACACACACATATAAACCTATCAGTCACCCCTAAGGCAGGCCCTATCTATCCTGAGGGCAGGGTGCTTGGTTTATAATGTGAGGGGGTGCCTCTGCATGAGCAGGACCCCTCTGCAGCTGGCAGAGTCTAGTCGCTGTGGATGCGGTTAAACCATATACTCTTAAGTGCATTATAACCTACCGGTAAATGCTAACTTTGGAATGACTGCATCAAAAGATGTTGTGTTTGGTGTCAGACACCTTTGAATCATACCCCCACACCAGTAACTGGTGTGGGAGTCTGATCCCACCCTTCTAGAGGGGACGACCTGTACCCACTGTGGAAACACAGTAGAAATCTGAAAGAGCCCTGGCATCCCAAAATGGATGCCACCAGCACAGACACTGGGCTACCCTCCTGCTGCTGACTGAAACTCTCAGTGGAGGAGGCCCAACAATAGGCATCCTGTCACAGGGAGGTGTCGCCACCTTCCAGACAGGATTTAGTGTATTGGGGCTGGGTGGGTGCACTCCTAGAGTGCTTTGAAGTCCTACACTGGGGGAGCAGTAGGCTCCTCTGTGCATATGCCAGCTCAAACCGGTTCAGGGGCTACCTGTCCCTGCTCTGGCGGGAAACTGGACAAAGGGAAGTGGGTGTTACCACCCCCTACCCTGACCCTCCCAGAGGAGTGGTCATAAAGCTAGTCCCTCCCTTTCTTTTAGTATATGATAGGGAACATTTGCCATTGCAAACTAGATATCCCTGGACGACGCTTTACAAGAAGAATCCTGGCTCTTCGATGTTCCACTACCTTTGGAAGACGGAGGAATCTCCCTTGGAGTCAAGGAGTGACTCCCCTGCTTGGCAGACACCAAATACTCTAATCAACGGTCGCAAACTTTCCCGCTCCCACCGGAGTCCAAAGTCCCTGCAGCCCGTGAGTGGATTTCTGGACTTCTTGATGGCCATTGAGAGTCCCCAGCAAAGCTGAGGCGAGTGGACCCCATGAGTGACGAGGAACAGCAATACCCGTGTACCGTGCACTATTGTCGAGTGCAACCCCTTCACGACGTTCTACAAACTTGTGCATTGGACCACGTGTGGTCCAAGCCTCCAGCAGGATTTCCCTTGAAAATCAGAGGCCTACCTCGTCCCGAGTGACCGTGGGCTCCTGTGAAGCGAATCCTCATGAGGCGTCTGCGCAATCCCTTGCCCGTTGGCTTGTGGGTCACCTGAAGACTTTCTCATCAAACAAAAGGGCTCCCCTGGTTGCTCCAGGCCTCCCCTCACCCTCGCTGGGTGAGTCCCTCAGACCTTGCTGGTCTGCACCGCTGACTTTCTTCAATTTCCACGAGACTTGCTGTTGCCAAGGCTTGTTGGCTCCAATCCAGTTGCCGACACCTCAGTAAGCTGCAAACTTTGTGGGACACTCCGAATCCAGCTCCTGGTCGTCCTCGACGCCTCCTGGACCTCGTGGCTGAAGAGTTAAAACACCCTTGATCACCTGAAATCACCTGACTTCCGTGGGCATCCATCTTCCTGGCCCCAAGTCACTGGCAAGTGACTGGGAACACTGTCCCTTCTGCTTTCAGGTCTTCTTCATCTTGAATACAGCCTTGGATTCCACCGGACACTTCTTCAGTCTTCACAGGCAGCAAAACTTCTTCGGCTTCCATAGAAAACGACGACGCGACCAGACACCAAAAGACACCCATGCACCCGGCTTCCCTGGGTGAGGTAACTCTTGCACTCCAGTGCTCTAGTGGGTGTCGGCCCTCAAACTACTTACCTTGTAAGTGACTTGCTTGTAGACTTCCTAGAAGTACCCGTAAACTTTAAAAATCCAACCGCGACTTGCTCCATTGAAATCAATAGGGAACCCGCGGCTGTGTTCTCAAACTGCACACGTCTCCCGTGGGTCTTTTACTTACCTGCCTTGGGTGGATTAGTAAAGCCCCAGTGATTCTACAGGCCCTAGGCCTTGTCCCTCTGCAAGTCGACATTCCTAAACCTCTTTTTTAGTATATGGTCTGGTACGCCCCTAGGGCCCCAGCCATATATGTGCTTAACGTATTGTGAAACGTTGATATTTGCATATGTTCCTGACTTCTAATCTCATAAAGAGATTAGTAGAGTGTGTCTAGTAATAAATACATATATATATATACCTGTGTGGTGTCCTTTCATTTGGTAATTCAAGAGATAAGGTAAAACAAGCTGCTTTACATTCCTCTGAGACTTTGCCTGAAGGCTGCTCTCCACAGCTACCACTAGGATAGCTTTCTTTAAAAGGTTATCTTAAACCTATCTACCATAAGAGTCGAATTGGACTGGTGCAAGGTGGCCACTATAACTAGTGACCAGCATATGCCAGGCCAACTTCTCACATTCTCCTTTCCTATACGAGTGGCTCTTTGCAGCGTGTGAGGGATGCCTATGTTTTTGAAAGGAAGGTGGCCACATTTCATAGACTTGCGGGGACCCTGGTGGGTCCAGAGGCAGTGCCATGGCAGAGAAAATGATGGACAATATAGGTGAGGATGGCAAAGATGCAGCTACCAAGGTGACTTCAAATTTTGCAACAAGTAATTCTGATCTATGAACGCAAAAGTCACTGGCTTGATCTCGGAGCTGAAGAACTGTTGGGGTGTGATGGAGGAAAGTAGCTGGCCTTGATGCAACCCACCACAATGGTGATATAGGGAACACCCAAAGACTGGAACAGAAGCTTGCCCACAAGGTGGAGGCTATAGAAAATAAGAAAAGGAGAGACAATCTCCACTTCTTTGGAGCCACCAAAAACTGATTTAATTTATTTGCTATCTTCTTTTAAAGAAGGACAACAAGCACTTTTAAAATAGTGAAAAATACAACTCTAAACATCATGTATAGAAAGGAAGCAGTATGTTTACTTTCATATCTGCAGCATTAAAAATCAGTCCGGATCTAAAGTTTAAAGTCATATAACACATTGTCACATTGGTATCATTACATTTGTAAGCCATTGTTTCTTTCTAACGTTTTTTACATCATCTTTATACTACATTTTTTTCCTGATTTTTATATTCAAGAAAAACACCCTATCTGTGGCCATGGAAAAAGACACATCATGGTTTAAAGATTGTTTTTATCTTTTCAATCTACCAAGACCTCAAATGGGAAACAGACAATTGCTAGCTTGAAATTAGAACATTAATACCAGAGCTGCATGGCCTTTCATTTTCTGCTACTCTTTAGGTTGAATCTTTTAGGAAAAGCAATGAGCATGGTTCTTTTTAAAATATTTATGGAAATGGTCAACCGATTTTTAGCTCGGAGACACTGATTATTCGTTTGCTGGATAGTACTCAATCTTGAACGTTTTGGTCTCATTTGTGCTGTGGTGTGGAGGAGTAACTATATACACATGTGTTTGCCTCTGAGCCCATAAATCACAACGTTATTTTGGCTTTCAGTCCTTTTTATTGACAGAGTATCAACCTTATTTTTCTTTTTTACATTTGCTTCAAACAGAGTAAACTCTTCATCATTAGACTTTTTTTGTATCTTCCATTATTCACACAGTTATCCTGTACATATTATTTACACATTTTGACAAAGACATAAACATAAAACAAATGGTGTGACGTTTGTGCAAATTAAATCTCCACTGGTTTGTTTTTCTTCACAATACAGTACATAAATGTCCAACTATTTACACCTTAGGGACCTTAACTAGATTGGTCCTCAAATTTCTTAGTCTTTTTGGTCCTAAGCAGGGTCAGAAACACTCGTTAAAATGCTGTTATGAGGGAACCTTAGATTTGTTATATTTCCTGTTCTGGGGAGGCAGGGGCACTTTGTGACCTTTCCCTGTATGTTCTGGTTCTCTGCTTATCTATTGCCAACGCGTTTCGACCTTTGTGTATGGACCTGCGACTTCTTGGTAAGGTCTTCTTCAGGGCTTGTTGTATTTCTGGATGGACATCTTTCTCCTGTATGGGTGACAGTGTGCCTTATTTTCAATATGCATTCTTTATAATGCGTCTTAATAAAAAGTCACATATAGTGAACTTACGTACCGTGTTTTCTATTGTGCAAGTTTTTCTTGGACTGGCAATATCCTTTGTCCTGTAGGGATATATATGTATCTTTATTAGGACAAGGTTGTCTAAATGGGCATGAGACATCTCCATCTCGTTATAAACTGGTTTCATTTTTTTGTGTGTGTGGACCTACCCAGCTGTATTCCAAATGGAAGGGAATGCTGATTCGATTCCGTACTGGCTTCCGCTCTGTCTATTCCTGTGATTGCCGGTAGCTGTGGGAGTTTTTTAGAAAAAAACCTTTATTTTAGTAGTTGAGCGAAAGACAACTTGTTTCTTCATTATTGGCATGCACCTAACCCGAACTTGGGTCCCTCCACCTGCTGTGTGGGAAAAGGGGTCTGTTTGTTTTATTTGTGCGAGGAACAGTTAGTTTCTTTAAGTAGTAAGGGTCCTTCCCCCTGCTCTTATCGTTAGTCCAGATCGTATTGTGGCAATACTAGCTCGGGTTCTGTTATTGTTTCCTATCTGTGAATCTTTGTCCCTCACCCTTTTGTGGTGTTAGTCTTGACGTCTAGTTCTATAATCCGTTATGTCTTACTTTCTGGAAGAGAGGGGATCTTCAATTTTCATATTCTTGCCGCTCGTTCTCTCTGCGTCCTCGCCGTTGTGGAGCTTCTCGTGTTTCTGTTCTCGGCTCTTTTAATTGGTTTGACGTGTGCGTGACGCGCCTACGTCCCGCGTCATGTCGTTCCTGTTGCCAGGGTGATGTTTAATTCAAGCCCTTCTCTATTTTTCGTAGTATGTCTTCGCGTCAATGTTACTATGGTGATGTTTTTTTGGTTTTGTTAATAAAGTTTTAATAGCGTTCTCGTAATTGTAACGCAATGACTCTTTTTCCTCCGGTTTTCTTAAGAAGGAAACTGCCTTTCTGTTTTCAGGTGTTCCGAGCTTCTTGGCACATTAAGTGAAGTTTTTATAAGGGAATATGATGGTATTTCCAGCTTGTCTTGTATGTGATTGGGTGCGATAATCAGCATTTTTTGGTGCACATTGTTCTTCAAGGGTTAGCCCGAAGAGTTGAAAGGTGGAAGAGTACATGTGTACACTTGCTCTATAATATGTTTCCGAGTTCTGTCATCTCATTCAATCCATTTTCGATTGTTCCCAAGAGCATTATAGTTTTGGCTTCTGTCTTGGATAGGCGAGAGTCTGTGTTTTTTCCTTTTATGTGTCGCAATACTGTCCATTTTATTTCATTGGGACCATGATTTCTTTCAATGCAGTGTGCAACCATTGGTGCATTAGGTGTCCTGCATCTAATTCGCGACCTGTGTTGGGAAATCCTGTTTTTTACAGCTTGAGTCGTTTTTCCGATATATGCTAATGAGCACGGACAGACCACACAGTATATGACATTGTGGGTGTTACAGTTCGTGAAGTTTTCATGATTGATGAACCTGGTGCCATATGTAAATTTTGTTCCTTCAAGAGTGCTTTCGCAAGAGGTGCAATTCCCACATTTTCTGTGTCCTTTAATTGGTGGCAATGACCACATAGTTCTTAATGTGGTTTCTGGTTTTGACATGGTTGTGTTTGCGCGTACTAGCTTCTCTTTTATGCTCGTGTTTTTTTTCAAAGCAAATATAGGTATTTGTTTGAATGGTGGCAAATCCTTGACTGTGTTCCAATTTTTTCAGATGATTTTCTGTATTCCATTGGTGCATCCTGAGAATGTTGTTACACAAACCAGTGGTGTATCTTCCTTCTTGTTTTTTGGAGTGAGGAGAGACTCACGAGGGGTATACCAGGCTCTTTTCAATGCTTTCTTCAAAAGCTTTTTCGGATAATTTCGCATTTTCAATTTTTCAAGAAGTTCTGTCGCATATTTAAAGTAGTCTTCCTTTTTTGAGCAATTGCGCCTTATCCTTAGGAATTGGCTGAATGGTAAATTCTCTCGTAGATTGCGCTGGTGGAAACTTGAAAAGTGTAAAATAGTGTTTCTATCAGTTTTTTTTGTAAATAGTGTGGTATATAGATGACCATCTTCATGTTTCACCAGGATGTCAAGGAAATTCATCTCTGTTTTATTGAAATTTATGGTAAATTGAATGTTTTGATTTCTGTCATTAAGCCATGTCACAAATGTTTCAAGTTGTTCTTCGTTCCCTCTCCAGAGCATGAACACATCGTCGATATATCGACGCCAGATTTTAATGTGTCCATCGTGGGGGTTGTTATTATAAATCCACTTCTCTTCGAATAGAGCCATAAACATTATAGCCATTTCCGGCGCGAAGGGACAACCCATAGCTGTACCCATGGTTTGTAGGAATTGTATGTCATTGAATGTAAAAAAGTTATGTTTTAGACATATTTCTGCTAGCTGTAATATCGAGGAGGTGGGTACAATGTGTGGTCTGGGTCGTTTTTCTAGAAAGACTTCTAGAGCTTCAATACCGTCTTCTTGTGGAATGTTTGAGTACAGACTCACGATATCCAACGTCACTAATATTTCATTATCTTCATCAAAGGGTTGATTTTCCAGCATGTTGATTGCTTGCATGGTGTCCTTTATGTAACTTGGGGTGTCCCATATAAGAGGTTTTAGAAAGGAGTCCACATATTTTGCAGGTCGTTCTAAAATGGAATTGACCCCCGAGATTATGGGTCTTCCTGGGGGATTCCGTGGGTCCTTATGAATTTTGGGGAGGACATACATGATTGGAGTCCTCGGGTTCTCGTTGATAAGGAATTGTGACTCTTTTTTAGATAACCAGCCTTCTACAGTTCCAGTTTCTACGATGGACATGAGTTTTACTTTTATTGGTGGTGTGGAGGAGTGGTAGATTGAATTTCTTTTTTACTCGAAGGGGGTAGTGAAGATTAGGACCTGCAGTTATGTCCCACCCATGTATTTCAGATACACTACAAAATCCATTTTGGTGAGGGAAACACATCATGTTTGCGGCAGGGAGGGAGTTAGGGTGGTGAAGGGGGCCGAGTGGAGTTGGGAGCTACTTGAGTTACAGTGGGGGTAGGTGTACAGGTTGTAGCAACAGCACTATAACATATTTGAGTGGATTCTGTTACATCTTATGCCAGTTATTCTAAAGATAGTTACCCTTAATGTTAAAGGCCTTACTGCTTTCTTCCAGAAGGCACAATACAAGTCTGAAGACTTTAAAACCCAGCATAGCATGTCGACTAGTTCCAGGATTAGATGACTGCCAAGCACTTAAGCTTGAATGCTTCCAAAATTTCATTCCTCACTGCTGGTACCATTTACTGGCACAAAAAGTACAAATTCTCAGTCTTTTACTTTAGGAAGCATCATCATGGAAGCCCAACATAAAATCAAGATGCTGAGACAGTTGTTAAGAAGATCATATCTGTGAACTGGCAGGTGAATGCTGCAGTACAGTCCTCAAACTATCATCTCATGCTGCCGTGGAAAGGATTCTATTTACTGGAACAAGTTTGTGCCAGGACTCTCATAGGAGCCGAACTAGATGATGGGAGCACACTCTTGACACACATCTGTAAGAAAATGACCAGTAAATTGCAGACATTTAAATACTCAGCAGCTCAGGTGGTCTTTAATATGCCAAAGTTACTGCTGGTGCTCCATTGCTTAGGGAACTACACTCGGTCAGATCTTGTATTTGTTTTAAAACCATGGGTCTCTATCAGAAAGTTTTATCTGTTTAAACCCCCAGGTAAATAAAGCTCCTTTTTATTAAACATCATCCCAGAAGGAATGTCCCTTACCTCTCATACAAGGGCTGACTGGAATGCCCTGCCTGAAGCTCTTAGATCCTTTAAGGAGCTTCTTCCATTTAAAATGAATTGAAACCTATCTGTTGAAACCCCTTTCTAACCTGGGGGGCCATACCTTTCTTTTGCGACTATTTTGTTACTCAACAATGAGTCTCCGCTTATCTCGAACATATCAGATGGTCACTGGGAATTACTAAAAATTAGGGTGGATTACCAAGAAATAAACATTTTTCTATATTTGGTAGCAACATCAATTAACCAGAGAGATGCAAAGATTTGCATGCTAGGTTGATGCAGTAGACAAGGTTTATTCATTATTACTTGGGAACTTAATTGCATCATCTGTCAAAATTAAAGATGCTACCAATTTGCATTTGCATTCTTAAGTGAGCCTTGTTCCCTGAGCCATAATTTCTCTGATGTCCTAGGCCTGTTCATTGTGTGACATTAAATACATCAACATGAAAGCAGTTGTACCATTTTCTCCCATGTTCACAGTATTGACTACGTTTTTGTCAGGAAAGTCTTGGGTGAAGACACCTAGGTGCCTTTTCACCCTTTTTAGGTCAAGCCTAGACTGTCTGGAAGATCTGTTGTATGTACTTTGTGGGATCTGGAGATCAGCACTAGGACCTGTCTGCTTTCGCCTTTGCTTAGGGACTTTTTTTCTGTTCATCTGCCTCTAATTAACTGTCTTGATAAAAAACGACCAGTAGAGGTCAGTAAAATACCGAAATTGCTTTCTGCTTAGGGACTTTTTTTTTAAACAAATTCTGGCAACTGCCTCTATTTAACTTTCTTGATAGAAAACGACCAACAGAGGTCAGTAAAATACCAGAATCACTTTAGCATTCCCTAGATTCCAGGCCATAGAAACTTGTATTCAACGAGCACCCGTAGACAATAATATTTTTTTCAAGTCTTGTATTTTCAGTGATATGACCCCCAAAGGGGCTGATTTTATATTAAAAACAGAGCTTTGGACAATACAATTTCCCGCTGATAGGCAGAATTTCTCTCCATGTGTTCCCATACCTCGCGTGTCCCGCAGTTTTGTGCTTACTTTACCTCAATGTTAAAGCACAGTAGATGTTTCAGCACCCAGGCTAATGTGCTGCATAGCTAAATTCATATAAGGTTCCAAAGGCGAGACTGATTGCATTGCAAATGCTTGTTTAGTTACTAATCACGCTGCCCTCACCATGAATCTGAATATACGTGATATTACAAACTCTTATACGTGTTTATCTCTGTGTTTTTAGATCTGAATTCTCAATCTGTCGTATGGGGTGCAGTGTGAGATGCCTTGACCGCTGCTATCCAATGGTTCACCATATAGTATGTGTGGGGTTCACCATATAGAATGTGTCTCCCTAGCTTTGGAATATTTGTTATAGTTCGAAGCTTAGAGATAGAACTTTTTATTTTTTTAAGTTTAATTCCTTTGCAGTACTTGTCATCACAAAAAGCTGTGCTTCTTTCTACTTTTAATTTTGAAGAGATCTCTCTGATTAGCAAGTGATGCACTAGCAAACCAGCTTAGAAATCACGCAGTCAGGTGTTGTTACCCCCGTCAGTTTCATAAGAAAAACTATGCTTCAATACCATCATCCTTGAACTCGGCTCACAAAAAAAGATAAATCTTGTTTGCTCCTCTCCCTGCTTTTGTGTGTAATAACATCTATGTCTGTTTGATTGCTAATAGAAGCACTAATGAATTGCCTTTCTTTTATAACCAGGTCATTACCTCCCCCCCCCCCCTTTATGAGAGACTACAGACTATACCAACTTTGTTGCCAGATTGATAGAATGGCAGAGTCTTAACAACAACCATTGGCTTTTGTTGCACCTTATACCGAAAAAGCCTTTAACGGGATAGAATGGCCTCTATCTGGTCCATGATTTCCCAGCTACATCATTGGCTTGATTCTAGCACTCTGTTAATCACCGAAGGCCAACGTGATCATTAACAGTCACTATCTTGCAAAAGGTGCCCATGAAAATGCTATCTGTGAAAGACCCTGATATATAGCAGATTGAAGTCTGGCTCCAAAATACAAAAAGGCATACTGAGGTATTTGCATAATACTATTTACGTATTGCTGAAAAGTTCTGATAACTCAAGGTTATATAACATGAGTCATCTGACATAATAAGCCAGAGTTGACTATTAATCTTTTTAATAGTTTTGGAACTATAACATTTGTTGCAATTATGATAACTGCTAACAATGTATGAGTATTTCACTCTGATAGGAAATTTATTTGTGAGCGTAAATTTGTATGGAAACATCCTATTGGAAAATCTTGTATATGAAAATCACATACAGAACTAATGCCACTAATATGGCAGCTGATTAGCTCTGGGTCACTAGAACAGAAATGAATCTATCAAACAAGTTTAGGCAGGAAAATGCAAGAGCTTAAAAAAATAACTCAACTGTTACAATTGAGAGACTGTCACCAAAGGTCTCAGAACAATGTGGCCACGGGGCGGGGGGGTGGGGGCTGGGGGCGGTGGAGAGTGATAATGATAATGGAACTTGAAAAATAAAATGCACAGTTAAATATGAACCGATTTTGTTATGAGACGATAAAGAGAATGGTGCCTATTCACAACGGTTGAGTCTCAACAGTAGGCCACGTGGTCTCCTGGTAGATACTGCACATCTCTCGCCACCATTCAGGAAGTTCAGATGGAAGCTTTAATAACTAGAGAAGATACCCCTCTCCGACGAGAAACAGTAAACAATGAAGTATTTCACCTTCCTGTTGAAACACCTACTACTGTACAGTCAACTAGTACAGAAACACAAATTTCAAATTGAAAAATTGACATTTACATGAATACGCCACAGAGTGAGCCAACTCCCAGTTCTTCAGAAACCAGCTGAGCTGCCAAGAAATAGACCGAACGGTGTCCGGCTTCTTCGTGAACTATGAGGACTTCTCATCGGATTCAACAGAATCTGAGATGCCATTGACGCCGCCTCTTCTTTTCAAACTGCAAGTGCGTGCTGTGGCTGAAAAAGACATGCTTCGATACTCCTTGATTACAATCAGATTACTATCTCTGGTCCTTTGGATTGGTTTGGTGACTGTCTTTTTTCTACTTCTGAACGTACATAATCTCCCAGAAAGCTCTGCACTACAACTTGTGACACATGGATCATCGCACAGTGAACAAAGGGACCTGTCCCAGGTGAACATTACAGCAGTTCCAGTTCCGGAAGGAATAGTGTGTGACAGAGTATCGTATGATGTATATGGTCCTACTGAACTTTTACAAATACCATATTTGTTTAAGATTTGTTTAGATTATATCATCACCTCTTGTACTTTCTCTGATGATTGGAACTTTGATACAGTACATAACATGCTGGAAGATCTAGAACAGTCAACTGCTTTCTGCTGATGAATTGTATGATGGTACATCTGATAACTGGGATAATGGTCTCCATTTTTTTACTTGAAACAAGTATCGCAACTGCTGTTTATAATTTCACCCAATAGGAATACTGCCCAACACCACCAAAAAGTAGTTAAAAAAACATTTGCACATCAGACCCAGCCTCTTATTATGATAGGCATGCATCAACACCTGCAAAGAAAAATATGCTAACAAACAACAAGCTTATATAATCTGCGTTCTTTCTTTCCGAGCTGTCTGTACAGGGTTTTGACTTTTGGAAAGACACAATAGATACAAAATCTGTTTGGGGGACAAAAGATTTGCAGGTTCAGGGAACTAAGGCCATGTTTAGAGCATGGCTAATACCACATCAAATAATTTTCCTAAATAAAACTGTGCAACAGGCAGTGGCGTAACAAAACTTGGGGGGCCCCCCTGCAAAGCACATGAAGGGCCCACCCAGCGGCCCAGCCCACCACCTACCACTTTGCCCTACCACCCAGAAATCTAGTAAATTTTAACATTTAAATGAAATACCTCTATTTTGTCTTTCTCTAAGTTCTAATGAGAACATGGGAACATATTTATGGCAGCGTAGGGTTTCAAGTATAAGTTAAACTATTGTTATTCTGGCATTAATAGGGATAGAGGGTGTAGGAAATAATGTGCTGATCCCGCAACAAACTTCCAGTCTTATGATTAGGGTTGCCAGCTCATTTTGATGCCCCATATAGGACAAAAATAAGCAGTCATCTAAGCTGTATTTTCAGCACTTATCTGTGCATACTTCGAACAGCAAATATAAATGGAAAACACTTTTAATTGTATTTTAGGGCTGCCTGAATGATCCATGACTGATAATTAAAGGGAACAAAGACAGAAAAGTCACATTACAAATGAATACATACATTTTTATTTATAACCCTATTTAGTGGCAAGAGAAGGTCATTCAATGTCTTTAAACAACACATGGCTGGCATTTTTCTTTTGGCAACCCTACTTTATATTCCTTTTCATGAAATGCCTTCTCACACTACAGCAGTAAATTTAAATTTCAAATGTAAGGAATAGGCCCAGGGGGTACTGCCTGGAACCAGAAAAAACTAAGCCTCTTTAACCAGTTTACAAAGGTATGCAGTGGTGCATTACATAATGAGAAGTCGGTGCGGTGCATAAGATAAAAATTGCATTCTGCGCTTAGCGTTCTCGTGAACATTGAGATGGGTGCCCTGTGACAGAAACACTCACTGTGACTTAGCCAATGGGGAGAGTGACGAGGCAAATGCCATATAGGCTAGCCACAGGGTACTGTTGCCAGAGACAGTCTATCTGCACTCACCAGCAGCAAATAGCGAGCTGTGGAGGGTCAGCCACTGTGTCTAGGAAAGTAGAAATGGGGTCAACACTAATACTACAAGGTCAAAGGGCGTCTGATGTCACTTCACTATCCCAGGCATTTTTGGGCATTGGCGTCCATGCTTTCTGCTTTAAAACATGAACAGCCTCACACAGCTTTCCTCTGATGATGCAGTTTCACCAATTTCGAGTGTGGGGCCTTCCTGCCCAACAGTTGCATTTCTTTTTTTAGTTCAAAAGATTTTTATTAAAGAATAAAGGTGTCGGTACATAAGAAAACCTAAAAAACAGTTGCATTTCTGCCCTTGCCCTAGGAGGGGGAATGGACGATCCGGTCTTGCCTAAACCGTTTCAAGTGTGGTCTTCCATCTTCTACCTCACCTACTCCTCCTGTGCCAAGAAATGTCTAGCCAGTGCCAGGTTTCGGCACCCAGTGCCACCCAGGTGCACCCCTCCCATGCCTGACAGGCTCACGCACTCGGTCCTTTATCTCAATTTCTTCTGAAGTGTATATAATGACGTCCTTAAGCAGGAGGGAGAGACTGCCCTGGTAGGATAAGTGCTCCTGTTTCAGATTGGTTCAGCACATTTTCTGTGGCTCTGTGCTCTTGGAAACTAAAGCAAAATAAAACTTCCAATGAAAACTAATCTGTGTCAAGGCCCGGCCGGGGTCCGCTGCCCATGCACCATTTAATTAATGAGGCTCGGATGCCCGGCTGGGGCCTGCGCGTGCGCAGTTGCGCGCCATTTAAATTTGTACATTTAGTATGTTGCGTCAACACCTCAGCTCACCTCTGGCGTGTGCTGGGCCCAGGCAGTGTCACAATCCAAGGAGGGGAGCCACTCAAGCAGAGGGTGCAGCAGGTGCAGTGTGGACGGGGTGGCTGCTGGTTCTGTCTCCTTGGTTTGCCAGATTCTCTGGTGCAAGGCGAAAGGAAGTCAAACACCTTGTCAGATAAATAGTATCAATCCAAATAATAATATGGAAAGTGAAGGTGCTGGAGCCACCTGCATGCCTCGTCAAATACTGGAAAAATCCACACAACATTTGAAACTTTATCACTCGCTGCACTTTAAGGAACATATGGCACCACATGTAAGCCCAGTAGCACCAAAAAGGAAGTAAAACGGTGCAATGTCCCAATGTGGTGCAGGGAGCCAGGGCCACTCGCCAGCATCAATCCCATGGCTGGCATCATACGTCAATAAACATGTAGAACAGTTGGGCTTAGATAGGTCTACTTGTTTGCACTGAAACTATACGCTTATACGGTGTGCCACATAAATTCACTTGTTAAAGTAGTCTGCAGGCAGAAGCCCTACGATGCGCTCTGCTTCAAATATCTGCTTTTTCATTACTTTAGCCTGATTACTTCTGCAAATTATCAATTTATCAACAAAGACTCCGCTGCATTATTATCTTAAAAGTAAACAAAAGTGCTAATAAAAAGCGAGTGAGTGATCAGCCAAAGCTTAACATAGTGACGAGCATCTGAACCATCATTTAACAACCCGAGCATAAATTACCATTTTTATCGTCAGCCGCAGCTTCGGTTACTGAGGCGTGAAACTCAACCGCATGCATTTCGCACCAAAGAAACCGCTTAAGTGGATAAAAGACCACACAGGGCCACATTACCCAATATTTCACTGTGGACTACGAGACTAATCGGAGGCCAGTGACTCTTTCTCCACTTGTGATAGATTTTTCTTTTACTTACGAACTGCTTAAGCTGGGCCGCCTACACTATGTTTTACTTTTACAAACTAGTAAGGATGGGGTATACTATAATAGACCTAATGAGGAAAGAAAAGGAAAACGGTGAGGAGATGTTATCTCGTTTAAATATCTTCTTATTTATACTCTGAGGCCCGGCCGGGGCCTGGGCGTGTG
Source organism: Triturus cristatus (assembly GCF_964204655.1). Lineage (NCBI taxonomy): Eukaryota > Metazoa > Chordata > Amphibia > Caudata > Salamandridae > Triturus > Triturus cristatus. The sequence continues at coordinate 890,402,664 of NC_140583.1, read as the reverse complement.
CAACATTTAACTAATGATGAGCCTCTGAGGCCCGGGCGTGGCGTCTGCACTATTTAATGAAGAGGCTGCTGACTCACTGAGAGAGGAGTCCCCGCACCCACTCGCAATGCGGAGGCCTGTGTTACTTACTCCCTGGGCTGCCCACAATATATTTTAATATTTTTACAGACTCACCTGACATGAGGGCTGGGGCCTGGCCTGCAGCTTCAGAGGCAGGCACGAGCTCCGCGGGCAGCAGAAGGCAGGACAAGGCAGGCTAGCCAGCAGGGGCACCCACTCACCATTTAATTAATAAATAGCCTCAGAGGCCCAGCCGGGGCCCCGCCCGCGTACCTTTTAATTAATGAAGAGCCCCGGGGCCCTGCTGGGGCCCAGGCGTGCATGCGCACCATTTAATTTATTAAGAGGCCTGGCGTGCACACCAAATTCATGATGAAGAGGCTTGCTGAGTGAGGGGGGCCTCTGGAGCATGGGCCCCCTGCAACTCGTGGCCCCCTGCTACGCGGGGGCTGCGGAAGCCTGTTTTACGCCCCTGGCAACAGGCCTCCTGTCGTGGAATAACCAAGACAAAGGATTTGAACACACCTTGTATTCCTGCGCTCTCACCTTTTGAGAACGGGCAGTATTTCACACTTATATTGAGGATACCCTGGATGCCATTATTTGCAATGGTTCTAACAATTCGTCAGACCCCAATTGGAAGGAATAGTTGGTTTGGCTGTTGGACACTAATGGGTGTCAGTCTAGATTCCTGGGCAATGCCGAGGGGTTTAAAATAAATAGGCCCCATTAGCTATATGTACAATCTGAAAACTCGGAGGGTGACATCATATAGTGTTGGGAAGTTGTGCCTTGATTGGCTAAAAGCCTCAAAACTTTATCAGGTGAAACACGTCTCTTCTGTCTGATGACGTGGATCTCTGGGATTTCTTGTTAGGTCACCGGAACCCACTTCAAAAGCGCTTCTTACATGCAATATACATTGAGCTGTGGAAAGTTTCTCAACAGAAGGCTGCTGAGAGACTGCGCAAGACTGGTAGGGTTAATTTAGATAATTTGGCTGTGGTTGACAATGATATGACCACATTATCCTCCAGGGTATATTGACTGGGCAACATAGTATCTTCTGCGGTTAATAGTCATAATTTCGAGAAAAAAATATCGACTGGACAGAATATCAAGTTTTTTTATATAGAATGGACAGAATATCGAATTGCAAAAATACAGTGGTGCAGAATATCGAAATGCAGGTAAGAAATATCGATTTCCACAATATCGAAGTTAATAATATTGATTTTTTTTTTTGGTGTGTTTTAAGTGTTAGTATATGTGTTAAAAGTTTGTATTATTTTTGTAATGTATGTGAGAATTTTGTAAAAGTAATGAATTTTATGTTAATTAATTTTTGTGTAATTTAATTCCGTAGCGGGTTGTGGGTTTATAGGGGAATAGGGTGGGAAGTAATTTAATTATAATATATATTTTTAGCATTATTTAGAATTAATTAATTATATGTTAAATATTTTTTGCGTAATTTAAGTCTGTAGCAGGTTGTGTGTTTAATGGGGAATAGGTTGGAAAGTAATTTAATTGAAATTAATTATTGTACTACTTAATAATTTAATATTTAATAATTTATATTGTTAATTAAGTTAATGAATGTATTACTAATTATTATAAATTGATTAATAACAATTAATAATTGATTGTTAATTGTGTACTTTTTTATTAATTAGTAATGAATTAGGTATTAATTAGTAACAATTTTTATCAGTGGGTTGAGGGTTGATAGGGGAGTAGGGTAGGAAGTAGTTTATATTTAATGTAGTTTTAATTTGTTATACTATAATTTTTTAAAGTAATTTTATAGTGTTAATTGTGTGAATTAATTGAGATTTGATTGTTAATTATATTGTAATTAATTAATTGTTAATTAATTATGTTAATTTATTAATATGTTACAATATTGTAGGTAATGTTTATAGGGGGAAATGGTGGGAGGTAAAAAAGAATTTTTAAAATTATTAATTGTTTATTAATGTTAATTATATTGCAGGAGTGGGTATATTAAATTATTCCCCTACGCTATCCTATTACGCTAAATTATTTCCTTACTGTTCACAGGAGTGGGAATAGTAATTTTTACCCTCCCGCTATCCAACACTTTCCCTACTGTTGCACTCATTGGAGTGGTCAGAGTAATTTTTACCCTCCCGCTATCCAACACTTTCCCTACTGTACCACTTGTTGGAGTGGAAATACTAATTTTATCTTTTAAACGATGCAATATTTTCAGCATTATTATATTTAATGTAGTGTAAAATATTATTTAAAAAAAAATATTTTAATGTTTTAACTTGTATATAATTTATTTTTATATTTATATTCTAAGTTTATTTATATAATGCAGTTATATTACAAAAACCGGACATATTCATGAATAACTAGACACATATTGGCCAATGCATTCAAATCGGTAAAAGCCGTAGTGACATCAGTACCGGCTGCCTCGTGGATTGCTTGTATGGCTTTCATTTATATTGTTGTCCTGTGATGTAATGTCTGTGCCTAGTCTACGCAAGTGCACCAAGTTCATCTATGCGATGTGATAGGTGATTTGAATGCATTCGCCAATACGTGTCTAGTTATTCATGAATATGTCCGTTTTTTGTAACATAACCGCATTTACGAATTAATATCGTTTACAGGAGCATTCTTCTTGTACCATGAGGTGGGCAACACATGATGTAGGAATACATGGAAACCAGTTCCAAAATGGCCGCCACTGATCCCGAGTCCGGGAGAGGCCCTGTTGTGCAAAGTCCTTTGTCTATGGCAATGTATTACGTGGAGGTGTATGTGTACTTAATGGTGACTTAGTTTTTTTTCCTTCCATCGTGTGAACAAAGCTTTATTGCCGAAACGCGTAGCGTGGAAGCACAATAGACTTCCTGATCTACTTACTTCATTGGAACCTAAGAGTGCATTATTATCGCGAAGCGAAGACGGATTTAGGATTTGGTTAACCGGGTGCTCTCCCGGTGTGTGCACCACCCTCCCCAGGTCCGCAGACTTGACAGGAGCGACTTGGGAATTGTTTTTATTTATGCATTTGTGTCGCATTTCAAAGATGTCTGAATTTCAAAACAAGCACTTTATTTACTTTCCCTGTAGTAGGCACCTTTTCTTTTAAATAAATTTGGTTTTTTTTGTTAAACTGGGGGCGGGTCAAACCAACCCCTTTTTAAACACCCTTCACTGTCTATCACATGACCCGGACGAAGGCCCTTGGCCGAAACGCGTTGGTCGCTTGTTGTTACCTGATGCACTCTGCACTTCGCTTTTGTAACTAAGAAAAAGAAAGAAGAAAATAAAAATGAATTGAGCATACTACAAAACTGACCTGGATTTGCTGATTTGGTGTGCTGCCTTTCTGTGACCCTCTGCATTTTGGTGGACACTCTTGGGGTCTAACACAGGAAAATCCTTTCCCATATATATATATATATATATATATATATATATATATATATATATTCCAAATTGTCAGATGTCGTGCGCTCTCAGGAACAAAATAGTTCAACACAGATAGCGGAGAAACGGGTGTTTATTCACAACGCGTTTCGACTTTCACAAGCCTTGATCACGTGAATATCAGTGCTACAGTGACAACGAACTTAAAAAGAGTAAAGAGCTGTGAATACAAACAAAGGACCAAAACGCATGGTAACATTACATTACAGCATCCCAATGTAGCGGCCATCTTAGAGTGGTCAAATTACCATCTCAAGCATGAATGTTTTCACTCGCATGTTGTCCTAATGCGGCATAGAAATCAAATTAACAACACATCTTGTAAACAATATTAATGGCTTCCATACGGCATAGTATCATAATACCTGGCAAGTGCCTGTGGCGTGTTGTCCAAACCACCCCATGTAACTCCCATTGGAGGGACAGATGTGAAGTACAAAGGCAGAAATTTTGACCCGTATGTGCGGGATGTCAAAATCAGACAGGCATAGCAATGGACAACAAACAACAAAGGGGGGTAATATGTGTTCCCCAAGTGGGGCTAACCGTGTTGACCAAGAGATGGACCAAAGTTTTTCACACGCCCATGTGTCCAGAACTGGTGATGACCTCGGTGAGATGAAGGGGAGAGAGGGTAGGCTGCCCGTGCAGAGTGAGTGTCAGTGTTGGGGCCCCTTCCTCTCCTCCTGAAAAGAAGTAAACAAAATCAAAATGAAAACACATTGTTAAAAACAGATGCAAATGAGTCTGCATCTTGACAGTTCTAGTACATGTTCTAAAATTGGAAGAAGGGAAGAAAGTGCACACTGGTTGCAACGACATGACTTAATGCAACCCTATATACATCATATATAGACAAAATCTAAATTTATCATTCTCTAAGGTGTATGGCCAATTCTTCGTCCTGATTAAGACCGCCAGGGTCCTTGCTTTGAAAGTCAACAATGTATTTGGATTCCCTCTGTCTCAGCCTCAGTACCCTATCTCCTCCCCTGGGATTACTGAGGACTTGTTCCAAGATGAAGTATCTGAGTAATGTGGAGTCAGAGAAATGATGGTCCCTGTAGTGGCGTGCGACAGGATATTTTTCGTCTCTATGTGTTATAGCCCTACTGTGTTCAAGTACCCGTTTTTTGGCCTGGAGGGTAGTACTCCCTGTGTACCACTTGTTGCAAGGACATACAATCACATAGATGGCGAATGTGGTGCTGCATGTTAGAAATTGTTCTATCTCCTTGTCAACTCCATTGTACGTGGTCGTTTTGAGGAATGTACTTTGTTTACATGCCTTGCAATGGCCACAGGGAAAAAATCCCTGAAGCCCATGTGTGTGTCTGTCCGGGTACATAGTCACATCACTACGTACCAACATGTCCCTAATGTTCTTCCCCTTCCTGTACGTGATACTAGGTCTCTTAGGGATACTGGTGCCAATAACATTGTCAGTAGTGAGAACATTCCAATGTTTGGTCAGGATATGTTTGATGTTATCTGAATTGGTGTTGTAAGTCATGATGATGCGCGTGGTATCGTCATCATCCTTAGATGTCTGTGTGTGTTCGTTCGCCAACGTAAAAGTTCTGGAAATCCCGCTGGCCCTCTCTCTAGCTCTGTTAAGTACCCAATTGGGATAGCCTCTATCCCTGAAACGTTCAAACATCTCCTCACTCACTTGCAAATAGGCTTCTTCTGAATTGCAATTTCTTTTGGCCCTCATGAGCTCCCCAAAAGGGATGCTCCATTTAAGGGTCTCTGGGTGACTGCTCAATGCATGCAAGATGCTATTGCCAGCAGTGGCTTTTCTGAAGAGAGTGGTGCATAGTTGGTTATCAATGATGTCAATTTTGACATCTAGGTATTCTGCCCCTATCCTGCTGACCTGTCCCGTGAGAACAATATTGCTGGAATTCTGATTCAGGCATTGGATAAAATCTAGTGCTTCGTCTTCATCACCCTCCCAGACAATAAAAAGATCATCAATATAGCGCATCCATCTGATGACATGCGCGAAATGATGGGCAAGTTCTTGCTTGGCCAGTATGGTCTCCTCCCAGTAACCCATAAATAAGTTGGCAAAGCTGGGGGCAAAGCAAGATCCCATCGCGGTACCTGTTGTTTGTCTGTAGAGTGTGCCATCAAATAGAAAAATGTTGTTGGAGAGACAGAATTCTATCATCCCCAACAGCATCCTGCTATGTTCCCTAAGTCAGAGAGGTCTTTCGTTGAGGAAATGTTCACAGGCCCTCAATCCTTGTCTGTGATCAATAATCGTATAGAGGGATTGTACATCAAGTGTGATGAGAAGGAATTTCTCATCCCACTGGATGTCTTGGATCTTAGTGAGAAAATCTTTCGTATCCCTCACATAACTGGGTAGTGTCATAACAAACTCCCTTAGGAAATGGTCCACGTATTTGGAGACATGTTCCGTAACACTACCTCTCGATGACACGATGGGGCGTCCCGGGGGATCTGTAGGATTTTTATGTAACTTGGGCAAAAGGTATAGTACTGGGAGCACAGGATGATCGTTTTTGAGGTATCTGTACTCCTCCCATTCTAAGATCCCTTTGTCTTTCCATACAAGAAGTTTGTCCCATAGATCGATGATGCTAAGATTGTATGTTTCCATGGAAACAGAGAAATAACTCTGGGAATCATCCAGCTGTCTAAGAGCTTCCGCTACATACTTGTCTCGACTGAGAATGACAACGTTGCCGCCCTTATCAGCAGGGCGTACTACCACACTGGAGTCATTGGCAAGTTCATGGAGAGCTTGCCTCTGACTAAAGGATAGGTTGTTGTGTTTGGTGTTGTTTTTCTTAGTTCTATAAGTACATAGGGCTTTGGCAACACAGTCATGGAATGTATCGATGTTATCGTGTGGAAGGGAAGGGAGAAATATGGATTTGGGTTTAAAACCAGATAAAGCACTGTCATCCGTAATGACCCCGTATTCAATAAGGGTCTGAGTATTGGTGGTCGGAACACTGTTGTCATCAACATTGGTAACATTGTGGATGTTCACATCTGTAGCGCTTGTTACTTCTCGTTCTAATTCAATGAGATTGATCAGGGCGTCCATATCTCCTGTGGAGATCTCATTGTGGCGTCTTGGGATGGATGATTTTGTCCCAACGGTATTGCCCAATCTTTTGAGCGCATGCCATTTTTTCAGCTTCAATTTACGAGTGAATTTGAACAAATCTATCCTTGTCTCAGTGAAGTTAAAAGATCTGAAGGGCAGAAGGACAGACCCAGGCAGAGAGTTCTTTTCTCCAAATCACTCATAACCCTATTGGACAGATTAATGACAGTTTTATTTACCATTGTCATATCCATTATCGCATCCTTCTGGAGCGGGTTCTGTAGCTTCCCATGCCGCCCCTTCCTCTGCCTCTCCTCCCATCGTTGGTGGATTCTCTTTCTTCTGTTCCTTCATTTCCTCGTCCCCTTCCACGTCCTCGTCCCCTCCATCCTGGTGCAGTCTTCGCCGGAGCCTCCTTTGTCGTCCGTCTGCTCCGGCGCAGGTGACGATATTCCTCTAAAAAATTCACTTGCCGTGTTGTTGTCTCCAGGCTGTTGGTTTCTTCCGTGGAAATGTCAGATTCAATGTCACTCGCCGTGGATGTTGATGGTGTTGGTTCCATATCTCTGTCTTCCCTCATGGATGGTGGTTTTTCCTTGTGCTCATAAAGATGGTCATATTTACGGCTAAAAGTGAGAATTCTGCCAGACTCATAATCATTGTAGTCTCTATTCATCTTTCTCTCCTTCCGCGCTTTGATCTCCTCTTCATGCTTTTTCAGCCGTTCTTTCATGCTTTGTAGAGATTTCTCTATGGTCTCTTTATCGATAATGGTTCTCAATTCATCAGTGATTTCTTGTATTTGTTTAAGAATTGTCTCTCTGTCAATCCAAGCGTATTTGACTAGGATCTCAAGCATGTGCCTGGAGCTAGTGGCTGAGTTCTCGGACCATTCCTTTAGCATGGCTGGATTGGGTGCTTCATAAGTCGGTGTTGTAAAAATTCTTAGACCCCTGGGCACCATTTCCTGGTCAATATAGTTCTGGAGCGAAATGGCCTCCCACCACTTCGAGATTTCCGTTCTTTTAAGTTTCTCCAGTTTGCTCATTTTGTCATCAGTGGATATCGTCGATGTTGTTCCTGGTTTCGTGACTGTTAGACTTTGGGTTTTTTGGCAAATATCGCCAGGGCAGCCGCCCTGCGTTCTTCCTCTTCTTCCATATGCACTACACCCGAGTGTAATATCCGCTAAGTGTGTGGGTAATGTTCCCCTTGTGCAATACAAGTTGCTCCTGCCAGTCCAAGGTTTAACTGATGTAAAGAGTGCCTGGAAAGCTCCACCTTGATGAAAACAATGCTGCACTAACCACCTGACTATTGTAAATAGTTCTAATGACACATGGTGCAAAAGTTCTTTTGACGAAAATTGTCGTGCCACAATGCGACAGTATGCACCAAGGACGGGGTCAGTAGAGCAGATACCGCGGTATCGTAGTTAATCTGATAGTCGCGTGTTGCTCCATATATATGTTGCAGCCAAGTGGTGCTTAGAAATTGTCCGGGTACCCTGTGTAGAGAGTGTGTCTAACCGCCGCAAACCCAGAGGACACAGTCCGTAATGGCAGCTACGTGTAGCGATGAGAAATGTAAGCGCGACCCCCCCGCCGCTTCCCCGGGAGAGGAGAGACGAGCGCCACCAAAGACCCCCACCCTCGCCTCCCAAGGGGCGGACAGACAGGGTCAAGCACTTACCCTCAATACTACGAGCTCCTCGAAGTGACGGGTTGCCGGAAATCACGGTTTCTCTGTACACATGAAGGACGGCCGGTCCGGTGCAATCTTCAATAGTATAAACTCCAAAGACAGCGCTCCTTCTGATTGCTGGGACCCAAGGGAGCTGGCCGCTACATTGGGATGCTGTAATATAATGTTACCATGCGTTTTGGTCCTTTGTTTGTATTCACAGCTCTTTACTCTTTTTAAGTTCGTTGTCACTGTAGCACTGATATTCACGTGATCAAGGCTTGTGAAAGTCGAAACGCGTTGTGAATAAACACCCGTTTCTCCGCTATCTGTGTTGAACTATTTTGTTCCTGAGAGCGCACGACATCTGACAATTTGGAATATTTAATTTCCGGCGTGCTCCGCCGGCGTGTGCGCCAGCTCCCTTGGGTCCCAGCAATCAGAAGGAGCGCTGTCTTTGGAGTTTATATATATATATATATATATATATATATATATATATATATAATTATATTTAAAATTCTGTTTTTGACGTTTAATTATTAAAAATATTGATTGTTTTTTAATATTAAGTTAATATATGTAATAAAAAATAAAATGCATGTTTATTTTGTTTTTTAACTTACATTTACTATTGATTAATTTAAAGTTTATTTAAGTATGTTTTACTTAATTATAATTATTATTTCATTAATTTTACTTTACTTTTAAGACATTTTAAAAAGTCTTATATTTTAGCAAACTATATTATTTACAATGATATTTAGGATTAGATATTTTTGTACTTACCTGTTTGTAGATAGGAATTCGATATTCTGGTAGTTGATATTTTGTCACGGATATTTTTGTAGGTCGATATTTAGCTCCTCGATATTCTGTCAGTGATTCATCTTCTGCAATTGATGTAACAGTATATGTCTATTTTACAGCATAGACATTAACAACTACTGTCCATTGTGTTATTAATCTGGACGCTTCAAACATTACGTTCTGGCCTTGTGCTGTGGCATTATATCAACAGCACCAATCTGTTTTCTTCATCTAACCTAACTCAAAGACAGATATTGATGGCACGAAGAGATGCAAAGTATACCATGTTGCACGTTGATAAATCAGATCAATTACCGTTCACCATGGCTGAGACACCATCCACAGACTTGATAACCCATGGTTACATTACCCTACCGTTCACAACTTTCCAATTCCAATATCGTTTACAGTACCACCAAGTAGGCGGATACAGAGCACTAGGGGAAGGTTATGTGCATGAATACTACAAATTACCATTCAGGTTTAGATGCAGGAATGGGGACACAGTAGTCTTTCTTAGCAGTTCAGACTGTGAGAATGCTTTGAGCAGGTCCTTAGTATGCAAGGATATTTCACTTCATGGGGCTTGTAACACTTCAGTTGCGAACTTGTCCTGTTATCTGAATGGTTCTCCGGCTGCCGTGAACCGACTTGTTTTTAGGCTGCTCTCTAATAGGAGTTACTTGAGGATGCTGAACGACAAGGCTGCTGTGGGATGGAACCAGGCATTGCTTATCTGCTGATGGTAAATTCTATAGTTACTTGTTGCACACAAGTACTGTTTCCACCTGCCCGCACAGTTAGGGAGGCAATGCTATGGCCTTTGATAAATGTTTTTCAACATATGCTTTGATTCATTGAGCAAACAGAAAGCCATGCTTTTTCAAAAGGACGTGACCTTAACATCTGCCAGAGAGACATTTGATCTCCAGGTTGCAAGGTCCTTGTTCGATATACATATGCTACTTCATACTAACTTTCCTCTGCCTTTTGGGGAGCTGGTCCGCCATATTTTTAATATGGCTAACACAAAATTAATAGCACACATTTTTAAATGTATTGGCTCTGGACTGATTAGCACCTTTCAGACCATTTGCGGAGCTATAGTGTACAAAAGTAGGATCTGCTTTTATGGCTACCCCCCCACTTTTTGCCTAGTGCTAAGCTGTTATTGACTAGTCTGACTGGGATCCTGCTAATCAGGACCCCAGTTTCTCTGCTTTCTCCCTTAAATTGTCATGTTCAGTACTTAGGTACATCCCAGCTTGGATACTGGGGTACCCTTATCAGTCCCTGGTATATGGCACTAAGGTCCCCCATGGGCTGAAGCATGCATTATGCCACCCATGGGAGACCATTCAAAATGGAATGGCAGGCCTGCCATTGCAGCCTGTGTAAGATGGTGCTAGCACCACTTAATAAAGATAAAGAGTTCCTATATGTCGAGTCACTGCACTTAAAACCTATATGTCACCCCTATAGCAGGCCTTTGCAATCCTGAAGGGTGCTTGGTTCTAAGTGTTAGGGTGCCCCTGCATGAGCAAGACACCCCTACAGCCTATGGAGTCCATTCTCCCGGGTTGTGAGTGAAGCGGCCTTATACCATATAGAGGTGCACCGCGTAATCACACGATGACCATCTCGAAATTGGCTGAAACTAATCCTATCATGTTCGGTATCAAACATGTTGAAGTCATACCCCCACAATGGAAACGGTGTGGTAGGTATCATTCCAAGCACTGGAAATGCCCTCTGTTAGGCTCTCTGTTCCCGGTGCCAGCCTTCTAGACTCGGACAGCACAAAATGGTTGCTGCTGACTAAAGACCAGATTCTACCCTCCTGCTGCTGAGCCAAGCTTGAGCAGGGGAAGGCAGAACAATAGGCATCCTGTCTCAGGGAGGTGTGACCACCTCCCAGGCAGGATTTAGTGTATAGGAACCATGTGGGTGCACTTGCCAGCGTCACTATGTCTGCATGAGAGGCACATTTGCTGCCTCCGTGCACCGTCCAGTTCAAACCAGCTCTGGGAGCCGTTGGCTCCTGCTCTGGCGCGAAACTGGACAAAGGACATGAGAGTAATGTCCCCCCTGTCCAGACCCTCCCCTGGGAGGGTCCCCCTGAATCGTCCCAACCCGTTCCATAGGGAATTTAAGGGCTTACCTGGGTATAGGTCCCTAGGTTCGTCGTGGGACAAGAGTCAAGTCAGACACCACTTCTACTTCTAACACTCTGGACTTCGTTTGGGCTCGACTTCATCTCCCTTCTAGTCTGCTGCATAATATGTGCCTGTGCACCATACAGGAACCTTCCAAGGCCTGTGGGCATTAAAGACACCTGAAGGATTCGCCCTTGAAGTGAAAGAGTCACTTCCCTGCACTCGCAGGCACCGCAACTAAGCTGACCGGTCTTCTGATCCTGAGTTCCTACGGACTCCGAAAGGTTCTGCAACACAGGTGGTAGTTCTGCACAGCTCACAAGGCCTGCCCTGCTCTCTCACCAAGTTTGAGGCCAGTATCTCTCGTGGGTGCTGCTGGAACTGAACCCCTGTGCAACGCATCAACGTGCAGTTGCAAAGGCTTGTTGGTTTCCGTCCTCCAAGATCTTCGGGCTGCAAGTAGCCCCAACCTCAAGCACCTCCAGTGACCAAAGTCTTCATCCACATCGCATTGTTTGCATCTTGGCCTGCATCTTTTGGTGAGCTTCTCGAGGTCCTATTGTGACTCCAATGACTCCAGCCTGTGGGTCTTGTTGAGGATCATCTTTGCTTCTTTTGGGCTCCCTTGATTGCTTGGGGCCTGTCCTGACTCCCATGCTTGTGGTGAGTCCCCTGGACCTTGCTGGTCCCGACACTGCACCATCTTCGACTTCTGTGTTGGTTGCATTTACCAAGGCTTGTTGGTGTTCCCGCTGGACACCAACTCCTCAGCGCTTGACATCTGATGTGGGACAGCTTGTGCACAGCTCCTGGTCTTCCTCCGTGTCACCTGGTCCTCACAGCTACAGAGTCAAGGTCATTGTCGACTCTCCTGCAACTCCAGACATTGGTGAGCATTCGTCTTCCAGATCTCTTGGTCACTCCTAAGTGACATAGACTCTGTCCCGTCTGCTTGCAGATACCTCTCAACTAGAATCCACCTTCGGATTCCACCATACACTTTCTCTTTCTTCAGCAGCGGCACTCTCCTGAAGTCCTCAATTGTGTTTGACTGCGGTTTCCAACAGCACTGCCCAACTATGCACCCGGCTTTCCTGGTGTGGGTACTAGGGTATCGACAGGTGGGCTGGCTCTCCAACCTTCTATCTTCCACGGGGTTTCGCCAGGGTGGTTTTACATCTCTTTAGGTTGAATTTTATTATGGACTGCTGCCTTTTTTTATGGACCCTTAGTATGCGGAATGGGTGTTATGTACCTAGTTAGGCCCATGTAGCATGGTTGCACATTTCCTTATATTGTCCTCTATTTGCACAATAACATTACTGCAGTGACCTTTTGCACATATTCGTGTGCGTGACAATGTTGGATTAGTTTCTCTCAAATGACTTGTGTTTACACATCTTGCTTTGTATAACATTATCACTATGCCTGGAACACCAAGTACCAGGCCTTTTCGCACGGTGTACAAATGTCGTTCTATCTTCATCCATGGGGCGACAGGGCTTTCTACATATCCATAACATCACTAATCTATACGTACATCACAATGATGCTTTTTATTATAAAAAATGAGCATCCCAAAAAATTGGCAGAGGAGGCAATTCAGCTGACGCAGACGGCCCCTGCATGATGAGACTTCACCACGCAGCAGTATGACATCTCTGTGAGGGGGTGTCCAGTTCGTGACCAAGACAGGCTCCTACATTCTCTCCCGCCAGGTAATGGGGCTGGGTCTTCCCTCGGGGAGATTCTTGGCTTCACACCTACACACACACACTAGGTACACATAGAGTAGTGTTCGCATAGTATTAGTATGCTTGTTTACTGCTTTGTTTATATGCCTGCATATATACACTGTTTTAGCACCATGGTGAAACTGTTATCTACTGTTTACTGATTTGGTGCTTGTAATCAATTTCATCTGCTTCTGTCTACTGATTATCGCAGCATATGTATTCTATAGAAGAATAACATTGGTTTAATCAGTATATTGAAAACGTCCCACTGTCTATTCTCTGTATCTTTTTCTGAGAACAAGTAAGCACGAGTGACTAAGAGAAAAGGTTCTAGATCTGTTACCACGATCCCTGAAGAGTCTGGGTTGTCATGTTCAGCAGTTTCTAGAAACTATTCCCTCCCTGTTTGGCTTAGGGGGGCTTACAGTGGCACTATGATGAGCTAGCTGGTCTCCAGGCTAACATATCCTGCGGGGTGCCAGGAATCAGTCCAGGCACCTCACCCAAAGTATGTTGTCCAACAAGCACGCAGATCCTACTGATTAGTGGGAACTACACAACACCAGTACTAAGCTGCCCATTTGAAATTAGGTGGCGCTGTATTCCTGGAGGAACCTACCTCACCTGATGACGAATTTTACCAGGGTTGGGAACACTCCTGGTAAAATCCATTACATTAATTCGTACATTGTATTTTTGCTAAAAGCAGGTGGAAAATGTGCATGGTAGAAAGCTCTGAATCAGGAGCAGGAAGTTAGAAGGGGCCAGATAGTTCTGAGACCCTGCTAGAAGCAGACTGAAAAGGTACATGGTAAAGTACACAAAGTTGGGGAACTACGTGTGGGAAAGGGCCTGGTTAGTCCAGAATGTATATATTGTCCCCAGTTATGTGCCCAGAAACTCATCATGGCTGGTAACTTGGGTAATGGGGGAGATACTGGCCACCATGAATACCTTCAGCCCGGGAATATACACCTTCAGTAAGTGAACATTTCATAGTAAGGGCTTGTGAAGAAAAGGCCAGAATCTTAGCTAAATATATAAAGAGCTGGGAATCCATATGTTTCACAGGTCTCTGTAGATCTATCCACATAACCCCTTGCTGAACACCATGGCCTACATTTCTAAAGGACTTGTGTTGTAATTGTGTGATGCAAGCCAACTTTAAATGGGATTTACAAAACCACACAAGGGGCTATTTGCACCGCCTTGAGTGACTTTGTAAAGAAATGTAACACAACGCAGCAGCTGCTGGAGCTGCGTTGCATTTTGATGTGGTAGATGTACCATGGGGGAGCATGGCCTTTCCCCTGCATCCACCAATGGAACTTAATGTGATCCCAGTTTTACTAAAGGTAGTAAACCTGGTATTGCACCAAAATATGGCACCTCCCACAGAGAGGTGTAACTAGGAGAAATGTATGTATTTCTCCTTGTTAATCAAGCATCAGGTAGACACACCATTTTGGCACAAGCCCATGTTTACTCATTTTAGAAAATATGCGTTTGAGTCCAAATACATTGGTGGATGTACCGGAATGCCCATGCTCCATCTATGTAATGCCTCCCTGAGCCAAAGTAACAAGGCTGCCCTAAGCTCTGCCTTGTGTTATTTTTGTTATAAACAAAGCCACACAAATAAGGCATTATAAATCCCAACATCGATTTAGCATCGGGGCTGTGCCAAATAAGTGAGACAATCCTGATGCAAAATCTAAGTAAATGTAGGCTTAATAAGTTTGTGATATGTGAGGGAGATAGCTGGTTCGGATGCAGATTCAGTGTAGCTTCGACCACTTCCATTAAATCTTTTTTACTTGGCTGCATTGAGGATGTAATGACATTTTCAGTGCCACCTCCTAGTCCTTCTTCTGGTCAATCACTGCTTTTTTACGGTTTCCTAACGATGCAGTGCGCAGCACTGCTCGCGCAGGCGGGAGCCCTTTGGTGGAGGGTTCCAAAACGGACCCTGGAATCGCATACGCTCGTGCGTGTGCGATTCCTTTTGTGCTACGAGATTGGCCTTTGCGTGCGTCTTTTTATAAAAGACTGCACGCAATTGGCCAAAGGCGAGCGTATTGCTCCGCCCATGGCCTATTGGTGTCTATGACGAGCTTGGTGCGCATAATAGACACCAATAGGCCATGGCTCGCAGTGGCGCGCGCGCGCACCACTTGCGGGCTTTTTTGTTTTTTCTCAAGCGGAAGTGAAAGCGAACGCTTTCCCTGCCGCTTGTTTTAACTTTGCCTAGTCGTAAACTAAAATGGCGCATACAGTGATCACAGAGCTGGCTAGCGTCCTCAGCCACAGTAAAAGACTACCCTGCCGAATGCACGTGCCTCCTCCCGCCCCTTCCCTCCCCAGACATTTCCACATTATTTTGATTGCATTGTTTGTGGCAGCGCTGCCGAGAGACCGTTTTTTTTGTTCACCGAATATTTCACCTATGCGTTGGACATCAATCTGATTTGTGACAATTAAACAGAATAACGGGCAGAAAGTGGCGCGCGGGGTGCAGCGAGGGCGTTCATATTGAATCCAGTCAGGAAGCAGTGGCAACATTTCTGCCTTAATTGCGCACAATTGGTGCATGGAAAGCCTTGATTAAATTGATTTCCGGGTATGTTGCACATAAGAAGCGCAATCAAGTTAAACCGGTCACCGTTTAATTGGTGTGTTATGACTCTGCGGAACAGAGTCCGGCGCGCGCGTTTCAGTGTTTTCAAAGAAGGTCTGCGAATGGCGCACACAGCAGTCTGAACAATTTACAGGATCGGATCTGCAATCACCGGAGGGGTGTCACGCTATGAGATGTGCTGAAAGCAGTCGGGTCAAGAGTGATTAATGGCCTGCTGGTCAGTGTAGCAATTCGGTTCACCTTAGATGTGGCTGTGTAACATCAACTAACTTGGTGGCGAGGAACAAATTGTATCTCAAAGCTATTATTATGAAATTCATTGACAACGCGAGCAGCCTCCCAAATGCATGTCGGGAAAAAACGATGGGTTGGAATTATATCACACGAACCAAACATAAAAAAAATGCAATTCTGTTTCTGTAACGAGTTTTGGCATGTCCGCTTTTAGATACTGTCTGCTAATCGTAAATTGACAAATTGACAGTGATCGAGGGAAGAGCAATAAACTTGAGCTGCGTCTGAAAATGTAGACAGGAGAACATACACTCTTAAAGTAAAGACTCAAAAAATGTTATTGTAAAAGTAAAGAATGTATACAAATATATAATATAACTTGATGATTTCATGAATGTATATTATTATGATGGTTGATTCTTAGATGAAGAACACCACCGCTTATGGAGCTCACCAATTCCAATGGCCCCAGGCACACTGCCAGCCAGACAATTATTAGACTCGAGGGGAAGAAGTGCAAGGAAAAAAATAACTAGGCAACAGTCCTCGTCTGTGCATCCAGGATTTGTAATGACCCCTGTGTATCCATCATGGTAGCCCCAAACCTGCTCCAATGTAGGAAGCCCCTGAAGAAGCACCACTATTTTAACAAGCATTTGCAATGTAATAGGTCTCGCATTTATGCAGTTTGAGCTATTGACATTGTAAATGACAATGCCCTTTATTAATGTTTTGGTTTTCAAAGTATAAATAAAAGGCATTGTCATTTACAATGCCAATTGTTTAAACCAGCGTAAATGCGAGACCTATTGCATTGTAAATGCTTGTTTTGCTTGTTTCTTACTTCGTGACTATGAGCCAATGCCCCTTGGCATTTAAAGTTACTGGGAACCCTGCAACGGTGAACCTCGGTTCTGAAAGAAGACTCTATAGATGAATGCATTTGACTTCATAGCAGATATCTACTTCACTCTACCTAAATTGCTGGTGTATGAATGTGTTTAGTTATGTCAGTCAGTGTTTTCCTACACCTTGCAAAGTAATCTAATAGTTTGTCAAGGCAGGAACATGCCCTGATAACAATATTCCTAGGCTTTCTGTGAAATACTGAGAAGCATTGATTAGTCTGTTAACTGACGGTTTTTCACCACCTTCTTTGAAAGGTGCCATTTGCAGGGGCGTGGCTTCAAGGGGGTGTGTTTGGGGAGTAATCCCCCCCTAAAAAATGTATTCTGTAGTGAATAGTTGGGTATAGGTGCTTTCACTCTGGTATGGTGAGTTGTGTGTCAAATTTCAACTAGGATTTTTAAATGCCCCACATCGACAAAACACACACTCGCTCGCGTATGTTTTGAAGGTCTTAAAAAAATGTTGGCCAGTTTAAAAAAATATTTCGTTTTAAGTACCCCTAACAATGCACAATCCTTTCTCTCTTTCCACTGCCTCTTACCTCCCTCATGTCCTGTTTATCATATAATATATGTTAACAAGATATCCCAGTCTGAATTTTGGGAGATCTACGCTTCTAGCCACTTGCTGCTGATTTACTTGGTGTACATCTTGCTTGTTCTTGGTGAAATCTCTGCACCAGAGAAGCTAAGCCAATGGTGGCAAACCCTACCAGATTCTAAGATCGCTCCAGGAACTGCACCCAGATGATCGTTGGAGAGGTGAGGTGCTGCAGAGGAGATGTGGAGGGAAGAGTTGCTTCATACTCTGCACTTTCGTTTTGTGTTTGCCCTTTTAATAAGCTTGATCCTTTCTTGTTCCAGGCTGGAATCCTAGGAGTAGTGCTGTGCCCAAATTATAATAGAGATATGAATTTGTAATTCAGTGAAAATTCGGCATTTCTCAGTAATAAAATCTGTTATATTGTCATCCCCCTCTCCAAGCAGACTTTTTAGTTGCTTCAATCGTAACAATCTTCTTACAACTTTCCAGGTTATCGATTCTTATTAAACTCCTTGGTAATAGAGGAGTTTGGTACAGAAGGTGGCTTTGCTGCCCGTTTTAACTGGCATCGATTTTTCTTATTGCTTCCATCTTTGCTATATGTTTTCACTTCTTTTTTGTATATCATCCACCAGTAAGGGTTGCTTGAGAACGTTTTACACTACCTATCTCAAAACTCCTCCAGGATTTGTTTAATGCAAGGAAGGTTTCACTGCTACATTAGGCAGTCCCTTTGGTCCTCGATCACCTTGCAGATATCTGTCAGTCCACATGGTAGATATTCCCAAGCAAGGGTCATGAAGTTTGTGTGGCAGCATGGTGTCCTGTATCATTATCAATGACTTTGTGTTACACATATAACTACCACCCTGGTAGTGGATGGTGCTATGTGTGAACTGACTGAGAAGATCCCTGTTTATCCATGCTCAGCTCTTTTTCAGTGGGACCGGGGATGATCCTTTCTCCTCTATATGATAGTAAAAAAAGGAAAACACCATAATCATTACAATAAACTAGAAAACCGAGTGAGCAGAAACAAATCGCTACAATATCACATAACCCAAAAATGCCATTCTAAAGAAGTATATTTTCAAATGCGTAGACGAGTAAAACGTGCTATTTGTTGACCGAAGAATTTCAAACTATTCCCAGTAGCACTGGAATGACCACCCCTAAATCCTCATCCATTTTGTAGGAAAGGGTCAGGGCCTTGAATGTGAAGGAATAAAGCCTGAATTCAGTCATTTAACACAATAAGAATGACACGACTAAACTTTTCCCACTTTGCATGTGTGCCGTACAGTGCAGCGTATGTGCAAAGTCTTTTGCACATATGCCAAGAAATTAAAATATTTCTCCATTACCAGTCTATAGATTCCATTAGATAGGGTTCTGTATCAAAACCCATGGATGGCTGCATAGGAACGGCCATGTACAACCAACGGTACGCCCTCGTGGTACAAAACAATGAAATGCAGCACTAGGGCTACTTTGTATTACTTTAGGGCCTCTTTTCAGCGCAAATAGTGTTTTGCACTTGAAAGTAAATCCCAAATAAACATTTTGTGCCAGTTTTCGTCACTCTTGTGACACACATCTGGTGCAAAACGTCAGTAAATCTGTCAGCGTTTGGAAGGACTGAATTTGTAGACTTACTGCAGCCTTAAATAAAGTGTCAGGCTAATGGCATACCTCTTACTCGTTGGACATAGCTAGAATTCATGTCCTCTGGATGACATCATTTGGCCATGGTCCATAGTTACTAGGTGGAAGGTATGCTCTATGGGAGCAGCATGTAAGAGGTCCTTACTGACCACTGCAGGACCAGCATCATATAGACCTGGGAATGGATACCGACAATATATTGACTAGTCTTGAAACAACATTTTTTAAAATCCAGTGGCTCGCTTATTCACAAATTATAGATCAATTGTACTGAAATGTTTTCAGGGGGGATTTTAAATTGGATTAACAACGTGATATTCTATGGCCGATACATTGATGACGTCCTAAAGATTTGGAATGGTACAGTTGAGAATCTACTGGCATATCGCACAATTTTGAATAGCATTAGGTTCAATGTAAAGTTAACTTTGAAATATCACAAACTGGAAGTCGACTTTCTATACCAGAGGCTTTCTATTCACGAGGGAGTCCTTCACAGTGATACTTAAAAAAAACAACTAAAAAAACAGACTGCCTGCAACAGCGTTCTACACGCCAGGAGTGCCCATCCCATCCCAGCTATCAACGCCATACCAACCATCAACGCCATACCATATGCAGCGACAATGAACTGTTTCACGAGCGAGTGCCTGACATTAGACGGGACTTTAAAGAACGGGCTATAGTGATAACTGTCTTAACATTGCTGAAGCAAGAGCACTGAAACTGGATAGGAAACAGAATGTGTCCATCAACAGAACATAAAAGAGAAAGATAGGGAAGTAACATTCATTAAACAATAAATCACATTTTTTATATTTTACATAAAAACTGACAGCGCCTTAACTCTACTACGGTACCAACGGGCATCATATAGTCGAACCCGAAAGTGGCTTACAGGAAGAGTTCCACAAAAAAGAAATCCGTGTGTCCCGGCTATGCGAAGGCAGACAAAATTGTACACAACTCGGCCACATGGATGCCTGGCAAATGAAGTGTTTTTGTTTTCATGGGGGGGTGAGGGGGAGGGGTTCTTTACATGTTTGTCACTTAGGTCGGAATAGGGCCACAAGTTTAAGTTAGAACACCCAAACGGAATACATGATACATTCCTTCATGAATTGCAATACATTGTTTACCATTTATGACTTTGGGTGTGCGTGTGGCTAGATCTAGGTTGGCAGCAGCACACGCCACCTGAAGGTTCACATTCAGGAACATGTTGGGGCCATCACATATACCGTTATCATCCCAAAAATACCAACATCTGCTTTCATGCACATGAGCAAGTTACAAATAGCAAGAGAACTTCTCCTAAGACAATCTGAAGCTAAGTGGATGTGCCGTCTTAAGAAGCGTACACTTGGGACTCCAGCCTAATAACGAGTGCCATCACTTTCGATAGAATTACAAAAGTGGGGAGTTATTCGCTAAATACAGTTTGCAAGTGTTATTCGATGTTATGTAGCAATATGTAGGGGAAGCTGATGGAGATTGCTCAGTGATGCACACTGACTGAACAGAAGTTGATCTGCGAATGCACAATAAATAGTTAAGATAAGGCGAGTCTTTGTGCAAACAATGATTGTCTTAGACACAAGGGCACCTATAACAATGGCCAGCCCAGCTGCTCGGAGCTATATACCCTGTGTGAGGCCTTGGTTCAATACACCGCATAACTCAGGCTGATGGCTGCTTTGGTTAAAAGACGGGGACCGCCCGTTGATATCAGGAGAATTGTTAAACAGACAACGGGTGCACAGATCCTAATTCAGACCAAAACATATTCTGCGTCTATACTGGGGCTCGAGCCATCCGTCGCGATCCTTTCAGCCTGATCAAATGTAATATGTAACAAGTGGCTTTAAACATTGGAATATTGACTTCATGTTGCGTACTCAGGGGCGCATCAGAAATGCCCCAGATTTACTCTCCACTTAAGTGGGGTTCCACAAAACAAACTAACTTAATCTAAAATGGCTACGTGCGAAGAAGCGCGTGAACACTGAGGCAGTGTGCGCGTTTTACACAGGTGATGACAATCTAGTGCTACTGAAAACCCTCGCGATGGGGATGAAAACGTTGACTGCCAGTTCGCTGCACAACACTTCACGGCGGGACTCGGCGCGCTCGGGTAAGGAGCAACATTTGATTTGGCGTGAGGTCTCATGGAATATTGCACTTTGAACAATCCCATCGGGGCTCAGGCTTGGTACTTTAATAGGCTGTAAAACCGCAATGTACCTGGAGGATTGTGGTTCTGGTCATATATTACGTTGCCCCTCCTGGTGAATTATGGGATTTGTAGTGTGGTACATTTTAGTCAATAAAATACGGAGGTTTACGAAGGATAGGGTTTGTTTTAACGCTGAGGATCGTCCCTTTTCTGGCCATATAGATGGGAATAAGTGTAGATCGTACCAAGTCTCTCAGCAGAATAAGGTTGGAACAATGATGAAACAGAAATATGAACCCACGAGTTCCCTTCCACCGGCATGGGTAAACTAGTTTCTGTGGACTATCACTACACATGCGAGCGGTGGGTCGCCTGAGTAAATATCGGGCTCCCATAAGAAGAGGTCGCACACCTTAGTTTATAGGGCACGGGTCCGTCTTTAACCATGAAATGCAGGCGGGTGCTGGGAGATGTTTGTGTATTCCTATTTAGGTATTGTGGTACAATGGGAGTATGAAAGGTTGGATATTGGTTGAGGTTTTTAAAGCAAGGCTCCACGTGGGAGGTATGAAACTTAAGTCAATGCGGTCCTTTTCCGGCTGTGGGGTAAAATCTAGGATCCGGTCGTGTTAATCAATGATAACTACCATACACAGTTTGAGGAACCCTTTTCCAATGCTTATGTTGTTAGGACGAACTGGGGATTATTGAATAGAAAGGGTACGGTCTGGACCTATGAGAACAGAGCGCGAGTTCGGATTGCAAGTCTTTAGAGACCGCGATGTGTGTGAATGCCCCAAGGCGTACATCGTCTCTCCGTTTTAGAGTCACTTAAGAACTAAGGGGCAGATTTACGAGAAACTGACGCATCTCTGTGTTATAGCAGAGATGCGTCAGTTTCCTTGCGCCATGCAAAAAAACCCTTGCGCCACCATGGATGCGTTTTATTTACAATGCGGCGCACCATGGCCCAAGGATTGATGGATGCGTCACTCATCTGTTGGCTCAAAGGTCACGCATTACTGGAGTTGTGTCGCAAGCATGAGCAACTCCAGCAAAGCTCAGGAAGGCCTATACCTATTGTGCTGCGTCACTCCTTACGCCTGCTTCAAGCTGATTCTCACGCAGTGGCGTCGTAGAAGCCGCGCAGTGAAATCTTGTGGATTTCACTGCGTCACTTTTACAAGGCTTTCTCGTCCGCTCCGTCCACCCTGCATACACTATACCTGACACAGATATAATGTTGCGCAGGGCTTTGCAACGGGACGCATCTCCCAACGTGGCTCATTGTTTACGCTGCCGCTGCGTCACAAAAGTGATACAACGGCAGCGCAATAGTGTCGCAAGGAGCTTGTAAATCTGCCCCATGATCTTTAAGTGCTGGACATACATTGATCCAGGATTAGGATGTGTGACAATGCCTACGATCCGTTGATGAAGTTCGTTGAAGACTTTGTAATATATACCAATTGATTTAGTCTCTTTTGAGTACCTAGATAGTATATCGCAATAGGCTCTGTTCATTTTCAGTGTGGAAAGGATTGAGTACCGACCGAGATTACGACCAAATCCAAAAGTGGAAAAACTATCATGAAGCATAAAAGCTGAAAAAAGGTATTAACCATAGGCATCTTGATAGGACATGCTTGAGAGTTAGTAGTGAACAGGCTAGCTAATGGCTGATTGTTCTTTTTAATAGAAATAACCATCGACACCTAGAAAACCAGGTATGAGAAAGATCCATATACGGCATAGTTACCGGACCGATACCAGTCAACACTGAGGCCATATTTTATCGAAGTACACCTTACTGGTCTTATGATATAGATTTGGAATATGTAGGAGTGGGAACATATCACTTTGAAATAAGTAAGATACCAAGAGGAAATTTGTACACAAAAGAACATAGCTTTGGAATGTGTAGGGGTCCGCCATATTACTTTTAAAAAAAGTGAGATACCAGGAAGAAATATGTACATAAAAGAACTGTTAATAATC
The DNA here is from genome assembly GCF_964204655.1 of Triturus cristatus. NCBI lineage: Eukaryota > Metazoa > Chordata > Amphibia > Caudata > Salamandridae > Triturus > Triturus cristatus. Next base: position 890,379,494 of record NC_140583.1, on the reverse strand, counting down.
AATGAGAACTAGCTCTTGTTTAAATTGTTTGTATGTCTGCGGGTGGGGGAAAACCATTAGGTTTTTATGAAGGCCCTCACCCACCAACCTAGTTGGTGGCATGCTTCATCATTGGGCCCCACCCGAGGTTCCGAGTGTACCTCAAGTGTGCTTCGACGCCAGATTACTGCGGAGCGAGTTTTTTGGTTCGTGAGGGTGCTGTGAGTGTACTCTGAGTGAGGTTTAAAATACTGTCCTGGGTGTCCCAAAGACAGTTTTAATGGTGGGCCCCAGGCAGTCAATAAAAACAAAGGCTATCGGACGTGCACGGTAGGCTTATGGCCTCCGACGTCCTGTGCGGTCAACTAGTTTCAGCCAGGCCTTTTCTTCTACTGGCTTTCGTCAGGACCTTATATGTGTGGGGTGTTACAGGGGTTGTTATGAGTTTGTCAGTGCCGTGTGTGTAAAGCACACGCTACGGTGCTTATATGTGCAAGAGGTGTTTCCTCTCGGGTTGTACACCTGATTATAGCGAACAACTCAGCATGGAGCTCAGCCGGGGGCCAGGACCATGTGCACTTGCGCAAAGTTGCTGGACCCTCAATGAACCTGTTGTCCGGGCAGAGGCTCCGTGAGAAGAACTGTACCATAGTCAGTAAGACTTGCCATGCAACAACTTAATGTTGAATGACAAAGATGGCATACCTGAATTTTGGGGATTTAGAACTGTAGCCTTGTATAGACGCGGTTATGATGGATATTTAGTAATAACAATAGGATGCATGGTGCACAGTGAAGAAATATTATGATCAAGTGACATAAAAATGCAACATAATGAATACTGTTTCTAGGAGAAACGTGCGGAAAGTATAATAGTTTGTTCTACAAAGCTGATTTTAATGTATATATATCGTCTGTATTTTTGTAGCCCTTAAGAAGTCTCGTGTGTGAGACGAAACGCATTGGCTACATGCAAAGAAACGCTTTTATAAAAATATGTGAATAAAAAGAATCTCTTAAAGAAAAATATGGATTAGAGTCTGTGCACTATTTTCAATCTGATAATGTGTATTAGAGATTTGTGATTAATAACAGTTGATGAATCGGATATTTTTTTCTTCTACAGTTACATGGTGTGTGCTGATCTGTTTTCATATAATATAGCAAGAAATTTTACATTATTCTGGATCTGTCAATGCATCATTTGTAGATTCAGTACAAAATTACACAGTCGAAAAAGCAGTTTCCATGGAGTTGGTCTACATCTGAAAGCTTCTATGTACATAATCTTGTAATTGCTTGTACAGACACTCCAGTTGTATGCGGTCTGGCAAACAATTTTGCCCCCTCTATGTGGGCCGAGCATTTTGGCACCCTTTACACTGCCAAAACAGCAAATACTTCTAAAAACAGTTTGCATTTCTCCCTGAAGCCAATTTTGATGTTGCAGATGTGGTTACATCTTTATTAGCTACAAGGGGACGTGCCGCATGGCCAGATGGTGTGCCGGCTGATTTTTTATTTTTTTTTCTGGAAAAGGACATTTTGGTACCTTACATTTTGATTATTGCAAATGCTGTTGTGGCGAGGGGCCCTATTCTTGAATCTTGGAAAGGCACTATTGTGATTTCAGTACACAAAAAAGGGATCGGTCTATACCAAGAAGCTATAGACCAATAAGCCTTATCGATTACATACAGAAAAAATATTGCCGGTGTGTTCTTGAGAAGATCCACAATTGGATCTCTGACATGTCCGTTCTCAGTCCCTAACAGGCAGGATTTCGATTCAAAACCTCCACAATAGATCAGGCTTTTTGGTTTTTAATGTTTTATTGGTGTACCGTCGTAATCAACAAGTGAAAAGTATATGTGATCTTTGTTGGTTTACGTCTGCCTTTTGATTTAGTGCCACGATCTAGTCTCTGAAAAACACTTGGAGAAATGAAAATGCTCTTGTACCCACTGGCATTGGTAGCCCACCTCCATGAGGATAATTATGCATGTGTAAGATTGGGAAGGCAGAATGATCTGACGGATAGGATCATAGTTTCTAGAGGTGTAAGACATGGCTGAGTTCTGGCCCCTACATTTTTCTCATAATATATAAACTTTATTGTTTTTATACTGACTCAAGTCCATGCAGATGCACCTTTGGCCCAAGACAAAATTCCAATATTATTTTTTGCAGATGACACTCTTTTGTTCCCTAAGACCCAGAGTGGCCTCCAGAAACTTTGGATGTGTTTCAAGGATTTCTATATTGACAGGGGCCTGGAGATCAATATGACCAAAACTAAGCTGACGACATTCAACCCCCACTTTTTAAAAGGTCCTAGAACTGGGGGGAGGCAACTTTAGAAATTGTTCACAACTTTACATACTTGGGCATTATTTTTAGTAGTAATGTCTTGGCAGCCCCATCTGACAAAATCTGTTTTAAAACTTAAGTAATTTAATGGGGTAGTCCAAAAACAGTGTAATGCCTCTTACACCAAATCTGGCCTGCTCTCAATTTTTGAGTTCAGGTTGCTGGGATCAGTCCTCGATGTGGTCGAGTTATGGGGACATGCAAACATAGATGCACTAACTACCACTGAAAATAACTTTTATCGTAAATTGTCATTACTCCCTGCTAGCACTTCTATGGTACCACTTATTGCGGACCTGGGCACAAGAAGTATATATGACAAAGCTAGACGTCGTCCTCTGCTTTATTGGAGGCATTTGTGGACTACTTCAGAACTTGCAGAATACACTTCTGCCCTTCAGGATTTCATTTCTGCTGCTTACACTATTAAAATCCCTTCGCTCTTGTCCATTAAAGAGTTGTTGCACTTTATTGGGAATCCTGAGCTCTGGGCGAATGTAGGCATTATTTATTTTCCATCTAAACTGGCTCTGAAAAAGCTTTATTGGTCTGCAATTGAGGCTAAACTCCTAAGAAGATCTGACCTTCCTAGAACATCCTGTGAATTTCGGGCTATCAAGGACCAGATAGGATATGAGTCATATTGGGATCAAGTGACTGCTCCCTGTCACAGAAAACTACATTGCCAATTTAGGGCGGGGACTCTCCTGCTGAGGGTCTTTATAAAGCGCAGGTCTGAAGGGGCTAGCGGTTCTTGCCCTCTATGTTACACTACGACTAAGAGTGTATTGCATGAACTTTTTTGCATATCCTGCTTATGCATGTCGCCGCAAGCACTGGTTAGCCCTTATTTGTTGGCGCTTAGGCCAGCGCAGCCACTTAGCTGCTCTCTGTATCCTGATGGCAGATTGCAGTGTATCTTTTGCCATTCCTGTTACCAAGATCCTCTGGGCCATGTGAATATTGCATAGAAAGCTATCTTCTCCACAATGCAGCTGACATCCTTTTTAGGTCAAGTCTAGGCAACACGCATGCAATGTTGGCAAGACCTGGTGTAATCTCTATACGGAGTGTAATCACACCTTCCACTTACCATTGGGTCACTCCTGCGTTTGTCTTCTTTAGAGGCTCGTCATTGGTTGGTGTTCCCGATACCTCACTTGCGCTTTTTTCTAGGACCACCAGTCAACTACAGTTTCCTTAAGCTGTAGAGGTTTATCTGTTCCTTTGGGAAATATTTAAAAAAAGCAAAATTGTTGGAGCTTGCAAACATAATGTGAGTAAATCACAAACACACTTCAGCTGACTTTTTTTTTTTTAAATTGGCTTTATCTTTAACAATGACGGCCACGCGCCTTTCTTGCACGGCTCGAACTACTCCACTTTTTAAAAGTCTATGGACCAGATGTAGGTGGCTAAATACCGGTCGGTAACGCCGAAATTCGGTAAATTTCTGCGTTACCGACCGGTATTTAGCTATTTGCGATGTAGGTAATACCGAACGCCATCGCAAATAAGGAATCGGTAAAAATAAGGGAAACCATTTACCGATTCCTTATTTAGCGATTAGCAGACACTGAAAACCCTCAATACCGAATCGGTAATTAAGAAATCGTTAAAAAATCGCAAATGCGATGTACCAAAATTCGGTAATACCAAATTTTCGAATTTTCGGTATTTGAGTCGCTAATTACCACTGACTCCAAGCAGGTGGTAATCGGGTGCACTGCATATAAACTGACCCAAAATGCAACAGTGTGAACACAATGGCGGCACTCTACGTAATAGCAAGGCGGCTACGTTTGCAAGCAGCAGGACTGAGGATCTGGAGATGGGAGGAGCGCGTGTACAGACTGGGCGTTACACTGTTCCAACTGACTGAGGCTGAAATCCATGAGAGGTACAGGCTACACCCAAACACCATCCTGGATCTGATACGGGACCTGCACCCAGTCCTGGAGCACCAGATACCAAGGGCGCACGCAATACCCACTCATGTACAGGTACTCTGTTGCCTGCACCTCCTGGCATCTGGCAGTTACCAAGGGGTAATAGCTGTGGCAGGTGGAGTCTCAATGAGTTGCCTGTCCCATTTTCTCAATAAATTCCTGGACGCCATGTTGCAAAGGATGCCACACTACATCAAATTCCCCAGCACACAGGCAGAACTCCTGAAGACCAAGATGGACTTTTACCAGAAGGCCCAGTTCCCACACGTCATTGGTTGCATTGACGGGACACATATATCAATCTGCCCCCCTGCTGCGACTGAGTAAATCTACCGCAATCGCATATCCACACATTCTATAAATGTCCAGGTCATATGTGATGCGTCTTCCATCATCAGCGACATAGTCGCAAAATTCCCTGGGAGCACGCATGATTCATACATATTCAGGAACAGTGGGATCTATAGAAACGCTTTTATAAAAATATGTGAATAAAAATAATCTCTTAAAGAAAAATATGGATTAGAGTCTGTGCACTATTTTCAATCTGATAATGTGTATTGGAGATTTGTGATTAATAACAGTTGATGAATTGGATATTTTTTTCTTCTACAATTACATGGTGTGTGCTGATCTGTTTGCATATAATATAGCAAGAAATTTGACATTATTCTGGATCTGTCAATGCATCATTTGTAGATTCAGCACAAAATTACACAGCTGAAAAAGCAGTTTCCATGGAGTTGGTATACATCTGAAAGCTTCTATGTATATAATCTTCTAATTGCTTGTACAGAGACTCCAGTTGTATGTGGTCTGGCAAACAATTTTGCCCCCTCTATGTGGGCCGAGCATTTTGGCACCCTTTACACTACAAATCAGATTCCAGAACTGCCATGGAAGCAGAGAGTTGAAAGTGCGCCTGCACTCTTGTCACTGCCTCACATGGGGACACAGGCGCGTTCAGTGCATTGCAGGAGGGAGGTAGTGCGGCAGACTTATCGGCTTGCAAATAAGATAAGACAACATGGCATGCCATAACGTTATATTTAAAATAACACTGCTCATTAGTAGGAGAAGAATATAGCCTCTTCGTACCCAGTTGAAATAGACCGCATCACAGTTTCTTCTTGGTTGGTGTAAACATAACGAAAATGCATCGGATGAAGAATGAACTAAATTCCAATATGCAGTTAGTAATTCTTGAGATTTTAAATCCAAATGATCGAGAAATGTTTACAGATGGTACTACAGTATACCTTGTGTTTACATCTGCATACTTAACAACAATGAATGAGAAGTAGGCGGCTGAACAAACATCTGTACTAAAATGAATGGGTGGACTCTGACTTTTGCCTAAGCAGAAATAAATGACGTACACCTAATGGGAATGTTTTCGAGGTTTACACAGGTCTCATGCAGCCATGTTCCCTTTGGAGCTTTGGTGAAAAAAAATTATAATAAAAGTGCGTTTTGCCATAATTTGTTGGGACAATCCACTATTGGATATATGTATATATGAGTACTGGTTGTATGTAAAAACATAGGGGCATATTTATAATAACTGACGCATCCCTGCATATCAGCAGGGATGCGCCAGTTATTTTGCGCCCCAGCTCCGCAACCATGGATGCGCCGCATTTATAATGCGGCGCACCATGGGGCAAAAACGGCACAGATGCGTCACGCATCTGTGCCGTAAAAGTGGTGCATTGCTGGAGTTGCGTCGCAAGCGCGACGCAGCTCCAGCAATGCTCTGGGGGGCCCTATCTGCACAATGCTGCGTCAATCCTTACGCCTGCTTCAAGCAGGCACAGGGTTTTGACGCAGCATGGGCTCAAAAGTGACTGAGTGAAATCTTGTAGATTTCACTCAGCCACTTTTAGGAGGCGTTCCTGCGCCGGAACGCCCCCACCTGCCCTGGAACGCCTACATGTGGCGCAGGGCTTTACAACGTGACGCATCTCCCAGATGCGTCACGTTGTAAATACCCCGCACCATGGCGCAGGATTTGCGCCGCTGCTGCGTCACAAAAGTGACGCAACGGCGGCGTAAATGAGGCGCAAGTCAAACATAAATCTGCCCCATAGACTGCTATATCATATGTTTTAAAAATAAAGACTCTGTATTACCGACTGACAATATTTTAGCATTAGATATCATATATTTCCACAAACATGCCGACTTCAATTTCTTTCTTAGATTCAGTCACTTGCTTTGGAACTGTGTCAATTCATTATTGAGTTAGATTATTGTTTGCCTATTTAGGGACAAGTTCGTAATGGTTGGTTTAGCTGTAGGTCAGCTGTTTCACTGGGAGGTGTTTATAGAAGGTTAACATTTTAAAAGTGTACAGTGGAATCCTGTGCCTCCTGATAAGTTCCTTTTCAAATCCCCACATTTTCACTGATGCCAGTGTGAAATTTCTTAGTCATCAATGTTATTTATTGTAAATATCCTCATCTACATATATTTTATGTAGAGTATACACGTGAATCTTATTTTAATGTGAGTTTATTATATTCATTTGTTGAAATTCGCATTGGCGTGTGTTAATGTAACCGACTCTGTATAGACAGGAAGTGTGTGGAATCCTAGGTATGTGCAGAAGACCACACAGATTGTTATGATGTGAATGATGGTCCCGTAGTCCAATACCTCTTATGGTAGAGGGCTTGTAAATGGATGAGGCGTTTGATGGAAATAAACTTACACTGGACCTTCATCACTTTGTGGAGGACCTTCTTATGTGGACGGACATGAGTGTATGAATTTTACACCTACCTTTCAGACTCTTTGCTTTTGAAAAACATGTTACTTCAGACTATCTATAACCAATGACAGTGAAGGGTTTCTGCAGTGCGCACTGAGTCGTGAATTCCCCCCAAAAACTTCAGACTATGTTTCACTTGCTTCCCATGAATTGTGTGTAGGCCAATGAGAGAACGAGGGGCTGTCTGCCTGGTTTCAGACAGATCGGTTGTTCCTAATTAGTCTAGTTATGAATATATTTTGAATTCCTTAAATAGTCAAAACTCGAGCAGCAAGGTTTACAAAGCTGGTTTACTGCAAGCAGCATTTTGCTTTTCACAATACACTTTCAGCCCGCTGCACAGCACGTGTCACTATAGTCATGGTGAGTTGGTCTGAAGGCCCTGGGGGATGTTACTGTTTGTACTTTAGTGTTTACTGACTCGGTTGCCTAGGACCCAGGGGGATAATTACTATGCCAAGAACGTTGTCAAGCCTATGGGGCAATAAGTCCCATTACCAGCAAGGGAGGCATTGAGACATGTGCTCGATCCCACAAGCTCCCCACACACAAGGTACAGGAGGAGTGAGTACTCAAGGAGGTCAGGGTCATGACACTGTGGAGGTGTCAGAATTTAAAGGAAAAGCTTGCCACAACGACTAGGAACTGGAACAAATGCTTCAGCCATTTGTTAGTCTTAAACATGCTGATAGTGTGAGATAAAAGAAAAACCCTAGATAAAGGCTGCTCTTTAGTTAAACCTGGCCAAAATGCACCTGTTGGCCTTTTACTGGAGTGTAGGGAGCAACAAAAGAGCACTGAAGGCAGCCATGAGTTGGGCTACTGTGCACAGGAAGCGAGCAAGAAAAGACATGCACTCCCATAGAGTACTCCAAGAAATAAGTAGGTCTCTAATGTGAGCCATGGAAGCATACAAGTCATCTAATCATAAGAATGATAAAGAGGCTATGCTCTACATGGGTATGCATACAAGAGGAAGGAAAACCATTGATTAAGAATCAAGCAATGGTTTGTGGCAAAGCCCACTGGACATATTTAATTGTATCGAGTAGGTCAAAGCTAAAAGTTGTCTGTAGGGGAGAGCTGCTTTAGAAGTGCTGGTCAACCTTTTGTAGTGCACTTCAAAGTACCCTCCCCAGCAGGGTATTCAATTTGCAGTGCCTGCTTGCAGGATCCCCCTGGCAGGCAGCTCACTCAAACTCTGCTGGTGGGAAGGTTTCTTTGAAGAGCACTGTCAGGGTCCAGCCTTTGTAATAAACATAAATTGCTTACCATTAAGTTCCTTGCAGAGGCTGGCCTCTGACAGTGCAGGGCTGCATAAGAATTCCTAATTCTTTGCATTTCTCATGCCCAGAATGAGTGCTGCAAGATGGCTTTCGCCAATTTAATACGCCCAGAGTTTTTGCTTTTTGGCTCACCTGGTTTTAGAATTTTAACTGTGGGTTACTCTCAATACATGTGTCTCACCCACGGTAATCATATAATAAATTAACGAAGCGTGTTTACCGGCAATGTCTGCCTATTAAAAAAATAAATAAATAAAAGCCACTGCAATGCAGCTAAAGTAAGGGGCCCTTGGCTAGTTGCACATGAACGTTTGCACATGTGTGCAGGCTGCACATGTGAGACTACCATTGTACGCAGCCTGGTAGCTGAGTGCAGGTAGCCTGGCAAAGAGGGGACTCTGCAGGATTAGAAATTGACCTGGGATAAGCCCTATAATGTTATTGTTAACTCATAGGGCTTTCAAGACTTTTCAAGACTTTTCTTTTCACTCTCCAAAATTAATTCCCGAAATGTCCCGGCTGCCCCTCATTCCACTCTTCAAGTAGCGCTTGGACGCCTTCGGGCAGCAATCGCGCTTTATAAATCCACTTTTCATTTCATTTCATTTCATTTCATTCATAGGAAAAGTCAGTGTGGTTTATTTTTTGCCTGCAGTGACACTATCTAACAAAGGGGAAAACTGCCTTAGAGTGCAGTTTTGTTTCCTTTTGCTCTATAAAGTCCTTTGACATATCAAAATGGGGTGGAATATGTGCACAAAATCGAATCTGCAAGTTCCTAGAAGGTATCTGTACAACTTATGGGTCACTGTACAACAGAAGGTATCTGTACAACTTATGAGTCACACATAATTGTCATATTTCTCTGCCTCGGCTGAGGATCAGATCCAAGGCCTTTTGTCACCCTGCTGAGCCAAATTAATTACATTTCTCCCCAGCAGAGGGAACAAAGGCCGCCCCACACAAAAGGAGTAATTATCAGTGCTTCCCTTGGCTGCTAAGCAGGAAGGGGTTGGGATGAAAATCTGCATCTGTTATTTACCTGACCCACTGTACCAGCAATGGGGGAATCGTAGTCCCATTGAACAAAGGAGGAAGCCCAGACAACTAGAACCAACACAGGAAGTGCACTGCCCTAAAATGTTTTGGTGTGAAAGGCTCTGCAGTGATGTCAGCGAGGAATAGAGCTGAGACCCCAGAGCAGATGTGACTCCTGGATGACGCCATCTTGAACTGTCCTAAAACAAATAGGGAAGGGGAGCACGAGATAAGTAATTGAAAACAGTTATATTACAAAACAGCCCTAATTTGTTTGCAGAACAATGTCCAAAGCATAGCTCAAATCACTAATAGCCACACATCTTAGTTTGACCATTTGTATGCATTTTCTTGGTAATATCACATTAAAGATTACATTAGATCACATTTTGTAAGCCATTACATCATTCATATAACTAAGAATAGGACCCTATCGCATTCACAGTATACAGACATCAAAAATATACATAAATCACCACATTAAAATATTGTACAACAACAAATTTATGTAGATTGTCATTCCTTGCCTATCCTGACCACACTTGTATAAACACCAGATGGTGTGTATATCTATTTTAAGTCTCAGAGTTAAAGATCAGAAGGAGAGCTAGTGCAGGAAACTAGTGGAACCAGCTACCTGCGAAATACACCACCTTGGAGGTGAGGAGGTCTGCTAAAATTGCACCACCAGGAGTAAAACAAGCCCAGGATCGGTCAAAGGGGGCCTGAGTTATGACAATTTTACGACTGGCGACTTTTGACGAACCCCCCCCCCCCCCCCCCCGACAATCCTCTGTGAGAAATTACCCCCGGCGTGGACCAGGGGAAATCACAAGCTCTTTTATTTATTTAGGGAGAGAGAGCGTGCCTTGGTCCCCTCCCCAAGACTGGGTTGCCCCACGGGACTCAATCTCCCTGGGGCCCGATGCAAGCAAGGGGCCTGAGATCCCAACTCTGGGCCCCAGCACAGCCAAATACAATGGGTGAGAGCTGTTGCCCCCCCCCCCCCATGGCAGTTGCTTTGTCCCCATGTCAGTGTCTGGAGGTGCGTGTGGCCACCACAGACCAAACTCTCTTCCCCACACTGAGCGTGCAGGAGAAACCACAAGTGCCTGTTTGTGCACCATCCATAAGGAGTGAAGGCCTGGTAGGGAGCCTGTAGAGGCAGGCCGGGGTGGCCTACCTGAGCTGCCTTCAAATCAAAGAAGAGTCACCATTTAAAGTCAAAAGGGACAGAGTAGTGTCTGCCCAAGACAAAAGTTTCCCTTCTCCGCTATTTCGATCTGTGTGTAACCCACACTTTTATCTCTATAACCCAGTGAGGATGTACTAAATATATGTTTACATCAATTACCAAATATTACTGAGTCTCCTTTTTAAAAAGTTTCATACATTTTTATTCTTGTCATCCAAGTTTAAATACAGTGAACAATATTTAAAAATACACACTAACAAATTCAATAGAAAGTATTAAAAACAACTGTGTATTAGCACAACTAAAAACATATATGTGACTCTCAAATTTAGATTATAAACTGTGTACATCTCGCAATCAAGTTTACATTCATCATCGCATTAATAAACGTTCTCCTCCTCATTATTGTTTTTTTATCCAAATTATCCCAAAAAATATCACAGGCCAAATAAAGACAACAAAAAACAAACATTTGCAATGCAATAGGTCTTGCATTTGTAAAATTTATAGCTATTGGGGTTATAAATTATAATATTTTTATCTAGATTTTTGGTTTGCAGGGGAGTGAGTATCTAACAAAACTTCTTTGTGCATCGGGTAGTTTTGAGGTAACAATAAAAGTATCAAGATACCTATGGTGATTAATGTTCCTACTAGTGAGAGTTCAGGATTTTGTCTGGTGTGGTTGCAATTCTGGCTCATTTTAAAGTAGCACAAATAGTTAATGTGCCTGCTGCAAAGAAAATGCACCATACAGATTACAGAACTGAGTGTGAATGAACTATGGGTAGCACTATAAAAAATGAAATGTACGTCAGAGAGAGGCTATGGAGTGATGAGGTAGAGTGGTAGTGAGGGATTATAGAACGTGGAAATATGGGGAAGGAGATTTCGAAAAAGACTGTCTTAACAGCGCTTGAGCTGGTCCTGGCTGGGAGTTCTTGACCCCCCAGCACCCTCCCCCCCGCCCCCTGAAGTTCTGGTTTAGTTGCACCCCTGGACCCAGTTCATCGATCCAGGGCCTGGTGTGATGCAGTAATGTGCAACATCATAAAAAAATGACAGAATCCGAAAGATATGTGATAGGGAGAAGGTAAGTTGCATGAATGAAAAGAGATGTGGGAGAAAGAAAGGGGAGCTATATTAGAAAAGATGGGAGTGGAGACAGACGGTGTGGTGAGAGGAGAAAGTGTTCTGATGACTGTTGAACAGGACTATGGTAAAACCGCAAGGTGAGAGGGGCAAGGAGCCAGATCAGGAGATGTGACAGAATGGAAAGCATCAGGACAGGACATGAAAAGAAGGAAGAGAGCCGAGAGAATGGAAAGGGACTGGAGACTGCAAAAGCTGAAGGAGGAGAGGTGGCAGAGAGAATGGTAAAGTGCAAGATGCGAGGCAAGAAGAAGGGAGGAGGGTGCGCAGGTGATTGGGAAATAGACATTAAAGCACATACAATCATGGCCTTAACAGTAGAGAGGAATGGGAGAGAATAATAACTTGATCCCTATATATGATATAGAAGTAATGAATACTGGAATACTAGAATCGCCATCTGGTGAGTTATCCCAGGATAAATGGGGGGCAATAGCATGTCAGTTCAACGGGCCCAGTATGCAGTAAGGAATGAGACCGAGGCCGATATAAGCTTAACCTAACCCTAAGATGGCCGACATGTAGATATGTGTGTGACGGGGAGAAGTGGTACAATAGGGAGTAGTGACATTCAGAGAACTAGATAATGTTTATATTGATAGTCTATCGGTATAACATAGAATGGGTCCTAATTGAATTTGAAGAGATTCTAATAAGGAGCAAAAATAGTCCCGGCTAGTAATATTGCGGGATCACCGTTAAAATGGTAGAATGAAGGGTTAATGAAATAGCCGATACCGCAGCTGAAGTTCAGCTGCATGTAGGTATAAATGAATATAGTGATTCTATGCACGGCTTAATGTTAACATGTCTGCTAAAGCAAGACGGGATCGGATGACGAGTAGGTCAATGAGACGTGGACCAATAGGGAATATAAATACAGGTTGCATCTTAAAATGGTGACCATGCACGTAAACCTTGAGATGTGAGATCGATCCCAGTGTGGTGAATCAATGGGAAAATTTGCTCTACACGATAATGGGGAGCAATTTCAACTAGCGGGACATTACTTTAATTGTTTTAACTTAATTTGGTTCTATATTGGTGATAACGTAGCAAACGAGAAGCAGATTGTGGCGCTTTTAAGGGCACTGCAGAGAGGATTACGAGTTATGAAAAGTATCCTGAGAAATGTGAAGGATGATCTGTGATGCATAAGGTCTCTAGTATATTTTGAAATCGCGCAAATGAAGGGGCAATAATTTCCAGGAAGTGCATGATTATCCCCATTCAAGTAAGCCCCATTTGAAAAGGGGGTTGTATCTGAATCTTGTGCGCTCTATTAGTGTAACACAGGGCCAACCTCATTATGAACCAAATAAAGCTTATGGACCATGAGATGAGGACGGGTTGGTATATTTCAATTTGGAAATCGAAACATGCTTAAAGGAAACGTGGCCGGACTAGGACACAAAACCGGCTGTGGCAAACAGCTCAGCTGGCCCCCAGGGACGGGGATGCTAGTTGGAAGCACCACTCTTGTCTCACCACTGCCGCTTTTGTTACAGGGGGCTGGTAGCCCCTGGTAACACAAACACCCGCAGGGGTACAAAACCGGCCCCCACCTTAGCGGCACACTGGGGAAACGCCCGTTGATCTCTACAGCTAGTCTGGCCCTGAAAGGAAAACCATAAGGGCAGATGAATAAATCTCGAAAATTGGGTACCAACTAACCTAACTTGTTAATGGGCCACTCTAAATCACGATGGGTAATGGGGCATCAATATATGAATAAATGAATTGAAATCCTAATATTTATATTTTTAATTTTTTTTTCAGTATGTTTTGGATCACAAGTGGCCAGTGGGATCATTATTAAAATAATTATAATTAATAAGGACCCATTAGCTAGGCAGAGATCCTGGTGAAATTATATGCAGTGAGAAGCACTACCACACAAAAAAATTGGGTAAGTGTCAAAGAAGTAACATATTGAATAAACTGAAAACATTAGAAGAAGTAAGTTAATAATATATGCGTAACCAGAAGACATACTTTATTACGGATATATGTTAAAGAATACATGATGTACCAATGAATAGGATTTGGAGAAATAACCGACAATATTGACAGAGTATCAAGTAAGTGACTAAAAAAGGGTTATTTAACTCTGGATTATACCCTATGACAAATGAGCTAATGAAATCAAATATGTTATAGATTTTATAAATCTCTGGAGACGATTGTATCAAGCCACCCGACCTCTGCTGGGAGTAATTTTAAGAATTAAGACTAAGGTACAGCGAGGTGATATATGTCTATTCCCTTAAATCCCAAAGGGAGAAGGGATGGGAAGTTCTAGACTGTACCCTCTATAGTGGTGATTCAAAACACCCTTGTAATATGGAAACCCTTTATAGTAATTTTGGGAAGGTTGAACCGATAGTGACCACCTAGTTTGCGCTGGGATCTACGTTAGATTGAACCCCTAGGAGAAAAGGGGTTCTTTTATCCATAACAAGAAGGCGGCACCAAAACATGAGAGGAATGTAAGGATATTGTTTTTACAATTATAAATGATTGTTTCTTTTATGTTTTCTTTGTCTCCTAGAATATATGATCTTATTGTGAAACGTTTTTTTACATACATATATTTATCCTGAAGTAGGTGGGGTACGAACCATAGAAACAGACGAAACGCCACATCAACAGATATTGTTTTTAAAATTGTGTTTTTTATACAAATTGTGGACTGAATGTTATTTTTTTATTGCTGTCTTTATTTGGCATGTGATATATTTTAGAATAATTTGGATGAAAAGCAATAATAAGGAGCAGAACGTGTATTAATGTTATGATGAATGTAAACATGATTGCATAATGTACACAGTTTATAATCCGACTTGAGTGTCACATATCTATGTTTTCTAATAGCACTAATACACTGAATGTTTGAAAAACATTTTATTGAATTTGTTTCTGTGTATTCTTAAATATTGTAAATCTTGAGAGAGCACTGTATTTAAACTTAGATGACAATAATAAAAATATATGAAACTTTTCAAAGAGGAGACATAGTAATATTTTGTAATTGCTGCAAGCATATGTTTGGAGCTCCCTGATCAGCCTCCCACATTCATGTGGAGTGCCCAGGTGGGACTGGGCACCCCAAAAATAGGAAAAATGAAAGCGGCTCTCCCCTAAGCAGAGGGAGAACCGCTCATAAAATATTCACTGCTCCTGACTGGACATAAACATAACAGGTGTCTTGGCGCTGAATAACAAATGTTTATTGTTACCCAATTCAATGGTACTCATTTTATCGACCTCAGATGGATGAAAGACTGAGTGGACACGCCCGGATTTGAACCTGTGACCATGAGGTCGAACACAGACCCCTGCAGTGGCTGCTTTGGTCCACTGAGCCACCAGACCCGGCTGGAGCACCCCATAATGCCCTGCAGGGCTTGTTAATTTGCATACTTTTCTTGAAAGTAGAACCCTCTACTGGCTGTTTTATGAATGCGTGGTATATAGCCTGAAAGTGTATGTATACAGCTTAAAAACACGTTATCTTAATTTTAAAATGTTTTTATTGAAATGAAAATGCCGACAGTGATTCCTAAGGTTGACTGGCATTAATAATTGCATTTGCGCACACAATTATGGTGTTTTTAACAAGTTGTTGGTTGGGGTGGTTGTTCCAGTTCTATGGTGAACCCTCGATAATGCCAATAGACTTGTTTTATCTGATACACCTATTTATGGTGATGTGTTGTCTGGTATGGGGGTGGGGCTCTGTTTTTGCGGGTTATGAGCATTCGAGGTCAAATGTGCTCTTATAATGTAATCCAAGGTATTTTTGATCTGCCTTTTACATTTATATATATTTTTGTAAATTAAAGCATAGTGTTTAGTAGTGTGTGGTAAATGCACTTTAGCTTTTTTGAAGAAAAAGCACTGACTGGCAAATCCTTTATTGAGTGTTATTGCATGCCAGCGAATGGTGATTACAAGCCCACCTCCCTGAGTAGGCCTTGGACTGCTACAATGGGGTGCCTGGTTCCTAGTAAGGGAAACGTTGGTCCCATTACTTGTGCAGGCCTCAAATCATGCACAACTAATAACCCAATTTCCTACAATGAGGTATTTTTGTTTTGCAAGACAGTTACCCTGCATTCTTCCCTTTTTTGAAATCAAGCAGTCCGATGCAGAAATGGCACAATTGGCTGCAGTTTCACATTTGCTTACCAGGGATGGAAAAGGGTCATTTCAACCAGGCCTGCTCATCGTGTTAAAGATTTTTTGTTTTCTAGGTCAGGCACAGCCAAACATTTCATCATTGCGACAAGATGTGGCTAAGACGTACAAACCATCACAGTCACGTTAATTATGATTTTTAATACCCACATGAATTTTTGTTATTAAAGGCTTGTGTAAAAAGCAGAATATTCTATGAACAAGTATTCAGATATAATCGTGCCTCAACTCTGAAATGTGTATTCGAATGAAGTAATGTAAATTGATTGGACTCATGGATGCAACTATAATGCACTTGTGTTAATTAAATGACTAAAAGGCAACCCGATTGTCTTCGGGGCATCTTTGTTCATAAAATGACATATGTCAAAGGACAGGCTATTTAATGGACGATTTACTATATGAAAACAATCTTTCGAAATTCGTTTTACTTAAAAAGGAAAGATGTAAGGGTTCCCGCATGGATACACGCTTTCTAGCTAGAGGCAAACATTCAACGCCATTGTTTTATTAATGGCACTAGAATGTACAAGCTGGCCAGGGAAATCAATGAGTCGTAAAACTAGTTTATAGCGGGTTGATATTACACCTGAAAATGGCGAGTGATAGAATGCATTACCCGAGAAAGAGAAGATTTTTACAATTTTATAAGGGTGGGAAACAATTACTGGAGCTTTAAAGTGAACACACGTAATGCCTATGGGTGCAAGGGTAATTACATTAGGAATAACTTATTGACCGTTTGGAAACAAGATAATCACCCAGAAGCCTTTGGGCGGCCAGCTCGCTGCCCCAGTTCCCTTACTGGAAGATAGTTCATCATTCAGTATATTTGGCGGCTTTCTCTTCAGGTGCCTTGCAGAGATGCTGCATCCATGTGTCACTTTGGAGAACCATTGGACAGACTTGGAAGCCTATTATAACGTTTCAGCAACCTGCTCCTTACTTATCTACTGACCAGCCAGCGCCTTGGGAGATGTGTAGCCTGCTCCTTTGAGATGGTTTTCAGACATGCGGCTTCAGCACTGTGCCAACTGAAGGGCTCCGCTCTAGTAGGAGCAGGAGAGAGGAAGGCTGCATCTGACATTAGATTAATGCTTGCGAGTCTGATTCTTGATTACCAGTTCTGGAGGTACTCATCGTTGTACCACACTGAGCTGTGGCGGAAAGAAAGATGAGAGGTATCCTCCCGGTAAACACTACAAAATGAATTCAAAAGTTGTACCCAAGCAACAGTTGGAATGCGGAATAGATTTGCCAGGAGTTGTATAGCTACTGGACCTCCGTGGAGGACTTTATGAATGCTGCAACTAGAGCTAGGTCGTCAAAGAAGCATATATCTGGAAATAGACATCCCATGAGACCCCATTCTAAGTTGAGCTATCGGTTGAGGCATCTGTTACAAGACAAAAAAAATAATTAATATTGGTACTGATTTTGCACCATCCTATCTTATTTATTTCAATGGTGCACAAATCTGAAACAAACCCTGGTAGTTTGTGGGACAACAAGGAAAAAGGCGCGCACACAGACACTGTCTTTCTAAGAAGGCATGACTGTTTCTGGACACTAGAGCTTCTTGTATTGGTAAAGGCTGAGGGGAAGGCAGATCTAGTGTACTGGTAGCACCAGGGAAATCCAGGGAGATGCTGCTGAAAGAATTTTGCATTACAGGACAGTTGAATCTAAAGTGATTGGTTGAAGAATTCTGCAGGGTAAGGAAATCTGTTTACAAAGTGGCTCACTCTCTTCCGTCCCCCAAACCAGCCTTGTGGACAGTTGAACAACTAAATTTGACTTTTAGACAATCTTCAGTTGCTGATAGCAGCTGTTCTTCCATCAGCAGCCTGAGCAGTCAAGAGTACAAATACTGCTCTTTAAGATCAACGCAGAAAATAAATATCAATATGCCCCTGAGGAGTGTGTTCCCCAGCTAATTCAAGGTACAACCTGGAGCTATTATCAAACATTGTGTAGGATTGCAGAATCTGTCTGCGGCAATCATATTCCTGGAGTACAATATTGGCTCGTTCAGTTTCATCAGCCCACGATGAGCATTATTCTTGAAAAGGCCAGGGGAGGTGAAGGAGATGATGGCAAGATTGATTCCACCTCTAATATATGAACAAAATCAATTAATCTCATCAAGAGCACGAACCAGTGGCCTGGAGACCTTGGTACCTTCGTTGACTGACTGTTTCTCTATAACAGGGAACAGACTTGTCAATAGCACCATGATGGGGAGGCACCTGATGTGAACTGATAGATTAGATTTAAGACATAAGAAGAAACTGCCCACGACTTCATAAACTGCAAAAATCACAAAAGGTAACAAGAAATGTGTGGAAATAGGATGCGTACACCATAATAGATCTGACCCGCTTCATCAAGCTTCCTGCTACTCACTGTATATTAGTGCAGCTGCTTAAATCAGCTTAGAGATTGGACTTTCGTCAAAGGAATGGCCGCAAGAATTGCTGGCCTCGCTACAAAAAGACACTGGAGACATGAGACTTCAATATTCAATGATGTAGTGCTAGATGCAATTCTTTAAGAGGTGCTAAAATAAAAGTTAGCAAAATCTGCAAACTGAAGTAACTCTTGTCCCTAGTTTCCCCGGTATGAACCCGCCCCTCAGTCGTACACACAGTAGAGTTGGAAACAGTACCTGAGTTCGAGATGAGGGTTAAATTGGTGGTGATACAGGTGCAAGAGCAGTCCCAATTCTCAAAAGGTATTAATACAGATTACCTCCATCTCAACGGTTAGCACAGGAACCATTCATCTGGCACCCCCTCCACCCTTTTAATGGAAAGAAGAGACATACAAACACTTTCTTTCTCACGTGTGCCATGCCCAATATATTTGATGAAATACACATTGCCTTGTCTCTCAAGGGCTGTCTTATTAGATAAAATGAGTTATTTCATCATCAAATGGCAGCTAGTAAAGTGAAACGTGTCTTGACCATCTGGATAGGTGGATACCACTTCTGAAGGAAACTCACTCTCCCACCTGGCCTTACTAGTTATCACCCATTCATTAAATGGGGTACTACATCACAGTAATGTATAATTTCCATACGGGATAGGTGCAAGATCTGGTCAGGGAATCAGTGTGATGGACCCATCCCCATTTGTCTTGAGTGGCCCCCATAATTTACCCAAGCAAGCTTTGCCCAAGACAATGCTTCTTCTGCTGGCTGTGGGCTAGGTGTGCTTGTGGTCTTTTAAGAATCTTGGGATCCACTCCAGCCCTTTCAGCCACTGGTTAGTAGCCCTAGTGGTTGCCACACCTGGATCACTGGTTGAAAGTGCTATGAGAAGGCCGGCAGATCCAAGTTCCATTCTCTAGCTCAGCCCATTGCTAAACAGGTTGGTGAAAGGGGATATTGAGGAACCTGCATGCCAATAACGTAGGACCAACTAGTGCTGACCTATATAGCTCTTGGATCCTGTGCTTTCCTATGCAGGCGCTCAGCTAATCAGGATCTCTCACAATTCAGTGAGCTCAAAACATGCAAATGTCCTGAAATATTCGTAGCCCAATATTACAACTAACACTCTTGCAGACAAATGCACAATATGAGACCTGTGGCATATTTACAAAAAAGTGGGGAAGTGTGTTGTTGAGCCAAGAAGGCTAATGACGCGCTTCATCACTTTAGAAACGCAGAGCTGCACCATATTTACTAGAATATGGTGCAGCCCTGCGTTTCTCCCTGCGCTAGTGCAATATTTAGCTGCCTAGCGCCAACACAGGCACCCTTGCACCATAGTGAAAGGGTGCCTGTGTTGAGGGGAAAATTGTTTATGTGCAGGAAGGTCTTCCTTCCTGCACATAAACAATCTTTAAATGCTGTTTTGTAGCTTCTATGTGTGCTGCTTATTGCAACACCCATAGAAGTTGCAAAATTGCATTTTTAAAAAAAATTATTGTTTATGTGGAGGAAGGGGGACCTTCATGCACATTATCATAGGCAATTGGCTATTTCTATGTGTGCTGCACAAGGCAGCACACATGAAACAGCAAAAACCAGGAGAAATAAAGCATTGCTCATTTCGCCTGTTTAAGACCAGGTTTTACCTGATTTAAATTTTAGCACTGCCCTTGTAAATAGGGGCAGCGCCAGAATTAGAGGGTGTTGAGGTGGAGCACCCACTGCAACACCCATTGCCGTTCTCTTTCACGCTAAATATGTGAAAGGGTGCCTTATTTACAAGGAAGTGTTAAACCACATTAAGTAGCTTAACACAGCCTTTTAAATAAGACGAGGACCCTATCGCCATAACAATGTCACTGAAAGTGACGTTGTAGTGACGATAGGGGCTTGTAAATATAACTCCTGGCCTCCATCACACTCACATGTACGGATAGGGCTAGAGTCCCTATTGTCTGTATGGTTAACTTGTCTTGTTCAGCAACTGGGTGGACATGTTGGTCCACGTGTTGAATTATAAAGCTACAACTGCAGTGTGATCTAAACCATTTTTTTTTTTGGAAGAGTTCAAAAGAGAAAATCATATACACATCCACGATTATCTGAAGGTGAAAATTATAAGATCAATTCATTTAGGTACATAACAGCAAACATCATATACATGTCACAACTTATAAATAAATTAGAAATATTATGTTGCACACGGTCCCAATTTCCTCCTTTCGCCTTGGCTAAGCTATTTCTATCTCAGAACACCCCAAAGACTGCAAAACATAACGGCACTTTATCGCTGCCAAAGTCGTGATAAATTTACCTCCCCATTCACAAGCTGGTGCTAACAGCCCACAGCACCAGTTTACCCAGGATAACAGCCACAAAAAACATCGCCACAGAGGATACCCGCAACTATCGCTAATGAGATGCAGAGTAGGCGTTCCCGTGCCAAAAGCCGCGACAACACCACACCTCAACATTCTCAACGACCAGCTTGACTGGTGATAAGAACACAAAACCGGCGATAAGGAGCGTTGGCACCAGGAAATCTACACCTACTCTGACCTGGTGTTAAGTTGGATGGCAGCCAGCACCACAAAATGGAGATCAGCCCAAGGCCACATCGGAAGGGCAACAGATTCCATGGAGCCACACATCATGCGGCCCGGACACCCAAGAGGGCCACAACACCCGACACCACCCCCCGGATCACTCCTCCCTGGCACTCCCGCCCTCAACAAAGACATGTACAAAATAATCTGCATGATGTCGCACAATCGCAACAATTGAAATGCATGTGTAGTCACAGAAATGAGCATCACACATTCACTTTCGAAGCAACAAATAAAACTTTATTAAAATGAACACCAAAATTAAATGAAGACACATGGCGGCATCCCGCGGGACAGTCCGTAGGTCACAGACTGCAAGACAAAAAACATGATGAGAAGGTGTGTCCTGCGTACATCAAAGGACAGAGAGAGAGAGCGAAGGAGAGGGAGAGAGAAGAAGAGAGGGAGAGAAAGAGAGAGAAGAAGAGAGAGGGAGAGAGAGAAGATGAGAGAGAAAGAGAGAGAGTGAGAGAAAAAGAGAGAGCGAGAAAGAAAGAGAGAGCTGCCCCTGCGCACCCTGGCCACACTGCTCACCTGCTGCCACCGGTGTGTCTCCAACCATGTGCCGGTATGTATAGCAGTACACCGGGACAAACATCTGATTCAGAGCCGTCATCTGAAACAGAGTCCAGATACATGACTGGCACAGTACACACACTTGCACAAGATAACCTTACCTACCTGCCCATGCACACCCAGGCAGAGGCATCACAAAGGCACCCACCGCCCACGGAGCATGCTGCTCATGCACACCCAGGACTCACTGCTCACCTTCCGCCACCGGCCTGTAGACTGGATGTTCCACCACGTGCCGCTGCAAGCCACAAGCCTGGGCTCTGTGGACATGGCACCCTCCACACCATGCAGCCACGCTCCACAGGCCAACCGGTCCCACGTTTGGTGCTGGGTCTTGAATACTCCATAGCAGAGGACATACCAGTGCACCGGCAACATCGCAGGCTGCACACCCGCTCAGTTTTGATTTGTTCAGCATTACATACATCAATTGTGTCTTTTGCACACCTGATCAGCCCAATGGGTGCCACTAAGTCTGTGACTCGGAAGCGAGGCCACGTGGTGGTAGGCCCGCACTGCCTGCTAACGCCTACACTGCGGTCGAGCAGGGCACACAAAACTGGAGTTGCCCGGACCGCCGGGACGGGGCATCATCGCAGGGTGCCCACCCACTCAGCAGCTTAAGGTGCCACTGACTCAGTGCACCCAAAGTCACCGTCCCGTGGCAGGGTGCCTGTGCCTGCCGCAATGCACCGGGTGTGACTAACCCTGTGCAACCCCAGTCAGCGCCACGTGGTGGTTGGCCCATGCCGTACGCAGGCCTGGGTTGCCACTAACCCTGTGCAACCCCAGTCAGCACCAAGTGGTGATCGGCCCATGCCGTACGCAGGCCTGGGTTTCCACTAACCCTGTGCGCAACAAAACTCTTGTGCTCTTCATGATTTGGAACCGTGGCATCCATCATCCAGTCACCACGGGCAGAGGAGAATGTGACGTTGTCGGCCCCTTATGTTGGCGGAGTCACATGGCCTGTGACACTGTGCCGAATGGGTGTGGTGTGTGTGCAAACCTGCCCTCAGGGAGTGGCTGTGACATGCTCACAACTAGACCAGTCACCTGCACACCACCTGTGAGTTCGCCTGCGACTGGGAGCAATGAGGGCCCCCCCTCTGAGCGTAAGCGGAGTGGTCTGGCCTGCTGTATGCCCGACCAGCGTAGGACTTGCCACAATGACACGTGGGCTCTGGGCGAGGTTCAGTCCATGTCTGGACAAGGAAGTGAGTGATGCGTGTGTCCCTGTTGTAGTGTCCACGGGACCCGGTACACAAAACGCGATGTAGCACAGAATGAGCATCATTGACGCAAGGGAAATCACTGCCCCTACATTCATCCACACATGCATACATGACTGATGAAAGACATGACACAGCAGTGCGTCAAAGGATGTTTATTGCACATCCAGTGCAGTTATGCAGCTGGAATGGTTCAGGGCAATGCCCAGCACACTACACAATATGGGCCCGTGAAGGGCCAGCCAGAGTCCATCCGGGGATGACCAGTCCTGCTGAAGGGAAGGGTACAGTCCGCAGCCTGGTCGCTGTGTCATTGGTCATCAATCCAGAAATGGCAGTCCATGTCGCTGTCCAAGGTGAGTGCATCGGAGTGTATCATGGGTCAGTGGAAGGTCATGAGGCCATGTGCGGGACCAAGCAGACACAGGCCAGGTGGCGGTAATGAATTTTAGTGCCTGGTCCTTCTGACCACAGTCCCATCCACGTCCTCGTCCCCGGGTGTGTGCCCTGCCCCACCTGTGGGTGTTGCAGAACAGGCTGCCGCACTGTGTGCCACTGACACATCAGGGGCTTGAGTGGACCCGGCTGCCGCACTGTGAGGCACTGACACATCAGGGGCCTGAGTGGATCCGCCTGCCGCACTGCGTGGTACTGACACACCTGGGGGCAGGGATGTGGATGGTGTGGGGGCAGCAGCATTCATCAGCGCCACGTCTTGTGGCGGCAATGCCATGGTGGAGGTCTGTCAGGCATGACAGATCCCAGCTACATTTCTATGATGTGCAGCGGTGGCTGCCATCCTTTCCGCCTCCATCCACACCATGTCCTCATGAGCCTCCATATGTGTGCCAGCTCACGGCTGGCATCGCTGGAGCCACTCTGAGCGGACATCTGTTCTTCTTTCCACGTCATGACTCTAGCGATGTCACTCAGGGCTCATTGGAGACCATGGGGCGGACATAGACACCCAAGGATGGCGTCCAGTTTGGCAGCCATGATGCCGAAGCCCACCCGCACCTGCTCAGCCGTCTCCATCTGGCACTCCAGCACACGGCATTGGAAGGCCATGTGTTGTTCCTGGAGGTCTTGGGAGGGTGCCGGGGCTGTGGGTGCCTCCTGCTGGGTTGTGGGTGGGGTCTCATTGATGTAGCTGGGCTACCCTGAGCCTGGAGGTGAGTGGCGGATGAGGTCAATGATGTCTTTGATGGTTTGGGTGTCGGTGCTGGCGTTGTCCTCCTCGTCATCCGTGAAGAGTGGCTGGGACTGCTCTGCAGGAGGTGTTGATGGTGCCCCTGCGATGTGAAGAGGAGATGGTGTATTACAATTTGTCCACATGTGTGTAGACGCATGGTACAGGTTGACATTCAGACAGCATGGCATTGTACATTGTGACAGTCTTTAGATCTGGGCGACGACCCAGAGTCATTGTGGGTGTGCAATTTGCTCTGCTTGATTGTGCCATTGTGCCCATCTCCACCTGTCCCCCCCCAGTACCTGGTGGTGTTGTAAATTGGCTGCGATTAAATTAGCGTTGGCGGAATCCATCTGGTATTTAGAGGCTATCCTGTACATTTTATGGAATCCATTTTGTATTTCTGGCAGCCATTTTGTTTACCCTTGTGCTCTGTTTAAAGGACTGGCTATACTTAGACTCTGCTACCCTGCACATGCGCAGGAATATCTAACTGTCCATACATCTGTTTTTAGTCTGTAACTATCAGGTTGTTTCTACCAGAGTCAGCAACTGCTAGCTCCTCCTTTACTGTCGACTGTGCATTTCTGTATGACCATCTATGTATGTAACTCTTCTCATGTATGCTTGTACCGCCCTCTTTCTGAGCCCCTGTGTGGGTATAAAAGACCCATGGTTCTTCTACTCTGTGTGCTACCTTCATTCAGCACCACAGGGTGCTGGGTGAATGTGGTTCCACTTCATGAAGGTTTATTAAACTTTGTATTTTCTATTCCAGTTTCTGTGCCAACTTCTTCCCAATAGTCTGAGGACTCTGTGCAGAGAAGGGCGAACCCCTTGCACTGGTAGGCCTAGCTGAGGTCTCTTTCAACAAATTGGCGCCTCAACGTGGGACTCATCGGTGACTCGGATGCCCAAAGGATTGGTCGCGACAAAGGATTGGACTCTCGCTCTGGACGCGATCGCTGCCCGATGAGACCAGAGTCTTGGCAACCACGGCGTTTTTCCTTTCCTTTTTAATCTGACCATCCAGGTGGTGCCGGTCCTCGACTGAGATCTCTTCTGTTGATTCGCCGTGCAGTGACCATTTGGTCAAATTTAGAACTTGGCAGTTGGAACCTGGACACCAAGTGATTGGTAAGTGTCCTTCTGTGGCGCTTGCTGTTGGTTTGTATGCCTGGGATTGGTAAGGTAGTTTAGTAACGCTTACTGTGGCTTTTGGATTTGGAGATTTGTGTTGGCCAACTTGGTTTGTTATGATATATTGATATATGGGTTGCAATCTATATAGGCAGGTAATGAGGAGAATTTTCTCTATCTGAATTGATTTGAACGGCACATCGTACTAAAGGTACCTTAAGTGCTACTTTGCTTATAATACTGCATATTCTGCACTATTTTTGGCATGCCTGTTCACTTCATTGGAGGTGTAGCTCTGGTAGTGGTACCAATTTGAATTTGAAACTAGATGAAGCACAACCAGGCCCCCGGAGGGGACACCTAATAGGGATATGTATATTAAGTATGGTTTTTTCTTCTATAATGTACAGCGCATTATGGAATAAATACACTCGTAAGGATCCTGAGTTGCGTTGGCCTATGTATGGGTCATTTGATTTACGAAAGATTGAGTATGTGGA
This sequence comes from Triturus cristatus, assembly GCF_964204655.1. Taxonomy (NCBI): domain Eukaryota; kingdom Metazoa; phylum Chordata; class Amphibia; order Caudata; family Salamandridae; genus Triturus; species Triturus cristatus. The sequence goes on along the minus strand of NC_140583.1, from coordinate 890,353,866 downwards.
ACAATGTATGTTTCAGCAAAAGACTAGGCAAAGAGATGTTTGATTGTGTACGAATGTGGGAGAAAAGGTGCGTGAATGAATGAATGTGTTGCTTTCTTGGATGTACCATTTCTTTTGTATATAATTAGCCGGCTCCCCTAGAGAGGATACTTAACTAGGTTTAGGTATAAAAAAGTATTTATTCTTTGGTGATTAGTACCCCGAGGAACTAAATATGTACATAGAAAGGATCCTGGTCTGTGCACTTAGTAACATTCATAAGTGGTGAGATGCAGAGCATTTTTTCTGGTGTTCTGCCAGCCAAATCTAGTGAATATGACCTTGCAACTAGTATTTACAAATGATTTGGTTTAAGTACAGTCTGTGGGCTGTCTTTTGTTTCTGTCTTAAGTGTTGATCTATGGGTTAAATGTGTGTTTAAATATTGTGGTGTGGTAAATTGTGTTTTGGATGTTGCTAGCACTGGAAAAAGCGTGTGATTGAATGACTGTGAATATGCGAAAGAATTCTGAGAAGTGAAATTGTTAAGGAGTAAGTTTAATTTGGTCTCGTCACCATCAATGAGTCGCAAAAGGAAATTAAGAGGGGTGTAGCTAGAGAAAGAGCAACCTCTGTGATTTGATGACACCCTTAATGTACAAAAGTATTAATGAAGAGTAATTAGGGACCGGTTAAAAGTTTAGCTTGAGAAAAATTGTGGGTATTTCGAATTTGCAAATTGTTCCTATGCAGCTTTGTGTTCTTGGTGGTTCAGTGAGCCAATGTCCTGGGTCCAGATGGTTGTAGGTTCTGATTCAAGCTGAACCTGCTAATCTGAGAATTGAAAATAAAATTATGACCCCATGAAAAGAAATTGTATATCAAAATTAATTTTTCCATAGGGTAAATTATTGCAGTTTAGATAGAATTAGGAAGGCTTTTTGTCTTTGACAGCTTCAGGACTGTGCGAGGCAGATTTTGACCTTGCAGCATGTAAGGTGGGGGCTAGAAATAGGAGCGAGTGAACCAGGAGGTGAAATCACTGCTTAGAAAGCTTCTCTGACATGAAAATGTGTAATGCTTGCAGCAGGAGAGCCTTGGAAAGAGGTGGGGGCCAGGAATGCTCGTGGTGGCTGGTTCTGCGCTGAGGGGCTATTTTTAGCTTCTCTGATAAGACAGGGCAGCTGAGAAACGAAACTCAAGGAGCCTTCCTTGTTCCTATTTTGTGCAAGACCAGTTAGAATTTCCAGGGAAAACTGTTTTTATTTCTTTTTAAAACTGTTGCATTAATCCTAGACAAAAAGTAAAATGATGCTCTTGCTTGAAATTTTAAGGGCTATATGCCTATATAAAAACGATTTTCCAATTAAGAACTAATTTTCACAGTGGAAATTGTGGCCCAAAGCTAACATGGAATATCAGTTCAGTAATTTTACTTTTAGAAAGTTAAAATTAAGATGACCTGTGTGTCAGAAGCGACACAGTCAGTTCAGCTGACAGCTGGTCATCATAAAGATGACCTACTGTCAGATGGGGGTGAGTAAAGCAAGGAATCAGTTATTGATTTTAAGCCTGACAAATTAAGCAAGCCAGAATATTCGACTCTGAGCTGTAGGTTCAGTAATTGCGCATCACTGCTCATTTATATATGTTATTGTAATTTGTCTATGCTTTCTGTGCTTGGTATACTGATGGCTTGGCATATGTGTTTTATATATGTTTTGTTTTTGTGTCGTATTGACAATTCTATTTTAATACTAGTACAAGTTCTCCTGTGTGGTAAGGAGATGGTCGTGACGACGTCTATCTTTGCGCAGCAGTTGGGTGGAACTTGTTCAAAATTACTAAATTCCACAGATATGATATTATCATTATTATGCTGTCAAAATGGCAGACAACACGTTATCAGTGTATGTCTAATTGGTATTGGAGATGAATAAAAAAAAAAAAAAAGTTATGCAAGACTAAAATATGTGTCACCTGTGGTTAAGCCATGACTGCCCTTCTCTTATAGACAGGCAGCCGTCAGTCCTATGTTTCCAGATTGGATATTATGGAACCATTATGATTTGTAGCCCCTGCAAAAAGGTGACCTGATTTTTTCTAAATATCGCACTAGCTAAATCCTGTTCTGTTTCCTTGGAAGTGTATAAGTATGCCTTTGATTCCTTAAAGGAAATCAGGTTTCCTTTTTCATATTCTTTATATGGGGATAACAGGCCTTAAAAAAACGAAATTGCGTGTTCTATAATAAAATAGATAATTATAAAGACTTTTCTTTAGATACATTGTATTAGATATTAATGGGTAAACACATCATCTGAATACATTGGATTTTGCTGTATTACACCCACATCTTAACACTTGAAATGTCTGTTTTAAATAAGACTGTCACCATGATCATGTTGCAACCCTGAGAGCACCTTTACTGCTGATGAGCAAAACAGTTGTTGCTGTTGTTTTTTTTTTAGGCCACAAATGGAGCAGGAATGTTTACTTGGCTAAGACTTCCTATAAGGGTATACATTATACATTTCTGATGCCACATCTCTGGGATATGTAGAGGACATTGTGGGGATGACTATTATGCAAAAACATTGTAGGATATTAATTTTTAAGTGCCCTACACATCAAAGTCGAAATTGAGTAAAATTCACTATTTAAATGAGGTTTTTTCAGTCAGAACACCTTATAAACTGCCTTAGGCTCTAGTAAATGCACATATGTAAGCATAGACTTAATAGCTAACATCTATATTGCTAGACAAGCACTCGGCACACTGCTTACACATATACCTATATACAAAACTGGCAGAAGTTATTAAGCTTACCTCTGAATTGCTGGGAGACACGATTGGAGTGGGTTGCCTTCGGTCTCTAGGGTCACTTTGACTTGGGAGCACCGCATGACAATCTTGCATACAAGATGGAACAGCTGCATAGGTTAAAGGCCGAACTCCTACATTTAGAAGCCTGGTAGGGCTCAGCGCAATATGTGTTTTGACATTTTGACATTTGAAAGACGAAATGGCAGGGCAGGGAAAGAAAGAGGTTTTTGCTTACCTTTTTTTTGGCAAAAGCAAGTTTTTGTGCACTCAATGAACATAGTATAATGGTATATGTGACCTCTCTTTAAAAGACAAGACAATGTCTCAGCCATATATATATAGCACTAATGCTTTTAGGGCTGAATTCAGGAAGCAATGGGATTTGGTTTGAATTCACACGGCCTCATGTCACACTACTACATTTGCTAAGGGAATATGTTCTTTAGCTAAGCTCAATGTGCTATTTAGCTCCTCAGAGTTTGTTTATGCCCAGTTGCTATACATTGGGGTTGATCGTGTTGACAGAATGAAACCTATTATAGGTTTCCTACTGTCAAAAATGGGGGAGGAGGCTAGCTCCTCTACAAATTAAGGGTAGGCAAATGTATGTGTTCTCTCTCTTTTTCTTAATTTCTTCTAGATTGCTGCTTCCTTATTTGATATTTAAGGGGAACTAGCTATGGGTAGTTTTTGTTCTAAAATTCTCAGGTGACAACACCACTATTGTTTGTTATTCTCATGCTACATACAGTTTTGCAAGGGCATTGCTAGTTTTTATTAGCTAGTCTGTGTAAAAAAAAAATGACAGTCCTTACTCGAACTGATGTTGCATAGTTTGGATTGTGAAAAAGTAGAATGCAGGGAAGATGCCCATGTGATCCTTAGCAAACATTTTTGAGGAAAATATTGTTTTATAGGAGTCTGTAAGTCACAAGATGTTCCGCTGGAGAACATGTACCCATTATGTTGAAGTTTTTAGTTCTTTATGTAATAGGAATCCTTGTTACATTAGCAGTGTTAGATTTTCCTGTTGCTCCTATAACATGAGAGCATGGTCCTAAGTATACAATGTAGGTTCTTTTATTAAGAGAAATCATTTCAGAAGTGTCTGCAGTCCTGTACAAGTAATGCAAAGTCTATGAGTAAAAGTGTATAACATTTCCTTTTTCTTGAGGGTCTTTAGATGATTAAGATAGGAATATACAGATGTAGGGATTTGGAGTATGTCTGTATTGTTTTTCTCTTTTCCTCAGAATTTGGTAAATGAACACAGACTTCCTTGACTGCTTGGGATTGGGTGATGTATTATTCTTGTCAGTTTACCAAAGAGTTCCTTTTATACTTGCCAATAGGTCCAGGCTGTTGTTTTATTTACTCTCACATAGATTAAAGTGGTTCCAGGGTGCCTTGTTAATATATGGGGCGTCCCTAGACTAGGAAGTATTCTGAGACTATCCTCTCTGTTGATAGATTATTTCTGTGCCTTGTCTAAAGACCTTTTTGTTCTGTCCACCAATAGATATTTGTTGCTTTACAACCATTGCCAGAGGGGCGCGGACATCAGATCCAGCTTGAGGAGTCAGCACCAGTCCAGCTTGAAGTCACAGTGAAGGTAACCAGCACAGGCATTGCTGGCAACCAGGACCTCAGTGAAGGTAGAAGGCCGGAAGCACTGGGATGAGTGTACCCCTGCCACTATCTTGGGCGAAAGACGGGGTCACAAATCAGAAAGGAGAAATCGTGGATCAAGCTTTTGATGCCCAGCTGAGAGTCACAGACCGACCAGGAAGGCGAGAAAGTTTTTGCTTGAGGTAACCCCTTTTGAAACAAGGGTTGCTTCAGAGATCCTAGCATCAGGCCTCTGAATCCTGGTCCTAAAGTGGCTGTTAGGGAAGGACTTGAGTTCAGGGTACAGGTGCTGTGTCTCTGGTGCCTGTTACATTGAAATGAAGAAAACTGGTGCACTGCCTGAAACACTAGACAGGATCGCTGAGCGCATTTGCCCTGGTGGGTGATTGCCCTATCCTAAAAGAAGAAACTTTTCCCTTGAAACTAGGCCATGATTCTTGAGTTGCGAGTTGTGCAGCTCCACCGTGGGAACAACAAGAGCCTGCCTGTGAGGCTCAAACGGACACAGGGAGAAGACTCCCCTCTGGTTGGTTGTACAGCGGCTTTAATTTCCCAAGGACTTCTTTTTCTTTTTTTGTTTAAAATGTACCCCATTGGTCGTCCCATTTTTGAGGAGGAGCAGCCCTTTGCAGCTCTTCGTCCTAATTCTCATGGCCCTGTGTAGTCCTCCTGGTCCTCTGGATCCAGGATCATTTTTGTAATAATATGTCTGACTGCTTTCATAATTGTATTGGGAATAATGTTTATTCTATGAGAGAAAAGTTCATCTGAGCAGTAGAGAGATGGTGTATTTCCTTAATAATAATAGATACTCTAGCCCTCATAAAGGAAACACTGGAAAAGTCTAGCGAAAATGTTTTTATTACATATGTACTATTGGACATTTTTTGAAATTGATGGTAACTGAAATGCATAGGAGCCTTGAAAATGTTTTTACTGGATGGTTCTAGGATTTGCTTAGGACTAGAAAGCTAATAGTTCTGTTTCTGATAATAGTAATTACTCTCTCCTGCTATCTGTATGACCCAATTCTCTGTTCCCTTTGTACTCCTGCTTATACCTTATACATACCCGCTTAACAATATTTAGAATGAGAAATTTAATTAAAAATTAATATGTATATTTTTCGTTTTCCTACTGGATTATGGGAGATGTCTTCAGCTAACGCTAAAAGGGTCGTCTGTCGTAAATTGGCTGCGATTAAATTAGCGTTAGCGGAATCCATCTGGTATTTAGAGGCTATCCTGTACATTTTATGGAATCCATTTTGTATTTCTGGCAGCCATTTTGTTTACCCTTGTGCTCTGTTTAAAGGACTGGCTATACTTAGACTCTGCTACCCTGCACATGCGCAGGAATATCTAACTGTCCATACATCTGTTTTTAGTCTGTAACTATCAGGTTGTTTCTACCAGAGTCAGCAACTGCTAGCTCCTCCTTTACTGTCGACTGTGCATTTCTGTATGACCATCTATGTATGTAACTCTTCTCATGTATGCTCGTACCGCCCTCTTTCTGAGCCCCTGTGTGGGTATAAAAGACCCATGGTTCTTCTACTCTGTGTGCTACCTTCATTCAGCACCACAGGGTGCTGGGTGAATGTGGTTCCACTTCATGAAGGTTTATTAAACTTTGTATTTTCTATTCCAGTTTCTGTGCCAACTTCTTCCCAATAGTCTGAGGACTCTGTGCAGAGAAGGGCGAACCCCTTGCACTGGTAGGCCTAGCTGGGGTCTCTTTCAACAGTGGTCACCCACCCTGTTGCGGTTGTGTTGTGTCCTGTCGAGCAGTGTCCGGTCCCCCGACTCTGGCCACAGTCTCCATACTGATGACTGTCGACATTAGCTCCTCCATGTCATCCAGCTGTGGCGCTGGGCCCCCACCTTGTCTGCATTGCTGCCTTCTGGTTGGCGGAGAGTTTCTCCTTGGTCTTCCGCTTGATGTCATTCCATCACCTCTTGACCTCGTCCATTGTCCGCTTGTGCTCTCCGACGGCATTCACCTTGTCGACGATGTCCCGCCATATTGCAGTTTTGGTTCCCAGTGACACGTTGGAGGTGACGAAGAGTTGTTGATGGTGTTCCATCACCTCCATGACTATGATCCTATTCACCTGTGGACCTAACTTCGTCTTCCTCATCTTCTTGTCCTTGCACTTCCCTGTCCCAGTGGTCGGAGGCTGGTAGTCCGGGGTGCTTGTGGGGTTGCGCTCGTCCTCTGCGCCTGCTCCAGCTGCCTCTATGGTGCTTGGGTGTAGGTCAGTTTGGGTGTGGGTGTTTTTTCTGCTTTTATGGAGATTTTTCCCACCTGCCAGTTGTGTGTTGCAGGCCTGGTGCTGCTTATCGCTGATTTCCTCATTGCGCTTTGGCCCAGGTTTTTTGGTGTTGTCGTTTTGTGTTTTTATCTCCATCGAGGTGGTTTTATCGCAGACATTGTCCGCGGTTTCGACAGACTATCGCATGCTACCGCCTAGGTGTGATTCCCACGGGGTTATTTTCCCGTGATGGGCTGCGATATTGAAAGTTGCGTTACGCTACTGTTGCCGTAGTTATCACACGTTGTTGTGAATATACCCCTTAGAGTCAAGGAACTGGAAAAGAGATACACTTTAAGATCAGGTTCTCATTCTATTTAATTTTAATCGCCACTGCTGAAATGTCGAAATTGTTTCCAATTGCCAATTTTGCAGAATAATTGATCTCGCAATCAAAGCAAAAATATACATTCTTTTTCTTTGCAAAAAAACATTTTAATATTAGATGAATAACCCATAATCGCAGTCTGGGTATCTTTAGACTGAGTCAATTCTAACACATGACAGCAATCTAGTTCAATGTCAGTCCAGAATGTCCTAATTCCTGGGCAGCTCCAGGGTATATGGTTCCATGACCCCGCCCCCTCCTTCTTGCATTGAAGACAATTAGATGAAATTTCAGGGTTTATTCCATGCAAAAACACAGGGTTCTGTAAAGTAACCATTTAGAGTAAAATTGCATTCGCCTAAAATGTGCCACTTTTATCAAAGTAAAATTAAATTCGTTAATCTTGTTTCATGTGTCAGGAGAAACAACGAAATCTTCTTTAGTATGCCACTTATTCCGGGCTTTCTCATACACCATTATACTTTTATTTTATCTCAAAATTGAAGCCCATCCACTGATGGATTTTCTCCTTCTGGGGTCCAGCAATTCCTCAGCTAATTCCTGATTTGCCTGTATTCTATGTACATCTAAATCCCTTAAGAAACCTCTAATTTTAATGAAGGACCATTGGAGTATATTTTTCATGAAAGCTAATCCCAGATTCTATATCACTCCAGACCTTCCATGATTCTCCATTCAAGAAGTCCGATATTGAACTAAAACCATTACATTCCCACTTAGAGACAACATTCTTTTTTACAAGGGGTCCATCCCCCACATAAACATCCATCAACTTAGTTATACCACTAATCAATGGAATTTCACGGTATTTGACTAGTCTTCATTTTATATACCACTGCAGAGTCTTACAGCTAACCTTTTTGGGTATTTTGGTAAGACGTAAAAAATCTGCAATATCATATTCCTGAAAAAATAATTACAAAAAATAATCACTGAATCCCTGGCAACTTAAGGACTTGGTGAATCTAAAAGTGCTGTGTACAAAATTCGCAAAATAATAAATTATTAAATTAGGAAGAGGTGATCCACCTTCTTTTAGTGACATATTTAAAATGTCTACTGCTAAATGAGGTGATTTATTTCCCCACATAAAGGCTGTAAACATTCCCTCCCTTTCCTTGAAGAACTTCATCTGAAGAACCAAATGAATAACAGCAAACACAAAGTAATACAGAGGTAAAACTGACATCTGGATTAAAGCAATACAACCCATTATAGAAAGAGGCAGCTTGTTCCATCTAGCGAATAATGCCTTAATCTTGCTGATAAGGGGGATACAATTCAATTTGAATAGATTATTAAAATTTTCCCAGAAATATACCCCCCAAATATTGCTTGGTTTTAGAATTGATTGACAGATACAATTCGTGTAAAGTATCTTATGCGCAATGACATAAAAAAATCTCAGTTTTTGAATTATTGATCTTATAACCTCGCAAGTCTTGATATATTTGAAAGATTGAAGAAACCCTTTCGGATTTTCAATATCCGGCTTTAAAAACAACACTGTATCATCTGCGTATAACTTAATGGGAGTCATACCACTTACAGGCGGGTATATATTTGGTGTTGTACAGATGGCAATAGCCAATGGTTCTAATAAAAGGGCAAAAAGTATAAGTGGCAAGGGACAGCCCTGTCGTGTCCCTCTATTCACCATGCATGTTCCAATATTTCTAGCATTTATGATTATTTGAGCTTTTGCTCCCCTGTAAAAGCTAGCTATTAACTGAATCAATCTACTATGGAATCCACACTTTTTTAGATAAAAAGGCTTCCCAACTTACCAAATTAAAGGCCTTTTCAGCATCTCATAACATCACCTGTGCAGGTATGTTTTTATGTGCAAAATAATCTAGGGCCTCAGTTAAAACAAATTGTGTTAAAAATTAACTGTCTTCTGGGGACAAAACCACACTTATGTGAGTGGATTACTGTTCCCATGACTTGACTGATTCGGTTATCTAAAAGCTTTGGAATTATCCTATAATCGTTTAAAAGGCTTATAAGTCTATATGAACTGATGTTTTCTTTATCTTTTGTTTTAAACTAACTACCGTTCCTAAACGAAATGAAGCTGGAATCTCCCCTCTCTCCAGAACCTGATTGGCTAATATTAACAATTCTGGGTTTAAAACAGATGCAAATGTTTTATACATGTCTGCTGAAATGTCATCTTCCCCGCAGGCTTTGACATTAGCTAAGGACTTCACAACTACTTCAATCGTGCAAAGAGTAACTTTTGCTAACAATGCTTGTACTTGGTTTTCTTTCAACCTTGGAAAATCTAATTTATCTAGAAGATCACCGAGCGCTCCCAAATCACCCTGCTGTTGAGTACTGTATATTGCCTTGCAGAGCTTAAGAAATTCCTTCTGGATTTGTTGAGAGCCTTTAATACTTCTCTTTGTCTCTGGGTCTATTATTGATATTATTTTATTCTTCTCTTGGCGATCTCTCGTCTGCCAAGCCAGAAGCTTACCCGCATACTCACTCTCTTCAAATAACCTTTGGAAATATGCGTTATTGGCTCTGTATCCATGCTGATAGTAATTCTCCTGCATGCAAATTCTAGCTTTCCTTAGTGTGTTCGTATTAGCTATTATTGGCGAGCGTTGCACAGCCACACTTGCCTGATTTAGTTCTGTTTTGAGCTCAGCCCCGAGCATCGACTTTTCCCTCTTCGTTACAATCTCTTTATAAATAATATATCCATGTATTGTAGCTTTATAACCCTCCCATACAGTCTCAATACTAGTTGAGTTATTAATTAATTTGAATTGACTATCTCTCTCTGCGTCTCATTACACCATTCTTCATCTTCGCGATTTACATCGTCAAAGGTCCTTCTTCCACCAAGCCTCTCTACCTTAATTCCTGTTATCTCAATTTTTACTAGGGCATGATCAGAAAAAGCATTTGGAATACGAGAGTACGCCTTTATTAATTATTTTGAATTAACTATCTCTCTCCGCGCCTCATTACACCATTCCTCATCTTCGAGATTTACATTGTCAAAAGTCCTTCTTCCATCAAGCCGCTCTACCTTAATTCCTGTTATCTCCATTTTTACTAGGACGTGATCAGAAAAAGCATTTTGAGTATGAGAGTACGCCTTTAACTGCACATTTTGGGAATAGAGAAAAAAGTCGAGTCTAGCCGTTGACTTATGCCTTCCTGAATAACATGAATATTCCCGTTTATCTGGGAACTTTGCCCTCCATAAATCTAATAGACCTAACCCTCGCTTACACTCTAAGAATACTGCTGCCATTCGTGGTTTATTCTGTCTACGCTTGTCGGAGGAGGAATCCACCTCCAGATGTTGTAGAACATTAAACCCCCTCCCCTTAAAATCAAAAAGTCTGGAATATTAAGCAGGGCATGATATAAATCCATAATCTGGGTCGAATTATCAGTTTGTGGGGGATATACTGTAGCTATCAGAAGTCTGTTATTGAAAAATCTGCCTCCTGTATCTGTTTGGGAAACTGTGACTAGCAGGGGGGAATGTTTGCTCACATACAATGCGACTCCCCCCCCCCCCCCCTCCAATGTGCGCGCATGATGAACACTGATATCTGGTCCATCGCTTAAACATTTTACAAGTAGGTTTCTTTTTCTATATATAATGTGTTTCCTGAATAAGCACTAAATCTGGGGAGTGTTCTCTCACCCAGGTATCTATTGCCCTAGCCTCAAATTTGTTATTTAAACCATTAGCATTCAATGTCACAATCCGAATTGCTTCTCTAAATAGTGCTGTCATTCATATTCTATATTATCTGTAAATCTAAAGTGTTTGTCAAAGTGCTGTTTGCCTTCTAAAAGTGCAATGTGCTTAGAAACCATAATGACCATAATGTTTACCGCCTTAATCTTGAATCCATATGCCTTCGATATGGTAACTATCTACACATTTACCATGCTTAGTTCTCCCCTATCCACTCATCACGTAAAATACCACTCCTCCAGCTTGTTTAATAAAGTACTTCATGCAACTTGAAGGTGGCCGTGCTTATATGCTAAATCAAGCCTGGAACTCACTTGTCTAGTCACGTAATAAAACACCTCTCCTCCTGTTTTTTAAAAAAAATAGGATGCCACTTAAATCCAAAAAGTGCAACATGCGTTTGAACTGTGCCTACGTCCCCTATATACATAGATTAATTCTTAAATATCTGAGCATTTTTATCGCTTTGCATCCTATTAGATACCTTGCTGTTTATTAAAATACTGAGATTAAATAACCTCCTTGAAACCAATAATTCAAAACTCTTTCGTTTATCTTTGCCACCCCCCAGTGCCTCCCTCCCCTATCCCCTCCAGAAACCATCCCAAGGTGAGGATTGCCCCCACTCCCCTGAGAACACCTCGGGTGCCATGTTGCTGCACCCCAGCGTACTCATGCCTCCGGACTAACCGGAGGACCCTTGTGACCCTCTAAACCCTGACTTTAGGATACATTTCTTCTAGACAGATCCTGTAGGAACACCTGAGCAGCTACTAAATCAGTAAACAAGTGAAATTGACCTTTTACAAGACCTTTAAGTTTTGATTGCTGTGCAATTGATGCCTGTGCTCCTCGTTCTTTAAACAAATCCATCATTTTGACGAAATCCTTTGTCTGCATGCAGAAGCAGCCGACATATCCAAAAATATCTTAAATTGCGGTTTTTCCTGGGTAGATAGTGTTCTCTTTTCAATGGCTTTAGACCAGATGGATTATCTAATACAATAATCCGCAAGGTTTTCTAGAATTGTCTGGGGGTATCTTGCGTTAGCATGTCACTGTGTTGGTACCCTATGGGCCTTTGTGATAGTCAAGTCCCCGTTTAATTCCAAAATCTCCTTTCTTATCTGGGAGTCCATCCAGTCTTGTACATTCGAACATTCACTTCCTTCTGTTTCGCCCATTATCCGAAGATTTGAATGTGTATTATAATTTTCCAAACCCATAATTTTGTTTTCGAACATGCTTTTATTTTTCTCCAATTGTTTAATTTCTTGTTGCATGATCTGATCTTTGTCCTCTAATTTTACAATTCGATCTTCTGCCTCCATCAACCTTTCAGGGAACTTAGCAATGCTTTCTTCAATGTTTGTGAGTTGATCATGCAGTGCTGCGATTTCCTGTGTCTGAGTTGTTTTAAATTCTCTTATTTCTGTCACAGTATTTCCAAACATGCACTTTATTGGCAGGCCTGATTCTCCTGAATCTATTTGTCGATCCTGAACTCCAACCCTATCCATATCCACATCTTCTATCTCTGACGTTTTTTGGATGATATCCTCCACTGTGATATCATTACTGGTTTGAGTGGCCTCAGCAGGTATTACTCCCAATAGCTGTTGTCCGCTGTTTTCCAGCTGTATCAATTGCATCTCCATTGGTGTACATGCCTTATTCTGTAATAATGGATACTGCTTGCTGCCAAATGTACTTCTAGTAGGCGCTGCTTGGCTTCTTAATTCCTTGCCCCCTACTCTCAGACTGTTATCAGCCAGACCCTGTGCACTTTCCACTCCTTCGACATTTGAAGATCCGAAATTTCCCGTGCTGCTTTTCAAGTCCATTCTGTGTTGGACCGCTCTTTGTGGTTGAGTTATAGTGGCAGCTTTAGCTTGGTTGCCCCTTCTTTTCCCTTTCTGGGCTGAAGCCAACTGGCTGAATAATTCAGTACTGGTATTCACTGTTTTGTTTTGTAGTGTACACATATTTGAGCAGGGACCAAGTCATTAGGTTGCGGACACTACAATATTAAACATATTGCAGGGGTCAATTTAAGAAACTGTAAACTGCCTCCCCACCCCACGCCTGTTGTTTATTTCTTCTCATCCAGCTAGCAGCTTACAACTTGTTGTTGCAGCGTCCGCCTGGCAACTACACAAAATGCGCACCACACGCCAGCCTCCCTGTCTCAGCAGCCCACCCAGGTAGTGAGACCAGCTTGTCCCGACTCCTTGCGCATAGCGCTCTCACCTATCACCTTCTGGAAGGCTGCATGTGACACCTGTAGTGCCTATCTTCTCTCCTCTTTACCCGTTCGGTTAACCCTCATATTTCATCCAGACAACGGCGCCATTATCAGGTTTCTTTTTGTGTGCCCTACTTCCCATTTCTCAGTTTCAGTGGCGCCTGTTAGACGCGTCTATTGCAGCTGATGACATTGCTGCCTAACTTTTCATAAACAGCATACGGTTCTCCTTCACTTCCGGGGTTGGGGCCTCCGAATAAGCTATCAGTGGTGTGCGTGGGAAGCGTCCACTTGCATCATGATTCTACCAGTGTGATCTAAACAAGTTGACAATACACCTGTAGAAAAACAAAAACAGAGAACAATGGGGATAGTCTGAAACATGCTTGGTGGAAGGGGTTACGATACTCCGGTTACATGGTTAAGTAGGGGGAAGAGATAGCACTAGTTGTTGATGGATCAGGTATGATTTAACATTAGACAGCCAAATATATTCGAATTTAGATTTAAAAGATTTGCAATGAATGGCAGGACATGTATTTTTAGGTTTATATGTCCTAGTACTGACAAACATCTCAATTATTTTTCAATACTGTGAGGTCCACTCCTCTCAGGGTATCTTTGGGAATTCCTTAACTTGTTTTTCAGCTGTAATTCCTGATCAAGAAGGAGTAGCTGCATTATGTTTTATACCTTTGGAATGTTTGTGATAAACCCTCTTTACTGGCAAAGTGGGATTTGACATTACTATTGTAGAAATGCCACTTTTAGAAAGTAGACATTTCTCTGATCTTACTGCTTTGTGTGCCTTGCAGCCTGTATCCAATTACATGTCAGGGGCGAGTGACAGCTACACTTTGAGCATTCCCACTAGACAGCCACAAAAACAGGAAGGCTAGGTGTGTCTGACTACCCATCTACATACTGATGGCTGTTCCTGGGCATGAAGGGAGGAAATGGCTGACACACTTCAATAGGCTGATTACCCCCTACTGATAGTCTGGTGCCAGGGCTGGGAAGAAAGGACCTATATGCACTTCAAAAGCACATTTAGGTTTAAGTACTAGGGGGCAGGTTTACAAGAAACTGACTTATCTGTAGAGATGGATCAGTTTCCCTGCACCACCATGGAAGCATCGTATTTACAATACGGCGCACCATAGTGCAAGGATTGACTGATGCGTCAATAATTCTGATGCATCTGTTGAACCAAAAGTCACGCACGACGCAACTCCAGCAATGCATGGGGAGGCCTATACTCATTGTACTGCGTCACTCCTAACGCCTGCTCCAAGCAGGCGTAGAGTTTTGACGGAATGGCGTCCTAAAAGCGAGGCTTGCCTGTGTGGGAACGCCAGTCCTGCATACATTATACCTGACACAGGTATAATGTGACGGAGGGCTTTGCAACGTGACGCATCTCTCTAGAGATGTAAATTGGCTGCATTGGTTATGCCGCCGCTGTCTCACAAAAGTGATGCAACGGGGCACAAAAGTGTTGCAAGGGGCTTGGAAACCTGCCCTTGGGTCTATTACCCTACCATTTTAGTACACTTCTGGACCTGTGACCATTCTGCCAGGAAGAAGAGGAAGTGATGTGCTGCTAAAGGACTGCCACTTTGCTGAATCTGCTGTTTGCTGAGCTGTTGTTTTGCTCTGTTGCCCTGCTGCGGCCACTTTCTCGCTCTGCCTCAGTGAGAAGGACTGGATCTGCATCACTTGAACCCAGAGTGACTCCAAATGGTTGCTGGCTTTCCTCCTGTTGCCTAAGTCTCAGGGACACAAAAGACTTAGAACTCTCCTTTTTCAACCCTGGGTTTCCTCTGCTGGTGAGTCTGTCCTGCCAAGAGGTGCCAACCCAGTCCTGGTCCCTTGGATGTGGGTCTACTGCAGTGATATCGATGTATTGTCCGCTGCTTCAGTAATGAGATCGGCGCATTGTACCCAGGGCTGCCGCATCCCACTCCGAGCCGACGCACTCCAGGATCAACGCTTCGCTCACGGCCCTCCTCGCATCGCTGCTGCTGTATTGGAGATCACAAAAGCATTGCTCGGCTGCATCCCTCCTGTTGACTCAAACCTAGGATCTAAGGTACATATTTACTAGATCCCTGCGCCGCTGGCGTACCACTTTTTGTGCTGCACCAGCGGCGCAGTGTGGTGCTCCATATTTACAAGGACACATAAACCACCCTGCATGGCTTTTCGTGTCCTTGTAAATATGGCCCCTTTTCACGCACCACTTTGCATGAAAGGAGCATTCCATTAGTGTTGTTGTAGGTGTTCTCACACAACACTCATAGATTCTGCCACATTCCCAGATTTACTATGTTTTATAATCCTGGGAATGCGTCAGAATCCTACGCCGCCCCAGGGGAGGCATAAGGAGGCACAACAAGGAGAAATACTTTCATTTCTCCTCATGTTTTCCTCTTTCTATGCGTGCTCCATTCTGCAGCACGCATAGAAAGAGAGAAAAATACCTCTTGTGATTGTTTTTGTGCTGGAAGGTGTCCCTTCCTGCATATAAACAATCATCCCCGCAACACAGACACCCTTACATCATGGTGCATGTGTGCCTGCATTAGAACATGGCAGCCAATTGTGCGCCCGCGCAGAGGGGAGCTCAGGGATAGGTCATATTGTTGTAAATATGATGCTTCCCTTTGCTAACGCGGCATGGCACAGCCAAATAACTTGTGGCACTGCACTGTGGTACTTCCTTGTAAATATGGCCTTATATACTTTTGTTCAGCAGGCCTAAGTGGGTCCCTGTATCAGACCTGTGCTCCCTTGTGGTCTACCTGAACTCTTGACTTTGTCTCAGTCCAGCGTGACCAGTTAACCTGTTAAGCGCTATTTGCTTCCAAGTGCTACTTTTACATTTATTCCTTCAAAATTCATATCTCAACCCGTCCATATTGGATCTTCATCGTTTTTGTCTTGCTTTATTTATAAAGTCATGCTTTAATTTTACAAACTGTTGTGGAGTCTTTTTGTGGTGTTTTCACTGATTGATTGTTTAAGTGTTTCACAAATACTAAACACATTGCCACTTAAGTTAAGCCTGACTGCTCTGTGCCAAGCTACCCTCGGGGGCGCACAGGATAATTCAGTTTGTGTAGTGACTTACCCTAACTAGGATTGTGGCTCTTGCTTGGAAATGGTGCATACTCTGCCAACCAGAAACCCCATTTCTAACATGGACCATAACATTAGTGGGACACACACACACTAACATACTAATCACAAAAAGAATTCTGAAATTGCACACTGACATTTTATGACAAGTATTTTACAGTTGCAGCTGCTATTGGACCTGGGGGGTGGGCGGAGGTGGGACAGGGGGGTGGGGTGAAAAAAGCATCTCCTCCGTCCCCTTCTTCCTGTCTCTGGTCTGCAGCAAGATGCAGAAAGCACCCTCTCAGCCTCCTGATAGCCAATCAAAACGCTTCAATGCAGCTTTATGATTGGTCTGAGTGCCGTGGATTGGTGCTCAGCCAGGGAATGGGAGCCTGAGCAGGTTCTACATGCAGGTTGTAATATAGCCTTCATGGAGAAGATGCGAAGTGCGCATGAATGTTTGGCATGCCCAAGACGGCCGGCCAAACAGTCATGTGCGCTTAGGAGCGGGCAAACCACTCCTCCCCTGCTCCTCTGTAGTTGGAGCAGCCCCGGTCCGAAAGCTGCGGCAGCAGAAGGAAAAATAAAATGATGATAATTATAATTTTATGCTTCCTTTACTTCACTGCTGTGAAGCAGTGGGGCAACACTCCTCCGCCTTAGCGGAGGAGCCGCTACTGGTATTTTATTTTTGTGAACTGAACTAATAGGTTGGTTAAGAAAAAATTGAATTGCCGGGGGCCTGCAGGGTACCCTTCTAATTAACATTCATTAAGCAGGTTGCAATTTGTGATGCTTCGGAATGGCTACCATCACAATGATGGTTGTGTGCAAGGGATACTAATCAATCAATCACTGAATTTGTAAAGCGCACTACCTACCCGTAAGGGTCTCAAGGCGCTGAGGGGGGGCCGCTACTGCTCGAAGAGCCAGGTCTTGAGGTGTCTTCTGAAGGTGAGCAGGTCCTGGGTCTGCTGTAGGTGGGTGGGGAGGGTGTTCCATGTCTTGGGGGCGAGGTAGGAGAATGATCTTCCGCTGGTGGTCTTTCGTTGGATGCGGGTGACAGCCGCGAGGGCAAGGTTTGCTGAGCGGAGCTGGCGTGTGGGGGTGTAGAAGTTGAGTCTGGCGTTCAGGTAGGCTGGTCCGGCGTTGTGGAGTGCTTTGTGTGCGTGGGTGAGGAGTTTGAAGGTGATCCTCTTTTTGACGGGGAGCCAGTGCAGGTCTTTCAGGTGGGGGGTGATGTGGCTGCGGCGGGGTACGTCGAGGATCAGTCGTGCGGAGGCGTTTTGGATGCGCTGAAGTCGACGCAGGTGCTTGGCTGGAATTCCTTCATAGAGTGCGTTGCTGTAGTCCAGCCTGCTGCTAACGAGGGCCTGTGTAACAGTTCTCCTTGTTTCGGGAGGGATCCACTTGTAGATCCTGCGTAGCATGCGGAGGGTGTTGTAGCAGGAGGAGGAGACGGCGTTGATCTGCTTCGACATGGAGAGGGAGGAGTCGAGGACGAATTCGAGGTTGCGTGCGTGGTCGGTGGGGGTGGGTGCCGTTCCCGGCGTTGTCGGCCACCATGAGTCATCCCAGGCCAAGGGGGTGGGTCCGAGGATGAGGACCTCCGTCTTGTCCGAATTCAGTTTCAGACGGCTGCTCTGCATCCAGTCGACGACGGCCTTCGTGGAGATTCATTTTGGCGGTGTGTGGGTCCTTGGTGAGGGAAAGGATGAGCTGGGTGTCGTCGGCGTAGGAGATGATGTTGAGATGGTGCAGACGGGCCACTTGTGCGAGGGGGGTCATGTAGATGTTGAACAGCGTCGGGCTGAGTGATGATCCCTGGGGGACGCCGCAGATGATGTCGGTGGCTTTGGATAGGAAGGGTGGGAGTCGGACTCTTTGGGTTCTGCCAGAGAGGAAGGATGTGGTCCAGCTGAGGGCTTTCCCGTGGATCCCGGCTTCTTGAAGGCGTGTTTTTAGGGTGCGATGGCAGACTGTGTCGAAGGCGGCCGTGAGGTCCAGGGGGATGAGGGCTGAGGTTTCGCCGTTATCGAGTTGGCGCCTGATGTCATCTGTGGCGGCGATGAGAGCTGTTTCAGTGCTGTGGTTTTGTCTGAACCCGGAATGGGACGGGTCCAGGATGTTGTTGTCTTCGAGGTGACGGGATAGTTGTGCGTTGACGATTTTCTCGATGACCTTCGTCGGGAAGGGGAGCAGGGAGATGGGTCGGAAGTTCTTGAGGTCGTTGGGGTCCGCCTTGGGCTTCTTTAGGAGGGCGTTGATTTCGGCGTGCTTCCAGCTGTCCGGGAATGTGGCTGTCTTGAAGGAGGCGTTGATGACCTTCCTTGGTTGGGGTGCAATGGTTGCGTCGGCTTTGTTGAACACGTGGTGAGGGCATGGGTCTGATGGTGATCCCGAGTGGATGGAGTTCATGACCTTGCGTGTTTCTTCGTCGTTGACGTTGGTCCAGGAGGTCAGGTGGTTGGTCCAGGTGGAGTTTGTGGGGGTGGAGTCTGGCGCGATCGGGTCGATCGGGGTGTTGAAGCTGTTGTGGATGTCTGCGATCTTCTGGTGGAAGAAGGTTGCCAGAGTGTTGCACAATTCTTGTGAAGGCGGGACGTCGTTGGGGTTAGAGAGTTCCTTCACAATGCTGAAGAGCTCTTTGCTGTCATGTGCGTTGTTGTCCAGTCGGTTTTTGTAGGAGGATCTTTTGGCCGTCCTGATGAGGTGGTGGCGTCTACGGGTGGCGTCCTTGTGGTCTGTGTGACTGTCTGGTGTGCGTTCGCGGAGCCATTTTTTCTCCAGTTTCCGGCAGGCGCGTTTGGAGGTCTGTAGCTCGTCGGTGAACCAGGTGACTTTCTTGCTGGCGTGGTTGATGGGGGGGGGGGTTTCCTGAGTGGAGCGAGGGTGTTGGCGCAGTCTTCGATCCACTGTCGGAGGTTGCGAACTGCTGTGTTTGGGTTGGTGGAGGCCTCAGATGGGTTCTGGGCGAGGGTGGAGGTCAGTTGGTCTTCGGTGACTTTGCTCCAGCAGCGACGGGGGAGTTGTTGGGTGCGGTGGTGCGTGGTTGGTTTCTTGAAGGTGAAGTGGATGCAGCGGTGGTCGGTCCAGTGGAGTTCGGTGGTGTGGTCAATGTTGACGTGGGAGCCTGTGGAGAAGATGGGGTCCAGCGTGTGGCCGGCGGCGTGGGTGGTTGCGGAGACGAGCTGTCTGAGGTCGAGGTTTGCGAGGTTGTTAATCAGGGTGGCGGAGTTGGCGTCGTTGTTGTTCTCGAGGTGGAAGTTCAGGTCCCCGAGGAGGATGTAGTCCGTGGAGGCGAGTGCGTGGGTGCTGGCGCGGTCGGCGATGGAGTCGCTGAACAGCGCCCTGGGTCCCGGGGATCTGTTGATTAGCGTTCCTCTGAGGGTGGTGTTGGTGTGGATTTGGAAGTGCAGGTGTTCGGCGGTCTTGAGGATGTCGTCTGCGTGGGTGGAGATCTTGAGGGTGTATTTGTGGACGATGGCTATTCCTCCTCCGATACCGTTGGCGCTGTCCAGGGGTTCTGGCGCAGGGTGCGAGCCAGGTGCGGACGGGCGCAGACGGGCTTGCCACTGCACGCCTCCGGCGCACCAGCGGCGCGGCCGCGCAGCGGTCTGCATCATGAGGGGGACGAGGGAGGGAGGAGCAGCTGGGAGGGGGTAGCAGGACGAATCAGGACACGGGGGCGCAGGGGAGGCAGTGTCGGGAAACGCGGGTCGGCGTGAGGGGGAGCAGAAGAGAAACGGGGCACAGAGGGCAGCAAACAGGCTAAACCGGGCAAAAGGGGACACAGGGGGCAGCAGAGGGGGTACAGACAGTAACGGTGACAGAAAAAGGATTACAAAACGAAAACCAAGTACAAACGAAAACACACGCAATAGAATCAGTAAAAAACAGTCCGGGCAGATGAGAACACTTACAAGCCCACCACTGGGCTTGAACTCGCGGCAGTAGCGAGGCTAGGAACACGGCGCTAGCAGGGTGAGCTAGCACGGTGGGGGGGCGACCTGACCTGAAACCATCCTTCTGATTTGCATTTAAAAAAGGAAAACATTTTGCAGCCCACGTTCCTTAAAGACAACATATCCAATTAGCAAAATAAAAACCAGGCAAATTAGAAAAAATAGTACGATGATCAGGGAGGGGTTCATCTCATCGGCTTAAAAATGTAGAATCTTTCGCGCTCTGCCTATTGATTGACAGTGGCTAAACATTCCGATGAGAAACGGGGTATCATATGACTGCCAAAAAAGAGTTATAATTGAAGTCTGAGACAGCAGAGGGAAATCTAAAAAGTCTCTACATTTTTATATATTTTATGTTTTGTTTGTCGCGTGTTACAAGCGGAAGGGCAAGGAGAAAACAATATGAAAATAGATTATGCTGTTGGCTAAGGGCATCCAAAGAGGAGGAACAAAACACAATGTGGGTAGAAAAGTCAGCACTGGGCTGGATGAAAATACATACAACAGAACTCTGTGGCAAATCAGCAGAGTGAGACATTTGTATATTGGAGCGAGTGCTAATCAAATCACGACCTGCAATAATAAAATAAAAAGTTTGTAATATTAGGAAATGAAAGCTATTTCGATGGCTGGGAGAACCGGGGAGGTGATTGTACAAGGATGAAAAAGAAAGAAGAGCATTGGAAGATATAAAAGTTATAATAAAAAAAAATAGACATCGTATTAGAGTATTTTCCGTGTCCTACCCCAATAAATGCAGCCTTTTCCGAACCGCAAATTAGTCTGTGAATCTGTTGAATTACCAACAGATCACCTATGCCTCCCCATAGGCGCACAAGGACCATTTACTAAATGTAATATTGAATTAGGTTAGTACACTTATAAAATGAACTACCAATAATAGGCAAAAACGTATTTTAAAACCACATCACCAAAAAACGCATAAAATCACCAATGCAAGTAATGATTTGCTTATCATATTTTCACTGTGACGATAACTTTGTTGAATTACACGAAAACGCTTTTTTTTTTTTATCTAAAGCAAGAATATTACATCAAATAATCACATTTTCGAGGTTTGCCTAATGGAGAAAGAGACATTTATTTTATGGAAGCCAGAATACATAAAGTATCAAAAGGGCCAACATTCCGCTTAAGTGCTGGCATATGCATCGACGTTGCAAAACACACAAGAATTTTCTATTTTTGGCATTGACCGTCCTAAAGCATTATCCTATTATGTAACGGATTCTAATTATGTCTTCGGAGGCTATACTTTTGGTTTCTTTACAGAGGAAATGGTTGTGTGGCTGAAGATCGGAATTTTCCTGAGTAGATGGCATCGTCGTAAGTGGGAGGAAGCCACAGTGAAAAAGAAACTTACTCATGCATTATGTCAAGACCCTGAAATTGTACAGGAAGGCAACATGATTTACACGTTTGTTTAGCCCATGACCTTCTTCCGAAATGTAGGTCAAAAGGAGTTGCAGACAAAATTATTTCATAGTTTGCAGCAATAATTCAAGTATTTTTTTCAACACCCCCTTGATGTTGCCAAGCACAAGAGTTGCAGTAAAAGCTACTATTATTATCCGGAAGGTGAAAACCCGGTGATTAAAGTAAACAAAATCAATTTTTCTGTCAAAATCAAATTGGTGACTGATGTCCTTCCACGAAAATCTACAAAAGCATAACAATAAATACATAAAAACAATCCTCCTGTCCCTGCTGCAGTGGCCAGGGCTGACAATGGGGAAAATGCAGCACTGGCCACTCAAACTGAAAGTTTGCTGTGCTGCCTGCAGGGGGCACATGTGGGTGTGTGTGGCAGATCCAAATGCCTCACTTAGACACTCAGAAACCCCTTTTTTTGCAAATAGTCTTCAAGCGGGAACCAGACGCCTAGGTCGAAGGCTGCTCATGAATGTCAATCTACCAAAATGCCTGGGGTAGCAGAAGTGACATCAGACGCCCTTTGACCTTCAGTTTGACTCACAATCACATGGTTACACATACACACATTCACACTTACTCACACTCTCTCCCCTAAACAGCTCCCCTTCAAGTGCGCACACACAGCATACATTTGAAAGCATTTTTTTTACTTGCCTCAGCTGCAATGGATGGTCATATTCCAGCTAATTGTACTCCATTTTTTTTTTTAGTTACACTAGTGGTGAGTAATGAAACATTATTCTCTATTAGTGTAATAAATAAATTGCAAGACAACAAAGAGTGGAGCTCTCAACAACGTCTATAAGGACGACCTGCCACTGTGCTCCTGGCACTCATTTTACCACCTATGAGGCCAGGGGTCACAAAGGCAGTCCCAGGGGTCGCATGGGGCAAGCCAGGGATTGCAGCTGCGACCCCTGGGGACCCCTAAATAACGCCAATGCGCCTGCTCAGCTACACACTATCTCACACCCTTTACAGATTCAGGAGTTCAGCAGGAGCTTCACAAGTTGGTGAAAGATAAACTGAGAGTGTATTTTATTTACTCAAGCATAGTATGTATGCAATATATTTACTTCTACGTTTATAATTACACTGATGATTACTATTACACAAGAAAACATTGGATTGTTTTGGGAACTTTTTAATAAGTGCCTTTGAAACAGTCAATGGATTCCATTTTTATGAACCCTACAAGAATGAACGATTGAGTGAAAATCTGCAAAGACTCAAATGTAGTTCTTACAGATTACATGCAGCTGATTGAAGGAGGCACACCATGCCCTGAGGTATTTTACCAGGAATAGAACTTCTACCTGCATGTTAGACAAGGATCTCTGGGTGGCCGCATTCAAGATGGCTGGCTCCCGTCACGCTTCGAGCACTTGGCACCTAAATCAGCAATTCTACTTCTCTGAACATCGTCGAAGAGAACCAATGTGACCCCCCAGAGACCTACCACCTGGTGAGAAAAGTATTCATTCGCACAGCGCTGTAAACATCAGCAGGCCTGGCTGTCCAACGCAGCCGGGATTGAGTGCAAGGATCACTGCACTTGCCATCGGAAAAGTCCAGAGCTAGCTTTCGTACCTAACCCGGACAAAGAGATGCGCAGAGGCCCAGCTCTGGGGGGGGGTGATGTTTGGGGTGTTACACGTCCCTAAAAAATGTATCCTGTAGTAATTAGTTGGGTATATGCACTTTTAGTCCGGTATGGTGAGGGATTTGTTGGATTTCACCCTGGATTTTACATGCCCAGACTGACAAAAGCACACCCGCTCTCTCTCGTCTCTGCCTTAACACTTGGTTAGTTTGAATATTGTGTTTTAAGTACCTATAACCAGGGGCGTCTGGTGACATTTGAAAGTGGTGAGGCGTAAAATGATTGGCATACTGCACCATTGCGAGCGAGCCCGAACCACCATAAGGGGGATTCGGGGGGGTTCTCTCCCTGAGAACATTTTGAAAAAAGAGAGTAAAAATGGTGCATTTTCAAGCAAATTTTTAGAAAGCAGGAAGGTTAATAAAGCAATTGTGAAAGTGCAGTTATTACATTAATAAAGAGATGTCATATAACATAGGTAGCTGCTTATTCAGTATAACCACAGAGCTTCATAACAGACTTCGAGATACAATGCCTTTCTGAGTACCTCATTCACAGATGTATTTATTTAACAAACAACTAAACTGGTCGCAAAGTAGCGGCATTCAACATAAAGTAGTACATTATAAGCCCAAAATGGCTTTATTTTAGGTGTCTACAGCCTAAAATCCCTAAAACGTCCTCCTCTTTAATGTAAGTCAAAAGCTCCCTCTCACCATGTTCAAAGTGTTGGCAGGCATGTGCGACGCCTCAGTCTCCAGGACACCTCAGAGCTCGCAGGGCCTACAGCCGCTCCTCGGTTTGCACACCCCCTAGGACACGACCCCTCTTTTCTCAGCCCCACTAGGCCGCGTGACCCGCGTCTCTCCCTAGAGTCGTCCTTACCTTGCTGCTCAGAGCCCCTCTGGTGGCGGATGGCCTCCCTGGCCATTTACAGAGTGGAAGGGCCACAGGATATGATGCTGTTACGTGCCAGTGTCCTGTGCCCTTTCAGCATGCAGGCTGGGGCAAAAAGAAGAAACCAGACCAGTCTGGGGTTGCGTTTTTGTGCTCAAAGGATGACCACCATGAGGCCAGTAGTAGCTGTTGTCATGGGGCAGGCATGAGAGGAAGGGTGCATGCCGAGTGCCATTGACTTCGGGCCTAGACAGCAGCAGGTAGAGAGCCTCGCATGGCCGCATGTGGCTGCTTCGTCGCAAAGTACAGGTGCGTGTCAGCCCAACTGAAAATTCACCCACGGGACCCGGGTCAGACTAAAGCTGGAGCAGCACACGGGGCACCGCTACTACTCGGGGCACAGCAGGGGCAATGTGCGCTCTCATTACACAAGTGCAGGGTCTGGGGGCCACACCCTACTCATCATCACTGTGGTGCCTTGATGCGAAGCAAGGAGGGCAAAAAGACACTGGATGCTTTGCTGGCTTTATGGCTGACGCTAACTTCCACCTTGAAGCTTTTATTTCCCTCACCCACGTGATGCGGGCCATACCATGATCTGGCACCACTGTTGAGGTGGGCTCCTCAGAGCCACCTGGGCCAGCGGACTCACGGCATTACAGAATTAATGTACAGTTCTACAGCACACTGGCGCATGGGATGCTGCAGTGGGCCTTCAGGAGCATGTCCACGATGGGACGGTCACTGCAGTGCCTGGACGTCGGCCCTTTCGGCGGCGACACACAAAGACTAGCTGTAAAGATGTAGGGGCCGAACCTTTTGTGAGGTGAGGGCATGCCCTGTGCTCTTCACACCTGAGGGTGTCCGCGTCCGAAATGTGATCTCTGCGCCTGGCATCCTTTACAAAGCCGAGCGCTCCCCTCAGATGACGGCGAGTGATAAAAGCAGCCATGATGCCAGTCCCAATCAGCAGTGCCCCTGAGGGCTGCTGCTGCAGTCTGCAGCTCTTGCGACTGAGTTGCGAGACAGGGGTCTCACTGGGCCTAATTGAAGGGTAGGCCAGAGCGGGTGCCGCCAGCCACAGGTGGCACAGCCAGGCAAGTGCCTCGAGGACGCGGACTGGCACTGTGCCAGGTCTGTGACTACTACTTCGATATCCCGGTGTAGGAGCGCTCTCGCTCTCGTTCTCAGGGAAACTGTTCTGCGACATTTAGGGCAAACTAGGCCTTCTCAGGGTTAAAGTACTTATTTTAATTTTTAATAGTACTCCACCTGCCCGGACCCTGTCCCCGACTAGCCCTCAGCAGGAAGACAGCAGGCCTTCACTTTGCCCACGTTGTTTTCATAGTGTATATAGTACCAACCTGACTATGTGAGTGAAGATAAGGGCAGGCATTGACAGAGCAGGACAGGAGGAGGCCTCTGCAAAGTCTGCCTAATAAAATAACTCCAAAACTACACAATTAAGGAGAAAAAGGGACCCTGGCCGCCAGACTCTTACTTTTCTCAGGATCTGGTGAGTTCAGTCCACTAGAAGACGTGTCGGACAGTACTTAGTACTAGTGTACTGTACGTCACACAACGACACGAGCAGGCGAGCCACCAGCAGCCCAGTAAAGTTAGCAGACTGGCACGAGGTCTAGTGTGTGCAGTGCGGTGATGCGAGGGAGTTGGACTGCTGCGCTGCGACTGCGAGCCTGCGACATCACCACGACAGCGTCCTGAAATGGCCAATCACTACTGCATGGCTTCACATGAAGCCACAGTGATTGGCCATACAAAGTGCAGCTGCGGCAGTGCCACCACCCACGCGCGGCACCCAATAATGGATTGCCTGCCCTTCTGCGCAGTCTCAGCCAATCTTGGAGCTGCTTGCAGCGCCAGGATTGGCTAAGGGCAGTTACTCTCTGCCCATTATGAGACCCGGGGGCTGCTGCCTGGCTGCTGTATGAAGCAGCATCCTTCCTTGGGTCCCTCGCCACCACCAGTCGCTCAGTAAGGGGAAGGTAGTGTGCGCGCATGTTTGGGCTGGTCATAAAAATGACCAGCCCAAAAATGCACATGCGCACTACTACTGCAGCTGAGTCTGTCACTCAAGCTGCCGCAGCCGAGTCCCACCCCCTGGCTTCAGCACAGTCCGATTGAGTCGGGCGTGTCCCGGTAGCGGCAGCGTATATTCAGCAAGACGTTTGCAAGGCATTGGCAATTAAATGTATTTAGCATGCTGCCTGACGGTCGACTAGTGAATGGGTCCCTGTGGCTTAGTGGGGCTACGCCCCAACGCCCCAATGGACGCACCGAGCCTGCCTATAACAATCTGCACTCTCTCTTTCCACGTGTTCTGCTTTACATAATGTATTTTAACAAGATATGCCATTGTAATTGTTGGGAAATATGAAGCTTACACCCTCTCCCTGAATCTTACGGACCAAGTTACGACCCTGGAGATACATCAGCACACAGAGACCTCCATGTGTTGATCTGCACAGTGACAGAGGAGGTAGGGAGACTGGGCCCAAGCGGGAGACAGGTGGTGGCATTGAGGAATGCAAAGCTGCCTCAGGCTGACTGGTGACCATACCTTGTAGGCCCACTTATGCCGCCACTTATCTAGCGATAGAGAAGAGTGCTGGGCCAATATGGTGATTAGAGATGAACAACACGAGGAGGAAGGAGGAGAGCGCTGGCATGCTGTACTAATAAAGACAAGGTCTGTGTGGCTGGAAAGTGCACAGTGGTGAGTGAGGGAGGCAGAATAAAGTCTGACCCAGCAGAGGAAAGGTGCTGTAGCGTTCTGATGGTGCAGCGCTCAATAAGAGATAGACAATGATGCATGTAACGTGTGGTCTCCAAACTGACCACACCCGTTCCTGGGTTCATTTTTATTAACTTGGTGATGCATACGTCAGACCAAACCGAAGACACTTATCCTGTCAGGGGGACACTTCCATTCTCCCTCCGTCGGGCATCCCACGTACTGATGCAACACTACAGTGCCCAGGAGCACACTGGGAGTGTCACGCACTGGCGCCCAGTGGCACATGTCGATAATACTTGGATAGTAATGAGGGTCCCCTCCTATAACCTTTCCAAGATTTCAACGTGAACGTGCCATTAATGAGTTTTGTATGATGGATGCCTAGTTCCAGCATACATTAACCAGCCCCACACAAGTGATTAATCCCTGGCAAGAGATCCAAGCATTACTAAGCTAGTGTGTGCAAATTGTTAGGCAAGAAGCACATGACTGAAGGTGCAGTGTATAGCCTTTTGACAGAGAACCAGAGCACCAAATCACTCATAGAGGGTACGTCAAGAGGTAGCAATAGACACTAAGCCACACAGGTCCCACAACCAGACCTACACTTTGATATCCCTGTTCTGTGGTGATGGATGTTCAAGGCCACAAGTACAAAGTGATATGGGTTAGTTGCATTGAAAGATCAGAGGAATTCTAGCGATTGCCTCAAGGGGCTAAATTACACACACTGCCACATCCTACCTGCCACCAAAGTATCCATGCACCCTCCTATGAACCACACCACTCTCTCTCTCCGATTGCCAAAAGGTAAGGCAATGCAGCAACTTCTCTTCATGGAAGTAGTGGAAAATCACAACTAGACCCAGGCGTCATGGCAGACGTTAAGTTGAAAACACTGATAAGAGAACTGAACTACGTCAAATCAATGCTGGACTCAGTATGTGAAGATACTAAATTCACAGCCAGTGAACTAAAATCTGTATGGGTCAAACTGGGCACCTTATGAACTAAGCTCAACACAATTTAAAGGAAAGTGGGGTCCTGGATGACCCACTGGCTACACTCGAACAAAGTCCTCATCTGGGTCTAGAACTTTGGGCACTACACAGAAAGTTGGTGAAGGTGTAAGACCATAGTAGAAGAAACAAGTGTTGTTTCATGGGTATACCAGAGGGATAGGAGGTGGACAATATGGAAGACATCTTGGCATCTTTTCTTCTAGAGCCGACAGAACTCAAATTCACTACACAACTAGAGCTCCAGTAGAAGAATGGAATCCATGCATGGTCCACTAGATACAAGACAGCTCCTCAACCCATCATAGTATGTCTCCTGTGCCAACAGCAGGCTTGGCAGACCATCATGGCAGCCAAATGCCACAATAGGCCTTTCACATACAAGGATGCTAAAATATATATTGCTGCAGATTTTTCCAATGACATAGTGCTTAAGTAGAAGGTACATTTAGCAATCAGGCAAATACCCCCCCCCCCCCCCCCCCAAAAAGCTAACATTCGCTAATGTCTACAAGAATCCTCCACCATGCTGATCACAATCAATGGCACAGACAGAGAATTTCAGGACCTATAACAATTCTTGCATTCACTTTATAACATGGATATCGACACTTTGAGACCAATGCGGGGAACAGTGGATGAATGAACAAGGAGGGAATAGTGTCCCGGTCAGTCAAAACATCCAAGATGATACAGGCGCCAAACATTGACTGGAAACCGTGCTGAAATGATAGGAGGATATAGATCACAAGGGCATCGCAAAAATGACTTCCAGAGGCACAGATATATCCCAATCACGTTAAAGGCCCTATAGGTCACAGACTGGAACTAAAGGGCGAGAACCATCCATAAGATTAACATGTAATATCTGTCCACGTCTTGCTGCACCACATCCATGGGACAATAGACATACAGAATAACAATAACAACAGTAATGGGCTCTCAGAGGCTTGGGTAAGAATAGAGGTCTTCAACATATTAACAAGAGACTGGGAGCCTTGCAATGCGTATTTGTACCTGTTATAGAAGACACTCATGAGCTGTTCAAGGCCCAGGGATTGTGCTGGTCAAGGTGATGGGTGGGCTGGAATAGTGGTGGGGGAAACGCTTGCCCATACAAAGAAGTTAGTTGCCTAATTCTGTTGATCGATAAACAACACATTTGAAGTGTAGAAACTTTTTTTCTTTTCTCAACATTCTTAACTTTTACATATTTCATGGCTACCTATGCTCACTGATGGATAATCAGAGCCAGAACAGCTGGCACCTCTTAGAGTATCATACACAAATGGGCACGCGCCACACCTTAACAACACAACTGAAAGAGGTCTCAAATGACTTAAGACAACCATCTTACATATTGCAGAGGACTAACTAGAAACATGATGACACAACCCCTATCCAAGAATCTGCGTATACTCTCACTAAACTGAATAATGCCCTATATAAAACTCTTACACACTTTGCCACAAAGTCTCCTGACTTACCATTGTTGCAGGATACGCATCTCTCATACACAGTATCAGACAAGCTATAGAGGTATTGGGTGGGCAAAGTGAGCAGCAGCAGCTTCACCTCTACATAAACAGACCCCCCCCATCCCACCTAACACCTCACCCAAAAATGTAGTGTGTCAATTTTGCTCTAAAGAAAACTCTCCAATCTGCCATACAGAAAACGTAGATAGACCCAAGATGCAGATAAGCCTTCCTAAAACTTAAAACAATGGACAAGACATAGATTTTTTTTTTTTTTGGATCTGTTTATTATAATTTATTCTACTTAGATGATACATTTTTACAGGCAAATACATTAGCAATAGAACCAGCAGGCAATCTCCTAAACTAACTCTTCAAAACAGTATAGCGGTGTTTGTACATAAAGCATACATTGATCTGTGTCCATGTCACAAATCGCCATACAGAGTAAAAAAATAAAATAAATGATTTCAATCCGAACTTATTAAATTTTTCTTATTGGAGTGCATTACATTCATATTATACAGCTGCATATTAATTCCATACATATATCTCAGAGGGCTCCTCTTGGCTGCGCCGCTTCACCCAACCATTCAATCAAATAATCTTACTTGTAACACTTGAATTTTAAAACATTCAATTGAGGAACAGGGAAGGAGAGCTGGGGAGTCTGGGTAGGAGGG
The DNA here is from genome assembly GCF_964204655.1 of Triturus cristatus. NCBI lineage: Eukaryota > Metazoa > Chordata > Amphibia > Caudata > Salamandridae > Triturus > Triturus cristatus. The sequence goes on along the minus strand of NC_140583.1, from coordinate 890,323,806 downwards.
GGGGAAGGATGAACAATATCAATCACAATGTTACTGATGACATATTTATACATGCTATATCAACAGTTAGTTATCGCTTACTGGTCTGAGGTGCATGATGCATTTTACATTTTCCAGACCGCATTGTTTGTCTGTACATGTTACAGCACAAATGTTGACGAGTGTTAGTAGATGTTAGGAATGCCGGTGGGGGTGGGGAGGGGTCACCCAAATCACTTGAAGGGCTCTCAATATTGTGTTCCAGGCTAATGAAATGGGGTAATTACGCAACCCTAATGTATCTTCTCTTATTAATGAGACTGCTTCAGCCTTGGCACAGCATAGATTGGGACCATGACTTTAGTGAGGGGGGGGGGGGGGGGGGGTCTCCTGCTTTCAAGCGGCGAGCAATCAGTCTTAACGCCACCACCAGCCCCAGGTCTAGGAATCTAGAGGATGGATTGTGCTTCGTGCTTCTAGGGAATATCCAGATTTATGCAGGCTTCCCATGAGTTCTGCAATACTCTGTCCATACAGGTAGACCGATGATGGATCACCCCGTGCCAGTAGGGCTGAAGTTTGGGGCATGACCATAACATATGTAGCAGATCGGCATCTATCAGTTTGCAACGAGGGCAGCATGTGTCCACTCTATTAAAATACCTGTTAATTTTGTCAGGGGATAAGTACGCCCTGTGGACTATATAAAATTGGATCAGCCTAAATTTAGCATTTTTGAGGATCTGTCTAGGACTTTCCAACATCACGCTCCATTCCTTTGGCGTGCATGGTCGTGTCATATCTGACTCCCATTTATTACGCAGTAGCTCTAAATTCGTCTTAGTATGTTCTAAAATTGAGTCTGCAAACCACTTTACAAGATGTTGCCCTGTGCCCATCACATGTATATATTGCAATAGAAGGTGTGTAGGGGGTTCCTGTGACATGTTACCCCAATGTCACCCCAGCATGGCTAACCAGGAGGCGTGGTTCAATAATTGTCCAGGAGGAACGCCCTCTTCCTCAGACAAGGAGAGGAAGGGCCGTAACACACCCTCCATGTACAGGTCACCCATTGTATGTATATCTGCCCCATGCCAGTCTGCAAGGTCAGATTCTCTGACTTGCCCCCCCTCTCGGAATACCCAATAATGGAGTGGCAGTCGTGTATGGTGTAGTATGTCTAGTGAGGTATAGTGCACTGCGGAAACATTTCTGGGCTATCTGCAACAAAAGGTGAAGCGGTGGGAGTGGTCTATTGCATGGGTGAAAGAGAAAAAGGATTCTATCTAAGGTGTACAGAGGCTCATGTTCCGCTGTATCTGCTAGGTGTAGTTCCGCCACCCATTTCACCACCCATAATATTTGGGACGCCAAGTAGTAGTGTTCCATGTTGGGTAGAGCCAACCCTCCTTGGGTCTGAGGCAGGTATAATTTTGCCAGTGCCACCCTACATCTCGTGTTGTTCCAGATCAAATCTCTCATGATTCCCTCTAGTGGTCGGAAGAAGGATGCAGGTAAATACAGCGGGAGATTAGCAAAATAATAGCGAAGATGTGGCAGCATCACCATTTTTATAAGCTTCACACCTGACCAACTGAGAGATTAAGTGTCTTCCAAAAATCAGTTTAGGATTTTAGAGCTGTGATTGCTCTGGACAGATTACCAATCAAGAGATCCCGATCATTGTGGTATATATGTATACCTAGATATCTGAACATTACTGGTTGCCAGGTCATCAGTGCCCCATCTACCACCATGTGAGGGTCGTCTGCCCCAGGGGTAAAGGAGAACAAACGAGATTTACCCCAATTCACCTCTAGCCCAATGGACAAGACATTGATATAGTGGGATGCATATATGCTACTAACCATGAAAAAGCTGCCTTCTTCTCAACGTTATCAAGACTCCTAACGGAATTTAGATACACAATGGTAGTGATAGGGGGGAGACTGGAACTCCTGTGCAGATGGGTCTAGTCCACTTGACAAAACCAATGCCAGAGACCAAGCAATACTGACCAACATCATACAGCACTGGGGATTGACAGACCCATGGCACCTGACTCTCTTTTGGATGAACCTTCCTTTCCTGGTACTGTTGAAAGACTGTAAAATAGCGGAGGTAGAGATTTTGTACCATGCTCCGGTGATCCTAGCACTAGATCTAGGCCATGTCTAACCCACCTCTGTGAAATGGAGAATAAACATGTCCCATTACAAACTCCCTGCAGACAAACTCACAGCCTATTTGCACCAGCATCTTGACGACAGCAAGCATTCAGTATCTTAATCCCAAATACTGTGGGCTGCAGCATCTCAGAAGTACACTGAGTGTCTGACTTCACAACTCTTACAGCAGCTGGAAAAAGCAAAGTACAAGTTAAACTCCCACTTTACCACATAGGCGGAATATGCTATAATATGCCTCAAGTGTTGACATTATGAGCTCTTGGTGGCCAACTATGCTAACGAGAGGCTAGTCTAGCTATAACGGCATAGAGGACCAAAATGGGAGACTGGTCAAGAGCCCAATAGCAGTAGCGGATGGTTTTGTACATTTCCTGAGGGGGTTATATAGTTCAGAAGCATGCGCAAACCAGCAGATGGAGCAAGCCTGCAAAGCATCTGTAGATGTTAGACACTGTTAGACAGAATAATAACAGCAGGGATCTCACAAGCTATAGCAGACATGCCCTACAATAGTGCACCTGGAGAGGCGAGCTTCTTCACCACATTCTATAAACTAAACAGGCAATTCTTAGCACCATTATTGCACAAAGTCTTTAAATATGCAGAGGGCAGAAAAAGGCCAGTTTCACCTGGAATATAAGAAAGATATCATTTGTCTAATTCCGAAAGAGGGCCAACATCTCACTTACTGTGCCAGTAACCACTCAGTATCATTGATTAACACATATATATGAAGATCGTGGCCAAGGTTCTAGTGACCAGACTGCAGATGGTAATAATGAATCTAATACACATCTCACAGGTGTGGTTATTATCAGGCAAGTCATCTAAAAACCACATGTGACTGTTAGCAAACATATTATGGCAGATGAGGCATGACACTGATGATATTGTGGAAGCCCATGGACTCACCAAGATGGTTCAATCTTAATATACACCTACTTACATATCACGCCGTGGAGAATCCGTCTGGCTTTGGAGAGGACGACGGACCTTTTCCACCGTAAGCGAATTTGTGCTTCCCCAAATCAATTCAATACATCAATGGCATTTAGAATTTACAATTAGTCAAAAATGAGAGGTTGGTAAAATTTTCAAATCCTTTCTCACAAGGTTAGAACATCTAAATCTCTTTATTTAGATTAGTAGGTTTACAGAAATATAAAATAGATTTGATTAGAAGTCAGCATTAGAAAATTTCACAATGTTCCATAAAGAAAACTCAGTAAGCTAACTAAAGGTCCTATTCTAAATCGAACCCATGAAGAGTTCCACGGGGGAAGAGTGAGTAAGAGATTAATTCTCATAAAGAGTAGTTCTGGAAACTCAGCCAAGTTCCCTACAGATGATGTAACAACTGTAAATAAAAGTATGGTTCTTGAAGTAGCATTGATCACCAAAATCTAAAAAGTCGTCAACCCAGGGGAATAGCTAAACAATTCAACTCTTCCTAAAGAGTCTCAGGGCAAAGGGAGGCCAAGCAGCAGGACCATTGCAATGAAATAATGGGTAAGGGTAAGTCTCAATGAGTGAGGTAAAGGAAGTGGTACTAACTACCTAGGAACACTCATTAATATAGATTTCTCAAACAAGTAACAACTTTGGAAGGTGTCTTCACTCGATGTCCAATGAGAACAGTTTACAAGGTGGTGTCATCTGTCACACGATACTTCTTCTTCTGATTTCTAGAGTCTGTACCCTTGCTATTAATCAATACTATTTTTTGCAGTAATTGTTACATGAGGGAAGGTTCCCGTATGAACCCTCTTACCAAAGCTAAAGGATGCTCTATAAGTTCGATGTGTGAACAATAGCTTGGCAGTAATATGAAAGCATCTATCAATATTATTCAGAAACATCATTCATAAAGTCTCTAAGTCAGCATTTAGCATAAACAGTTTTAGTGAACTATTTGTATTCTAACACATGATCTAACATGGGGTGAGAAGCTAGATGCACACAATGTTATAGTTTCGGCAAGATGTCACTAATGCTAAGCAGTTTTGCTAAATATCTCAATCATGCACCTGTGAGCAAGAATCGTGTGAAAAGACCTTTGGGCCTTGTTAATATACACGTTAAGAAATGGTTGACTGGTGCCAAAAATTTCTTTGAAACATGCATTAACCATTAAAGGATTTCTAGTGGCATCTTTAATTTCTACGTTAATATCATAAATGATTTTTTCACAACTTGTTTACTAATATTCTAACAATATGCATTTACGTTTTTAATTATGAGTTGTTTTCTAAAGCAAGCATTTCAACAACATCTAAAGTTTTATTAAAGTGCAATTCTAACACAGTGAATACGTTGTTTTGGTAAATTCGTGCTCATTTCTCGCAATATGATATTGCTGTCCTTGGATGCCGATAAGGCTTTTGATTGGGTGGAGTGGGGGTACTTATTTTACACGATAAACAGATTGGAGATCGGCATATTGTTTTGGCTAAAGTGGAGTGGCTTTACTTAAACCCCACAGCACAAATTGATTCCTGAGGACACATGTCCCAGACTTTTACAATTCATTGAGGAACTTGTCAGGAGTGTCTATTGTGGGCCCCCTTTTAATTAATATTGGGCCTTGAACCATTGGCAGCTGCTGTTCATCAGAGCAAGCAAATAAGATGCATAGACACAGCAGCGGGATGCAATAAAACCATGCTTCATGCTGATGCAATACTGCTGACTCTCCGCAATACAGGACACTCAACACTACAACACATATCCATGATCCATACCATCTCAGTTTTCTCTTGATACAAAACCAACTGGAGTAAAAGTGAAGCACTCCCAATGATGCAGCTCATGGCAAGACGGGATGGCAACAACTTTGCCTTTACCTTGAAGACATCCAATTTAAAATACCTGGGCATACTAGTCAACAAACAACTGGTGCATATAGTCAGATAATCTACAGCCATTTCTGTCAAACATGGAAAACTATTTCCCTTGGTGGTCAGCCCTTCAAATGTCGGTATATAATTAGTAAAGATGGTGATGGCACACAGGATTAATTATGTTCTAAGAAGATCACCTCCAGTTCCTAAAGGACCATTACACTTCCTACACAAGCGCATTAAGACATTGATATGGGCGGAAAGGAAACCTAGACTTAAACTCTCTAAGCTGTATGCAGATCCAGGGGCAGAGGGGCTAAGGCTGCCAGGCATGCATATATATTATCTTATCAACAGTCTCCAATAAACGAGATGCAAGTGTACTCCAAAACAATTTCAAGTTGGTTTATTAAGTGACATCCAACCCTTGTGATGCTTTTCAGCACTAAGCCTTGTTCACGCACGAAGTGGCTGCGTTACCCACACCAAAATCTAAAATAATAAATGTGCTGCATTTCACCGTGAGTTTCCTGCATTTCCAACATGATGTAAGGCAAATTCAACAAGTATAATCATGTTAATATCACACCCACATTAACGAGCAAGAAAATGTAACAAAGTAGAAACGCCACAAAAGTAAATGCCTGCATAAGGACCTGTCACGTGTTATCTATGAGGTCCGTTCAAGTTGTTAATTCTATGAATAAGGTTATAAGGTAATGCTGCATTAGGTAACTGAAGCATGGTGCCCTCGGGTGGTAAAATACCTGCTTAGGTACAGACACACCTACTGTCGGCAGTATGCCAGTGATTACAAGATGAAATCATCTTGTGTAGAAACAACCAATGTACTGATGTCAATCTGGGCAAGATGCAGCAAACACCTAATGCATTGATGTGGTCCTAATACTGCCCAAGTGGGTGATGGCTGCAGGACAACATATCCCTATAGGGAGTCTGACAGGCGCAAAGAGGCTCAATTCAGATGTCTGGAGGCATGTCAAAAGTATACTGATGATATGATTAGGTTGCCACAAAAGGGGCATACAGGGTAGCCCCTGTAACTAAGTGGAGACATTCACGGTGCAGGTAAAAACAAGATACTGCTTGCTTGAAGGACATCAGTAATGAATAAAGCTCAAGCGGGCTGAAGTGGGCATGAGAAGTCGAGGGGGAAAACAGATGACCAGGCTTGCAAAGTGTCACTACACATCCAAAGGGGCACTCTCAAGTGTTGAAAACAGGATGGAGGCCAACAATAACACCTTGTGGTACACAATAACAGTACTGGTCCACACAGAATAAATCAAAATATTAATGTAAATATCAATCGAGTGCTCCATGTGCTCTGGAAGAAAAGGGTAGGGTGCCCCTTCCGGGGTGCCCTCTCAACCCCAGCATGCCAGGTGAGAGTCCCTTCCTCTTCTCCCTTTAAGATAAAAAAAAAACATAAAGTTTATACACATTGTTGAGAGAGCAAGATTAAAACCTTTGTACAACTAGCAAAGGAACCACACTCTAATTCTAAAAATCACCTCCTGGCATTTTCTAGATTTATTTTTGCCTGTATGGTACTGCCCAAATACCTGAGAACAAGGGCATTCCAAAATTATACCACAAAAGGTGTACTGCACTTGATAAACTTTGTGATAGGTTTCACTTTGTTAGTACTGGGGATCACAATTTCCTTGCAGTTAGTTGACTGTTCACGGGGTTTACAATGACCACATATGTAAAAACCGCTCAGGGGTCTACCAAGTGCATCATCTGTGTTAGCACCCTTCCAGACGTCAGTTTAACCAACATGTCCCTGAGAGATCTCGTTCTACGGTAGGTGATTTTTCAGCCTATTCCCCATTGTATCTGGTGATGAGTTTGGTGTCACTCTCCTCCCTGTCTGTATCAAACCTATCCTTCCTGCTTGGTCCATACAGATTCTCATTCCTTGTTTTTGTGCTAACCCTTTGCACTGCACTGTCCAATACCCATCTGGGGTAACCTCATTGAACCAAACGTTTGATTATAGTGGCATTTTCTGCTTGGAAGATGTTATCATCATTGCAATTCCTCTGAGCGCGTATTGATTCCCCAAAGGTGATGCTCCACTTCAGCTGCCCAGGATGGCTGCTGAGAGTATGAAGTAAGCTATTTCCTGCCATGGATTTGGAATGTAGTTTGGAAGTGACTCCGTTCTCTGCTATTACTACTTCTACGTCCAGAAACACAATATGTTCCTTGCTAAGATTCGCCGTGAACTCAAGATTGAGATTATTCCTGTTGAGATGCTCAACAAATCTGTTAGCACCCTCCTCACTGCCCTGTCAAATTAGAAAAAGGTCATCAATAAAACATAACCAGAGCACAACTTTCTCCGTATCATGCCAGAGCTCTGGTGCGGTGGACACCCCTCCTCCCACCAGCTCATGAGAAGGTTCACATAGCTGGGATCGCAGTCCCTTGCACCCGTCTGTTTAGTATCCTGTTGAAGGTAAGGAGATCGTTGGTCAGAAAAAAAGTCAGCATTTCTAGCACCATTTGTATGTGTGAGAGGAGACTTAATGGCCTGGCTCTAAGACAATGTTTGCAAGCTTTTATACCATCTTGATGTCGAATGCTGTTGTACAGTGCTCTGACATCAAGGGTCTTCAGGAGGAAATAAGGCTCCCAGTGTATGCCATCAATCTTTCTGAGAAAGTCCCTAGTATCAGCAATATACAAGGGTGTAGCACACACAAAAGGAATCAAGAAGGGATCAATGTACTTTAGTCTGTTGGAAAACATATCACAGATTAGAGGTGGGTTTGCGTACCTTAGGGAGAAGGTATAGTGTTGGTACCCTAGGGTAAGAGTCTTTAAAAATTGGTACTCCTCTGTTTCAATTAAACCCCTGTCTTCCAGTACACTTAAGTTTGTCCCAGTTCTGTATGATGGTGTCTTTGTATTCTCTCATAGTTACTAAGTTGCCTCAGTGCTTCAGTGGTGTATAATATCAAGGGACAGGATTACTACATTCCAGCCCTTGTCCGCAGATCTGATTACTATGCTGCTGTCCTCGACAGTAATTCAATCACTTTCATTTTTGCCCATGCTATGCTCTTTTTTGCTCTGCTTTTAGTATTCTCCAAAATTGTCCTTGCCCTCATCCTGCATCTCCACCAAAGTAGACAAAGAGTCAATATCACCAATAGTGCGATCATCCAATGCTGGTAGCCCAGTGCTTTGAGTCCTTTTGACTTTAGCTTCTCTCCTGTTGCTTGACCCCCCCCCCCAAATGTTTTCATGAGGGTTGTCTCTAGTTCTTTTCTGTCTTAGTTTCCTCTTTTTAAACCTCTGTTTCTTGAGCCTCTTTTTGGCAGAGGATTATCCATTCCCACTTTGGTCAAGAGGTGGAATTATTGTTAAAAAAAATACCATTCGGTTCTCTTCTTCCGAGGCACTGGAGTCTCTTGTGCCTGAAGAGTTTGAAGTGTCAGTATCATTGGCGGTGTCTTGTTCTCTGTTGGCCATTGCTGTAGAGATGGTGGCGACTTCAATGATGTTTCCTTTGCCAGCATTCTAGATATGATCAAATTTCTGATTAAATGTAATAATACCTCCTGCTAGATAATCCACTGTATCACATGCAAATATGCTTTATTTACATCATTTTATATCATTCTCTAATTTATCCAATCTCAGTTTCATTTCTTCCATGATTTTAATCTGTTCTTTTCCTTTTCAGTTGCGAGCCTGCTTTCTATTTCAGATATTTCCTTGAGAGCCATTACACAGTCAGACCATGCTTATTTGATAAATATCATCCACCCACTCGTCTATCATACAGGGATTTGAGTCCTCGTACATTGGTACTGTAAATATTCTAAGAACTCTTGGAACCATGTCTATATCTAAATAGTTATGTAGCGAGGTTGCTTCTCGCCATTTGTTGAGTTCAAGTTTGGACATTTTCTCCAATCTGCCAAATTGTCCTGGAAGTGTGACGCTAGTTTTGCTGCTGTTTGTATTTGTGCTGGCTTTATTATTGGCTGCTAAAAAAAGGGCTTTCGAAGCTAAAGTCCTTTGTCCATCCCTCTCAGATGCCATCCCTGTGGGCTGAAAAAATAACCAGATGTAATGTCCCCTTTCTTCCCTAAACATTGCAAAGTAACAGTCCAGGTTCACCCTGCATCCATACATCATGTGGGTTGCTGTGAGGTCATGTTCGATTCCCCCTGTATATATGATGTGAGCCGCATGTAAAATTTATGCTCATCAGTACATCAGGAATTCCCAGTATCCACAGAGGCTTACCTCAGAGTTTCCTCATCATCCCGTCTCGCGTCCTCCGGCCCGTTCTGTACTCAGCTGGTTTTCTTTTCGGGTAAGGCCTGTTATGGAGTTCACCACCTCACATGGCGTTCTGCTGGCCCTCACTGTGGTGACTGGGCCCTTGACTCAATGGTGGCTCGTGATGGATGCAGTATGCTTGGCTTCATATGTTTGGCACATCCCTGTGTGATGCCACAGATGCCAAGCTGCGGCTGGGGGAGTCGCGCGTGTTGTCAGGTGCGGCCCCCAGCTTCATATTTATCAACGGTCTCCAATAAAGAAGATGCGCACACACACTCTAAGAAGTTTCAAGTTGCTTTATTCACCCACAGGGTGGCTGTGCTACCCCACCATATATATTGGCAGTGAACAAAAAACTGAAAAAAACAAAAGTGGATACAGCTGTCAATGGTCTGCAAATTCAGACAATCTCTTAAAATAAGTCAAAGAAAACCAAATAAGTGTATATGTTACACATAATCATGAGCAATTTCTTGTAAATCGCAATTAATAAAGTAGTGCTCAACTCTTACTCACCCACAATAAGGTTATGTGGTTGACTTGGAGAGACTCACACAAACTACCGGCTTAGGAGGACTATTTACATAGAGGCATACCGATTTGGTCCAATGGTGAGATGATAATAGAGTTCAAACTGGTGAGATGAAGCCAATGGGAAAGGAAGGAGATCACAATACTATACTACCTCTTCAAAGGAGATTTACTCAAGTCCTTTGAGATGCCTAGCGATGATTACATCTTACCACAGACACAACATTGTCAATATTGCCAACTATGGCATTGTCTGAGAGGCAAATTTGGACTAGACCCCACCACAATACCTGAATCACCACTCTTGAAGTATTTATTTTTATTTAATGCATTTTTATATAGCGCAGACTTTACCCAAAGGTGTCAGAGCACCTCACAATAGAACCAGGTATGTTACGTGAGGAAAATGTACATATTTACATGTTACAGATACACACGAGATAGATGAAAAAGTAAAATAAAACAATAGATGGCAGTCACACAAAAACCAAAAACACATTAGGATGAGGATCGTACAGGCGTAGATTACATATTTACAACATTGTAAGAGCTTCCTCGAGGGACAAGAAAAGGGATGTATTAATTCTAGAAGTGTCTTTGGAAGAGAAGAGATTTGAGGTCAGTTTTGATGGTCCGGGATCTGGTGGTACAGAGTAGTGGAGGAAGCGAGTTCCAGATTCTAACCGCATTGCCGGAGAAGGATTGAGCCATCGATCCTTCCCTTTTGAAGGTGGGGGGCTCAAGCAGTACATTTTCTGCATTACGAGAAGGTCTAGAGACCCCAGAGATTTTAAGTTTATTTGGCAGGTATCGAGGGGAGGAAGTGTGCAAGGTTTTGTGGGTGATACAGTACAGATTAGCCTGGTGACGGGTCAAAGGCTCCGTCTCCAATTTGTACCAAATCCACATAGATGCCATACACTCAAGCAGGACGAAAATTGAGGTAAAAATATACTGGTAGACGAGGCTAAGTGTAGATTACACAGAGGAAGACGGGGACGGACCTCATGGACTACCATGAACCCTCTGCAAGAAGTCAGGCTTACATACTCATACTTCAAGGTACTTAAATTGGTACCGAACCCCATACGAATTGAAAAATGCACACGTCATACCTGATGACATATGTTGGAGGTGTGCGATGCAGGCATGTGATCTATACCATATCCCATGGTTCAACTCACAAATTACCACATATTGGGAGTAAGTATGGTGTAAATTGTGTCATACTAGTCTGACATTTTTGTGGAAACCAGTAGGCGTGCCATGCTGCATGATCTGTCAAACAGATGACATCACCTTACATTGGAGGAGATGTCTTTTGAAGTCCCTCATGTTGGCAAAGATATGGGATCTGTGACAATGATACAACCTGGCAATGCCAACACATCATGAGTGGTCGACTGAACTCTTTAGACAAGCCACATATGAGAAGAGCATCTACAGAGTCCATGACCAACTCCCTGCTCTTGACAAAGTTTGATGCCCATTCATACAACATGTTGATCCCTAGGACATGTGACACACCCCTCACCCACTCAGCAGGCCATCACGGGTAAGATAATTCCTATTTGCAACTGCTGAGGTGTGGGGAGAGCAACAGTTGCAGGGACAATGAGACCACACAAATTGGTAAATGACGAGTACCCGAGGGAGTGGGAGAAGTGACACTAGCCCTACAGTGGGAACGTAGGACCTCAAGCCACTCCTTTCCCTTCCCCTGTGACATGGGATGAATGACGTAGTGAGCACAAAAATACTTGGTCATATCAGTACATCCAACACGGCGGAATATCCCGTAGAGTTTTAAAGTAAAAGCAAAAAAGTAGCATGGATCCTCTATACACACAATCATATACATGGGTTTTAGAGCCGAAGAAGAGACAGTGGTTAGCACACAAGCCATGTAACATACTGGGCAAGGCGTTGTTTATCATTACAATGTATCTTTCTGTTATATTTATCATATGCTGTAGATGTATTTCCTTTTGCAGATAAAGCATGCATTAGACCCTTCAGCTGCTGGGCATTCTACACTTCATTCTATCTGTTGTACAAATGTACAAATTAGAGGATTTTTTTGTTTTTTAAAGACAAGGATGTCTGCAACAAATTCATTAATAGCTGAGCTAGCCTGAATAGAATGCAAACATGGGGCCTACTAGTTACAGGCAAGGCTCGCAGCAAGCACATTAATCCGAAAAGCTATTGCATAATGATTTAAGCTTGTGAGCATGATTATGCACAAACTTCTATACAAGTGCATTATCTACCTCATTGTGAGAAGTTGGCCTGATGTATGATGTCACTAGTTATAGTGTGCACCTTATATCAGTCCAAATACCCCTATGGTGATTGGTTGTAAAGTCAACCTTATAGACCAGCTATCCTAGTGGTAGCATGGACAAGAGCAGTCTTAGGCTAAACTCTGAATGGCATGTGAAGCCAGCTGTGATACCATATATAATCCCTTGAATACCAAATGAAAGGACACCACAACAGATATATATATAAAATAAAGTGTATTTATTCTAAGCAAACCCTCAGCACTCTTTATGAGTTTAGAGGTAAGTACAACACAGTCTTATTAATGCATACAGTAAGTCACACAGGTAAGTAATACAGTTAGGCCCTAGGGGCCACGCAAACCATATACTAAATAAGTGGTATAAGAACCACTGTCACGGAAATAGAATAGGCCTAGGCCTAGGGAATCGCTGGGGCTACACTACACTAGCGTTAGTTAGGGAGTGGGAGGCCCACGGGATTCGTGTGCAGAGTGGAAACACTCACGCGTAATGCGTAAAAGTCAATAGCAATGTTACAGTTTAGGAATAGATAGATTTAGGACACTTCCGGAGTAGCTAGGAAGTTGAGACTTGAAAACTAGACACTAGGATAGTCACTATCCTGATGAGCACCGGAGTACCCAAGTTACCTAGCCCACAGGCTGCGGGTGCATAGGGGTGAAGATGCGTCGTTTTCGTCGTCGACTCCTATGGATGCCTGAAGAAAGATGCTGACAGGCAGTCAGGGGAGAGTGTCCGGTGGATCCCAAGGCTGGGATCAAGAAGAGAAGAAACCTGCAAGCAGAAGGGACAGAGTCAAGGTCACTAGCCAGTGACCACGTGGAACCAGGAAGGAACCAGGCGATGTCGTGAAGAGTTGCAGGTGAAGGTGAAGCTTGTCGCTGCAGCCAGGAGGACCAGGAAGCGTCGAGGACGACCAGGACCAGGAGGCGAGCTGTCCCACGAAGGCTCTTGCTGTCGGCGGCGTCGAAGTTGGACTAGGACTCACCAAGCCTTGGCAAGCGGAAGCCACGAAGAACAAAGGACTTGCTTCTGGTGCAGACCAGGAAGGTCTGGGGTGCTTCTTCTTTGCAGAGAAGCGGGAGCCAGTCTGGAGGAGCCAAACCAGCGCAGAAGATTTCAGGGTGCGTCGTCGCAGAGGCCACTAGCCAGCGGGCAAGCAACCGGACAGACGCGGCAAGCAGGAAAATGCTGAAGGGCCCCACGCAGGACTCGTGGAGTGTGGGGGGCTGGTCTTCGGTGCAGATGGTGCTTGGGGTTGGGGCTTCTCAATCCCCGGTGCACAACTTCGAGGGTACCTCAGAAGCTGCGCTGTAAGTTACTAGCCACTTTTCCCAGGTAGCCGGTCCCACGTCGCTCGTCGCCTCCACGGATCTCAGCTCTGCTGCAGATGTGGATGAGGGTCGGAGAAGTCTGGAAGTCAAGGCTCTGGTCGGGCTCTGCAGTCGGTTCCTCGTAGAACGGTCGCAAAGCAAAGGGTAGTCTCTTGATGGTGCCTGTTTGCACAGGGTAGCCACTCCTTGGCTACAAGGGAGATTCTTCAGTCTTCTTCTTTCGTCGAATGTCGAAGGTCCAGAGTTTCTGTTCAGTTTTGCAGGTTCAGGATAATCTAAAGTCTTGAGGCCCAACTCCCACTCTTATACTAATCTGGGGGGCTGGGATACCTGCTAGGTCACGCCTTATGGGTGGGACCTGGGAGGGGGTGGTTACACCCACTTCCCTTTGTCCAGTTTCGCGCCAGAGCTGGGGCTGGAGTGCCCCAGCGCCGGTTTGAACTGGACTATGCAAGGAACACCTTGTGTGCCCCAGGCATGTCTCATTCCTTTCAGCCCACCCTGCCCCAATACACTAAAGGCTGTCTGGGGAGGTGCTAGCACCTCCCCAAGCAGGAAACCTATTGTCCAGGCCTCCCTGGCTGGGATCACTCCCAGCTGCAGGAGGTCAGACTTGTGTCGTGGCAGCAGCATCCATTTTGTGATGCTGAGGCTTTGGTCAGAGGCTAACAGTTGAAGTATGATTTTAACATGTCTTTCCCTCTAGAAGGGGGGAATAATATTCTCATGTCCAGAAATGGCATGGGGGTATTATTCCCGAGTGTTAGACACCTTACACGACATGTTGTGATAAAGCCAAACCATAGTTACCATAACCGTCTAAGATTATAAGGTACTTTAAGAGTATATGGTAGGCTATATCATAGAACAGCTATAAGGACATGGTTCCGAAAGCTGTAGACAGGCTCAGCTCATGCTAGAGCACCATCTCACATGTTACCAAGCACTCTGCCTCCAGGATTGTCAAGGCCTGCCATAGGAGTGACTGATAGGTACACATGTGTCTATATGTAAGTTAGGTATAGGAATACTACACCTAAGCAAGGGGTGCTTACACGACCTTGCCCCAGCTGAGTGATCAGCCAGTTGTGTCAAAATGGAAGGCCAGGCCAGGGGTGGCACAATACATGCTGCAGCCCCTGGTAGGCCTAGGGTACACCTATGCCCTGGGTACCTAGGGTACACTGTACAGGGGCCAATAAGGTGATCCTATCCAAATGGGTTATGCACCTAAAGTACATAGTATCAATTTAGAGAGAGAACAGCAGGGCTGTGGGTCTGATTAGCAGGCCCACAGCCACATCTAAGTCGTAAACCAGTAAAGCAAAAGCAAAAAGTGGGGGTGAACATAGAAAGCAGACCCTACTCTCCTACACAACCCCCCCCCAAACTTAGGGACATTAAACTAACCTTGACCAGTTGAGTCTTCATGTTCAAAGTGGAAATATCTGGAGAGTCCATCTGCATTGGCATGGTCAGTCCCAGGTCTATGTTCCACTGTGAAGTCCATCCCCTGTAGGGAAATGAACCACCTAAGAAGTTTGGGATTTTCACCCTTCATCTGATTTAGCCACAAGAGGGGCTTATGGTCTGTCTGAATCTTGAAGTGAGTGCCAAACAAGTATGGCCTCAGCTTCTTCAGGGCCCAAACCACAGCAAAGGCCTCCCTCTCAATAGCTGACCAACGTTTCTCTCTAGGGGTCAGCCTTCTACTTATAAAAGCAATGGGCTGGTCTTGACCATCTACATTCAGTTGTGAAAGAACAGCTCCCACACCTAACTCAGAAGCATCTGTCTGGACAATGAACTCTTTGGAGTAGTCTGGACTTTTCAGAATAGGTGCACTGCACATGGCCTGCTTCAGGTCATCAAATGCTTTTTGACAGCTTACTGTCCACTGAACTTTCTTTGGCATCTTCTTGGAGGTCAAGTCATTAAGTGGTGTCACTATGGACCCATAGTTCTTAACAAACTTTCTGTAGTACCCAGACAGGCCCAAGAAAGCTCTGACCTGAGTCTGGGTAGTTGGAGGAGCCCAGTCCTTTATGGTCTGGATCTTGCTCTCCAGTGGTTGAACCTGACCCCCACCAACTAGGTGGCCCAGGTATACAACCTTGCTCTGCCCTATCTGGCACTTAGTGGCCTTGATAGTGAGGCCTGCCTTTTGCAGGGCCTCTAAAACATTCCTCAGGTGGACCAGGTGATCCTCCCAGGTGGAGCTAAAGACAGCAATATCATCAAGATAAGCTGCACAATAATCATCCAACCCAGTAAGGACTTGATTCACCAGCCTTTGGAAAGTGGCAGGTGCATTCTTCAAACCAAAGGGCATTACCACAAATTGATAATGTCCTCCTGGGGTCGAGAAAGCAGTTTTGGCCTTTGCACTCTCAGCTAGTCTGATTTGCCAGTAGCCTGCTGTTAGGTCAAATGTGCTCAAAAACTTAGCAGCTGCCCGTCTGTCAATGAGCTCATCTGCCCTAGGTATTGGGTGGGCATCTGTCCTAGTGACAGCATTGAGACCTCTGTAATCCACGCAAAACCTCATCTCTCTCTTACCATCTTGGGTGTGAGGTTTTGGCACAAGGACTACAGGACTAGCCCAAGGGCTCTCTGAAGGTTCAATGACTCCAAGCTCCAACATCTTTTGTACCTCAACTTTTATGCAGTCCCTGACATGGTCAGGTTGCCTGTAGATTTTACTCTTCACAGGTAGACTGTCACCAGTGTCTACCTCATGGGTGCACCAGTTTGTCTGACTTGGGGTCAGAGAGAACATATGTCTGTAGGCCTGCAGAACTTGTCTGCAGTCCTGTTGCTGATGGACAGTGAGGCTGTCAGAAAAGACCACACCATCAACTGAGCCATCATCAGGGTTCTGAGTCAACAGGTCTGGGAGAGGGTCACTCTCCTCCTCCTGCCCCTCATCTGTAGCCATGAGTAGCCCCATGTCTGCCCTGTCAACATATGCCTTCAATCTGTTGACATGAAGCACCCTGTGGGGGCTTCTGGGAGTCCCAAGGTCCACCAAGTAGGTGACTTCTCCCTTTTTCTCAACAATAGTGTGGGGTCCAGACCATTTGTCTTGGAGTGCTGCTGGGGCCACTGGCTCCAACACCCACACTTTCTGTCCTGGCTGGTAAACAGTCAGTACAGCCTTTTGGTCATGCCAAGCTTTTTGGAGTTCTTGGCTTGCCTCAAGGTTTTTAGAAGCCTTCTTCATATACTCTGCCATCCTGGAGCGGAGACCAAGTACATAATCCACTATGTCTAGTTTGGGTTGTCTGAGAGGTCTCTCCCATCCTTCCTTCACCAAACACAGGGGTCCTCTTACAGGATGCCCAAACAAAAGCTCAAAAGGGCTGTAGCCAACCCCCTTTTGTGGGACCTCTCTGTAAGCAAACAGAAGGCAGGGTAAAAGGATGTCCCATCTTCGCCTAAGCTTGTCTGGTAATCCTTTTATCATTCCCTTTAGGGTCTTGTTGAATCTCTCAACAAGCCCATTGCACTGTGGGTGATAGGGTGTGGTGAACTTATAGTTAACACCACACTCCTTCCACATTGCAGTCAAGTATCCTGACATAAAGTTGGCACCTCTGTCAGAAATGACCTCCTTTGGAAAGCCCACTCTGGAGAATACTCCAAGCAGGGCCCTTGCCACAACAGGAGCTGTTGTGGTCCTCAGGGGAATTGCTTCTGGGTACCTGGTGGCATGGTCCACTATCACCAGTATGAATCTGTGCCCAGATGCTGTTTGTGGGTCCATTGGTCCTACAATATCTATGCCCACTCTTTCAAAGGGGACCCCCACCACAGGTAGTGGTATGAGGGGGGCCTTTGTGGTGCCACCTGATTTGCCACTGGCTTGGCAGGTGACACAGGAGCGACAAAACTCCTTAGTATCTTCTGACATAAGGGGCCAGTGAAAGTGAGGGACAAGCCTGTCCCAAGTCTTGTTCTGGCCTAAATGTCCTGCAAGGGGAATATCATGGGCCAAGGTTAGAAGGAAGCCTCTGAACTTCAGTGGTATGACCAACCTCCTGGATGCACCAGGCTTGGGGTCTCTAGCCTCTGAGTACAGTAGCCCTTCATCCCAATACACTCTATGGGTACCTTGAGCATTCCCTGCAGCCTCAGCAGCAGCCAGCTGTCTGAGGGGTTCAAGAGAGGGGCAGTCTAATTGAGCCTGCCTCAGATCTGCCCTGGAAGGTCCCCCTGTCCCAAGAAACTCAACCTGATCAGGTTCAAGTTCTTCTAGGACAGTTCCTTCAGGGCTCTCAGAATCATCCTCCTGGGAGGGCTGATCCACCACCTGAGGCAGGGGGGAAGGCACAGCCTTAACCCTACTGCTCTTTCTCTTGGATTGTGACTGGTCCATAGTTTCAGGATCCAGCACTTGTTCAGTGTTGCACTTTTTGGCCTGTGACCTGGTCACAGCAAGGACATGTGCATCTATCCCCAGCATTTCTGCATGGGTCCTATACTCCACTTCAGACCAAACTGAAGTTTCAAGATCATTGCCCAGTAAACACTCTACAGGAAGGTCTGAACTAACAACAACTTTCTTGAGGCCAGTTACCCCTCCCCAGGAGAAGTTAACAATAGCCACACTATGGGAGGTAGTGGCATTGCTAGCGTTGGTCACTAGGTAATTCTCACCTAGTATGATCTGTCCAGGGTCCACAAAAGCAGGTGTCACCATTGTGACACTAGCTCCAGTGTCCCTGTAGGCCTGAGCCATTCTTTGGTTGATAAAAGGTGTCTGTCTGTACTTGCCCAGGTTACTGGGGCCTACAGTAGAGGACAAAGCTAAGTCCCCATCACAGATCAGGACAGCCTGAGTAGGTACTCTGACTAGGCCAGAATCCTCCTCAGTTCCCAGGGTTAACCCTACTACACCCTTTTGCTGGGAACCACCACTTACAGCTGAACTAGGGGGTACAGTTGCCTTAGGGGCAATGGTGGCTGGGGGCTTATCCTTTTTGGTGCACTCACTAAACCAATGTGAGGTAGACTTACAATAGTTGCACCATGGTTTCTTTTGGCCTTCTTTCTTCTTATCCTTTTTGGAACCACCCTCCCCCTGAGCCTTTTGGGGGCCTGGTGAAGACTTCTGGTCTTTTTGTTTCTGCTCATTACCCTTCTGGTCTGCCTTTTTCTGATCACCGCCCTGGTTCTGGTTTTTCTGCTTAACTCTAGTCCTGACCCATCTATCTGCCTTCTTTCCCAATTCTTGGGGAGAAGTCAGATCAGAATCAATCAGGTGTTGATGCAATAGCTGGTTTTGACAGTTGTTAAGTATTTGTTCTCTCATGATCAAATTATACAATCCTGTATAGTCCTTAACCTTACTTCCCATTAGCCAGCCTTCCAGAGCCTTAGTGGCACAATCTACAAAGTCAGTCCAGTCCTGAGTCTGTGTCTTCTGGGTATCCCTGAACAACAACCTGTATTGTTCAGTGGTTAGGCCAAACCCATCAATCAGAGCACTCTTCAGGACAGTGTAATTATCTGCATCCTCATCACTAACTGTGAGGAGCTTGTCTCTTCCTTTCTCAGAGAAGGAGAGCCACAAGATAGCTGCCCACTGACTTTGGGGTACCTGCTGTACTTTGCAAGCTCTCTCCAAAGCAGTTATCCATTTGTGGATGTCATCCCCACACTTGTAGGGAGGGACAATCTTGCTCAGGTTTCTATTATCATAGTGCCTGTCTCCATCTCTAGGAATGTTGCTGCCACCAGTGGGTTCTAACCCACTTAACTTTTGTTCTCTAGCCAGAGCAAGCTTCTCTTTGGCAAGGGCAAGTTCTTCCCTCTGAATCCTCAGATTAGCCTCCCTCATTCTGGCTGCATGCTCCTTTCTCTCAGGTGAAGTCATTCCCCTGTGAGAGGAAGCATTAGAGATGTTAGAGACATGGGAGTGGATGGATTCCCTTGAAGGGGATCTGTCCCTCCTGCTTCTCTGTGAATGTCTACTTGTGGGTCTGTATGGGGGGACCCCATGCAAACTCCCATGTAAACTTAAGTTAGCCTGGCTAAGTCTCCTTACTTGGCTCTGGCTGTCTACCTCCCCATCTGAAGCCCCATCTGACTCCTCTGTGGTGGGTAGACCCTCCTCTGTGCCTAGGGCACCTTCCTGAGATGCCCTCTGAGCATCATACTCCTCTAGGAGTTGTCTTAACTGAAGGAGGGTAGGGTTTGCACCCCGTTTTATTCCTCTGGAGGTACACAATTGTCTCATCTCCTGGAATGTTAAGGTATCATACCTAGAGGGGGTCTTCTGCAGACCTGCCCCTCCTGAGAGAGCATCTACTTGATCTCCTCCCAGAGGCATGATCTAGTGAGGGTGTGGTGTGTGCACCTACCTACACTAGTTGTTTCTACTAAACCTCTCTAGTAGTTGTAGTCAGGGTGTGTTACTCCCTTCAACCTACAACCACTAAGTCCAGTAGGACTTAAGTATTATAAACTATGTTATATGTACCTAGACAATATCTGTGTGATCTTTCAATTTAGTATCTCAAGATTACAATGGTATTACAACAGCAAGCTCAGATCCCAACCGCTGCTCACCAATGTGAGAAGTTGGCCTGATGTATGATGTCACTAGTTATAGTGTGCACCTTATATCAGTCCAAATACCCTTATGGTGATTGGTTGTAAAGTCAACCTTATAGACCAGCTATCCTAGTGGTAGCATGGACAAGAGCAGTCTTAGGCTAAACTCTGAATGGCATGTGAAGCCAGCTGTGATACCTTGAATACCAAATGAAAGGACACCACAACAGATATATATATAAAATAAAGTGTATTTATTCTAAGCAAACCCTCAGCACTCTTTATGAGTTTAGAGGTAAGTACAACACAGTCTTATTAATGCATACAGTAAGTCACACAGGTAAGTAATACAGTTAGGCCCTAGGGGCCACGCAAACCATATTCTAAATAAGTGGTATAAGAACCACTGTCACGGAAATAGAATAGGCCTAGGCCTAGGGAATCGCTGGGGCTACACTACACTAGCGTTAGTTAGGGAGTGGGAGGCCCACGGGATTCGTGTGCAGAGTGGAAACACTCACGCGTAATGCGTAAAAGTCAATAGCAATGTTACAGTTTAGGAATAGATAGATTTAGGACACTTCCGGAGTAGCTAGGAAGTTGAGACTTGAAAACTAGACACTAGGATAGTCACTATCCTGATGAGCACCGGAGTACCCAAGTTACCTAGCCCACAGGCTGCGGGTGCATAGGGGTGAAGATGCGTCGTTTTCGTCGTCGACTCCTATGGATGCCTGAAGAAAGATGCTGACAGGCAGTCAGGGGAGAGTGTCCGGTGGATCCCAAGGCTGGGATCAAGAAGAGAAGAAACCTGCAAGCAGAAGGGACAGAGTCAAGGTCACTAGCCAGTGACCACGTGGAACCAGGAAGGAACCAGGCGATGTCGTGAAGAGTTGCAGGTGAAGGTGAAGCTTGTCGCTGCAGCCAGGAGGACCAGGAAGCGTCGAGGACGACCAGGACCAGGAGGCGAGCTGTCCCACGAAGGCTCTTGCTGTCGGCGGCGTCGAAGTTGGACTAGGACTCACCAAGCCTTGGCAAGCGGAACCCACGAAGAACAAAGGACTTGCTTCTGGTGCAGACCAGGAAGGTCTGGGGTGCTTCTTCTTTGCAGAGAAGCGGGAGCCAGTCTGGAGGAGCCAAACCAGCGCAGAAGATTTCAGGGTGCGTCGTCGCAGAGGCCACTAGCCAGCGGGCAAGCAACCGGACAGACGCGGCAAGCAGGAAAATGCTGAAGGGCCCCACGCAGGACTCGTGGAGTGTGGGGGGCCGGTCTTCGGTGCAGATGGTGCTTGGGGTTGGGGCTTCTCAATCCCCGGTGCACAACTTCGAGGGTACCTCAGAAGCTGCGCTGTAAGTTACTAGCCACTTTTCCCAGGTAGCCGGTCCCACGTCGCTCGTCGCCTCCACGGATCTCAGCTCTGCTGCAGATGTGGATGAGGGTCGGAGAAGTCTGGAAGTCAAGGCTCTGGTCGGGCTCTGCAGTCGGTTCCTCGTAGAACGGTCGCAAAGCAAAGGGTAGTCTCTTGATGGTGCCTGTTTGCACAGGGTAGCCACTCCTTGGCTACAAGGGAGATTCTTCAGTCTTCTTCTTTCGTCGAATGTCGAAGGTCCAGAGTTTCTGTTCAGTTTTGCAGGTTCAGGATAATCTAAAGTCTTGAGGCCCAACTCCCACTCTTATACTAATCTGGGGGGCTGGGATACCTGCTAGGTCACGCCTTATGGGTGGGACCTGGGAGGGGGTGGTTACACCCACTTCCCTTTGTCCAGTTTCGCGCCAGAGCTGGGGCTGGAGTGCCCCAGCGCCGGTTTGAACTGGACTATGCAAGGAACACCTTGTGTGCCCCAGGCATGTCTCATTCCTTTCAGCCCACCCTGCCCCAATACACTAAAGGCTGTCTGGGGAGGTGCTAGCACCTCCCCAAGCAGGAAACCTATTGTCCAGGCCTCCCTGGCTGGGATCACTCCCAGCTGCAGGAGGTCAGACTTGTGTCGTGGCAGCAGCATCCATTTTGTGATGCTGAGGCTTTGGTCAGAGGCTAACAGTTGAAGTATGATTTTAACATGTCTTTCCCTCTAGAAGGGGGGAATAATATTCTCATGTCCAGAAATGGCATGGGGGTATTATTCCCGAGTGTTAGACACCTTACACGACATGTTGTGATAAAGCCAAACCATAGTTACCATAACCGTCTAAGATTATAAGGTACTTTAAGAGTATATGGTAGGCTATATCATAGAACAGCTATAAGGACATGGTTCCGAAAGCTGTAGACAGGCTCAGCTCATGCTAGAGCACCATCTCACATGTTACCAAGCACTCTGCCTCCAGGATTGTCAAGGCCTGCCATAGGAGTGACTGATAGGTACACATGTGTCTATATGTAAGTTAGGTATAGGAATACTACACCTAAGCAAGGGGTGCTTACACGACCTTGCCCCAGCTGAGTGATCAGCCAGTTGTGTCAAAATGGAAGGCCAGGCCAGGGGTGGCACAATACATGCTGCAGCCCCTGGTAGGCCTAGGGTACACCTATGCCCTGGGTACCTAGGGTACACTGTACAGGGGCCAATAAGGTGATCCTATCCAAATGGGTTATGCACCTAAAGTACATAGTATCAATTTAGAGAGAGAACAGCAGGGCTGTGGGTCTGATTAGCAGGCCCACAGCCACATCTAAGTCGTAAACCAGTAAAGCAAAAGCAAAAAGTGGGGGTGAACATAGAAAGCAGACCCTACTCTCCTACACTCATATTTCTGCCGGGTGCACTGATTTTGGAAAGGGTAGAAGATGTGTTGCATTGGATAAATTACAAGTCCCAACTGACAGGCGTGAATTGGGAGCAGAGGTCTCAAACTATATTACCTGGCATCAGAGGTCTCAAACTATATTACCTGGCATGCCACCTTTAATTGTTTTCTCGCTGATCAGACAGACCCCTGTGGAGACTTATTACTCACTACACGCGTTACAAGAGGGCTGATTATTTAACACGTTATATCAGGGTGTTACAGAGGCTTGCATTTTCCCCTGATTATTGACAGTGACACTGGACTGTTGGAAAGTGGCTGGTTGTAAAACACTAAACTATGCCCAATGCAAACCTGCCGTTCCCCTAAAAGGGCTCCTGAAGGCAGGGACGTTTTTACTATGAAGGACCTTGAGCGTTTGAATCCATTATGAACAATTTTGGATCACACAAGAGTTTTTAACATATAATGCTCTCATTGTAGTACTAAAACAGTATTGGACATTGTATATACAGAGCCTGCCTCTCTTGGTTATATACTGAAAAAAAAAAAATTATACTATGGGTGAGGGGAGAGATCTTGGGACTTGGTTATGCAGGACCCTACAGAAGTTGGTTAACAATCACACTTCTTTTATCTGGGACAAATAGAACGCTGACCTGGGCAGATGTCTTAATGATAAAGAGTGGAATACCATTGTTGCTTACCCAAATAGGGTGTCACAGAATGATCATTTTAAAGATATCCAATGTAATATCCCACATAGTGCTTACTTATCACCTTCTATGTTACTTAGTCTACATCCTACGTGCGCAAAACGTTCATTTGTTTCTAAAAAAATATTTTTATTGGAAATAGGCAGCAGCATCAATTCTTAATACTCGTAATTCAAATATTCAAATGTCATATAAATTATCCATGAAAAGTATTTACATAGTTCCTGCACAGCATCTGAATATATCCTGACTCATAATTAAGATTAACCTTTCATATAAATTACTTATATTTAAATAGTTATTTAAACATACCAATATCACATAATTCCAAATTCATAATAGTTCATCTTACTTATTAATGCTGTATAAATAAATATCACATCATTATTAAAAAAAAGACATAATACATTATCAATATTTCTCTGTAAAATTTCCCCTTTTCCCAGCTTGACTAGATTTTACTAAAGCACTTAATAGCGCCAACTCTTTTTGCATAAAGGTGCTCAAGGTTCTAAAACGTACTCCTCTTATTACGCTATTGAGTCACAGTAGGTACTTTGACCGATTTCCAATTTGCTAATATTAAAGACTTGGCAACCAATGCTGCTATAAAACAAAGCTGAACCCGTTTCGTAGGAAGATTGTGAGTACCTAATGGGGTGCCAAAAAGAGCCCTCCACGGCTCATGTAGAATCACCTGGCCCGTCCACTTACTCATTTCCTTAACACCTTGACCACGGCGCCAATTCCGCCGCAGTGCTGGTGATTTATTGAGTGGGCGGGGTTCGGACGCCCCCCGGCCGTCCTCCGCACACGTCCACTGTGACGTCGGACGGCCAGGTGCCGTCAGACGCATGGAAGGGCTTAAAGACACAGGTCCAGAACCCACTTAGTTTAGAACCTGTAAATACCATATTCAGCCAGTCCCCTGGCTGAGATCTACATTTAAAGCAAAAGGTATCGACAGCGTGGTACAGATTTTGAATTGTAACCGGTGTACAATAAAGAATCCATTTACAAAAAAAAAGCCCAAATGCTTATAATTAGCTGCTCGAATGGCTTTCCTACTAAACTGATTATAATTGTCCCAGTGTGCCTCAGTAATATTTCAGCCTATGGCATTGCTCATTTTGCTAATGTGATTCGAAATTAGCTTAGGCCCAGTATTTTGTAGCAGAATCCTGTACCAATTGCCAGTTTTGTTACACCATGATATAACAAGCATTTGCAATGCAATAGGTCTCGCATTTATACGAGTTTGAGCTATTGGCATTGTAAATGACAATGCCTTTTATTTATGTTTTAAAAACCCACACATAAATAAAAGGCATTGCCATTTACAGTGCCAATAGCTCAAACTCTTAACAACTGCGAGACCTATTGCATTGCAAATGCTTTTTTTTTTTGTGGGAGGGCACTTGTTGTATAACTCCTTGTCTACAGTGCTTGAAAGTTTAAATCCGTGGAAGTGGCTTTGCTTAAGGTAATGTGTCGTTCTGTGTTACTTTGCGCTGCAGTACAATCCACCCAGTTATGCGTGTGCAGCATTGCCAATCAATTAATGCATTATTGCAATCTCGTCATGTGTTGTGTGTTAAAGGTGCGTGAGGCACAGTCTGCGAACATTTCTCACATTGTATCCAAATGTATACTACCAACGTAACTTACCAGATGTGTTCTTTTGTTCTTCTTTCCCCCTTGTATCGATTTCCTCCTTGTGAAAGCTCTTCTCTGGCAATCTGTTTAGTGTAAAGGATAAACAAAGCATTATTAATGGTTGCGTAGTGTTAGTATTAGAATGCAATCGAACGAGGTGTATTGCCAGCTGTGAAAACAAGTGAGTCCTGCGAAGGAAGTCGGAGGTGAGCGGTGGGGGAACATTTTAAGACTAGAACAGCCCCGTTTTAATATTTGGAAACCGGCGAGTGGTGTGGGGGATGTGTAAGTAATGAAATCTATCGCGTTTGGAGGGATTTTCCACCATTGTAAATGGCAAGAAACCAAATGAATGCACACTAGTAATGCCTTTTCGTGTCCCTTTCCAAGTGATTGCGTTGCAAGTTGAAAAACGTCCAGAGTGCGGGCAAGATATTGTGTAGCGTAGAATTATATGAGGTAAGGGAGGTGTGGACGGAGGTGCACTGACGGAGCGTGTGAGGTAACAATGATAGATTAGCAAGACCAGATGTTGAAGGAGGTGCACTGACGGAGCGTGTGTGGTAACAGTGATACATTAGCACAATCAGATCTGGAAGGAGGTGCACTGATGTAGTGTGTGTGCTAACAGTGATAGATAATCAAGAACAGTTGTCTAAGGAGGTGCATTGATGTAGCGCGTGTGTGGTAACAATGCTAGATAAGCAAGAACAGATGTTGGAGGAGGTGCACAGTTGGAGCGTGTGAGGTAATGCCGCTATATTTGCATGAACAGATTTGGAATGAGGTGCCCTGACGGAGCGTGTGATGTAACAGCGATAGTTTCCCAAAAACTGACCTGGAAGGAGGTGCACTTACGGATCGTGTGTGTTATTATTGATAGATTTGGCTGAACCGATCTTGAAGGAGGTGCACTGATGGATTGTGTGCGGTACCAGTGATCGATTTTCCCGAACCGATGAGGAAGGAGGTGCATTGACGGCGCGTGTGTGGTAAGACTGATAGATGACCAAGAACTAATGTGGAAGGAGGTGCACTGCTGGAGCCTGTGTGGCCACATTTATCGCTTCGTACGAACCGATCTTGAATGAGGTGCACTGACGGATCGTGTTTTGTAACACTGTTAGATTTTTACGAACAGAACTGGACTGAGGTGCACTGGCGGAGCGTGTGTGCTAACCCTGATACCTCCGTACAACCAGTTCTTGAAGGAGGTGCAGTTACGGAGCGTGTGTGGTAACACTGCTAGCTGTCTATGAACTGATTTTGAAGGAGGTGCACTGACCGAGCGTGTGAGTTAACACTGATAGTACGAACTGATTTTGAAGGCGGTGCACTGACGGTGCGTGTGTTGTAACACTGATAGCTTGTTACGAACCGAACTGGAATGAGGTGCACTGATGGAGCGTGTCTGTTAACACTGATAGCTTCGTAGGAACAGATCTTGAAGGAGGTGCACTGACGGAGCGTGTCTGTTAACAGTGATAGCTTCGTAGCAACAGATCTGGAAGGAGGTGCACTGACGGAGCGTGTCTGTTAACACTGATCGCTTCGTAGGAACAGATCTGACAGGAGGTGCACTGCCGGAGCGTTTCTGTTAACACTGATCGCTTCGTAGGAACAGATCTGACAGGAGGTGCACTGCCGGAGCGTGTGTGCTAACACTGATAGCTCCATACGAACAGATGTGGAAGGAGGTGCACTGACGGAGCGTGTGTGTTATCACTGATAGCTCCGTACGAACAGCTCTGGAAGGAGGTGCACTGACGGAGCGTGTGTGGTAAGACTGATAGATTTGAAAGAGCAGATCTTGAAAGCTTCTGTTGCTTTGCAATGCCAATAGCGTGAACTGCTGTAAAATCGTGAGCTATTGCATCTCAAGCAAACGAGGTGTCTGTGCGGCTGTGAAAAGAAGGCGGGGCTGCGAAGGAACACGGAGGGGCGCGCTGGGGGAACCTTGTAAGACTAGAACATGCCTTTTCTCTGCTTGCGAACCCGGCTAGTGATGTGTGGGAGGTGTAAATAATGAAAGCGATCTCACTTGCAGGGAGTTCCCCGCACTGTAAATGGAAACCAACGAACTGAAAGTACACTGGTAATGTTTGCTTGTGTGCCTGCGAAAATGATAGCGCTGTAAGTTTGAAATCGACCAGAGTGCGGCCCAGCTCTTGCGGAGCTCCGAATTGAATGAGGTAAGTGATGTCTGGACGGAGGCGCACTGATGGTGCGTGTGTGTTAACAGTGATCGATTAGGAAGAACAGAATCTGACCGTGGTTTACTGATGGATGGTGTGTGGTAACAGTGATAGATGACTAAGAACAGATTAGGAAGGAGGTGCACTGGTGCTAACAGTGCTAGATTTGCCTGAACAGATGTTTGAAGGAGGTGCACTGACGGAGCGTGTGTGGTACCACTGATAGCTCCGTACGAACAGATGTGGAAGGAGGTGCACTGACGGAGCGTGTGTGTTAACACTGATAGCTCAGTACGAACAGATGTGGAAGGAGGTGCACTGACGGATCGTGTGTGTTAACACTGAACGCTCCGTACGAACAGATGTGGAAGGAGGTGCACTGACGGAGCGTGTGTGTTAACACTGATCGCTCCGTACGAACAGATGTGGAAGGAGGTGCACTGAAGGAGCGTGTGTGGTAACACTGATAGCTCCGTACGAACAGATCTGGAAGGAGGGGCACTGGCGGAGCGTGTGCGGTAACAGTGAATGATTTGCAAGAACAGATGTGGAAGGAGGTGCACTGGCGGAGCGTGTGTGGTAACACTGATCGATCCGTACGAACAGAACAGATCTGGAAGGAGGTGCACTGACGGAGTGTGTGTGGTAACCCTGATAGATTTTCACGAACAGCTGTGTAACGCGTATCTCCTTTTTAAATCCCCATAGTTTGAACGCATGTTAAAGCCTGAGCTCTTGCCTTTGAATCAAACGAGGTGTCTGTGCGGCTGTGAAAAGAAGGCGGGGCTGCGAAGGAAGAAGGAGGGGCGCGCTGGGGGAACCTTGCAACACGAGAACATCCCCGTGTTCAGCCTTCGAAACTGGCCAGTGCTGTGGGGGAGGTGTAAATACTGAAACCGAGCGCGTTTTGAGGGACTTCCCATCACTGTACATGGAAATCTGGGAAAACAAAATGAAAGCACCCTACTAAATCCTGCGTGTGTTCCTGTGAAATAGCTTTCGCTCTAACTTGAAACCCGACCAGACTGCGCCCCAGCTCCTGCGCCTTTAATTAGATGAGGTAAGGGAGTTTTTTTTTGTGCGGTGGGCAAGCACGGCGGAAGACTAATTTCCGATTTGTGTGTACTTTTTTCCGCACCAAGTCCTTTACGACGCGTGGCCTCGCCTTCAACAGTGCATCAATTTTTTTATTTTGTGGGAGGGCACTTGTTGTATAACTCCTTGCCTACAGTGCTTGAAAGTTTAAATCCGTGGAAGTGGCTTAGCTTAAGGTAATGTGTCGTTCTGTGTAACTTTGCGCTGCAGTACAATCCACCCAGTTATGCGTGTGCAGCATTGCCGATCAATTAATGCATTATTGCAATCTCGTCATGCGTTGTGTGTGAAAGGTGCGTGAGGCACAGTCTGCGAACATTTCTCACATTGTATCCAAATGTATACTACCAACGTAACTTACCAGATGTGTTCTTTTGTTCTTCTTTCCCCCTTGTATCGATTTCCTCCTTGTGAAAGCTCTTCTCTGGCAATCTGTTTAGTGTAAAGGATAAACAAAGCATTATTAATGGTTGCGTAGTGTTAGTATTGCGTATGTCTAGAAGCTACCTCCGGTGATACTAAATGTCATTATTACGCTTACTTAAGTACCCGTACATACTGCCTAAGTAAATAGTTGCATTGTCCCTGCGAATAACTACCGTGTACTACAATTTGTCCGAGTCGGCCTACAAAGTATGGTGTTTCTTATGAAGATACCGTGAGTAAAGTATCCCTGCTTGTGTGGCTGGCAACTGCATGACTAGACGAAGAGGGAGTGGGAGGGGGGAGTGGAGTCGGGCACGCAGGCTGCCAAATGGATCTGGAAGGAGGTGCACGGGGGATGTTTGGCAGGGCTTGGAGAAGGGTTTCCATCACGGCGAAAGTGAAAGCAAACAAGTGGTTGCAGGACTCCAAATGGTGCGCGCGCCCGGACGGGTCACATGCACTGTAGTTGGAGGCCTGCAAAGCCACTGTTTGCACTTCCAAAACGCGCTTACTATAAGTCTCGCCAGAGCCAGCGCTAAAGCGCTGGTCAGGCGAGACCTAAAAAAGGGGTGGATTATGTTTTCAGCTGCCTCATTTGCCTCAACCATATTACTTGAGCATAAATGCTTAATTTGAGTATAGCTATAAAAAAGGACTGACTGTCACGATTTAGCGTTTGCCATGTTATAAAACAGTTTTTTCGAAAAAAAAGTCACCCAATGTGGGAAACCCTATCATCGCTTAAGTGCTAGTATGGAATGCCCCAAACTCAAACCTAAACCAGCATAACTGTCTAGTTTCATTTGCAAATGCAAATATGGAAGGCTATATTTGCGCCAAATATAATAAAAAGCATTCAGCTATGATTTGAGGCGTTTTATAGCGCGTATGTTTTGGAAGTTTGGAGATAATTAAGAATGCAACCAGATTTATTTTGCTATTTTTAACATACGTAAATAATAATTCTCTCCTATTGGTATATTTTTTAATGTAGAGCTTAACCAGTTCAGAAGTGCAGCATGATGGGTAAGTCCTAAAACCGGAAAGAGCTAAGCCTCCTTCTTGAGTTAAAGAAGGTACTGAGAGCTTGGCCCTAGGTCTTTTCGATTTCCAAATAAAAGAGCGAATCTCCCCTTCCAAGGCCTCAAAAAAGGCCTTAGTAAACTTAATCGGCACATTTGCAAAGGCAAATAAAAACAGAGGTTTTAAATTCATTTTTATTAGAAATATACCCCCAATGATAGTAAAAGATTTATCCCATTGGTTTAATAATGCGCAAGCTTTAGTTGATAAAGGTGCAGAATTTAGAGTATATAAATCACTATAATTTGTAGTCATCTTAATCCCAAAATATTTAATCAGGCGTGTAACCAAAAAGGGCATCTGCATAGTTACAGGAAGTATCTCGGAGATGCTGTTCAAAATGTAGACCTCGGATTTCGCTTGATTAATTTTTTATCCACCGATTGCCGTAAATTCGGCGATCTTATTAAAAGCATGTTGAATATTACCCTTGTGTGCCTCTAATTAAAGATCTATGGGGCAGATTTACAAGCCCCTTGCGTCACTTTTACACTTTTACGAAGAATTCCAAAAAGAACTTCCCATTCAACTAAATCAAAAGCTTTTTCAGCGTTGAGCATAATAGCAGTGGTGCTAATATTCTGAACTGAAAAAAGTCTATAGCTTTTATCAAAAATGTTGTATTGGAAGTTATAAATCTCCCTGGGAGAAAGCCATTTTGAGCACTATGAATGATATGTGGTGCGACTGCAGTTACCCTAATAGCAATGATTTTGGTAAACAATTTATAATCGCTGTTAAGAAGACTAATAGGGCAATATGAATTTGGATCAAGCTCCGATTTTTTTTTTTTTTTTAAACAAATCACCATAGAGTCTGAAAAAGAACTGGGAGCACTGCCATCCTTGTAAAATCTGATTGAATAAGCGAACCAAAAATGGTGCTAATTGCTGAGGAAAAGCTTAGTGAATTTCGGCGGGTAGTCCATCCTTACAGCATGTCAGCTTTGGGGAGAGATTTAGTCATTTGTTGTACCTCTGCCAAAGTTATTGATGTTACAATTGAATCAGCCTGAGCGGCCATCAGGGTCAGGAGTTGAATGCTCCTAACCAACCCTCAATTGCCACGTGAAAGCTGCCAGCATAATTATCTTCATAATGTTGGTAGAATATCTGAGCAACTTCCGATAGATGTATTTTAATATTATTCGACGGGTCTTTTATTACTTTATTACAGTTGGAATTAATTCTACGTTTTGCTGACCAAGTCAGAAACCTGCCTACAAATTCACTTTCCTCATATCTTGGCTGAAGCTATGAGGAGTGGCTCAAAGTTTCTTTTGTAAAAAAGAATTCACTGAGCCTCTGCTTGGCTTCTATTAATGCTTTGTGCGCATAACTCCTTGGGGCCAGGGTATATGCCGATGGCATTATTAACTGCCCTACTCAAATTAACCCGTTTTTTCTCTTCGTGTCTATGGTCGGCTGAAAAAGCAATGACCTGCCCTCTTAAAAATGCCTTTAATGTCTCCCAAACCACGAAATCTGACGCTAAACTGATATTAAAATTTTAAAACACCTCCAACTTACTTTTCATCTATTCGACCCAGTCCTCCGCAGCTCGTAATGCCCTAATAAAACTCCATCTTGATCCTAAACGAGAAGATGTCCCCAATGGAATTATTAAACTAATCAATGAGTGATCTGAGAATATATTGTTTCAAATATCTGCATCCTCGCATGCCAATACAAATGATGTTAAAAAGAAATCTATACGAGACGCAGTACCACAACACTTAGAGTAACGCATATACTGTTGCAACACCTCATTGTGCATGTGCCAGGGGTCTACAAGAGCAAAGTCATGAACTAAAGCTCTCAGGGCACTTAATGAATTTAGGTTTATTTGTTGCCTATTAGAACAAGAAGTATCTATTGCTAAATTCCGAATTAAATACAAAATCCCCGCCTATTATAATGTAGCCTGTTTCATCCTGTAGAACCGTAATAACCTATCGAATTTTAAATTTCCCTATTAATTTGTATTATAACTAAAATCCAATTGGAGGCTGGATCCCAAACTGTTTTAAGAACTTCCGATTGTACTGTACGCATTATCAATATTGCTACTCCTCAAATCGAGGCCTGAGATCAAGCAGAAAATGCATGTTGGATCTGCTGGGGGATCTGAGGTAGTAGAACATCATTTTTAAATGGGTTTCCTGCAATAATAATATATCAGACTATAAAGATCTAAACCAGGCTAGCATTCCATGAGTTTTAAGTCTGTTATTTAATCAGTTGACATTACATGATGCACTTTTCAACCAACTATATGACATTTGTTCGACTGCTTCTGTTTTTCCATATCGCCAGCTTTTTTCTCCATTTTTACCCTCATGCCTACCTCTTGCCCATGCCCTCTCCCGTTGCCATCTCCTTGACCCCGAAATCCCCCGAGTCCCTGGTGTTGCAGGGATTCTGCACATACACAGAACTATCCACAGGAAAACAGGTCCTCAGTGAATAAGGGTGAACCGACCTACCACATTAGTACCCAAAATCCCAAACCGACTAGCTATAGTGTCTCATTCGTTCTCCTCCAAATATCACGGAGCTACAAATGATTTGACAACCCAGAACACAACACTCCCGACTCTCTCAGGAACCGCGGGAGCAAGACGTACTGTTTCACTCACTTACTCGTACTCAATGAGAATAGGCAGAGTCACTGAAATAGTTCAAAATGTTTTTTTTTAACTATTGTGCTCTACAATACAGTATACAAACCACTACTAGCAGCAACATGCATAAACTCAGCACAGTTAGCATTGTTACAATTCCATAGAATACAAAGGGAGAAGTCATTTTATAAAAACTGTGGAAACTAGGGCCTTTAGGCCTGACCACCCTCCCTTGACTAGAAGAAGTATATTTTATAAAAAGGACGATCTCTGGGCTTTGACAGTAGACCGCATACCATAAAGTCTGGATGTAAGGTTTACATCATAGGAACAGCAGAGCTCTTCTCCATGGAACGGCTTTCTCTAAGTGTCTTAAAACAGCATGCAACAATGGAATATCAAAGCACGAGTCTTCAGTACTGCAGCTGTGTGTAGCATGTTATGTCTAGGTGCTAGGGACTGACCAGAACAGAATAACGAGGGGCATTGTTGATCGACCTTGCACATCACGTTCAGACTAAATGCCAGGAAAGGCAGAGAACGCGAAAGCAGCCCATTCTTATGTGAAAGGCACAAAAAGTCTTGCAAAAACCAAGTTATGTAGTAACTTGCGCAAAAGCAGCATCATGGCAGCGAAGCTCATGCTAACTTAGCAATGTCGACAATGTCCCTAAGGGCCATATAACACCCTAAGAACCATATGACACTGGCACATGACCCGCCCCAGGCGGCCTCTTAAGTCATCCCCCAAACTCCACGGCCCCCCTTTGACCCTTAATGTGGTGCCTTGACATGACACCTGAAGATAGACTGAGACCACTCATGGCATCCTAGAAAAGAACAAGAAAAAACAAGAGAAAAAAATCGACCCCCCCCCCCCCCCAAAAAAAAAAATCCACCTGTGTTTTTCTCATAAAAGTCTCAGAATCCAAAGTACAATTACGTTAAGACATTCCTACTACTGCCATCATTTGCCTACAGTCAAAAATGTGTACAGGAGTTCAAATGAATGCGACCCCCCCCCACGCTTTCTGCCCTGACTGATAAATTGACTGCAAGAAATCACGGGCCTGTCCTATGGAATGAAAAATTTGAGCCCGGCCCTTAAAAAGAACTTTTAGCTTTGATTGTTGTATGATTCCAGCAGTTGCTTCAGCACATGTTTTGGAGCTGCCCTACACTACACCCCTACTGGCACCACATCCACAAGTCCCTCGGGGATCCCACTGGACTCGCGTATTTGAACACTTGGGAAGTCTGTGCATTGGGTATTTATCAAAAAAGAAAGCGGCACAAAGTACCCCTCAGATTTGCCTCACTGGCCATTTTACTAGCCAAACGCAACATTGCCATGCATTGGCGGTCTCCCACAGGGCCCCCGGTTGCTGCCTGGGAAGGGGCAGTTCAAAAATGGGCATTAGCGGAAGAGGAGACGCTACGGGAAGAAGAGGTAAAGGGGACGCGCAAACACCCCATATCCCTAGATTGGGCTATCCTGCTGAAACGCTTCACACAATCACTGACCCGGAAGGCGGCCCTGACACACCGCACGACACACAGCCACAGACGGTGATCACGGACACCAGTACCTCTTACATAACACATACAGGCAGCCAGTAGTTCCTCAGCACTATGCTATATGTCCCACTGAACTTTCGGACCTTGATGCCGGGCCAGCCACGATCCCATCTGTCCCCCCCGGCTGCCGGCCCCTAGCAGTACGTGGACCCACAGTCCACCAAGGCATATATCACCCCGCGCCCACCGACGACGCCAGTACCCAAAAACTCCATGGACTCTTCCCCCCCCCCCTACCCAGTTCGAATCCAACCCAGTTCAGTTCAGAAATTTTACACAGGATCACGTCCGCACAGGCGAGGCATTGGACTAATAACTGCATGATGAACAATGCATTTATTTTTAAGTTCAAGAGACGTTGATAGATACCCTGTCACATGTTGCAAAGTGTCACAGTAAATACAAAATGTCAATAAAAACATGTTTAAAAAAAAAATTATTCCAGCAGTTGCCCCTACCTGCTAAAAGCTACTTATAAGGCCCGTAAATTCTTTTCTGAGGCCGGCTGACACAGAAGACATAATCAGAAAAAATCCTGAAAGAGAAGTCTCTAGGAATCTGAAAAGATGTATTCTTTATAGCATTGGTTAGCATCTGCTCCTTAATCCGATAGTCCCTGAAGTTTACAATTGCTGTCTGAGGATACTTCGCACCAGGCATTTGAACGTCCGGCACGCGATGAGCCCTTGTAAAAGTCAAGTCTAAATCACTAGATCCTGCTGCTAGATACACATACTTTTTTTTTACAAGATCAGAGATAATGCTACCAATGGTTTGACCATTTTCTCGTCCTTCAGGAATTCCAGTAAACCTCAGGTTTGACCGGCATGACCTATTTTCAGCATCATTACTTTTTATTTGCAGATGTTAACTCATCTTGGAGTTTAGAAATGGAGGCATCCTGCTGTGGTCTTACGTCTTCAGAAACTCGCTGTTCGACCTCAGAAAGTCTTTTTGTCAAATTCAGCATATTGTGATTAATAATATTCAGCTGCACTTTAGTCTTTCTATTAGCCTCCGCCTGAGAGATTTTCATCGTTCTGAGCTCTTCTAAGATTTTATGTAAGAGAAAATCTGTAGAGGAGATATTCTCATCATTCATACTGTTAGCCTGCATGACTGCCTAAGAGCAGCCTGACTTTGGAAGCACCTTCTTTATCGCCACATGTGCATCCTGTCTTAAAGATTGGCGAAAATGAGGTGGAATTTATTGGGAGTATACTTATATCCAACTCTTTGGAAATAGAGTTGGTTCTACTCTGACCTTGGACAGCAAAATTAAGTTCGACTTTTTGTGCAGGTCCTCCTTTAGAGAGCTCCTTCAATCCAGATACTGCAAATAGAGGATACGTCTGAGGCTTTATACCCCCATGAATATTCACCAAAACCTTTTTCTCCCCCGTTACAGGTGCCTGGCAAGCATCTGCAGCTTTAGTTGCTGAATCGAAGATGAAGCTAAACAGATTTGAGGCCGACATATGAGGTGACTTTTCTGTCATTTACCTCTGCACCCGATCCGTCTCCCTTTTGTTCTTCAGAGTGCGTGGAAGAGGATTTAGTGAAGGAGAAAACTGTGCGACTTAAGTCATGGCCTCATGATTGCTGCACTGCTTACGGGTTGTCTTTGCGTGTATACTGTAGAATAGCGAGGCTTACTTGTATCTCGAGAAAGCGGTTTCATTATCTACCATTGCAAAGCAACTGCCCGACTCAGAGATTTACCTTAGAGACCGCAAGCCGCATCCATCGCTACATAGGCTGCCTCCATATCCCCAAGAGTCCTCCCTACCCTGGTGAGGCCTAGTGCCTTCCCCTAGGGCTCTTTCACAGTGCGCTAAGGTGTTTTTTCTTTCCTTCTCTCCTCCGTTACTACCTTCAACTTGTATATCCCCCCACGTGGGTCGCAAATAAGGGCACTCCCCTATGCACAATTTTTTTTCAATGTAGTCCACTCACCCAGCTCGATAAGTGATGGGGGGCAGTTCCAGCGGGGCAGCCAACCAGTGTAGCTGTAAACTGCCGCAGAAACCACTAATTCAATTCAATTCAATAGAGCACAAAGTCGATCGGTAATGTAGCCGCGGCAGGCCAGATACACCGAGAGGAGCCCAAAAAAAGGAACTTCAACCATAACTCAAGAAAGTTCAGTTCGTTCTCGATGGTACCGCGCTTGAACAAAATAAAGTGCCTAAATTAATCAAACGCCTTCGGGAGCGGAGCCACAGCACATTGTGGCACCGCTGCACGCCATCTTGGCTGCCGGTGAGTGTCGTCAGACATCTTGAGCCGTGGAGCATGGTAGGAGCTCTGTACTTGGCCATAAATGCACACCACGAGATTTTCATTTGATAAATCTGGTTTCTGGCATTTTCTGGGCATGCCCAATAATTGTAGATTATTGGAAGCACATAGCAAGTACATTAACCACTTATGTAGCAGGTACATTTATATAGTCCAGAAAAGTGTCTATTGGGACTGTGAACTTGCCCAGCAACCAGAAAAACCATCTCTGGGTTTGCAGACCTCACACTCCCATTGCCGAAACATATGACTGCAATGAAGTGGAACACCGTAAATGCCCCCTCCTTTAAAGGTTAACATTTGTAATAGCAGATATGGATTGAGGCAAAAACTATTCTACTGCACCTCGAGGAGTAAAAAGGCCTTAGGAAAATATTAATTTCAGACCAGTGGGAAGAGGTATTGAACATCCTGGATGACATGAACAATTCAAATTGCACACTGAATACCGGTATGTCCTATCATGCCAATATTTATGCAAGCAAACACATATGTAAAGAATAAACTAGTGCTTGTTATGAGCAGCCAAAAATAGTGGCTGAAAATGAAGTCGCTCTGTTTTCAAGTACAATATGTGACCTGCAACTGGAATATACAATTGTCATTATGGTGCATACTTCTCTGAAAAACACATTAGTCACACATGAATCACAACCGTGAGTAAGGTTTTCACTGTTTTTTGTTATTGTGATATCCTACTGTACCTTATATTGTTTTAACCTGTATGTAATATTGTATATTGGACTGTCATGTGTGGCATCATTTCCAAATTGCACAAAGAATCCACGACATGAATACGATGTGATCTGAACTAAGGAAACAATAGTATTAGATGTTCTGACAAGACACTTTAGCCAGCACTAGACGTTGCTTAAAATATATGATTAGCACACACAACTCAGATAAATGTCAATAACATATTTGACACTGTAATATTGTTATTGAAAACCAAGAAAAACAATAATAAAAAAAAACACCAGCAATCTCTACTCGGTATTATACCATTCGACTCGACGGATACAAACAGATGACACTTCAGATGCAATAACTCCAGAGCATAACTCAAAATTCAGCCTTTGGCCAGTAATTGTAATCCAGAATAGCTCAACTACAGCATTTTTCCTTTACCATTCCTTTGCAGACAATGTAAAAAAAAAAATGCATATATACTGGCTGATCATATGCTCTGCTACTGATGATCTCATCCTCCCAGCTTTAACCCTTTTCTGCCAAAGTCCCCCACTCCACTACTTCTACATTCTACACATTTCCAGTCTTACTGATGAATATCTCTGCCCACCCCTCAGAACACCTGCAAAGTGTTGCCTTCTGAAGGTCATGCCAGCACATGAGGCATGGTTTGGGCACAAAGTGGATGCCAGTGTATAAATAGACTGTACTGTCAATATTCCACCAAATCGTAAAACCACAGAACTAGTTGGATAGCTAAATGTTTGTGGGTAGGCATCAACACAGTCCTATTTGTAACTATCTAGTAGCAAGACTAAACATATAAATACTCAACCTGCAGATTATAAATCTAATTTCCGTGTTTATTAGATACATATAGATTATCACTATTATAATGGAATTATACGTATATTTTTTAAGAACATTTCAATAGAAAATTAAATAAAACATTAAAGTTGAGGTAAATTTGTTCTGTCTAACAGCCAGCTTACTTTGTGGTACCATAAGGCTATTTCTTAATTGCTGTACAAAACAACATCAGAAAAAGGACTGATATTTGAGAATTTATGTAGTAAACCTTGAAATTAGTTTTCTCTAGACTGTATATTAATCATATATTGAGTCTTGCTTGCAGCATGTGCCATTTATTCTCTACAATAATCAGTGTTTAATTTGAGCAGGTGGTTTCCGGTGCTGGGCACCGGAACCTAAATGTCAGCACTGACACCTATGACAGTCTGCCACATGGTGGCGCTGTTGGTCTAATTTGGAGATGAGCACAAAAACAGTGGTTTATTACTGCAAAATACATTAAAAATAACTCATATCTGCCACCTGAACCATTCTTCTAACACTGGGGTCCTGGAATAGTCTGAATTGTCACACTGTAGGGGTGTGATAATAGTTGTGTTTATCCTTTCATTGGCTGAATTGGCATGGGCAATGGGTGGAGCTAGCTGCAGTGGACTCCTCGTGAGGGCCCTTACACTTATTTTTTTAACAAATTAATCACTGACAATAACCCAGAGACAACTGATTTGGAACTTCTAAAGTGATGCTAGTGAACAAATGTCAATCCATTCATTCTCTTTTGTGAGCTTGCTGACCTTCCATATTCTTAAAATGATTCTCTTTGCAATCATTAATTTGTTTCATAGGAATTGTTTTGAGGGTTCCTGAACAAATCAGTTTGATCATCATAAAAGGTAATAAGTGTTTTAGAGAGGGATTTTTACTTCAACTCCCGCACTAATGAGATCCTGTCGAAAAAAGTACTTTGCTCTTTTGCATACATAGATCATACGTATTAACCCCCAAAGGCCATTACATGCCCAACACCTAACATTATAGAACAGACCCAATCTACCAAAAATGTCTGTGGTGTTCAATGTTTTCCAAGAAATGTTTTTGCTACCCAAAGATTTTTCTTATATCAACAAGGTTTACCTTGTTGTTTTAGCATGTTATCCCAAAATATCTGTTCCGCAAGATCCAATTCCCATGCATTCTTTAAAGTTCTCAAAGATTTATCCTTGTTAAAGAGTTTCAAATGTTTGTGAGCAGCTGATGCAGATAAGTTCTCCCATTTTTGTACCTGAAAAGGTAAGGGCTGTGAACTAAATACTCCTGTATCAGTAATATTTTCAATTATTAATTTCAAAATATTTTGTTTCTTCGCAAGAATGCAGCTTCCATTTGAATTTTAAATGATCAAAATTCAAAATAGATCCAGTATTTCAGGCATCATCGAACAAAGCACAAATCCAAGATAAGCAAAAAGATAATGTGGTGGTTATGTTAGGGCAGGTGTCT
The DNA here is from genome assembly GCF_964204655.1 of Triturus cristatus. Classification (NCBI taxonomy): domain Eukaryota; kingdom Metazoa; phylum Chordata; class Amphibia; order Caudata; family Salamandridae; genus Triturus; species Triturus cristatus. Next base: position 890,284,309 of record NC_140583.1, on the reverse strand, counting down.
CTCGATTGTAAATTTGTTAAAATATATATTTCCTGCTAAAGTGCTTCAGTGTTGTTCATGAAGTTTATTACTTGCAAAAGTAGATTTGGTTAATTTGACTTTAGTGTGCATCTCCCCTAAATTTAAAACTGCACCAATACAGAAAGGTTTCACGATACTAAATTCTGGTTTCATCTAATTGCAAGGATTGTCCTCCCTCTTAGATAGCCACCCAGACAACTGTCTTAAAGTGGAAACAAACGTGTAAATATATAATTCAGGTGATCCAAAACCACTCCTGTTTTCAATCCTTCTTAGGTCTCAGCTGTTGAAAGCAGCGCATGCGCTGCTCTCGGCATTTGAGAGCTTCTTGGAATCAATACAGATTCCGAAGCTCTCGGAGGCGGAGTTGAAGCCCCGCCCATCTTTTTAATTGGCCAGCATCATCTTGCATGCAAAACCCAGGCTTCTTATTGTGAAGGAGGCTTCTTAGTAAACTTGTTGGCGCTTTGTCTCCTATTGGCCACGCCCACCAGGATTTGATCTTTTACTGGCAGCGTGACACTCTCCCCTTCATTGACTCCCTAAGCACTTTTTTTCTCTCTCAGCTTTGGCAAAGTCAGCAGCGTGTTTACTTTCGCATCGCTCTTAAAGTGAAAGCGCGATGCGAGTTAACACACGCCTGACTTTGCGGTACCGCGCTTCGCGGCCATGCGTTTTCATTTGAGGAGATCACGTCCCGTAGGAGCTTGTCTGTTATTGCTTGTTTTGTCTCTGAATTGCAGGGCCGCGTGCTGTGTACAGTATTGCTCATTGGATCGGTTTCCGCTATTGATCGCGGCCATGCGTTTTCATTTGAGGAGATCACGTCCCGCTTGTAGTAGGAGCTTCTCTGTGATTGCTTGTGTTCTTTGGTCAGAGCAGATTACAGCTGGGCCCCTAACTCCACAGGAGTACAAGTGAATTTACTGGCTTCAAAGAGAATACAGTAGCATTTCAAACGATAGGCGGCGACATTGTTACAATGGGTAATGAATGTAGCGGAACTGTTTTGCAGTAAAAAGAAAAGTAGTGGAATGCGGTTTAAGTGGCCGTTGTTCCTTTCGGTGTCTGAACTTTTCGACAGTGTCTGGACAGTGCGGTGCCGTGGAGTTTAGTGAGATGTTGTTGCGGGCCTGTTGTATAATAGTGAGAGGTGGAATTGTAAGTGTGGCGCCGAGGTCATGTTTTTGTGCAAGAGTTTGAATATTTAGTGTTTTTAAGGCAACCTTGCTTTGCATGTGGGCCGAAAACTCTTAATACATTCAAATTCGTGCACGAACTGCAATAAGGAACTATTGTAGTGCCAGGGATAGCGTTTAGCAGTTGCTGCAAATTCGTCACAAGGTGAGGCGTGCGAGCTGGCCACCAGCTTGCCATTGTATGCGAGTCACAAGATGGTTCTCATGTTCAATAGTGGTCAGGTTTACACTAGTGTACAATCATTGCACCAGGATTAAGGTGTACTCATGCATGTTTACCAATGTGCAGTCTTGGTGCCAGTCACACGGTGCTTGGTTTGTTGTGCCAGGGTTAATAAAAAAGGTGCCCCATGCCAAAGCTACAATATTCTCCAGGGGAACATTCAGCAATGCGTTTTGGGTGTCAAGATTAAATGGTTTAAATAAAAGATGCCATCATTGTGCCAGGGTTGGACGTTGCCGTGTGGTGCAGTGCGTGCCAGCGTTTTAGTGAGTGGTGCACTACATGTGCCAGGATGACCGTGAACGATGCGATCGCCGTGCCAGGGATTGTGCAACATTGTGATGGAGAATTGGTGAACGGTGCAGTCATTGTGTCCGGCTTGCAGCGAGTGGTGCAGTGGCTGCGTTGGGGTTGCAGGGTAGTGTGATCGCCGTGATAGGTTTATTTCTAGAAAACACTGAGGCCGTTGTGTTAGGTGTACTATTTGCTCCAGGGTTAGTGAATGGTGCAATCGATGTCCCGGGGTTGTGCTGAAGGCCACAATCGCATTTCCAGTTTTAAAGTGAGTCTTCCAGTAGCTGCGTCAAGCACCAGTGCATGGTCCAGTCGTCATGTCTGGCTAACATTGAGCGGTGCAAGGGCTACAGTTAAGTGTGTTCGTCGCGCAAGGGTTCAGTGAACCGTACTATCATTGTGCAAGTACAATATTTTCCCCTTGTTTGCCGTGAACATCACGATCGCCGTCGGGTACAACGTCTGTTCCAGGTTTACAGTGAGGTTCAGTGATTTTGCCGGGATTCCAGTGAATGGTGCAGCCACCGGACGAGCGTTCCAGTGAACAGTGTCAGTCAGTTTTTACAATGAGTGGCGCCGGGAACCCACTAGTGCGTACTGCATTGTTGCAACCACCTTGCTTCTGCTTCCTGGTTCTCTATTTTTCCTCTTTAATGGGATTCCCTACCCCCTCTGTCCAGCTCATTATCAAACATAATGTAAGCAATTACGGAGGCCTCTGTTCAAGGACCAGAAATAACTCTTTACACTTGTTTTCCAGAGAGCGACAGCACACCCTCTCGCCCTCGGCCCCACCTCCCGCCTCCCACCACGGTCACTTCATTGCCATGTAATTTGGAAAAACCATGTAGTGCACAGATTGGAGCCACTAACACACCCCCAAAACGCGGTGCTCTGCTATCTTGCACTGCATTACTTTGCATACTTCACATTGTTGCTCCATCCTTGATACTTCTGTTTGAAATTCGTTCCAGAAAGTTCTCGGCACTTAAAGATCAGTATGAGAGCGATCTCCATGCCATGGTGCTGGGAGGCCTCTGTAGACACTTGCAGTTATTGCACCAATTTGTAGGATTTCTGTGTCACACATCCTTATGTTGACGAAGCATCCTAAACACTGTTCCTCACGGCCCATTACGTCAAGTGTTGGCTTTCTTTTAAGGGGACAACAAGTGTAGAGAAAGTTATTTGTCCTATCAATCAATCAATCAATCAAAAACTTTATTGCGATTGTTTAAAATCATAAAAGTACAGTCTTAATATCACAATTTCCATAATAAGGTACATATTCCAGTCAATTTGAAGGTACAAATGCCAGTGAATAATAATCAAATAACAATGTGGTTTGGCAGTATTCTAGCCACGCTTGATACCAAGATATCAATGAGTAATTTTGCTAGTTAATTTCCTGCGGATTAACCACATTGAAAACAAAAACTTGGTAACTGAAACCACAATAAGCGGATTTGTATCGCTTCTCAGAATCCTAAAAAAAATCAAGATAGCTCCCAACGCCCAGATTTAAGCATAACTGTATAATCCATTTTTTCCGAATACCGGCATAAGCCGGACAAAAGAGCACGACATGAATCATGGTTTCCTGTTCAATTGAACAACCAGGGAATACATGATGTAATCCACCCGCCCATCGATCTGTAAATGAGTATAAAGGAAGGGTTCCGTATCTGAACTGAACATATAGCTTCTTTGCTAAGGTTGGCTGGATAATATCAAGTTCAGATACAAAGGCATAATATGGCTTAACATCAAAGAAAGCATCAGTCAGACTTGATGGTTTAGCCGAGCATTAAGCTTTCATTAAATAGTGATCTTTGAGTATTGTGGCAAGAGATTTCTTGGTAATGCCTGAGATTGAAACCTCTGGATTATCCCAGAGGTGTGCAAGACCAATCTGGTTAAGTGTCTGCCTAACATACTGGAGCCAGGGAATCTTATCGGCTCCTAGTGTACCCAGGATTACTTTCAGTTCGTCTCTATAGCATGCCAACTCGGTTGTACTCCAAATCCTCCTCCAATACATCAATGGCATTGAGGCAGCAACCTCTGAGATGGGGCGAATATTTAGATCCAACCTCAATGGCATGAGCGGCGTATTTTTTGGAAGAGTTAAAAGTTTCCTAATAAAATTGTTTTCGGTACTGACCATATCATTTGTAGGAGTATGGCCCCATAATTCAGCCCCATAAAGTGTCGAGGACCTGGATTGCACAGTGTAAATTTCGAGGGGGGCACTTATGATTTTTAAGCTACATTTTTTATGGACTTTAAGGATGCCCCCTATAGCCTGGATGAGTTTTAAGTTTGCTTTAAGCTTTTGAGGAGACCATCCCATTTTATCATTCAAGGTCAGACCTAGGTACTCAAAAGTAGAAACCCAATCCAAAGGGATACCTTCCATCATGGGGTGTGGATAATTGGAAGATTTTACGTTAAAGGCCATATATTTTGTTTTATCTATGTTGACCACCAGATTCCTTTTATTGCAGAAGTTGGTAAACTGGTTCAACACCCGCTGCATGCCCATCGGCGATTTTGACAACAGCAAGGTGTCGTCTGCAAACATAAGTGCAGGGTATCTTCGAGAGGCCAATTTTGGGGCATCAATGTCTGTAGTTCCCAGAAGATCATCAATGAGCCCGTTAAGGAAAAGTGAAAACAGAGTTGGGGCAAGGACACAGCCCTGACGCACACCCTTCTCTACTGGAAAAGGGCCGGTCAGGTGACCATGTTTTCCATAGCGAACTCTAGCATATGTCCCTTCGTGGAGAATCTTCAATTGGTAGCATAGATAAGGTGGAACCCCCATAGCTAGCAATAAATTCCAAAGCTGATTGCGGTCCACCATGTCAAATGCAGATTTCAAATCCACGAAGGTCAAATATAGACTACCCCCCTCCAATATAACGTGTTTCCAGTAGAGGATCTGGAGCCTAAATAGTTGGTCCACAGTTGATATTTTGGACCTAAATCCTGCTTGAAGTGGGGTTAAGATGTTATTTTCCTCGATCCAATTCTGCAACCGTTGCAGGAGAAGTCTCGAATAAATTTTCTGGCTCACGTCTGTCCTATCATGCATCTGTAACAATCAGCAGACATTGAGCATTTCGCCCCGCCCATCCATGAACATTATAAACAAAGACTTCCACTGGGGGTGATTGTCCACATTTTGGAGCCTCTATTTTACCTTGCTCTGGATTCCGTAATTGGGAAGCTGGCTAAACAAGCATTTAAAATGCAATAGGTCTCACCTTTGATTAAGTTAAAGCCATTTGCTTTGCTAATGGTATTGTATAGCAAAGCAAATGGCTTTAACTTAATCAAAGGCGAGACCTATTGCATTTTTAATGCTTGTTAGTATTTCCATTGTCAATTTAGTTTTTCTCCCTAGATGCAATAGGAGCTACTCAAGCAATTTATAAGCTGGCTTTAAACTTTTTTTTCTTAATTAAATGTGATGTGGAACTTCTAGAGTATACAAAGTCATTATCTTTATTTGAGAAACATTCATCTAACTCTATAAACTTCGATTAATGTCAGCCCAGCTATCCTTTTCTTCCTTTCTTTTTTTCCTTCTTTTTTTACAATGGCATGTAGATTGAACGCTACAATCTTGGAAGACTCCAACAACGTCTACTCTGAAATACATGATAACTTTACGAGTACTTTTAATGACAAAACTTTCCAAATGTCCTTCATGGCAAGATTTAGAGATTGGGAACACTTCAGTTTTAGACAGAATGAGCAAAGACTGTATGCCTCAATGTTTAAAGATCATGTCACACAGGTAATAGGGGCTGAGGGAATAACTAAAACATCATGAGCTTAGATTATGGTTTTGATAAGAGAAGCTTTTTAGGAGCTATCCCTTCCAGAGTAAGCCAATTTCTCAGATGTGCAAGTAGAGACTCTAAAACTAGGTCAAAGAAAATCGGTGGTAATGGACAGCCCTAATGACATCCTTTATTTAAATTAAGTGTTTTCAATACAATTCCATTGGCCAGAATTTGTCTCTTAGCTCCTGCATACACATTTTCCATAAAAAAAAGGACCATCTTATGCCTTCAAATGATTTATTGCTATTGAGGCATGCTACAAATGTTGCCCCTTTTTAACTATTATAGAAATACAATGTGTCAAATTGAGTACAGGTCTTTGTGCAGCCAAACCTACCTTTAATAAAATAGTCTGACTGTGAGGCACTGGATTTAGAACAATCTTTTCTAATTTAAATTTTACAATCTGGGTAAGAATCTTAAAATCTACATTAAGTAAGAAGATTGTATATAAGTGTAACACAAAGATGTATATTTTTCAGGTTTGTGTGAATTAGTGCTATGATGGCTGATTCCAAAGCGGTTGGTTAACAGCCTTTTTGAAGCATTTCATTATAAGGTTTTGCAAGAAGTAGTGACAGTAACATATAATATTTGCTATAAAATAGTTATTCTATGGTTTGTACATAGTTTTATTGCAATCTCAACACTTTGATTATTAAATGTGGTATTATTATTTTTTATTTTGTTGGGTCAAGTTCCAAGATTAGCTCTGCAAGAAAACCATGAGACTCAACCTCATCCGTTTTGTTTCCTCTGTATATTGTAATTTATACCATTCCACATACACAGTGCTTGTATCTGTATTATATTAGTCTGTTTTCCCCAAAGTATTAGTAATGGATATAATAGTAAGCAATTCAATTTTCTTTCTATCAGTATGTTAGCTAAATGTTTACTAGCCCTTTCACCTCCCTACCAAGTCGTTCTTCATACATTTCTTTCCATAACCTGCTCTATTAATTTTGTTATTTAGTTCAAACCTAACTTTAGAAGGCCTACGTAGATAATCTTTATCATGAGGCTTCGCAAATGTTTTCTCCATGAATTTCAAAGAGCTCACCAAGTCTGAATAAAGGTTATTTTGCTCCCTTTTCCTTTTGATACATAAATAACTACTTATCTAAACAGATAGGATTTTTAGAGAATCCCATAATACAGAAAATTTAGACAGTGTCTATGTTGCAAATCAAAAATTTCCCAATTTATCTCTGGAGAGTGCTCACCAGGTAGTATTTTTAAGAGGGGATTAGTTGGGTTTCAATTCCTGGCTTTATTTATAATTTGAAGGAAATGTTTCAAGGCCAGAATCACTAATGTATGGTCTGAAATCAAAATAGTTCTAACTTCTAGATGTTTAGTTAACGAAAGTAAAGATCTTGAGATATAAAGACAGTAGAATGACTGTTCTAAACAGGTGAATAAAAGCTATATTTCCCCTTGTATGCCCCACACATCACATATTTTCAAAATACATTTTAATGTTTTAAGAGTTTTGTTGCATCTTTGACCTTGCATCATTTTACCGTTTGATCTATCTATTCTGGTTTCCAAACATACAGTAACGCCGTCGACTACTATTAGTTTGACATACTGAAAAGATTTTTTTTTGTGTGTAAAGTACTGTAAAATGCGTCTTGTGTTGGCATGCATAAACATTTACAATGAGAAAAATATATTGCCAAATTTGGTTTTAGCTATCACAAACCTCCCTGCATCATGTTCTTTGATATGTAATAGGGAACCGCTAAAGCTCTTAAGAAGCAAAATGGATACCCTTCTTGCCTTAGAAGCAAATTAATGGACACTTTCTCTATTAAACCCTAAGATGCTGAAGCTTTTTCATCCCCAGTGCTAAGCCCTTTTGGTTGTTTTGAGGAGCTTTGTCCTTAAAGCTTCATAACTTTTTTACACAAATGGTATTCATGGCAAATTTGCATCTTATTCCCCAAATCATAGTGGATTTTGAACATACTCTGGGTTTTTCCATTTCCCAGGAGGGAACTGAGAATAAAAGCCAAAATATAGTAAATTTGGGGGGTGTAATGGGGAAAAAATGCTGTGCAAGAAAGTGACTGTTTTTCTAAAAATGGCATTAATTAAAGTTTACAGTGCCAAGATCACTAACTTCCTAGCTGTCAGGAACAAGAAGAAAAAAATGTGACCACAGTTTTTGCATTTTTTTTCTAAGTGGTATTCCATTTTTCATTTTTCAATGGCTTCTGACTACTTGCAGTTTATGGTAGAAACAGGTGTGAAGCCCATGGATAAAACGGGAACACTATATGTTTTTGTAAACTAAATAAAATTCTGAATTCGGTAGCAGTCATGATTTTTGTAGATGGATCATTTTTTCCCCCATACAAAGTAGTTGCTCACGTAAAAAATAAAAAAAATAGGAAAAAAATATAGCTGACATGGTCATCTGTAATTTTAAGCCCGGATAGCCAATTTTCAAAAGAAACATAATGTTACGTCTTCAGATCCTTCTGTTTGCATGGATATATAATGTGTGTTAGTGATCCCACAATACCTGATACTCAGAGCCACCAGCTGAGTTGCAGCTTTCCTTGTGTACGGACCAGACATCAATAGGCACCTGTCACCTCACCCCCCAAAAAAATCAAAAGAATCCTTGGTGTCTAGTGGGTTTTGCTTGGCACAAAGATTGTATGCCCCTTCTGGGGTGAGGGCATGGACTGATGTAAAGGTGGGCTATGCCGATGCCCTTTATTTTCCACCTTATGGAATTCCCTGGTGTCTAGTGGGCTTATCTCCCCCCCCGCCCCCAGATTGACCCCCAGGGGAGGCAGAAGACTATTGACCATAATGAATGGGGGCACTGACCGTTACCTAAGAGGGTGCTTTCCCACAAAACTACCCCGTAGCATGTAATGAGGTTCCTGCTTGGGGCTCCTCTAGGGAGAGACAGAACTGGAAAGTAGACCATGTCGCTTTCCAGCGCTGGCTCACCTGAAGAGATCAGTGCTCGGGGGGTTTGGGGTGGAGAGTAGCTATTCTCCTAACACCTATCAAAAGGTAAAGTAGACCGCGCCTTTAGCAAGGTCTATTTTCAATTAGTTTTGCTCTGCACTCTAGCGTTACATCAAAACTAAATACAAGGTAAGCTCTTCCCGCAGATTCAGACTTTTATTTTGAAAAGAGAATGGCTCTGGTGTTTTCACCAGAAGCATTCTCTATTCTTGTGTAGTCACTGCCGACGGTCAAGTTTAACTTTATTTGATTTAGTTCTCGACTGAGAACAAATATTTAAGGAATAAAATTACATTTAAAATAGTTAACTGTCGATGGTAGTGTACCATTGGCAACTGGTCAATGGCCACACCAAAGAGGTTAAAGTAACTGTTCCACAGCAAAGGCAAGGCCTATCTAAGCAGAAAGAGCTTCTTTCAGATTCAATACATCAACTTTATTTTTTGTTTATCCTTTTAATAGGCTTAAACCTACTTTTAATAGGTAATAGAAACCTCCCCCAGCGCAAAACTCTCAGATCACTTGTTACTTCCAGTGGGAAAGCTTCATGTAACCAACAGCAAGCTTTAACTTATTATCTGAGTCCTTCAACTGTGAGTATTTCATAGAACTTTTATTTTAATTGTCACCCATGCATGTTCAATTCGAGAAATGTCTTTTCATTATCTCATGTGAAAGTCCAATTTGATGTGATTCTTCATACAAAATATTGCGTGACGAAAAATGTGTCACGTAGACTAACTGATAACAGCCATCAAATGCTTCGCGAATAATCGCTTCTTCAGGCTCAAATATCAAATTCATAAAAAAGTAGTCACTCTGCTTAATAATGTAATTTTCCTATTGAAGAGGTCTCCCTTAGGAGTACAAATAGAACGATCTTGAGTGGCTTGCGCCAATATATTTATTCACTCTGATCAGGATGTCTCGCTCCTAAAAGTTATACATCTGATTAGATAGTTACTTTTCAAATTATTGTGTAGGTGTCAGGAATTCCGGAACAATTTAGGACACAGGCAGGCCATTTCCTGCTTGAATAAATGAACATACTTGCTTAAGAAGTTGTCAACTGGGACTGGCAGGTCCTTAGGAAACACACTGCTTGACTGTTGGACAGGGCTCACAATGTATGTGACTATTTTGTCTTTCATATATATTTTGATGAGGGCTGGTATGACAAAATATGGCAGGGCTGCTTTCTGTACCCAGTCCTGCCTGAACCTAAATCTAACCCTTATGTTAAACCTGAACAGCATACCTTACCCTAACCAAAATGTTGTCACTTACCATAACTCTACACCTAACCCAAAGCATAATCAACTTCTTTACCTCAGCTTAGCTATGTTGTAAATAATGCTGACCTCAGTACTAAAACAAGTTTTAGTATTCACCAAACTAAGTTTTCCCTAAGTTACTTTTCATTGTAGGAAATGGTCAGTAATTGTTTTTATTTTCTATGGCTCTTGTTATAGCATACTCCTTAGTTATGTTCTTGAAGATGGTGCTGTGGGGAAGGCAAAGATAGGCACTAGGGATGGAGTTCACAGCAAACCAAGTTTCTCCAAGACAAAGACCTTTGAATTGTTCTTCCACCAGTTATGGATTATATCCCCACCTGCCACTGTCTCGTGGCTGGACAGTCAAATTGTCATTCCACAAACACAAAAAAATGCTGTGTGGGCAGCATATGGAATTTTGCAGGTCTAGCACCTTTCTCTCCTGTTTCCTTTTATGCCTCTTCCTTTATTACAAAGAAATAGCTGTACTACACTTTAAGTCACCAGAGTACACTAGAAAAGCACATCAGGAGGAGGGCCCAACCAAAACAAATGTAACCCAATGGCAAAATGGAACCATAAGACCAACTCTGGTGCCCAAACATACAAGAGTAACCATGAGAAATACAGTTTGGTGGCAGGTACTCTCAAAATATTCAGAAGTTACTGAGCCCCATATTTAACAGTGGGGGAATTTTACCTCTAGGGTCGTGGGGCCTCCCTTCTGAGAACTCTTCAGACTGGGAACCAGGTACGCCTTTTAGTATTATCATGATTGCAAGGCAGTACAATACAAGGCTGACTCGGGGGAGATACAATTTAGTAGAACCTCAGAACCCAGCAATGCTCAACCCCACCACTCAATAAATTAATGTCCAGCCACTGTTTTTACTACAAAAAAATGTTTTTTTAATAGACATAAATAACGAAATACTATGCACATAACCACAAACAGATATAAAATTAGGATGGAAACCTCTATTAAAACCCCTCCTAGGGACTTCAGAAGAATGGAAATCAGCCACCAAAAGATTATTTAAAGGGTGCAACTAACCTAATAAAATATTTTTGCTGTCTGAGATTCCACCCAATAATGTATGTGCATGATGGCCATAACGTTGTAAAGGAGCAATACAACCTAAAAGGTCTATAATTACATGTTAATTATAGACTGTAAGAAAGTGGGTTCTTGAAGGAACAAACTTGTAGAGCGCACAGCTACTAGAAGTGTGTCCCTGTGTTGAGCAGACAAGTAATGATCCAAGCTCTCTTGATCAATGTAACATAAACAAGTGTGCTTTTAGCATTTTCTGAATACACAATTCATCCTGAATGTCCCCTAGCTTAAATAGAAGGCAGTTCCAGGCCTGTGCTGCAAAACACTAAAAGAGGAACCACCTCTCCTAACCAATTTAAAGCATGAGACAGCCATTAAATTGGCTTCAGTAGAATGAAGAGCTCTTTTTGGACAATGTGGATGCATCCCCTCAGAAAGATAACTAGGGCCCGTCTCATAAAAAGCCAGATTGGCTAATACCAGAGACTGAAACAGGATTCACTTTCTCATAGGCAGGCAATGTAACTTCGCTAGACAGGAGGAGATAGAGACACACCACAAGAGTTTATTTTGAAGGCATGCTGCCATATTTTGCAAGGTGCTAGAGGACATAATGTTGAAGGCGAAGATAAAGCACACTGGCGTAATCCTGTTGACAGGTGACCAGGCCCTGAACTACTGATCTCTGAGCCTTCACATGAAGTAGCTATACAATTTTTATTTTTTACAATTTTTTTTTTTAACTCCCTATATCCCAAAGCAGGTTCTAACCACCGATGGTACCTGATAATTAAAGGAAAGTGGGCAATCAGATTGGATGCCCAGATTCCTAGCCACTTCTGCTTGAGAGGAGGGGGGGAGGGAACCTCCCTTGGACAAAACCACCCTCCCGTCCGTGAGCAGAAGCAGTGCCAAATAACAGAACTTCTGTTTTGTCAGGGTTATAATGTAGGTTATTGGCTCTCATCCAGCTCATAACTGCTCCCGCACAGGCCGAGGAAGCTTATTTTGCTGTTAAAGAGGTGTAATCATATGATAAAAGAAGCTGGGTATTGTCCGCATAAGATATATATTAACGCCAAAAGATTCCACTAGAGCAGCAACAGAGGACATGTAGATATTAAACAGTGCTGGACTCAATGAGGACCCTTGAGGTATGCTCTGTTTAAGGATGTTATTATGAGAAGCATAGGGGGCCATCCATACTGCCTGACCTCTCTTTGGTCTAAAAAGGAACTGAATGATCCACTTCCAAGCCATACCTCCCACCCCAAAATCCAACAGGTGTAAAAGGATGGCATGTGAATCCGTATCAAATACCACAAAGAGACCCAATAATTTCGAAGCAGCATTACAGCCCTGATCCACGATCAATTTAATTAGAATCCTCAAATTCAGCAGTGACGTTTCTGTGCTGTGGGCGAAAACCTGATTGTGAAGGATGTAACACATTATGTGTCTCTAGATACTCCGAAAGCCGAGCATTGACAATTTTTTACCGGATTTCCGTAGCCGCAGGCAGCAAGGTAATAGGTCTGAGGTTTGATAACACTGTCCTATCAGCTGTTGTATTTTTCAACAGTGGAGCAACCTTTGCCCGTTTCCAAATAGCATGAACATGCCCAGTCTGCAACGATTTATAAAACAAGTTTGACATATAGAGGATTAATAATGTCCACTACCTGCACCAAGTTGAAAGGAGGACAGGGATCCATTGGAAAACATGGTCTACAACTCAAGATAATAGTTTTTAACTCCTCATTATTAATTAAATTAAATTGCAATGGGGTGTGGCCAACACGGCGGATGCAACTTGAAGCTGCTCCGCTCCAAACCCATGTAATCCAACATTTATCTGGGCATGTGATTGTTGTTCAGGGCACATCAGCCCCCACTCTACATCCTACTTGTGTAGTGGACTTTCCTTCACCCAGTCATGGACCTTCTCGCCATGCTGATGGCCCAGTGAGGGCTGCGGGCTGACACTGCGCCGGAGGAGAGAGAGAGAGAGAGAGAGGGCGGAGACGGCGGCACGAATGGTGGGCCTTGCCTGCCCTGAGTGTTTGAAACGATTATCGGAGATACTCCTGGGCTGCCGTGGGGCAGCCATTCATGGCTGCAACCTGGCCGTGGTGGCATGGGTGCCCTGGGTCCTTGTTGCTGGTGCAAAGGAGGTCGGCTGCAGGCGGAGGGCTTACCGAACAGTTTCTGAGGTGAGCCATGGTGCAAGACTGGTGCTGGCGCCCGGGGCGTGGCTACCGGTTAACCGAGGGCCCAGGTTGAGTGCGGCCTTCCTTTCCCCCTTCTCCACCTGCTTCCTTGCCCCACCGGATGCCACCCAGAGACCTACTACTGAGGTGCGACACTGGACTTCCAGGCCAGGATCTGTGTGGGGCCCGGGCTTTGCCTCTCCTGTCTGCTCATCTGCTGAGGCCTACAAGTGAGGCAGTGGAGGTCTTACACCGGTGCCAGCGGGAATGTCCTCCCTGGGCTGGGGGCACAATCCCGGGCTGCAGCTGCCTTTGGCCATCAGGGACGTCACTGGAGTGCTGAGTGGGGGGGGGGGAAGCCCTGCTCTCGCTTCTCTGCGTAGCCTGCCTGGGCACTGTGTTGGTGGCGACTTGGGGACTGCCGGCAGCGACCCCACTGGAGTCGCTGGGGTAGACCACGTTACCAGGTTGGAGCAGCTGCCTGTAGTGGAGTGCCCACCCTCCCCTCCCCCTCCTCTTTGGAAACTGCTGGATCCATTGGTGCATCTCCCAGACTAGCATCATTTTGACCTGGGGACTTCGGACCTGCAGGTGGGTCCCCCGCTCGGTGGTAGCTGGAGATTAAGGGTCGGGGCAGCGATCATGCACTTGGACTCCTGCCGCCCCTCTGTGCTGGCATGGCAGCCCTGGGCCCAAGGTGCGGGACGGTGATGGATCCTGCGATGCGGCTAGAGAGGGAGTTTCCTTCGAGCTGGGGCAGGAATCTCGAGAGACAGTGATTAACTGCCTTGTATGGCACTGCAGAAGCAGCTGTTAAGAAGGCCCTGCACTGACCTCCTGGTGGTGCCTCCCCTGGGGACTAAACTGGTGGCGGGCAAGGACTGATGATATCTTGGGGGTGCCCCGAATCACTTATCTCCACACTGGATGCCAGAGCTGCTGATTCACTTATCCGGGTGGCCCAGGCCTCGCTCTGAGGGATGCATGGCGCAGGATGGAGGCGTGTCGAGTCGTGCAGCGGTTGCCCTGTGATCGTTCTGACAACTCCTGGCATTGTGCCCCGAGATCCCCTGGCATGGGCCTCCAGCCCCTCCCTCCCTCCGTAGCTACGAGCAGCACTCGGTCCATGGTTGGTTGGGCCTGTCCGAAGCAGGGCCCGAGTACTTCTTCTGCAGTAGGAATCAGGTCAGGGCTATTATTTGTTCTCCCCCTCTGCCAACCCACTTCCATGGGCAAGGATAAACCCAGCTGGCCCAGATGGACATGGCTCTGCTACGCCAGGATCTCCAAAATGCGACTGCCCGAATTACGGAAGTAGAATCCTAAATTTCGAATGCTGAGGACGACGTCTCTACTTTGAATTATCAAGTGTCTAAATTACTCGCCCGCACGTCGGAGCTCCATAGGTGTGCCAAAAACACAAAGAATCGCTCACCGCATGATATTTGAGTGATTGGAGTTCCTTAAATAGCATTGTGCTGAACCCCAGCTGATGGCAAACTTCATGGAACATTGGATCAAATCATGGATTCCCAATGATTGTCTGTCCTCCTGGTTTGCCATTGAAAGGGCTCATCAGGCACTAACCCCAAAACCACCCCCAGCCTCGGCCGATAATAGCTCATATTCTGAACAATACGGACAGAGATGCAATTCTCAGGGAGGCCCAGAAACATTCTGATCTCTGTTGTGGAGATGCCAAGGTTATCCTCTTCCTGGACTATATGCATGAGGTGCAGAAGTGCAGACGCTCGTACCTGGAGGTCAAGAGGAAGCTGTGAGTCATGAGCTCCAATATCAACGTTTCTTTCCAGTTAGACTGAGGGTTATCCACCTTCATTATTCACACTTCTTTGACATGCCCAAATCAGCATGGCAGTGGCTTATAGAGGACTGCCTGCTGCACAGGTCAGATGCTCCCTGCTCGGGCCACAGAGGACCTGTTGCTGCTTTAGACTCGCAGCCTTTGCCCAAACCCCTCAGACAGCTCACCCGCTCCCAAAGGCAACGCAAAGCAGCTTGATACGCCTCGCTCTCACGCTCGCCGGAGACTCGACTGATTCCGCCAGCCGGGTGAACCTTGAGTCATGCCTCTGGGATGGACAACAATGGACTGGAAATGGACGGATGTCCGGCCTTGCACAGATCTAGCAGCTCCACGATTGGACTCCGATCTCTCCTGCAGTCCAGTGACTGGATTTGACTAGAATTGTATCTCTCCCTATTATGTGCTCATGTACCCTGGAATGTCCGTTTCCTACCCTAGCATTAATTAACCTATCAATAGCCAAACTGCTTCACTGACCTTCTCTAGATGCGAAATAGTGAGTGATGTCTCTACTATGTTCTTATGATGGGGGTTTTCAGCTGGGCGCCAATATACCTTAGACACTCCTGATTTGTCTTGTTTTGGGTATTTGTTTCAGGATGACGGATGCTTCTTGGGGTGAAGCGTGTGTTGGGGGAATTTGGTAGATGGGAATTTGTTGGCCCACAGGGCCATGTTCAATGCACTGATTTTGTTTTTTCCTTTCAGTTTGTTGGCGGTGAACAATGTTGATATTGCTCATCTGTGGTGTTTTAATGTGTGTCCTCTGCTGATCAAATCGCATCCTGGCTCCTGAAAGGTCCCTCATGCATCTCGCATAGCTTGCCATGCCCCCCCTAAAGTAACGGTTCTCTCCTGGAATGTGACCCTTCCACCTGGGTTTACTGTGATTGGTGGGGACTTTAACACTGCTCCTGACCCCCATCTTGATGCCTTCATGGCCCCAAACCCGGGTAGGTGCACCCGCTCCAGCTGGCTGTCCTCCTGGGTCTCTGCGAAGTTTGAAGCTACTGGCACCCTGCCTTGCATGCCTATACTCATCACTCGGTGGCATGCACTACTGAGTCGCGCATCGACCTTCTGTGTGTGGCTACTGGCAGTGGACTTCCTCTCACTTCAATCTGTATGCATTCTCCCACGCGGTATCTTGTATCACGCTCCTTTGTTGCCGACATGGGGGACCTGATCCGATCTCCTTCATCCTGCGTGGAGATTCAGTGCTTGCCACTTAAAGGACACGGTGTGCTCCACCTTTGTGGAAGAAGAACTCCAGGCATTCTTTAGACTTAATGTAGGCTCGGTCTCTTCCACAGCAATGCTGTCGGCATCCTGTAAGCCGTCTCTGAGGGCTATGTGCACCACTCTGAGGCTTGCCACCTGATGCAGGTGAGCGATTTGGAGGGTAAAATTGTGCACCTGGAGGGGGATTTGCGTCATAGTGACACTGACGGCACCCACCCTCTGCTGGCTGTAGCTCGCGCTGTACTGCGACAGATCTCCCTAGATGAAGCACAGTAATACTGGCTGGCCTTCACACAGAGGGTGTATGAGTCTGGGGACAAATTGGGCAAGTTGCTGTACTGGTTGGCAACCCACAGCATCTCTGACAGGATGGTGTCAGCAAGCAGGGACTCATCTAGACTTCTGGAAGAGGATCTGCAGGAGATAGCTTAAACTTTTGCTGATTTTTACTGAGTGTTGTACTCGCGGCATTCGCCGCCGCTAGTGGAGGCTGAGAATACCCTTTAAGATAGCATATCTCTCCCAGATTCCCTCACCCAGAAATTAGACCGAACCCTCACCATAGAAGAAATAAAGTTCGCTGTGACTGCACTACAAGCTGGAGAGACAGCGGGCCCAGATGGGTACCCCATTAAATATTACAAATACTTTTGAGACATTCTCTGCCTCCATTTCCTAAATTTCTATCCAGCTGTGATACAGCAAGAGTCCTTTCCTTCAGACTTAGTTTGCACTACTATTGTTGTCCTGCCTAAGGAGGGTCTTTCCAGAGACCATAGTTCATCCTACCACCCAATCTCTCTCATTAACATTGATATTAAGATCTTTGTGAAAGCTCCGATGACCCGGTTAGCCAGGAAGCTACCGTATTTGATTCACCCAGATCAATGTGGAGTCATGCCGGGCTGTGGCACACACCACTGTATCTGGAGAGTACACTCTGCCCTGTCCTGGACGCAAGACTTGGAGGTACACTGTGCCTCCTACCTGTAGAATCTACTAAGGCCTTTGACGCGGTCACGTGCGCTTTTTTGGACAGGGTCCTTCAAGGGGCCGTGTTGGGACCCACTTTGATTATGATTGGCCTCCTCTATAATGCCCCAACCACTCGGTTTCACGTAAAAGGCGTTCTTTCTCCCTCCTTTCCCATCCAATGGAGTATGCGCCAGGGATGCCTGCTCTCTCCATTGTTATTCCCACTGGCGATTGAACCCCTGGCACGGCTTATTCACTGTGATGCCAATGTTTGAGGCTGGCACTGGGGGACCGGCTTTGAAGACTGCATTGCCTCATTTGATGATTATATTCTTCTGTTTTCGAAGGACCCGCAGCTTTTCAGACCTCGGTTTCAGAAGCTCCTATGTTTGTTTGGTGACGCGTCGGGCCTCTGAATTAACAAAGGCAGCTCTTGCGTGGTGGAGGTGAGGGAAAACGTGCAGGGGTGACTTTGGTGCCCCAATATCCCCGTTCCGCTTAATTCTTTCAAATAGATTGGGATTCATGTATCCCCTCTCCCCGATTTGGCCTGGAATCTTAACTTCCGGGGGCTGACTCAGGCACTTGACTGGGACTTGACCCGATGAGCTAATCTCCCACTGACTCCTCTGGGGCGCACCACCCTACTTAAAATTATGTGCCTGCCATGCTTTCTATATGTACTGGAAAACTACCCCTATCCCATCCTTTGTAAATGGTTCTGGTCCCTAATGGCCAAGCTTACTAACTTTGTATGGATAGGAGGCAGACATAAGTTAGACTTTCAAATACTGCGCAAACCCCCCTTTTACGGGGGTTAGGAATATCAGACATGTATCTCGATTATCTAGCAATCCATTTAGTACTGATTACCGACTGGCTTTCGGGAGGATGGGATGATCCCGCCTACCGTTTGGAGATTTCCTCAGTGGGCCTAGAATGATCTGCTTGATTTTCTATACGGAGCTTGCTTACCCTCAACGATGCCCTCTTTTACGTTGATAACTGTTGTCTGCTGGAGGGTGGCTCTAGTCTCCACCTCACTCGTTTAAACCGTCATTTCATGGAGATGACGCCCGTGTGGTGGGGAACTTGGCTCCACCATCTCTCTACTTTAGAAGGCTTTGTTTCCTGGGATCGGATTGGAATCTCCTACCTGGGGGACGTCTATAAAGGAGGCACCTTGGTGTTTGAGGATGTGAAGGATTGCTACGCCCTGGCCGACTCGCAGTTCTTTTGCTATCTTCATATGTGCCATGCCTTGCAGGCCCAAGATCTCCCAGATGATCTGCTTCCAGAATATAGTCCGCTTGAGGCCAAGATCTTCTTGGGGTGTCTGGGAAGGGTGCTCCCTCCCTCATCTACCGCTTGCTAGCTATACACGCTCCTGATGACATTGAGCTCACCAAGCAGAGGTGGGACTCTTGGGTGGGGAACTTGGAGGAGGGTGAGGGTGAGAGGCATGCATGGCACCCCGGGAACTAGCAACTCTCCTCGCAACTGCGTATAGTTCAATTTCACTACCATCATGCCTCCCCCTAAGGCATTTACAGTGCCTGTCGGCTACTAGCCAAGCGGTGTGCGTGCATTGCGCTCTTATTGCATCAGACGTCTTCCACGTGGTGTGGGATTTTCCGGTGCTGCGTCCCATCTGGGTGGGCGTAGGTTGGGTGCTTTCAGCGTTCTTAGGCCGCCCACTAGACTTGCACTAATCCCAGCAGCACATTAGGAGGGGTTATGAGTTTGGGGGCTTGTGCGCGGAGAGGCTCTTTTTTGGGGTAGTTGTTTGGTCACCAAAAGAGATGTCACACATCCTTGGAAACAGCAGAGAGAGACCAACTACGCTTAAACGTTGGCGAAGGGATTGGACTGGTGCGTGCCCCATTAGAAGCCTATTTTTATAGCTCGCGGTTGTCCCCAGAAAAATGTGCGAATGTGGGGGAAATGGTGAGACTACTGCGGCCTGTTGATGTGAACTAATACTACCATGCCAGGTTGATAACATGTCTTCTTGTATTGATGTACACACAATGTTTTCCTATTGTTAAGAGATGTGTTATACTGCAAAACTTCAAATAAATTTGGTTATTAAAAAAAATGCAATAGTTCACAAGCCGGTGCCATTGTCTGTGCCTTCAAAAACGCCAATGCAGCAGATGACATTATTTGAGAGGGAGGGTTCAGCTGAATGTTTTACGATTTTCTTCTCAAAGAAATCCTCAAACTTAGTGCATAGATCTGAAAAAGTCTCTAATAGGAGGAGAAGCTGCTTTTGGGTGCAAAAGGTTCGAAACAATGTTAAATATCTCCCTCTGCTTATTATCGGCTTCAGAAAACATTTATCATGTAATAACTACTCCATGCTCATTTCATTTCCCTATAGTATTTCTTTAGTGCCACCTTGTACCTCATCAACTATAGAATAATTTCCGTGCCATATCCTTTCCAGCTTTTAAAAAAAAAATGTTTTCTCCTCAGCAAGCGTGGCGGAGAACCACGGAGCCGATGGTGCTCGCCTTTGTTTGGTACAAGTTTTTAATGAGGCAAGCTGAACCACTGATGGCCGTAACAATTGGTTGACTACTAAAACATCTTTATTAGCTTCTCCCATCAGACTAGGAGAGGAAACAACAAGAATATTAGTCAGCTAAATGCTCAAAGATCTTAACTTTATCCCAGGCCCTAAACATCATTGCAGCATCCTTATGTTCATACACATCCTTTTACCCACTATGCCAGGGGAATGGGAGCAAACAGTGATCTCAAGAGGGTTTCCAACTGCTAAATTAGCATTGGATACAATCGGATCGACTGTATACCCAGCTAATGATCAGGGCCTAAAGACAGGTTGAAGGAAGCTAAAATTTCAACCAATGGACCAGCTACGGGATCATCAGAGTCATCCACATGCTAGTTCAAATCTCCCAGTAGCGTAAAATTCACATTTGGCTAAATCTTAGGTGCCAGCGCCTTATCCGGCGGGCTAACAATCTCACTAAAATAGCATGCCGGAGGACAAATTAAGGCTTCCAAAAAGGAAAACCACGATGACGAAGAAATGCAAAAGCCAAATGCTTTCACCCCTTTGAGATTCTCCTGCACGAAGGTGGAGAACTTATAATTCTTCGTACAGGCAATTTCCAATCCCCCTCCTCGTTTACCTTCCCTAGCTAGTTGTATACAAATATAATTCTTCAGGAAGGCAATCTGTATACGTGGGGCAGGGACCTCCCATCTACATTTCTGTCATTTGCAGCTCAGAATCAGTTTATACAGAGCATTACAATGAGTGACACTCCACTGTAGAGTCACTAGCCACAGCAGAGATGATAAAACAGAGATCCAAAGTGAACAATGTTGTGTTTTCACATGTAGAACCCTCATCTCCTTATAGTTCAACACTGCCTATGTAGAGGTTCTTGGAGCGAAGTGCAATACCATCCTTTCTTTCGTGAACAAAAACACATTCAGCGACTAAAACAAATTCAAAATGCCAACAGGTACAAATCTTCAGACACAATCTTTAGTCCAATACCATTCTAGGACATTTTAACATAGTGACTTGAAGCGGTTTGTAGAAAAACCTTCTGTGTGAGCCTAGCCCAGCCCTCAACTGTCACCGCTGCCTTATACCTTACCTCCAAAACACCAAAGGGGAGGTCCTCCTGTGTTTGGTCTAGCGGTCTTTGCTTCCATGGGCTTGCCCGGCCAGGTGCATCATGAAGAGCTAATAAACACATGCAAATTACACCCCCCACCCCTTCCTTTCCCAGGAACAGGGCAAAGCACTGGCAAAGGACCTTACTATATGGTGATGCCTTAGATCCTCCTGCTGACCAGCAGTGTAATTAACTTGTCCCTGTGGCAGTGTGAGGGGCAAATACCAGGAATCTAATTATGAGCTCAGCCAGGGAAATATGAAAAATCATCAAGCATCATAAGGAGTACAGATATCACAAAAGTGCCGTTGGATCTGCACTTGGGGTACCTTTTTACCGTAGGACTCCTACCAGATCTGTATCTCTAGGCCTAAATAGGGTGGAACTGTACTTTGGTGCAGATTTTGCTCACAGTGTATAACTCAGTAAAGCACCCACTCTCTTCAGTTAAGCACTACATATCTACACTAAAATTCCCACTCACATTATAAGCAATAAAAAGAAAATTGGTACCGAGTGGAATCTGACAAATGACATGATCAGTAGATGCTTAACAACTATAATCGATAAGTTGCAGCAGTTGTAAATGTATACAAATTCCAAACAATCACCTGATAGAAATGAATTAATTAACAAAGTGACTGGTATGTCACCCTAAAATGTACAATATAGAATTTATTATAAAAAGTGCTCAATGCACCAGTGATCAGACAGTATAAAGAAGAAATAAAACAAAGAAAAGTGCTTAACACAATGAACAATAAGGCAATGACTAAAGAGATTAAACTCTGTACAGGAACTCTATCAATAAAATGTGAGGGGTGATTAAATCACAACAAGTCCACATGCTAATGATAGCGTTTTGACTGGTCATTAGTGCAGGGTCATCATCAAGACTGAAAATATTTGAGGTAATGCAATATATTTTTTTTGTTTTCTTTTTTAATACATTTTTATTGATTTTTCCGTACATCCTAAAAAAGGGGGTTCCGGTTACATACCCCAGACAGTTAGCAAAGTCACAGTTTAAATCAGGTTATTTGAGGCACAGTTGAGGCACCATAGGATGTCCAAGCCAACTTTTCTGGCACATCATACAATCATCACAATAAGTATTTTCAACCATTGTAAATTCCCTTCCCCAACTATCCCCCCACCCTTCCTCCCTCACCACCCCCCAGGCGTGTCACTTAGTTGCGGGCTGCAAGAGGTCAGTAGAACTGTTATCTCAGTGGGGCGATGGATTTGAATGGGAGGCAGCTGCGGCTGAGTGTTATCTGGCTTGCTTGTCTAGCTCCACTGCTGAACGTGAGGCTAGAGATCGTGGTTTTCTTAGAGCTACCTATGTGTTAGACCATGGCTGCCACAGAGTCACCTATGGATGCATCATCCGCATTGATTTGAGTGTTACAATGAGCGCTTCTTAAGCTCTCGCGCCCTTTCCAGGGCTTTTTCACTCCCCGTTCGTTTAGCTATTTGTAACCTAATCACTCATTCACACTCGGCCCATTTTAGGAATTCTGCTTTCCACTTTGTTATGCTGGGGCCATGTTTCGCCTTCCAATGTGTGGTGATGTTTCTCTTGGCCAGGAGCAGAGTTGTCACTCTGGTCCTTGTAACATGCCAATTTACAGTAACAATTTTAATACAGTTTAAACAAAGTGTACAAAAAATGAAAAGCACTAACCGCCATACATGTTAGCCGAAAAGCATGATGCAGTTCTTTTCAATATTCCATTGAATTATAATGTTTTCGACTGAGGCAGAGACCTACCTGTGTGCATATGCCAGGCTTAGTCAGACAGTCTTCCTTTTTCAGTATACACACATTGACAAATTGCACATGCATACTGTTCAGCATCTCTTCGCCCATCTATCTACAGCAGGTTGACCTTATGTTAAAATTATGGCTCTGGAGGTTGCAGTTCAGAATCAATTTATACAGATCATTACAGTGAGTGACCCTCCACTGGGGAGTCTCACCCCACAGCAGAGATAAAAAACCAGAGATCCAAAGTGAAAAAGTTGTGGTTTTCAAAGGTAGAATCCACATCTCTTTCAGTTTCACACTGCCTATTTAGAGCTTCTCACAGTGAAGAGCCATACAATCCTTCCTTTTGGGATATCAGGAATGGGCTGGCAGTCTTAGAGAAAGACGTTTCTCCATTTGTTGGTCCTCTAACAGCATGTGAGCTTTCAACATATGACGAGGGAAGTGATTTCAAATGGGACTTGCGTTCAAATTAGCAATGACGGGTTTCAGCTTTTATTGTGTACTCGAGGCTCCCATAATCTTCTAACATTTACCGATATGATTTCCAGTAGGCTAGATAATTAATTGTAGTACAATTAGTAATCTGTTACCCCAATTTTTATGCCATCGACTGCAGGAGCAGTCAACGATTTCATCAATTAAATATTGCTAAGCACCATGACCCAAAACCAGTCTCGGCATGTGGCATACCTTCCAGTGGCCAGTGCACTTGAGTGCAGTAGTCTAAACACACTTGTGCTATGCTAAATTCACTCTGGGGAAGAAATTCTCAGAGTGGTCCATGAATGCCAGCACCAATTGGTGAAAGCCTTCATATGTCTGGAGGAGGCACTATGTATCAGCACCAAAACACAAACTACATTTTCTATGAATTTGCTGAATTCATATTTATTTGAAATGCAAGTGGTAATTTTGATGTTATTCAGTATAAGTTTCCTTATAGTTACCAGCGTTCTTGAGGGGCAAATGAGATGCTTTACTGCTGCAGCCACGACATTTTGGAAGCAAAATTTACAAATGTAAAGTACTGAATCTCAGTTTCCTGCAAAGAAAAATAGAACTATTCTTGTTGCACATTTTTGCATCCACGTCACTTTAAAATTATCTTGAAATATTCACAATGCACGCATTGTATTTAAGGTGTGTTAAGGCAAAAGTGATTAAGTGGTATAAATGGGAGCTATATCATTTTGACAAATGTTTATTATATAGCTACTGGTTGAAAAAACAACCTTGAATGTATGTTGGAACGGGTGAGTGTGAACAACAGATAGTTAACTTCCCAGAGAAGATAGTAAGATGGTCATTGCCTTGAATAAATAACAATTATTACATAGATATAATTTAGGTTTCAGTTTTTATAGATGTGACCATTCTGCTAGAAACAAGGTCTATAGCAGAGATATTCTAAACGCATGGCAAGAAAGTGATAATGATTAAAGTTTAGGAAGTGATAGATAATTCAATTTAGCGGTATGATGCTAAAGATATTAATCTTGTCTTAAACTTGTAGACATCAATGCCTGGAAGTGTGACGAGTCAGAGTGGCGATATACAATGTCTCTATTTTCTCCCTTATACCATTCTACTTTCTTTGGGTTTGCTGTTAACCAATGTAATGCTATTGTGTATGGAGGGCTGTGGATATGGACACCAGCACAAACGTTTACACTCCTGTTGGATCTAGTATTGAGGTTAGTACATTCTGATATTAGCCAAGCAAACAGTCAGATGCAATGAACAGTATACCATTTACAAAAAGAGGCATATAATTGAGAATAAGAAATTGTAACAGCAAAGAGTTGCAGCAAACAGGGAATGGCACTTCTAAAAAGAATAAAGCTTTTGTTTCTTTTATTAGGCACCAGAGGTTTCCAAGCTTCAGAATTGGAATCTTCTTATAGTGAAGTAAGAGAGACAAGACATGTTATTGAATTATTTAGCTCTTTATTTAGTATTCAGCGAAATACAGTCACAAAGTAATCCATAAATCCTTTGATCTAAAAACTTACACAATATATATTTTGCCCACAAGGCAATTAAACAGTTCTATGTTCTTTAGAACAAACAGTTATTCCTTGACCCAATACCAGCATCTACCACCATACTATCTTTCCTAACAGTGTTAGTGATTTTTCTTTCATAGTAAACTGCTACTCTAATAAACTCCCAAAAATATTCAGCACATGAATAAATAGACTGATAACTATATGAAACGCAGAAGTACTTTAAGACTCATTTATCCAGATGTTTGTGTCTGTTCTTAATGCAAGAGATGCCAGTAGAAATAAAATATACTTAAAACGAGGAGTACTGTTTTCTACCGGAAAATGCAATAAAAAACATAATATTCTATAACTTACTCAACTTCCAAAAAAGGAGTGCTGCCCTGCGCGCATGTGAACTGAAAGTAATCAGAAAATAATAGCATCCCTTAAAAGCCCCAAATAATTTCTACATAGTAGATATTTTACCCAGTTTAAGTAGATTCTAAAATATTTCAAGCAGACCATAAGTTTTGAAAGGTATATTCTCCCTACAAAATTCGTAGAAAGACTTCCCACAAGAAGTAGTTTATTGGAAGAACTGGCCATGCCAAGTCAGAAAATGTGTTTGCAAATTAATTACAAGGCACTTGGTAAAGGCACATTTGAAAATATGAGTATTTCAATGAAGTTTCTTCTTACTCTGACAAAACAAAAAAATTTTAAGTAAAGTTCAAAAATAAGTTCCCTCAATCCGGGCCAAATGTATTGGGGGAACCATGAATGAGCTTGACCTCTATCTCATATACTAAGAACCTATAAGTGAATTCCTGAAGCTGCATCAAACGCTGGACAAATACACAATTGCCACAGAATTTATAATTTCCCTTGTAATCTGCTTATTTCATCAATTAAATGTGATTTAGTTTAGACAGTCAATAAAAAGATAAATCAGTTAGCTGGCTATCTTAAGCCCAACGATAATGAAGGCACTTGGAATATTGCTGAAGGCCACATGTGACACACTCCACAAATTGTAAACCCTTTTATGGTTCAAAATCTAGACAAAGTAAATGGTTTATCTTACTTACATACTTCATCCAATAATAGCCCTTACGAGCCAACTTCCTGCATGTAAGATTTCCTTGCCATGAAAGCACCATGATCAAGTAAAAGTCTGCCAGTGTCGGTTTACTTGTTTATTCAATAACTGCAAAGGTCTTGAGTCCAACCAGTTACCTAATGTGGTATCTACGTAGGTGTGCCTGGAGATTGCATTGTCTCCCTTTGTGCGTCTGCCCCACAGGACACTCACACTCTACATCCTGGAGATTTCTCTCACACCAATAGTACATAGTAGTCACGACCATTGGCATAATCACATACACAGCACAGATCTAAACTATAGAGTTGGCTACACACTTGTCAAAACAATGGCATGCCTATATTAAACTATAGTCACACCTAACTCTAGAACAGTAGTACACATTAGACAACTCTTGGCACCATCCAGCTCGACGTCATGTTATTGGCTAAGTGCTTGCCATCTCAGTGGTACTTTAATCCGAGGTAGAACACATTCATACCATCTCACCAATCTACAAAGCAACATATCCGAATAAGTTAACTTAAACTTACCGTAATTTCATGCACACGGAATGGAATCAAAGCCACACAATGGGGAGAGATGCTTCAAAACATAGCAAATGCCGAGCAAGGGATATCATACACTCCAGAGGATCGAAACATACAGTGTTTTGTTTTGGACACAAACATCTATGCACATAATGCTCGACATTGGATCCATCATTGGATCTCAAAGCCCACTGTCCATCATAATATCTCCTCCAACTAGCCCGCCAATATGCAATAAAACTTGCATCTAAACAATATGAAATACAACAAAATGCAATGTCAATAGACGACTTTGACCTTTGGCCAGTTAGAACCCCAAGACGTAAAGGACATCCAGATTCTGAAAGCGTTTCAGGACCACACAAAAAGTGGGAATGCACTACCTAAATTGCTGTAAGAGTCCTTTCTGTGAAATGAAATTAACATTCATTCGCATGTCTGAAGGGGTGTCACTGGACCACCCACACAATAAAAAGGCAAAAGAAGAGACATGAATGTTAAGAAATTTTAACTAGGACTAAATCATTTTGTGTGAAAGAAGGGCAACCACATCCAAGTGAGTGGAACTTGTCCGCAAATGTGTGAACAGTGTGACAAACTCAAGAGAATCAGATTGCTGGTTTAGAACAAATACAAAGAGAGACACTGAACAGCATAAAGATATGCTAATGCAATTTTTTTGATACAAAAATACGGTCTAATTTTTTATTACAAACCTTACAAATGAACTTGTAGTGTTTATTCGAACTTTTTCAGGGAAAGGCAGCAGTGATATTTACTTGAAAGCCTCCTGCATTATCGTTTTCTAAATCACACGTCTGTGATGAGAAAAATTCCGATGGGGTTATTCCATATTCTCACAATCCATGTTTACACCTGAATTTCATCCTTCACCATCGTGAAATTCAAAGATCCATGCCTTATATCTATTTTCAGTTGTAGAAAAAATAGGCACAGTGGAATGTTTCCTCTTACGGCCAGCGTTTCTGCAAAACTACAACTGACTTCAACATTTTCTTTGGTGAGGATTACACATTCCGGGTACCTGAAAAAGATAGAGCTCTTTTTTGTATACAAAACGTCACAGTTCAGCAGACAGCCTCTGTATTTAAGTTTGCAATTGTCATGTCTAACTCCACTTTAATCGCCCGTACTAAAAATCCATTGCTGGAAGACCTCTTCCGGATTACATTCGTCCATGAACGGATGCTCTCCGTTTGCAGTAAGGCACATATTCAATGCTGTATTAAAGATAAGTTGATCCTAGAAAGAAAAATAGTAAAATGTTTGGTCATAACGTGAAGTTAATTAAATATAAATAAGTTTAATGCATATGCAAACTGTTTACTTTGTAGCCAAAATCTACTGAGATTCGCTTTTTCGCTATGGCTATATATAGTAAATCGCAATTCCACCACTGAGATTTACTGCAATTAAGGACATAAGCCACTTACTAACAACTTGTAATGCGAAAACGTTTTGCGAGCATGCTAACAGTAGTAAAGCAGTTAAAAGGCTCCATCCTGATCAAGAAGTAAGCATCTATGGGAAAAGTGAAAAAGACCATGGCAAACAACTTGATATGCAGGCACCTGCCCAGGTTTACAAGCTTCTTCCCAATGTCGTAACAATCCCAATGAGTTAAGAGCACTAAAAACTCTGCTCACAGAGGCATTCTGTCACATGCAGGCCACCGTCCTTGGTCTTAACCAGGTAAATAACCAGTGACGGAAATCAAATGCCTGTGTGTGGCTCAAGATTATTTTTGATCCAGGCGCTACTGTATTGCTCTCTGCAGAAGACAATGGCAAGCAAGCACTGACTGCATAAATATTGTATTGGCGAATGATGTCCGGTGCACTTCCCACTGCATTGCGTATATATCCTTGGGAGTGCTTCCAAACAATAGGGACATTTTTTGGCTTTGGCATGTTTGGTCTGCTCTTCAAAACAGCCAAATCTCTAGAGAAGGTGGATAAAAGTGGGTTCCTTTCAGGCAGCTACTGTTTAAGAGATGGTGGTGATAACTCTTCTTCTTTATGAAGATTTTCACACATCCCTTGCAGTCAATCAGCACTGCTCTTCTCTCCCCCACCTTCCTACTGTATTTCTCTCCTTCCTTCCTTCCCTCGAGAGAGGCTAGTGACTTTCTCTCTTCCAAACTCACTTCGTTTGTTCATCTGTGGAGAATTACAAGATATGTTTTGCACCTTATTCATGAAGTGATTCAAAATGAAGTTGCGTTTTGCTTTTGCAAAATGACCTAGTGTCAGATTTATTTTTTACTATAATCTTCAAAAATCGAGGTGTAACTATGCAGAGACGCTACTGGAAGATTTAAACATTGTATTTTTCGGCCTGGCCTTTCAGGCAGCTTTAGGTGTCTCACCAGACTATTGTTTTTAAGAAAAAAAAAATGTTGTACATATATATAAGTGCTTTTTGTCAGACATCTTCATCTATTGGTCTGTACAACTGTCATTCACAATTTGCTCCTGCCCACCGCGCCATACAGTATAGGGCAGTAGCACAGCCCACTTTTTCGATTGGCTCTTCTGAGTGTGACAACTCATTTTGCTTGTACACAATATGAACATTCTCCCTAAACGTAGCACCCTTCATTTCCTGGGCTAGTGAGCTATTAACCTTTAAAAAAAAAAAAAAGTGTTTGCTTTCATACATGTATTTTGTGTTGTTGTTACTTTTATGATGGCCCTGTGCCTCGATGCAGGCAGCTACCAGGAGCCAGTTACCTTTACTTGTCCAAAGCAACACTAAACCTGGCAGGATCTTATATGAAACGCATAACAAGCATACGTTTCAATGGCGATTTCTCATGCATATGAAGCAGAAAATTGGCGGTAAAATGTTTTTACTCAAAATGCCGATTTCTTATAATGAAATAAAGACATCTGTATTTTTGATGAAAACACAACGTATGCCATGTTCAGCCCTGCCAAGTGTCACGCATCTGGTGTTATATAAAAGCATTTTAAGGGTATTTCCCACACTAGTGCAAGTGCACAAAGTTATCAAACATTATTAATTTAAGTCGCTTCATGTCTCCCTTTACCTCACTGCCAGATAATTCATTTCCAGTAGCTGGAAAGTGGCTGGCTCCACTAACCAGTGACGGATGAAGCTGAGGATCCCAGCAGCCGATAAGATTACAGCTAATGTCTACCATCTTCATTGGCCTGAGCCGCTGAGTACCACGAGGCTGAAGGGCTTCTGATATGATAATCTTGAGTGACATAGTCACATTGGAACACGGCCCGCCCTCCTCCGGATTTGTGGCCCTCATTTGACATGATGACTGTAAACATTGGAGCAGAGCTGGTGCAGGGAGAATCCCGGACCAACATTCCAACACAAAGTTAGCGGTTCAAGACCTATTGTGAGTGTAACCGGGTCACTTGAAGGTGACCTAGCGGCTCCATCCAAGACTCAGTGGAGAAAGACCCGCTGAACTTTAGGGTGCTGGAGTGCACATGACACTGACCCCTCCCTTCTCCCTCCTCCCCAAGACAGTCTGCTAGCATTGAGAGGAGATCCAAGAGAAACCATACTTCTCTCACATTACTCCTCACTACGCTCAGGTTTCCTTCCCATATAGCCTCCGAATCACAAAGAAGAGCGAGAAATAAGAGACAAGACATTAAAACAGGAGGAGAGACACTACTGCAGGAGGACAGGGCGAGAGAGCTAAAGAGAGAAGAGAATGGGAAGAGAGAAGTATAGATACAGAGAGGAGGGGAGTGAGAGAGGAGCAGAGAGAGGATGGGGAGGGATAATGTAGAGAGAATGATAGGGAAGAAAAGAGATAGAAATGTACAAAGAAAGGAGAGACATTAGAAGAGGGGGTTGAAAAAACTAATAAAAAGGGAACAAAATACTAAATCTACCATAGGCATTATGTTGTAGCTTACCAGACGTAGCCGAGTTGTATTTTAAGTATTTCTTTATTAAGTTCAGGTTGCAGGATGGTAATATTTTTAAACTGCTCTTCAGCCTGGTAATCCTTATATACCAGACCCACCAGGAGCAGCCTGCCTGCTGCTCAGCCTATCTTCCAACTGTCACCACTCAGCCACACAGGCACCCAAACATTCCAAGCATCACACCAACATTCCACTGTAAACACTCACACTGGCTGAGCAGCAAGGAGATAGGTAAACTGGGACACATATAATTAAATAAGCAGGATATAACCTATACACCTCCTTTTAAATGAGAAATGAAAAGAACAATAGAACATGGGAGGAACTATACACAAGAATGAAATACAGAAAGTAGTTAAAAACTCAGGGATGCAAATCAAAATACAACATCACGATAGAGTCTGAACACTTAACTAAACAGAAAGGAAGGGTAAATATATTGACAAGCAACAATAAATAAACCGACACCCAATATAATCCAGCCTCCCCAATAAACAAATTTTGAAAAATACGTAATATGTAGAAACGGGTGTGCCACACCCCAAGACAACGATCCCAACAAGGGAGCTAACAGTGTAGGCAAGATTCCTAACATAAGGATCAAGAAAAACACTCTGAGAATGGGACTAAGAAACCCATTGTGACACCCCACATGTAAGGGTAAAAAAACTTGGGACTGTAACCCAAAAAGTCAACCATCCTGTAAGTTTTGGACTAAACTGTGTATTTGAGACTCACACCCATAAAACACACCTGATGTAGGGATTTAAAGTGTAGTGTGTAAATGGGACTATCACCCATAACCTACCCCTGACATAGGGGTGAAAAACCAATGTATACGTATAGCACCTGGTGATTTACAAAAAATATAAACTAGACATGTAGCGCATGGCGACTTACACACCGAACATACAAGATGTGTAGCACATGGCGACTTACACATTGTTAACAAAACCCACAATTAAAGTAGTAACTAAGAAACCAAGAGGTGGGAAACCACCCACCAAGAGATAAGAACCTCCCACATGTAAGGGAGTGTGTAGCGTAAAAATGGAACCAAACTCCATACCCATCCCTCATGTAAGGGAGTGTAAGAGCAAACCAAGAGATGTGTGTGACCACCACCCACTAAAAGACTAGGACCTCCCTTACGTAAGGGTACCTAGGCATCCAAAGAAAATGGCAACCGTAAGCAATAAATGTGTGACCAAAAAAACCCAAAACCCATTGCCTGTGAGCGACCACTCGCCCGCATAATGCCACTCTGGCCACACTCTATTCTTGTTGACCCCAACAAGCATGTAACAATAACAATAATACAATACATTTACAATACTTTGCAAGCAAACATGACCTCGAAAATTGAGAGTGCAGTTGAAGAACATCTGATGATTCACACCAGATTTGCAGTCAGACCAATGCCAATAACCATTGTGGGTTAAACAAAAGAAAAGTGAATTGTTTGGCAATTAATACATTTGCCCCTAAAAAAAAAAAAACATTTGTGGCATAGTGAATAAAACATAGTATATGCATGTACTCTGCAGTGTCATTCAGGCATTGTACTTTGTGTCCATGTGAGTAGCAACCCCTAAAGGAATGCCCCAAAGCAATGTCAACCGTGATTACTTCGAGCTTGCACGAAAATGTCAGAGGTTCCCACAGGAATTACATGCAGTGTACTGATACATTTGCCTGAGAAGCTTGTAACTGTGTTGTATACAAAACACTGTAATGTATAGTTTTGCCAACTTGTAATACATCAATAAAGTTTGTAAAAAACAAAAGTCATGCTAGGCATAACGCATACCAAATGTGTCACCCTGTAATCCTGATCGATGGTCATTCAGAAACCCAATAAGCAAAATATGGACCTACGTTAACAAATGAAACACTTGCTGATAAATTGCAGGACAGTCACATTGAAGTACAGAAGGAAACTAATCCATCAAATGGAACTCCGCGGTCCCAACGTTTAAAGTGAATAGACTGTCTGGTGTCCAACTGGCGTGTGAATGGATTTATTTGTAGAGAGAGAACTCTCATTGAAAACAAAGCTTGTAGGAAAAAAATAAATATCACGGCAATCCAATATGGCGGCATGTACTTGACGCTGTGCCGGACGGCTCTCCGTGCGTCTGAGCTGGAGACCGTCCCTTGGCAGTTCAGGAAGCTGCTTAGCAAACAAAACGTCACTGAAGAAAACTGCGGCACCGCATGAGAACACAAACCAGGTAATGTGCACGCGCACAATTCTAAATTTAAACTGTATCAAAACGGTTTAAATGGCCTCACAGCAGCAAAGTCATTCTACTAGATAGGCATCAATAAATAATCAATTTACCTTCAACTCATGTTGTGTCTAAAACAGCACCAACCACAAAAATTGTAAGATTTCACCCAAATCCAAATGGGCTGACATACCGTAAGCCGTATGGCTTTATGACTAAGTGTTTCTCTAAATGCAGGCCAAAAGCTGTACAATGAGGAGTGCCACACAATGGTGCTTTCTCACGAAGTTGAGCCCGTTGAAGCGCACAGAGACCACGCACCGGTGTAAACAGATTGATGCTGGTATTGAAATCCACAAACATAGTAAAGTGATAATCATCCCACGCGTTTACTCCTTCCCAAAACAGAGTACACAATTATAGTCTTGCACCAACACGCAGCCAACAAAACTTTCTCTGTAAACCTTTGGGGATCGAGGTGGCTGGAACACGCAGGAAGATATTAGAAAGAAGTATGCCCTGGAAAAGGTTGTCCGCTGTTAAAAAGTGTATGCTTGTAAACACCACAAAACCAGGTGATCCATCCAGAAGTGGAAGGTAACCAAGTTGAGATGTGAAAGTAGTGAGGCTCACACCACTTACCCACTTGTGACAATGTCATCTTTACCAGACCAATGAAGCATGTCCAGGCTCGGGCTGTCTGCTCACAAGGACACTGGTTGGTGTGGCATGCCTGTAGCTCCATAGATGACGCTTTAATCTTTGTTTCCCTTGGTTCCGTTGGATCCTTCATGTCCATACTATGGACAGGTTCTTAAATCATGTAGCACGCTTGAGTCTTGTTCCAGGTCGTTGCCAAAATATGTTGTATATTACCAGACGTAGCCGAGTTTTATTTCAAGTATTTCTTTATTAAGTTCAGTTTACAGGATGGAAATCATGTACAACTGCTCTTCAGCCTGATAATCCTTATACACCAGCTCCACCAGGAGCAGCCTGCCTGCTGCTCAGCCCATCTTCCAACTGTCGCCACTCATCCGCACAGGCACATCAATATTCCACTGCTAACACTCACACTGGCTGAGCAGCAAGGAGATAAGTAAACTGGGATACATATAATTAAATAAGCAGGATATAACACATTCCTTACAGGCTTTTCTGCTACAAGGAAGGGCTGGTAGAGCTAAAAAGACAAGATGGGGAGGGCGACATACAGATAAATAGGAAAGAGGCAGCAAGGAGAGTGATAGGGAAGGGGAGATAGAGGGGAATATGGAGTCAGAGAAAGAGGTAAATAGGACTGAGTGAAAGATAAAAGGAGGGAGGATGCAACAAGAAAACTAGAGAGAATACGTTCGGGAGACTGGTATTGTTGGGACGTGCGACATCAGCTTGAATTTGACTATGACTAACAGCTGTTCTGCCCCCTGGTACAGGGTTGGTAGAGACAGCACCACTAACATTGTGTCTGCTGCTGATCTACATCAGTTTCTGACCATCACTTGTGTTATATGATTCCACTTCAGCTTCTGCCCTCTCATAACAGGTCAGTATTCAACAAAGGGCCTTTTTCCTATGTCACAGTTATCTTTGGGGCCCAATCTGTATTTTCTCCCACTGATCCCCCGTCCCTCCCCAAACACCTTAGCTATTACTTAAAATGTAATTCCATGCACACATTGGTGCCATGAAGGACCTTCTGAATTTAATAGTAGCAAAAACTGATGTTAATTATTGCTTGGTTCTGTTCTCATGGAAGGCTCTGTAAACTTGCAATGTGAAACTATGTCATCAGGAGAGTTTGCATACTAGGACTGTTCGCAATAATTTCATTACTTTGGGAACATCTGCCTTGAGAAACTGTCCTCTTGAGCTCACTTATGTGTTTTGCAAAGGGAATATTGTTTGAGAATCAAATACTCTGGATGGTTTGACAGCTTTCGTAATAATCACCACCTTTCTCTAGAATTTGTGTCTTCTTTATACTGCATGCCAATTACCCTATACAAACTGACTATTGGACTAAGTGATCTGACCAGATGAGATGACCCAGGAAGTGTCGCCTAGGAACTTGAGGATTATATTCTACATTGATGTGATGGATAGACTTTTATTTTTTTGGACCAACTACTTTTCTTCCCTTGTTCTCTCTTGTGGACTGAAAGATACATTATTCGCTTTTTGAAACTCACTTTTGTACTCTACTGTCCTTTCCTTTGGCTGACAAATACGCTGTGTGCGCTACTTCTGGACATTTTCCCTCTCATGGGAGAATACTTTTGAGCTGTTGTGTTTCCAATCCCTTTCCTGAACTTTTCCAGAGCTTTGGTAATTAATGACAATCAAAGATTCATTTGGTTATCCTGCACAAATCTTAAATGCTTGATATTAATGTATTCACTCCTCTAAATTTACTGATAAGAATCTAACTTTAACTAAATCATGTTTCTCTCTCTCACCACAATTTCTCTACAATAATTTGTTGGGCATTCCAATTGAGTTATTAATGAGGGATAGGAATTCAAAGAGAGGTCTGCGGACAGCAGATACTAATGTTATTATTCTGCCTTGCTTTAACTGAAATTTTGGTTTGCATGATCTTAGTTCGACTGAATTTCTTCAGAAGGTTTGGTCTAGCCGTGATAATATTGTACTTGTATAGCTTAGTTCTGAGAGTTCTATACATGAGTCAAATTACAAGTTTGTAGGTCAGTTAGTCAATTCCTGGTCCTCATGGGATAACTGGATTGGATCCCCTATGTCCAACTCCTCTCTGCACAGACAAAGATCCTTCGGAGGACCAAATTGAATGAACCCAAGTTAATGTTAGGAAGTAAAGGAATACTAAAGAAAATGGGCCCAGTGGTGCTACAACACCTGTGTCAAGATCGCCAGGCCCTTGAAAGAATATTCTGTTTGAGTATATTGTTTTTACAGCGGTTCCTGTATGGCTATCATTTTCAGGCGTGCACGAGGGATTGTGTTGCAGCCCAGGAACAGTATCTTCTTGGATGGAGGAGTTGATGATCTTTGATAATTCACAAGGAGGCCTAGTTTGTAAAAAAAAAAAACTTAGGTAAGCCTCTGTGGCCGTAGATAATGGAAATGCCATTGATGCTTTTATCAACCAGTTGTTGACGTAGGGGAATACCTGATGACCTTCCTTCCTGAAAGAAGCTGCCACAGGGCTAGGAAGTAGGTGAAAATTAAGGAAGCGGATTTGAAGTCAAAGGAGAGAACTGTGATGCGTGTGTCCGAAGGTGAAAGTATGAATCTTGTAAATTCAGAGATGCAATATGGTGTCGGAGAGGGTGACCATGTAACAGTATTTTTCGGAAAATACTTGTTTAATTTCCAGAGGTCTATAATGGATTGAGACTCCTCTGTTTACATGTCTATGAAGAAAAAACCAAGAATAGAAGCCCGTTCTTTGCCGAGAATGTGGGCCTTTCTCTATGAAACCTTTGGTTAGTGTAGTTAGCACTCCCTTCCAAAGCAGACTCAGATGAGGTGGGTGCCCTAGGTGAACTTAACTTATGACCATACGTGATGAGCTCTACGATTTATTTGTCCTATGCTGTTTTCTGCCATAGATGAAAACATTTTGGAATTGTTTCTCCCACAGGATGGCGTAAGCAGCACCAGAACGTTGTCACTGTAAGTAAGCTAGCTGAAGGGCTACTGAGAGGGTTGCTAAGTGTGATACCTCTAGTATCCTCCATTATACATACAAGTCTCTCTTTTATGGGTCCCTCTAAAGGGTGCTTCTTTCAAAATTGTAATGTGCCAGAAGATCTTGCGGTGTCAGAGTCAGCCATGACTGTGTTGCAAGATGTCATTGACGTGCTTGCAAAACTGAGCATCACCGTGGTAAGGTAAAAATATTAGATAAATTTGCACCTCAGGTTCAAAATGTTGTGGCCTTGAACCAACCTTGGCGTCTAAGGACTACTGACTCTGCCAGTTTTGGGAATCTTATTGACTCTGTAGCGTAATCTATGTTTTCTGATGAGGACGTTTCGCCCCCCTGCAGAATCTTTTTTGCTTCTGCCCTTTCTGTCTTTCGGCTAAAAATTCTATGTATGTTGCAATGTCTGACTACATCTGATGGTTATACCTGCCCCGTATTGCCAGTGAATTGGCAGCCTGTTGAGTAGCACCGGGCATAGTTAAGATCGTCTCCTTGCTGGTTAGGCAGGGCTATGAGTGACAGGGTTTTCCATGATTGTAATTCCTCGAAGGTTGAACAGCCATTGGAATAGGTCTCACAGCTTTTCCATTTAAAATCATAAAAAGAACAAACTGATTGCTTATTTGCTATTGGAAATTGAAAGCATTTGGCCGCTCATTTCCTAAGTGTATGGAAACCATAAAAAATCATCTGGTGGAAAATCCACCAGTTGTGGGCCTTCTCTCTATCATCACCAGATGTGAATGGGTAGTTCCCGGGAAGCTTGGTAATATTTGACACTGAGATCATTCTTTTAGTGTCAGGAGCATCTGAGGATGCTGACATATCGGGCATGATGTGACCTTGCAGGCTCGGGAAATGTATGTAGTAATCCTGTAACATGCCCTGTAGGTCTAGTACTAGAGCTACATGGACCTAACCCAAGCTCTGAAGTTGGAGGTGAAGTGAAGTGGTGAAATTGCTCCACATATTGCCTTTCCATATATTGCTGACTGTTGTAGACATACTCATTAGTCCCCTTAATTCTTGATATTAAGTTATTCTGGATTATGGGTCTTTTGTTCTTGTTGAGGACTTCAGTGCTTTTGTCGTTGATTGTATTGTCATCAAGATTGTAGTCGACGAGGCGGACGTAGATGAGTAAGTAGGCTGACGTCAACAATGTTCGTCATTGACGACGCGTTCGTCATAGACGAGGCCGTTGTAGAGGATGCAGTTATAGATAAGGCTGCCACTGACAAGGCCGTTATTGACTAGGCAGTCGTAGACGAAGCCGAAGTAGATGTGGTTATCGTAGACAAGGTTACCATAGACAAGCCGTTGTTGTAGGCGACCGTCATAGATGAGGCCGTCGCAGATGAGGCCGTCGCAGATGAGGCCGTCATAGACAACCGTCATTGACAACCGTCATTGACAATGTCATTCGTAGATGAGGCCATTCATAGATTAGGCTGTAGAAGACAACCGTTGTAGATGGCAGTCATAAATGACCATCATAGATGAGGCTGTCTTAGACGACTGTCCTAGATGACCACAGTAGATGAGGCTGTCTTCAACAACCGTTGTCTAAGACCAACTTCGATGAGGCCGTTGTTGAGGCCATCGTTGTTAAGGCTGTCATAGATGAGGCCATTGTAGATGTGGTTGTCATAGATGATGCTTGTCGTATGTGAGGTCATCGTAGAAGAGGCCATTGTAG
This sequence comes from Triturus cristatus, assembly GCF_964204655.1. NCBI lineage: Eukaryota > Metazoa > Chordata > Amphibia > Caudata > Salamandridae > Triturus > Triturus cristatus. The sequence goes on along the minus strand of NC_140583.1, from coordinate 890,246,520 downwards.
GTGAGGCAGTAATAGTTGACATGGTTGTGGTCATCGAAATTGTTGTTAATGATGATTTTGACAGCAATTTTGCTGTTTATACCTGATGTAGTGTCAGGGCTGAAAAGGGAGTTGTGGGGTCTGCCTCTGAGAAAGTTTTTGTCCAATTTTCTCTTTCTGTGAGAAGTGCCTTATCAAGACTCGTGGTGAGTGTATTTTATGGCTTTTCTGCATGCCTTCTGGAGACCCTTGGTACGACCTTTCCTTTTGACCTCTCCTGTGAGGTGATGGAATCCTCACTGTCCTCATCAGAAGGTAGAGTTAAGTTTCTGTAGTCCCAAAAATAACCTCATCTCTCTGAACGTGAGAGTTTTTGAGGAAAAGGTTAGACATATTTTGTAGTCCATTACTTTACTTTCTGCTACTTTGACATATCAGTGCCAGGGTCAAGGAAATGAAATATAACCTTGGATGATCCAAAAAGTAGTAAAAGCTGAAGAAACTGAGCAGAGCTCATGGAGACTCCCTTCACACAGTGTGTAGTATAATATCTGAGGTACTCAGTCTCTGTTGGGCATGTACTAGCGGGTGCCGTCACCTGATTGGTTATAGTTTGTTTGGTCCTTTTTTAAAAAGGACATAGATAGGCTTTTCCACTGACTTTTTCATTTCCATTTATAGCCTATGATAGAGATGCATACTGCTTTATTGTGGTACTGTGGGACTCCCACTTTGGTGACGGCGAATGATTCAAGCTTCCAAATCAGTGAAAGATCCAATACTGGAGAACACTAATTCGAAAACCAACGTTGAGTTTTGGAGCGATATATTTCTTGGCGTAATGTACCTCACCCCCATCAGGGGTAGTGTCATATAAATGCAATTACAATACAGTTTATTTCCGCATAGAAAATGATTGCCTCCGTCATCTCTGCGTTTCACCATATATTCTATTGTGCGCAACCCACTATCTCTATGTAAATGTATTTAAAGCTTGTTGCTTTTTTCTTCAATTTAACTCATTCTTAAACTAAACAATTCAGGCGTATAGTTTTAGATTCAAACCTGCCTGTGTTGGTGAAATATGACTCAGGCTGGTGCATTAATCTTCCCAGCATGCAGGTACTCTCACAGTGATGGGCAGTGACTGAGTGATCAGCCTGTGTCTTCATCAGGCCTTGTCCTCTCGTTTAGTAGATACCATTCAGTTTTTCTTGGAATGATTTAAAAAAAAAAAAAAAAAAGCCCAATTACTTTTCTTGGCCAGCAGTCATGATGCAGTCAAAACACAACGGTTCATAAATAGTATACGAAACACACAGTGTTTGAACACAAGTTAAGGCTAATAGAGCTTAAGTGCAATAAAAATGCTCGGTGCGTGCTGAATTACTAGGCCATAGAGGGAGGTCAGACGAGTACCAGTTTTTAAATATAGTCCCTCAGGAATTAGTGCTCGGACTCCCCCATGCACTTACAAAGTCAGTGCACCATATAGGGATGAGGTAGGGGTACATTTTGTTAGGTCTTCTTCAGCTACACTTCATACAGAGTTTTTATTACATGAAAAATTAGAAAGTTGGTTATGTTTTGGGTTCTTAGAGGCCACTGTTAAATTTGACGCATTATATAAGAACATTATTTTAAACTGTGATGCTGTGCTTATCCTCTTGCTGTCTCATTATTTCCATTGTACAAAACATAATACTTGTAACTCAGCATGTGCATTGGACTACAATAGGGACACTATTTGATGATGCTTGCTAAAATAGACCAAGTCACCACATAGCAGTTAAGCCAGGAGAATGCAAAACTAAGACAAACGACTGCTACATACATAGTGTGCAGGAAGCATACAGTGGCTGCTACTAATCTAGTTTCAGGTTTTGTTGTGTTCTTTGTAGGTCACACAAATCCAGCAGCAGGCTTTTTGGTTTTAACCTGTGTCCTTCTTGCAGTTTTCAAATTAGTCAGATTATGAATATAGTGCCTCAGAGTTATGGCCTGGTCGCCTGGGAAATTGTTTTGTTTCAACTAATACCATTTGTGCAGGTGGCACACTTCAGATTTCAGTTATTTCATCTTTACTTTTCTTTTAGGTCTGACCTAAAGTATCTTAATTTATATTTCCCCATTGGGGAAAAAAGGAAAAAGGCATTGCTTCCTCGTCCATCTTCCGGCCACAGTCCTTCCCAAGTAAGCAGAGGAACTGCTCACTTGGTAAGGACTGTGACAGGAAGACCTGGATTCAGAGTAATGAAGATTACCGGTAGGTAACCGGGTCATTCTATGATTGTCAAGGCTGGACCAATTGGCTTGGCCAATGCTTGTTCCTGCATACATTCAAACCAAGGCACAGTTAATTGTCCAACAGATTTTAATCGTAATAATCGTAACGATAAACTTTTAGAAAAGGAAGACTACCAAATATTTAATTGTTGGTACAAGACTTTTTACACCACTTTCCTCCCGTTATTTCAAAGAATAAAAGTCAAAATTGACAATTGTAACTAGAGATTCAAGGCACATGTATCTTGATTTAGAGAACGAGCCAGGGACCTGTATATAAAACCTAAATTAGCAAGGTTACAGAAAGCAAACCCAAATATTGTCTTTGCCTTCAAAAACGTACCCTTCTTCATACAAATCTTGCAAAACATTGCACTTACCCGAGTAGCACAAAGCTGTTAAATGTATAGGGAACAGTGCATCACTTCCCGCTAGCACTTTTGCACAGGCACTTCATATTCACCCCTACTTCGGGTACTTCCTAGTCTCCCCCATACTTATGCAATGATATAAAAGATATAAGAGATCAATAAAGAAAAAGATAGGATGAAATGTGCAGATAAGGTCAGCACTCTTTGGAAGCCTTGCTGAACGACATGGTTTTAGGACCACTGCTAGGTGAAAAATAAGAGGGAAAAAAAGTAAGAAACAATGTGAAAAGGTGAGGAAAAATAGTTCGTAAAAAGACAGAAAGGAGTGAAGTTAGCGACGTGATTGGGGAAATACCTTTAAGATTAGGAATAGAGACAATGTGATTATCAATATATAGGACATGTAGGAGGACTGCCTACATTTTGAGATATATTAAAAAGAAGTTTATGTCAAGTTCTCGTGACACATTTTCATTAGTTGCAATTCAAACTATTACGACCTCAATTGAGAACTCGTTGGTAAACTAGAGTAAATGTGAGTACTTGATTAACAAAAGTTGTTGCTATTTTAAGGATCGAAAATTAATGTTTTTAACTACACATGAAGAGCAGTTATTTGAGGACCTAAATCACACGCATTCCGAAAATTGCTAAGTTATAGAAACATAATGTCTGGCACTCTGGGGAGAGGATGTGGAGTAAAATCCAGAGCTGCCGACTTTGGAACTGGGGAACCGGGTTCGAGTCTTGGTGGTGGCTCATTCTGTGATTACGGGCAAGTCACAATCTCCCTGTGCCTATATAAAATTAGTGTGTCCTTGTGTAATGTAACTGGGGCTCATGTAAAGCGCTCGGGTCGAGTTCATGCTATATAAAAAAAAGAAAACTGCAAAATAAAATCTGCAATGTATTCTTCAATAATAATTAAAAAAAGAAAATCAAGCTGACGTTTAGAGCCCAATTTCATGGCTTTGCAAAGTGCATTTTCAGGTGATATTTGATTGTTGCAATAAAGATAAAGTTACTTACCTGCGGCATTGCTCTTTCTGGGGGATACTCTAGCTACAGAATATCCCCAGGCTCCACACTAGATGCAAAAGGTTTAAATAGCATTGCTCCTGCACGTCAGTAGGTGGCATTCTGCAGCTCTGCATTTACTTTGCACCCCCGAAGTGGCAAGCAGAGTCATAGGTGCCACCCTGCGCAAATATGCCTAATTCTTTCTTTACTGTCTGCACCCTACGATGCGAAGCTCAACAACAATCTGAGGTACTACTGTTTGGGAACCTTTATAGATGACAAAAAAATCTATTCCACCAAACTGGGAGATGGGAGGGCAGCGAGGAATCTGCAGCTAGAGTATCCATCAAAATGGGCATTACTGAAGGTAAGTAACTTGTTCATCTGATAGATACTTCCACCACAGATTCCTCACCTGCAGTTTTTTTTTTATATATATAGCTCCAACTTGACCCAAAAGTATCAGGTATCAGAGCGTTCACATGAGCACCTGTTTCGTTATAGACGGACACATTCATTTTTTGTTAGGCACAGCGAGATCAAGTAATTTGCCCAGAATCACAGGATGTTGAGCGTCGTTGCCAAAACATCAACCCTGTTCCCCAGATTTGAGGCCGACCGCCCTAGCTGTTAGGCTATATCCTCTTCCCCTCGTCCTGTGGAATAGATACCACTCCCATGTTGGAGGTGCTGGTTATTGGCTCAGAACAAAAAAAGTCCTGCAGGACCAAATATCAGACCTGTCAATGCAGTAGTGCTTAATGAACCTGGGAGCTGAGACCCTTTTCACAGTCGGACAGCTGAATACAACAGGCACTCCATGTGCCAATGCAGTGGTAGCAGCATTGGTATGGTAGTATGAGCCCTCGGTCCTTCTGGAGGTTACTTCTTTGCCAATGTCTAGCAGATCTTAATGTAGAGGACTGCCCATCTTAACCAAGTCCTTTTCTGCACCTTTCTTTGTCCCAGAGAACCCTTGAAAAAGCATATTGTCCACCCAATGGCCTTTGGTGTAATTTTTGTAATTGGTTTTGGGGTCCAGCTGATGGAGTCTCTCCTCCTCTTTTGAGGTGTGGCGGAGCAAAAAACATTGGAAGGGTGATAGATTGCCCATTATGAAAAGGAGTCACTATTTTTGTCTAAAAGTCTGCCTTGGTCCTCAACACCAGTTCGTCTGGAAAAATGGTGGTGTAGAGCGGTTGCACCAAGAGAGTGTGAAGCTCACTCATGCCACAAGTTGAAGTGGAAAACAGTCTTCACAGTCAGAAGACACAACAAGCAGCTGTGCATCGACTTAAAGGAATTATGCATGGGGAAAGTACCAAATTGAGATCTCACTGAGGAATCAAAAAGAGGTTGGGTGGAACATAGGAGTAAAGACTTTAAAAAACCATCATCATAACAGGTGATTTACACAAGTACAGCTAGTCTGTTAAACACAAAAAGGCCTAAAGAGCCAGCAAGTATCCTTTAATGATGCCCACTGCAAGTCTGTGTACTGGACCAGAGAGAACACAATTAATAAAACATCCGACAGCTTGGCTGCAAATAAGGCCACAAATTCGTCCCAGCACTCGGTGCAGATGGACTTTGTAGAGAAACACCAAGCAGCAAGGATGACATCCACAACTTCAGTTGGTGGATCAAATGCAATTAACTGCTGCCACTCAGGCTCTATGCATAGAGGTGTAAATTATGCAGGCCAGGGTGCAGGACCCAGCCCTTCTGCTGTGACAGGAGATCCCCCGAAGGGGTAGCCTGATCGGAGGACAGAGGCTCATGCCCCGAAGTTATGGGTACCACACTGCCCTGGCCGAATCCAAAGCCACTAGGCTGACTTGGGCTCAGTCATACCTGATCTTCAAAATGTGGGGCATAAGAGGCAGAGGCAGAAAGGCTTACAGGAGTCCCTTGCTCCACTCTAACCAGAATGTATCACAGAGAGCCTTCTTGGGAACTGCAGGGCACCAAAGCTTTGAATTGATCATTCTAGATGATGACAAAAAGATATACCTAGGGATCTCCCCACTGCTGAAAGATGCCCTGTGCCATCTTGGGGTGTAACTGCCATTCATGATCTGCCAGACACTACTGACTGCGGTAGTCTGCCATGGCATTAAATATCCCACCAGATGGTTCATGATCAGGGAGATGCCCTAATGCTCCAGCTAACTCCAGGAGGTGTATAGCCTCTTGGCACAGGGCCCAACTTCATTCTGCTTGTGCAGTACCACATGGCGGTTTTGTATGTGAGAACTTGTATCAGCCTTCCTTGATGGGCTGGAGTAAGGCCTTCAATGCCAAGGAAATGGCCTGCAACTCCAACAGATTGATGTATTGATGTGGAACCAAGTTTCCAGAGACTTTGGATCTCCACTTTTCCCAGATGACCTCTCCAAACCAGCAATGGTGCATCAGTCACAACTAGTAGCTATGGTTGGGGTAGTGAGAGGATCTGCTGCTAGTTCAGTTGTGGTTGAGCAGCTACCACTACAGGTTTTTTGCAGTCACTTTCGAAACCTGCATGGAATCCTACATTATGAATTGGGTCTGGGCCCACTAAGACTGCAGCTCGCACTGCAGGGCCTGCATATGCAACATGGCAGAATTGAAAAAGAGGATGCAGAGGGCCAATAGGCCATAACGCCCCACAATCACTTTGAGACCCATGACCGAGGCTAAAGCATCTGGATCATAGGCCAAAGGTCCTGGACTTGTGCCGAGTGAAGGTCCTGAATTGCACTGTATCCAAGATGACTCCAATGAAAAGGAGCCTCTGCAAAGGAGTCAGGTGTAACTGTGGCACATTGACCGTGCACACCAGCGATATTAGGAGGTAGCCATCTTCGGGAGGTTGCATCGACAGGTCGGGACTGTGTGTCTCTTTAACAGTCAGACACTGAGGTAGGGGAAAATGGGTATCCTCAACTTCTGATGGTGTGCTACAATCACGTTTGTGAACACCTGAGTAGCACTGGTGAGGCCAAAGGGGAGTATGGCCAACAATGTGCCTCTGGTCTACCTTGATCCTGTCTTCCACAGGGTGGTTGTGTGCCACAAAGGGTAAACTAAAGTGGTTTGGAGGCTGATGCCACACGTGTAGGTGACTGGGAAGGCTGATGCCCCTGATGGCCTGTACAGTGTCTGTTTGATCATCATCCCTGACCTCGAAATGAATGGGGTACTTGCTGAGAGACTAGGGGACCGCGTGTTGCCTCTATGCCAACCTGCTAGAGTATCCCCATAAGGGACGAAATTGCTGAGGAAATTATCTAGAGGGAGTTGAGAGCCCCAAGGAACGTGCTGCGTCAGAGCTCTCTTTGAAGATTTCCAAGGAAGATCTGCCTTTTCGCCAAATAGGTGATATTCGTGGAAAGGTATACCCATGAGGGATCCCTGCTTGTCCCCCAAAAACCCTGTGGATCTCATTCCTGTGTGGAGACAAAGCACCACACTGGTGCCGACTGTGCATCTCTAGCAATCAGTGGTATCCAAATTACATTGAATTACACATTCTAAGCATAATATGTGGGTTGAGCCAGGAAGGTCTGAAATTCTTTAAGGACTGCTGGCAAGACCTCGCTGACCATGTCCTAAAGAGCATGTGTATTTCCATATATATATATATATATATATATATATATATATATATATATATATATATATATATATATATATATATATATATATATATATATATATATATATATATATATATATATATATATATATATATATATATATATATATATATATATATATATATATATATATATATATATATATATATATATATATATATATATATATATATATATATATATATATATTCACTGAAAAAACCATGGGTTTCACACACGTTATAGTTAGGAATTAGCATTTAAAAAACCTTAGAAATTCAATGAAAAAACCAAAGGTTTCACACATGTTATAGTTAGCTGGACATTTCACTCGTAAAAAACCAATGAAATTCCCCCGTTATAGTTAGTTCAGCTAACTATAACTCGCGCGCCCGCAATGCACTACTGATGACGTCACATATTACATCACTCATGACATGGTCAGTGACATCACTCATGACATCACTGATGACATCTCAAATGACATCACTGATGACATCATCCAGTGAATGTGTGTTTTTCTGAAAATTAAATATGTTTTATATATGTATATCTCAAGGTCGATGGAAGAATAAATGAGTATATAAGTGTCTAAATTGATGATTTGTTTCTGAAAAATTGATTGTATAACTGACTGATTAAGTGTATCTTTTTGAATACATGGCTTAGTGAGTAATGTTTAAATGTGTAAATACCTGTATCAGTCTCTCACTTTGTATATAAGTGGCTCTATGGGTTGGTGAGTAGCTACATGAGTGGCTATATAGGTTAATAGTTGGTTTTTTGAGTATCAGTATGAGTGTCTGAGTGTCTTCATGGTGCGGTGGGGGGTATTACGTAGTGCATAGATGCATGAATGAGTGACTCACTGTTTGTATGTGTTGAAGACAGCATGTGTGCAGGACTGTATGGGTGGATGAGTGTGTGCATGGGTGTGTTAGTGAGTGAATGACTGTCTCAATAGTGTCTTCATAAGTAACTACATATGTTTTAATCTAGTATATGTGACTATTGGTGTTTATAAGTGAGTATATGTGAGAGTGAGAGATTGGAAGAGTTCCTGTATGAATAAGTATGTGTTTCTATAAGTGATTGTTAAAAAGACTAAGTATGTGTAAGTTTCTGTAAAAGTAAGTGTGCTGGTGTGTGTATAACCGTATATGCAAGTAAATGGATGTTTGATTCTTTATTAGCATGAGTGACTATGTGTGTGAGTAACTCTATGGATGAGTGGGATTGTGTTACAGGATGTTTAGGTGTATGAGTACATATGATGTGTGAGTACATGTATGAGTGACTGTATAGGATTGTTGGTGGATGAGTGGATGTGTATGTGGATCTTAGAATTACTGAATAGGTTGTTGTAACTGTTATTGGTATGTCCATTGTTTTGAAAATTTTAGTCTCTATTTTTGAATGTTTGTATCAAAGGTTATATTAGGGTGAGAGGAGGTCTACCACTCTGTCACAAGGATAATGTCATCAGTGATGTCATTTGAGATGTCATCAGTGATGTCATGAGTGATGTCACTGACCATGTCATGAGTGATGTAATATGTGACGTCATCAGTAGTGCATTGCGGGCGCGCGAGTTATAGTTAGCTGAACTAACTATAACGGGGGAATTTCATTGGTTTTTTACGAGTGAAATGTCCAGCTAACTATAACATGTGTGAAACCTTTGGTTTTTTCATTGAATTTCTAAGGTTTTTTAAATGCTAATTCCTAACTATAACGTGTGTGAAACCCATGGTTTTTTCAGTGAATTTCAAAGGTTTTTTAAATGCTAATTCCTAACTATAACGTGTGTGAAACCCATGGTTTTTTCAGTGAATTTGCAAGGTTTTTTAAATGCTAATTTTTTTTTTTTCTTCTTTTTTTTTTTTTACATATTTTTATTTTAATTTTCTATCCTTTTTTAAAGACTATGGTTAAATTTTTTAAATTCTACAATATGTTTTTTTTAACATATTTTATAAAATAAACAGGTAAAATTTATTAGCAATACATTTTTTCCTTTTTTTAAAATTTTTTTTTTAGTACGCGTACCGTAAGCTTACAGTAAGCGTACGGTTTACGCAATGTCCGTAATTTATCTACGCTGTTTGCGTATAGTTACGCAATTTGCGTAGCCGCGCGTACTCCGCGCGGGGCGCGTACGCGTGTACGCTACACGCGCACGTTACGCGGAAGTGTCGGGGAGTGACTGTTATGCGCATGCGCAAGCGCGTGTCTTTTTTACGCGCATGCGTACTTTTGCCGTAAGCGTACCGTAAGCGTACGGTAGGTCATGTGATCATGAAACACAACTTTTGATTGGTTGAAACTACTTTCAGTTCTAGAACTCTCCTACACCACACCCATTCCTCTCATTTCTGCTTGTGATCCCTTAGGAGAAGGAGCTGGGTTGTCTTTGTGATACGATGGCAGAACAGCAGAGCTCTTCTGAGAGTGAGGCTAGCAGCACTACCTTGAGGCAGAGAGCGAGGAAACAAAAGACCTCTTACGTATGGGAGTATTTTACTTTTCCAGAAGGCCAGCAAAAGGTAAATGCACCCTTAGTGACTTGCAAGCTGTGTAAGCGTGTACTTTCAAGAGGTAATCCTGACAGGAAGTATTCCTTTGGGAATCACACCATGATGAGACACCTTAAGGATGTACACAGAAGGACACATGCTCGACTTACTGAAGGTAACCCTTCAGTAAATCAACCAAGCACATCCACAGCAGCTCAGCCTGGACCATCATCTGCAGGGCCGAGTCCTTCTTCTGCAGGTCAGGTGAGCCCTTCATCTGTGGGGGGAGCATCTCCTTTTTCTGGTCCTCTGGAAATTAACCCTCGGTTTGCGAGGGTTGAAGTACGGTGCGCCACTTGTCACGATCTAATTACTTATAGGGAGACCAGTATTTCCCTAGTGAACAGTAAAATAGATCAGCACACTTGTCGTACTGTCTAATATTCCCAATCTTTCTTTCCTCTGTCCCTGCATAAACACAACGGCTCTTTTAAGAGCCAACCTTACCTTTCATCTATTTTTTATATATGTTTTTAAAAACTTTTTTTATTTTTTTTTTACCGTACGCGTACGGTACGCGTAATTTTTTTTTTTTTTTTTTTAAAAATCAATTATCACATTACACGGTCCTTGAGAGACTACAATTAAAAACTGCAAATGTGATTGTAGAGAAGTGGAAAAAAGGGACCATGACATTATTGACTTACCATACCCACTCAAAAAAAGATTTATTCATTTAATTTATTTTTAATTGCTTTTAAAATGGTTCTAGTTTTCAAAAAAATTCTATCTCAATCTGAAAAAAAAGAAAAAAGTATTAATATTTAATAAAACATTTAATAATACAGTACACATATTTACATATTTTTCAAAAAATATTTTTGCCTTTTTTTTGCTGTTTTCAGAAAATATTGCATTTCACTATAAATTGTGAAAGCAATTGCATTCATCATTTAACAGCAGGCAAAAAAAAATTAACAATCTCAAAGATTGTTTTAAAAAAAGCCCACAATCTCTTTTTGCATAAACATAACTTTATAGAAATGCATAATATTCTTAAAAAATATCATCTAATATCAATACTTATTTCTTTAAAATACCGTCTGATATTTTTGTTTCAGAAGTATAATCACAATAATATATGTCAAATAACTCCACAATACATCTGGTTCCATTTCCTTTAGGCCAAATAGTAATTTTAAAATTCTTTTTTTGTTTAATTTCCAGTGGTAATCCAATAAAAAACAAAAGTTTAAATTGTACAGATGTCACCGATTCTCTGTAACATTTTGGTTTCCGAAAGATTAATTAATAATTAAATAAGTCCACAATAGAATTGTTTACTTTTCCGCATGGCCAAATAGTAATTTTAAAAATCTTTTTTGAAAAAATTTCCAATGGCAATCCAATAACATTCCAAAATTTAAATTGTGCAGATGTTACCGATTTTTTCTAAATTTTTGGTTTTCCAAAGCTTCCTTAAAAAATGGAAAAATTCCACATTACAATTGGTTACCTTTCCATTAGGCCAAATGATAATTTGTTAAATCTTTTTATTTGTAAATTCCAAATGGTAATCCAATAAAATGGTAAAATTGTTTTGTCCAGATGTTGTCAAATCTCTCTAAAATTTAGGTTTCAGGAAGATTAGATAGGAATTTGCTAAATCAAAAGGCAAACGTTGCTTAAAAATCAATTGGGAATCATTACACAGTGTCCAGCCTTTTTCACATTTAAGATAAACTGTGTAATGACCAGAAGTTACAGTAGGTCCATCATGGAAAATTATTGCAACTGTTACAAAAGTTTTTCCTGAAATTGATAATTGCTGTCCTGTAAACTTCTTTATTAAAGTATCCAATTTTGAACCATCAGCTCTACATCGTTGCATCATTAAAATTACATACTGTCTGTATTCCTTTAAAATTAATGTTGAAAACATGTCAGATTTACACTCACCGCATTGCATGCTATGATTAGCATCTTTAACTAATTTAGCAAAAGTGACTGTTTTACTCTCTGGCAATGTTAAATAAATAAACCTTTCAGAATCAACATTAGAGCCACATATATTATAACAGTTTTCACAACTATGTTCCCATTTATAAGAGAGACCAAATACATTTTCAATGTTAACCCCTTCTTCTTCCAGTACCTGAAGAAAATAAATCAAGAATTCCTGTGCGTCTTGCTGTACCTTTTGAGAAAACTGTGTTCGTCCTGAACATACATCTAAAACTTTTCTAATTTCAGTAGCACTTTCTATTTGAGTTTTATCATTACTCAGCTTTTCAAAAAGGAGACTCAGCACAGTACAGAATCTTTTTCCCTGATTTACTATTATCTGCTCTTGCAAACTTTCCAGATAAAATGCAACATTCAGCACTACATTAGCGTAGCAGTTGACACCAGAGCTATTTTCAAAATAACATCCTACAACCTGTTCTTCATTTTCCTTATTCTTTTTGCTTGCAATTACATCACTCCTCTTTTTTTTCCTCCTCTCTACATCTTCATTACAGATATTCTCATTTCTCCTTTTACGAGAAACTACACGTTTCTCCAACACAGGATACTGACCTAAATGAGGAGCATAGCTTCTTCTTAATCTATTATACTCCTTTACACAATTTGTATCAGCACTAACTTTTGAATCATCAAAGTCTATCATGAATAAACCTGATAATGTTTTCACTCGTGACAAAGCAACATATGCCATACCTTCTTTGAACACAGTTGAACCAATGTTCACAAATGCACAATCTATAGTCAATCCTTGAGACTTGTGAATAGTTACAGCATATGCTAGCGAAAACGGAAACTGCTTCCTACGTACATATAAGTCTTTCACAAGCATGAAACGAACTGTACAACGACAAATGTCTTTAACTTCTTCTATCTGATCAAATTTTATTTTTAAACATTCAATTCCATCTTTTTTCTGATAATTAATAAAACCCACAACTCTTCCCATAGCTCCATTAACTAAACCTTTTTCAACATCCAAATTTCTCCTTAAAAATACTCTACAGTTCATGCAAACATATAGATTTTTTTCTAATCCAGCTGTTTTGGAAATCTTCTTCTCTAGTGAATCCAATTTATTTTTCAGTGTGCCTGTTAATGTGACAGTAATTCTTCCATCCTCAATTTTGTCCACTGCTTCCAATTTCCTGATATCTTCCTTTTCCAATTGCAAAAGCTCCTCATTGAATATTGAGCATTCACGTAGAGTTGGCATTAAGCAGATGACACTTTTGTTTTCTGCAATGTTCTTGTATATCTTCTCTGCAACTATTTCTTCCTTTGGAAATAAATTATGTAGCAGCCGAGTCTGTAATGCTTTTTTGCCAGCTTCTGTGAGTAGTCCAATCCTGATATCTTTCAGAATACTTCCATATTCTTCATCGTTTGCTTGCCTCATATTAGTTGTAAGTTCCTTGTACTCAAAGAAGGACCAAATATTTGTATTACCGATGCTTCCCAATGACTTCTTCGTGTCTTCATGTGTCACAGTATTAAACACTGGTTGTCCTTTAACTGGAGTAAGTTGCAAAAGATCTCCAAAAACTATGACGTGTTTTCCTCCAAATAACACGTCATAGTCTGACTTCAGAATTTGCTGCATTCTTAAATGCACAAAGGCAAGCATTAAGTTCGATACCATGCTCACCTCATCAATAATGAGAACTTGCATCTTCTTCAATACTCTTGAAACTTCCAAGCATGCTTCTCCAGTTAGCTTGTTGTATTGTATTTTGTTCTCATGCTCCACTGGTAACATTAGCAAACGATGTAAAGTGATTCCTTTTATGTTATATGCTGCTAACCCAGTTGGAGCAGTAACCACACAAGACAAAGTAGAATCCGTTTTTTGCTGTAGGTAGCTTCTGATGACTTTTATTAGGAAACTTTTTCCAGTTCCAGCTTGTCCGCTTACATACATCCTGATTGGATGAAATGATGTGCATGAGCACTCTTTTTTTTCATGTAGAAATCCGTGATCAATTTTGTTTCTGATCTCTTCATAAATTTGTTGCTGCTCTTCGTTCAGTTGTCTTTCCAAATTTTTTTAAGTCTATAAATTCTCCTTGAGCTTGATTCATAGCCGTTTCCACTTCATTCATGGCTATTGATGCTTCATTTTCAACGATTGGTTGTCCTAGGGGATCTTGACTGAGTGTTCCTGAACTTTGGCTGTCCTGAGAACTGTCTCTAGCTATTTCTGCTGCAATTGTAGTTTCCTGTTCAATTTCTTCATTTAACATTTGCAGATAAGTTGTGAATGTATTGCATTGTATGCTGTCTTTGCAAGCATTAAAAGAATCTTCATAGCTTTGAAATTCTCCCAGTAGTACATCCTCTGTACGCCATGGTTTAAACAGCTGTAAAAGAGCCAAGTAGTAAAATTCCTTTTTGTCAGTAGTGTCGCAACTCAGCTTCCGGTGATTTATCAAACTTCCTTTTGTTTGCTTCACCAAACATCCTTCCTCACCAATGACTTTATATTTTCCATTGTTGATGTCTTCTGCGGCTTTCCGTGAATAAATGTAGTTCTGCAGCACTTCATAGAGACACATGTTCTCCAGATGATGACTTCTCTTTGGGTAATATGTGTCCAACATGTTTGATTTCAAAATATCTGTACTTTCTGGGTCATTCTCAGCCAAATATTCAATTTCTCCAACAGATTTCAGTACCCGATTTCTCATTGCTGCAAGGCCTAAACTTCCCCAAATTATTCTTCTTGATTTCGAGTAGAGACTTGCAGAAGATAACCTATCTGAACATTCGTAGGATCCAATTTCTCGATGCGATAACATCTTCAAACTGAAACTGTACAGCTTCTTACTGACAGTTTTCTCGTGAGAAATCTCTTCCCACATTTCCTTCAATTCTGTTTTTTCTGATTTCGTAATGTAAGACGTTACATATCGAGCAACAGCAATGGAATTGTCAGCTACATACTGTATATCCATGTTAGCGTTCCACATGGATAAAATCACTGGGTTGTAGTCATTTATATTTTTTGATTCTTCTTTTCTTTTAAGGTTGTAGGTATTCTTAGGTGATTTTCTTGTGATAGTATGTCTCACAGATGACATAAAACTGTTAACTCTTCCATTTGAAAGAACAGGTCTAGGAAATCCAAATCGACATTTAGTGTAGTATTTATCTTTGCTCTTGTATTTCCGTCGACAGTATTTTCCACACCGATGACTTTGGAAACGTAAAACGTGCTCCTTTAACTTTTTCTCTTCTGTGCTTTTTGGTATAGCACATGTTGCATATTCTTCAATGTAAGATAACACTGCTTCATCAGTATCTGTTCCAAACTTTGGGGCATCCTTGATCCACAACAGCATATGAATATGAGGAGCACCTCTTGCCTGGTACTCTTTTCTCCAAAAGAAATCCACTACTTCTCCTAGAGGTGGATTTTTTTTATTGCAGATGAAGGACATCATAGCCTCAAATCTATGATTGAAATATCTGCAAACATTAACCGGATCCAATGAGCACAGTTCTCCTGCTGTCTTGTATTCGATGTTTTTAATGTTTGAATTTGCCTCTCGTAGAAAATCCAGTAAATCATCCCAAGCGTACTCGGCACAGCTTAGGGTAAGGAACCATGTTGGAGTTCCTAAATTCCGTAACATGCATTTTAATTCACCATGGCGTCGGTACCAATATTCATTTGTCCCACGCTGACAAGCCATCAGATTGATCAGTTGTGTTTCCAAATGATCATCTCGGTGCTGCACTTTCTCCATAAAATCCTTAGCAGACACATTTTGTAAATGTACTCCACTTTTTAAAATGTGATTTACTGCATAAGACAGTGCAGACAAGTCGCTTTCAAATAAAAGATGGAACAAATAAGGAATACTTTGTCGAAATCTGGGATCTTCAGCATATAGTCTTGTAGTCCGATACTCAGAAGCTGGAATCTGTTCCGGACGTTCATCGTATCGTCCTCCTTTTCCTTTAGGAAACAGCTGGGGAAAACATCGAGCTTCCAAGCTCTCCTCCCATACACTCACGGGAGTTCCTTTTGCTTTCTTCATCTGAAATAGATCAATATTGTCTCCCATAACTTCTTTTGAATGAAGAGGATGTATGCTAAAATGTTCATAAATTTCTTCTTTCTTTGACTTGTCCACTTTTTCAATTTGTCCAGTTGGTGTTTCTGTGTCTTCTTGTAAATCTTCTTCTTCTTTATAAATTGATTCATATCATTTGTTATTCCTTTTCAAATACAAATTTGCTCTTTGTACTTTCCGTACATCTACCAGCTCCTGCCAAATCTTCTTATTCTTTGTAGGTACACCATTAACCAGAATAATTAATGGTTCAGTTTCCAAAGTATCCGCATCAATAGTTTCCATATTTTTTTTCAAATCCAAGGGCAAATACACCACTCTACCTTTTAAACCTCTCAGTAAATCTGAAGGAGGTAATTTACCAGTTTTGGGCTCCATACGTACTATGGTCTGGAACGGATGAACACATTGAATGAGTATAGACTCATATGTATTTAATTCAGAAAGTTCAGCAGGAATAGCATCCAATTCTAAATTATTATGTACAGCTCTGGTCGGCATTCTATTTTCCTCTAACTTGTTGTAACAGTATTTACAAATACGCTGAACTTCACCCAATTCAAAACAATTTTCAAGAAATATATAGGTGGCAAAATCCTTCCACTTATAATTATCTTCATTTTCACTCTTTCTGTAGAGATCAACATACCTGGTTTGTTTTCTATAATGAGTTCTGCGGCAACAAATATAAGTAATATTTGGTCTTTCATTAGAGATTATTGCAAATTTTGTTATGTGATCATTAAATGTCTTACTTACAGAGGGTTCTACATTTTCTTCCACTTCTTCCTCATTTACTGTGTCCTTCTCTGCACTGTTTTGTTCAGGACCAAAGTAACAAAACTGAATTTCATCAACAACCTTCTCTACATCTGATACCGTTCCATGGAACAGAGCCCTATTCAATTCATCTAACTTTATTGCTGGACTTTTAGCAAAATACAACCGTCTCACAAACTTTCTCATTTCAGTATGATGAACAGCCAGCATCCTAAAATGATGGAAAACACTATTACACACTTTTCTAGATAGACAAGCCAGAGAATGACCCTGCAAACCAGTATTCTCTCTCACTCTGCATGGATCTAGACTTTGAAGCACCTTAATCTTCTGTTTCACACTTTTTTTGCTATATTCTCTTAGAAACTCACGAAATTTATCAATAGATTCCTGACGCACAGTGCAAATACTACTACAATTCCAAGTGTACACTGGGGCTTTAGGACGTCTCCCCATAGCCTCATCCGCCATCACTTGTACCTCATCTCTTGGAACCATTATCTCCTTCTCCATTATGCAACCATTTTTCACTTCATAAGCACGACCTCTGGTGTCAACTGCATGCAGCAAACTATTACTTTGAAAATAACTCTCTTCATTAAAAAAAGGTTCACTACTTGAACTATGCATCCATTTTCCTAAAAACACTTTACAAAAGTTTTTCTGTTCACTACTCTTTTCCTTTTGCTATGTGATTTCAGTACATTAACCATTTTGTCTAATGTACGCATCCTATTCAAAATTAAAATGAATAGTTTCCTTTTTAATTCTAATGCCTTTGCTGCAATGGCTTCAATTTCTTTTTTTCTCTTATAAAACTTTGCCTTTTGCTTATATTTCTTCACATCCTTTATCAAATTGGACATAACTCTCCTCTGAAACATTTTTCTACGTATCTCTTTAAACGCTGTTTTTCTGTTTAAGTTTATCTTTTTAGTTGCAGAAGGTATATTTGCATTAACTAAATTCTCAATTTTTTCCTGTCCTTTTCGATTGAAATCATTCTTTCCAGTACAGACATTTTGTACATTTTTCCTTTTTTTGAATATGTTCCTTAGAAAATCTTTTGTTTGCTTACCAGAAGATTTTTTCTTCTTCCCAACATGAGCATCTTCAACTAAATTAGGTCCTCCAGTTGTCTTCAAATATAGGTTTTTTTTGTGCTCTTTTTTTACTCTGGATTTTGTAGGCATCTTAAATTTTGTTCACTGCTCTTCAGCAATACCTGAAAAAAACTAAAAAAAAATTCCTTTATTTTATTTAAATATATTACTACATTTGCTTTCATATTAGTCACAAAACGAAATTTCTTTGCCAATTTGAAAGCACACTTACTGCTCTTTTTTTTGGCAAGTGATAAACACTTTTACAGACTGACACATTATGAATCCACTTTTCAGATTTTTTAAAAAGCACATGTCCAAACTGCTTTTTCAGACCATCACCATTTGTAACCTGGGTGACTGCCTACACTCCAGCAAGGGCAACCAGCCTTAGTGATGCTGAATGTATTTGCATTACTGACTGAAACCTCAAACCCCACTCGCTTGTGAATACTGTGCATGATTCCACATGGTAAGTAGCTGGCTGTGTGCTAAGAGTCTGCTTCTGCACCAAAAAAAGGCTCCCCCTTTCCTTCTAATCCAACTGTGAAATCACCAGAGCAATACGCAATAAATCTATGCCTGTAATTCCTATTTACACACAGAGTCATGTTTTCACATTAGTCACAAAACGAAATTTCTTTGCCAATTTGAAAGCACACTTACTACTCTTTTTTTTGGCAAGTGATAAATACTTTTACAGACTGACACATTATGAATCCACTTTTCAGATTCTGAAAACAGCACATGTCCAAACAGCTTTTTGAGACCAGCAACATGTGTAACCTGGGTGACTGACTACACTCCAGCAAGGGCAACCAGCCTTAGTGATGCTGAATGTATTTGCATTACTGACTGAAACCTCAAACCCCACTCGCTTGTGAATACTGTGCATGATTCCACATGGTAAGTAGCTGGCTGTGTGCTAAGAGTCTGCTTCTGCACCAAAAAAAGGCTCCCCCTTTCCTTCTAATGCAACTGTGAAATCACCAGAGCAATACGCAATAAATCTCTGCCTGTAATTCCTATTTGCACACAGAGTCATGTTTTCACATTAGTCACAAAACGAAATTTCTTTGCCAATTTGAAAGCACACTTACTGCTCTTTTTTTTGGCAAGTGATAAACACTTTTACAGACTGACACATTATGAATCCACTTTTCAGATTTTTTAAAAAGCACATGTCCAAACTGCTTTTTCAGACCAGCACCATTTGTAACCTGGGTGTCTGCCTACACTCCAGCAAGGGCAACCAGCCTTAGTGATGCTGAATGTGTTTGCATTACTGACTGAAACCTCAAACCCCACTCGCTTGTGAATACTGTGCATGATTCCACATGGTAAGTGGCTGGCTGTGTGCTAAGAGTCTGCTTCTGCACCAAAAAATGGCTCCCCCTTTCCATCTAATGCAACTGTGAAATCACCAGAGCAATACGCAATAAATCTCTGCCTGTAATTCCTATTTGCACACAGAGTCATGTTTTCACATTAGTCACAAAACGAAATTTCTTTGCCAATTTGAAAGCAAGCTTACTGCTCTTTTTTTTGGCAAGTGATAAACACTTTTACAGACTGACACATTATGAATCCACTTTTCAGATTTTTTAAAAAGCACATGTCCAAACTGCTTTTACAGACCAGCACCATTTGTAACCTGGGTGTCTGCCTACACTCCAGCAAGGGCAACCAGCCTTAGTGATGCTGAATGTATTTGCATTACTGACTGAAACCTCAAACCCCACTCGCTTGTGAATACTGTGCATGATTCCACAGGGTAAGCAGCTGGGTGTGTGCTAAGAGTCAGCTTCTGCACCAAAAAATGGCTCCCCCTTTCGATCTAATGCAACTGTGAAATCACCAGAGCAATACGCAATAAATCTCTGCCTGTAATTCCCATTTGCACACAGAGTCATGTTTTCACATTAGTCACAAAACGAAATTTCTTTGCCAATTTGAAAGCACACTTACTGCTCTTTTTTTTGGCAAGTGATAAACACTTTTACAGACTGACAAATTATGAATCCACTTTTCAGATTTTTTAAAAAGCACATGTCCAAACTGCTTTTACAGACCAGCACCATTTGTAACCTGGGTGTCTGCCTACACTCCAGCAAGGGCAACCAGCCTTAGTGATGCTGAATGTATTTGCATTACTGACTGAAACCTCAAACCCCACTTGCTTGTGAATACTGTGCATGATTCCACATGGTAAGTAGCTGGCTGTGTGCTAAGAGTCAGCTTCTGCACCAAAAAATGGCTCCCCCTTTCCATCTAATGCAACTGTGAAATCACCAGAGCAATACGCAATAAATCTCTGCCTGTAATTCCTATTTGCACACAGAGTCATGTTTTCACATTAGTCACAAAACGAAATTTCTTTGCCAATTTGAAAGCACACTTACTGCTCTTTTTTTTGGCAAGTGATAAACACTTTTACAGACTGACACATTATGAATCCACTTTTCAGATTTTTTAAAAAGCACATGTCCAAACTGCTTTTTCAGACCAGCACCATTTGTAACCTGGGTGTCTGCCTACACTCCAGCAAGGGCAACCAGCCTTAGTGATGCTGAATGTATTTGCATTACTGACTGAAACCTCAAACCCCACTCGCTTGTGAATACTGTGCATGATTCCACATGGTAAGCAGCTACCTGTGTGCTAAGAGTCAGCTTCTGCACCAAAAAATGGCTCCCCCTTTCCATCTAATGCAACTGTGAAATCACCAGAGCAATACGCAATAAATCTCTGCCTGTAATTCCTATTTGCACACAGAGTCATGTTTTCACATTAGTCACAAAACGAAATTTCTTTGCCAATTTGAAAGCACACTTACTGCTCTTTTTTTTGGCAAGTAATAAACACTTTTACAGACTGACACATTATGAATCCACTTTTCAGATTTTTTAAAAAGCACATGTCCAAACTGCTTTTTCAGACCAGCACCATTTGTAACCTGGGTGTCTGCCTACACTCCAGCAAGGGCAACCAGCCTTAGTGATGCTGAATGTATTTGCATTACTGACTGAAACCTCAAACCCCACTCGCTTGTGAATACTGTGCATGATTCCACATGGTAAGTAGCTGGCTGTGTGCTAAGAGTCTGCTTCTGCACCAAAAAATGGCTCCCCCTTTCCATCGAATGCAACTGTGAAATCACCAGAGCAATACGCAATAAATCTCTGCCTGTAATTCCTATTTGCACACAGAGTCATGTTTTCACATTAGTCACAAAACGAAATTTCTTTGCCAATTTGAAAGCACACTTACTGCTCTTTTTTTGGCAAGTGATAAACACTTTTACAGACTGACACATTATGAATCCACTTTTCAGATTTTTTAAAAAGCACATGTCCAAACTGCTTTTTCAGACCAGCATCATTTGTAACCTGGGTGTCTGCCTACACTCCAGCAAGGGCAACCAGCCTTAGTGATGCTGAATGTATTTGCATTACTGACTGAAACCTCAAACCCCACTCGCTTGTGAATACTGTGCATGATTCCACATGGTAAGTAGCTGGCTGTGTGCTAAGAGTCTGCTTCTGCACCAAAAAATGGCTCCCCCTTTCCATCTAATGCAACTGTGAAATCACCAGAGCAATACGCAATAAATCTCTGCCTGTAATTCCTATTTGCACACAGAGTCATGTTTTCACATTAGTCACAAAACGAAATTTCTTTGCCAATTTGAAAGCACACTTACTGCTCTTTTTTTTGGCAAGTGATAAACACTTTTACAGACTGACACATTATGAATCCACTTTTCAGATTTTTTAAAAAGCACATGTCCAAACTGCTTTTACAGACCAGCACCATTTGTAACCTGGGTGTCTGCCTACACTCCAGCAAGGGCAACCAGCCTTAGTGATGCTGAATGTATTTGCATTACTGAGTCCAACCTCAAACCCTTAAACTATTCTTTTATTATACCAGTACACCTTAATTTATTGTGAAAACATAGTCCATGTTATTTTACTTGTTCCTCACATTTAAATTTCTCCCAAAACAGAAAATAATAAACACAACTTCAACAAAAAGAATTGCATTTCTATTATTCATTTCTTAATTTACCATATACATCCCCTCTCAAACTCTAAACTCACCTTTAAAATTAGTTAGTTGTGAAAGAAATGTGGCACTCAAACAGCAGATTATCAGAGCCAGGATCTCTGTTCTTTACACCTCTCTCCTCTCAGCAGAACCAGATAATGGCAAACTTTCCCTCTCTTTTTCCACACATATACATGTTAGTTTCAAATCTCAGTGCTTGCCCCTTTTTTTCAAATGTAATCACACATTTCTATTGGTTGAAAACCAACCCTTTTCCAAAAGTACCCTTCCCCCAACTTGACTTCTGCCTAGTACCCTTCCCCCAACTTGACTTCTGCCTGCTACCATAGCAACAGCTCATGGAACACTGCTGTGTGGAGTCAGGTCAGAAGTTCGCCAAACAATGTTTCAATTCCACAGAGCAAGAGTGCTTGACTTTTCAAACCTAACAGCAAATCCATAGTACTGTTCTTTGGTAACACATTTTTCTGTACCAATACAAAACATGCTTCTATTAATTTACACATACAGCCTAGTTTTTATTCTAGAATGGTATGAAACAGCCAATCAGTTCTTTTTTTTATGAAAAAAATATGTATGCCTCCATTTCCAAACTGTCTTTCTTTTCATATTGCCATTCTACTGAATTACACCTCCTGAGTGCATCCAGTTCTCCTTTGAAGATGTTCACAGTGTGGATTGTAGGGCACAGCTATGTCTTCTGGAGTGAAAATATTGCAGAGAAAACAGGTATGGTGAGAGACCTTGCTTTGCCAAATGTAGACATTAAATGGATTGGTCAGAGAGGGTTAAAGTGGCACCAATTGATGCCGTTGGTGAAATCCTTCATGCACATCCAACACCCTGACCTCATTATATTGCACTGTGGTGGCAATGACCTAGGCACTGGGGTAGGTCTGGAAATGCTTATGAAGGACACCTTTGCACAACTGTTTTCACTTTTCCCTAAAACTGCCTTTGTGTTTTCTAACATATGCCAAAGGCAAAAATGGAACTGGTCCAATCATTTCTGTCCGCAGATTGACAAAGCAAGAAAGCACGTCAACAAATCTGTTTCTGCTTTCCTCCGTGACTATGGTATGGGTTCCATTTACCACAACAACTTGCGTTATGACATGCAAGACATTTATAGAGGAGATGGTGTGCACTTCAATGATGAAGGGAACAGAGTCTTCCTCTTGAACCTTAGACTCTGATTCGGTACTTACTTGTAGGTACCACAAAAAAATCACTTCATAAACACAACGGCTCTTTTTAGAGCCCCCTAATATCTAAACACTTAAATCTGATTTTCATTTCTTTTTTTTTTTTTTACCGTACGCTTACCGTACGCGTACCCCGTGATTTTTTTTAAAATCAATAAATGTTTTCTTTATACTTTTCTGTCCTTCTTTGACCCCCTTACAAATGTTAGGGGGTCTGTAACTCTCCTCCTTGCCTCCTTTTTTTTTTTTTCTGAGTGAAACACACGAAATGGCGGCCGCCGCTTCCTGGTTTCGACCGATTCGAATGTTTACTAAGATCTAAGAGCCAATCAGAATCGCGCTCGCGCACGCCACCGTACGCGTACGGTAAGCGTACCGTAAGCGCACCGTAAGCTGGCTCAGATATATATATTGATTTAAAGGCTATTTTCTCAGAATCTACTGAACAGATTTACACCAAACCTACAAAAGGCACTTCCTTGACCTGAGGACTACCTCTCTGCCAAATTTCTAGTAATTCTGTTCAGCCGTTCGGGCTGTAGCCCTGTCTAAAGGTCCTATGGAAAAATGCATGGGAAAAACGCGTTTTGGGACCCCCCTTTTATCTCAGCCCCCGCTTGACGAATCCCCCCGAGACTTTCAGGGAAGGAGCGGAGCGTAGCGCCCCACCTATTTTGAAACATTCGCGAGGATTCGTCGACCGGCGCCAAAGTTATTCAAAATAGAATGTTGCGGATTTCCTATGGAAACGTGGTCCTAACTATAACTACCTACTGGCGACCGCCAGTAGGTAATATATATATATATATGTATATATATATATATATATATGTATATAGGCAGCAGGCATTGACTGATCTTAGGGCACTCGCCTGTTGTGTCTGGCTACCTGCCTGTTTACCAGTGGGCAAGAACGAGACCTAGATGAGGTACCCATTAAAGTGTTGGTTAGGGCCTCATTAAGTGTTATCAAAGGTTCAGAGGAAGCCTGGCCAGGCTACAAAATCTCTGTAAGAATCATTATCTCAACTTTTGCAGAAGGAAGATTGAAGTCTAACACCTCTGTTGCATGTCTTATTCCCTTAGAAAAAAGAAGCAATCTGTTCCATTTATGGTGTGGTGGAGGGGAAGCGGACGGAACAATCCAGTATCAGGGAGGTGTCCAACCGACTGGCCTCCTGTAAATCTATGTATAAATTGTTGCCATCATAATGTGGGGGGAAATAATCCCCATCATCTCCATGGCCATCTTCAAAGGTTGACTTTGATCAGTCTAAAAAGTGGTGAAGCGCCCGAATGCTATCGCATGGTAGAGGAAATGTCTTGTCTGAATCTGCTTGTACAGGAATCAGGGGCATCAGTGTGAATTTGTCGCATGACCTTATCGTTCTCAGGATGAGCTTGGCTCAGAGATCGATACCGGAATTGCTTTCAGGTCCTCACCCAAGACCAGCATCGGTGTCGAAGGAACAGCTATAGATTATGTCACTGTTACAAAGGAAGGGCATCCCATTAACCCCTGACGAGCTTGGGTAGCAGAATCAACTAAAATCCATGGTAAAAAGGGGGTGTCCTATACTTTTTCCAGATGTTTAGGCATCTATGATATATGACACATTGAATCTAATAGAAACCATTCAACACAATCAAGTGTTTAACGAATATACACCAATTGGAAATGGTCGAATCTCTCCGTCAGCCAATGGACCGCTGTTCTCGATGCCACCAGACCCCATTGTGACCCTAACCTTGAGATAGCAAACAATATCTTTAATTCATGGATCCAAAACTCTTTGGACACTATACTTCCAAAAAACCTCTCATAAGATATTCAGGCAAAAATCGTCACCTTGGGTTTTCCCCTAAATTAAGGGAGCTTAAGCAGACCTGTAGGAAATTTGAAAGGAGATGGAGACAGAACTTTGCAGAAGAAAGGAATCAGGATTATAGAGGGGCAATTAGGAGGTACAAGGCAGAGATCAAAACCGCTCAAACCAACTTCTATGAGGAGAGAATCAATGCAGCTGCCAACTCTCCTAAAGAGATCTTTCACATCGCTGAATCCATCTCCACTGTGCCACATAAACCTCCCAAAACAGAGGAGGCCCCAGATCGTTGCAACAACCTAGCAGAATACTTCCATCAAAAAATTCAGCTGATCTGCCAGCCTTTCCCTCCCCATCAGCCGGACTCCACAGATCTCAGCACTAGAAGTCTACACTCTGAATTACAGTGCTCACTAGGAGAATTCCCTTTGATAGACGCAGATTCCCTGGATACCCTTATCTCCAGGGTAACCTCTGGCTCTCCCACGGACCCCACTCCTCCTCTGTACCTTTCATTAGTCACCAATTCCATTCGTCCAGTCATCTTAGATGCTCTGAACTCTATCACCTCAGGCGAGGTGCCCCTGGCATGGAAATGTGCACAGGTGAAAGCCCTTCTGAAAAAAACCAGTCTGGATCACTCCAATATGGCCAATTACCGTCCCATCTCTCTCCTTCCTTGGCTGAGCAAGTTGATTGAGAGACATATAAACTACACTCTGGTACAGCATTTGGAATCCAACAACCTACTTCATGTCTCTCAAACAGGATTGCCTCCTCAGCTAGGGACCGAGGCGGCCCTTCTGGCAGTAACAGAAGAGGCAAGCAGACTTCTGGACCAGGGCGGCTCAGCAGCTATCATTCCTTTAGATCTCAGTGCCGCCTTCGACACTGTCGATCATAACATCCTGCTTGAGCGGCTAAAAAACATGGGAGTGACAAATGTGGCACTTACCTGGTTCTAGTCCTTCCTAAAGGATCGGTTCTTTCAAATCTTTGAGGGAACTGCCTTATCAAACCGGCGGCCTCTTAGCTGTGGGGTCCCCCAGGGTTCATTCCTGAGCCCCACGCTTTTTAACACCTATATGGCCCCATTGGCAGAGATAGTCCTTCCATTCGGCATAAAGATCATTACCTACGCAGATGATACCCAATTGGTGGTGGCACTAAACCACCCTGAGGGATCATCTGGCGCTCTTGGTGCTTGCCTAGAGGCGGTAGCCGAATGGATGGACCTCTCCCACCTCAAGCTAAATGGGGACAAGACCGAACTGATGTTTCTGGGCAAATCTCCATCTCCCTACCGACACTTATTTGGCCGACCTGTCTTGGCCCTATGCCCACCCCAAAGCAGCAGATCAAGAGCCTAGGCATGTGGCTTGACAGCTCCCTCTGTTTTAATCATCAAGCCACTAAGCTCTCTGCTGCTTGTTTTGGCCTAATGAGAATGCTAAGAAAGATCCTCCCCCTGCTCCCTTTCCAGGCAAGGAGGATTATGGTGCAAGCCCTCATACTGTCCCGCCTGGACTACGGGAGCGCGCTGTATCTGGGCGCCCCTCAGTCCACAATCCAGAGGCTACAAGTAATCCAGAACTGTGCGGCCCGCCAACTGCTCCAGATTCCCCAGAGACAAACAGCGCAACCTGCCTTGGGTTATCTTCACTGGCTTCCTATCCGGACCAGGATACATTGTAAGGCCATGTGCCTGGCCTATAGAGCCATGTGGAAATCAGGCCCAGTCATCCTTCAGTCCTTGGTCACCCCCTATCAACCCTCTAGGAGTCTTCGCTCCAGCTCCGCTTTTCTTGCCACCTCAATGAAAGTACGAAAATCCAGATGGGGTGGGCGTTCTTTCTCCCTGAATGCCTCCAATCTATGGAATTCCCTCCCCCCCACTCTCCGAGGGGAACCTAACATGCTGGCATTCCGAAAACTTCTCAAAACCCATCTTTTCAGCACTTCACACTAGCATCACATGCCTTTCTGTCTCTCCGCTCCACAAGCGCTAGGAGGCCTCAGGGTAGCTATGCGCTATACAAATCCAATTTCATTCATTAATTCATTAATTCATTCATTCGTTCATTCATTCAATTGCATTGAATTAAAAAAAAATGTGTAACAAAATGAATGGAAAAACAATGAATGGAAAACTGGAGTACTAGAATAAAGCTACTGCATTCACTTTATTTATATTAAAAAATACCATACATTAGTAGGGATACAGAGTAAAGCAATCCATATATGCCAAGTGTGTAGTTTTTCAATGTTGTTACAATAACCACATCGTAGACAAATATATGTCAACTCCCCTCTCAAAAACAATCAGAAAAACATATGCATGAGCTGTAGAATTTGTTTGAATGGCATGAAAATTACAGAAGATTAGAGGAACTGTGTTGATGTTTCGGTCGCTATAGTGTTTAGTACGTGAAACCATCCTCAGGACTAATTGCATTTGTGAAATATGAGGTCCCCTGTGATGTCTTATTACCCATGGGGCAAAAGAAATGGAGCAGTTTCGATTCATTAACAGAGTCCTAAGTCCCGAACTCCAACTTTGAGGAAGGAGATCTGGCGTGTTTGATTCACGGCTGGCTACTGGTTCAAGGTTTTCCACACCATACTAGAGCTGATGCCTGGCCAAAATACAACTTCGGAATTAGCCATTGTTGGGTATATTTAAACAGTGTTAACACCAGTATGGACTTCAAACAGAGAAAAAAAAGATGGAATGTAATGTGACAGTTGAATACTATGGGTTCTCATTAGCCACTTGTAGGGCTGAAACTGTTTTCTATTTGGAGGTGCTGGCCAAGTGCATCAGCTCACGAAAATTATACAGGATCTAAAAACCCTTCTGTTGCTGAATGAGCAATTCAGGGTAATGAGCACAAAACTTTTAAGCACGTTTGTGGGAAGGAAGAAGGTGGATGAGACTACTTTGAGACCTCGTTCACGAACATTTGGTTAAATCGTGCATTATAATGCAATATTGTTAAATGTATGGATTAATTGTATCACCATTTATGAAAAATTAGTTATTTAAAAGAAACCATTAATTAATCAGAGTGGTTTTAGTCATGCATGTACACAACAGTAAAATAAATGTGTATTGGTTTATTTTCTCACCATACTCCAAAACTTGCATACAACCACATTCCACAAGTAAAATGCCCAAAAGAGACTTATTTTTAGTATTTGTAAGCTTTCACAAAATATGAACAAACAGCTATGAGCAGCGTGAAAAGAAGCCTAATTAGAAGGCCTCATTTGTTTGATTCTCTTTAACTGCCACCAGGTGTGAGCGTACGTCTGCACCTGCTGCATCCCTGCTAGTGACCAAAAATTGAATATAAATATTGATGGGATGTGAAAGATTGCATTTACCTGTCTAAAGATAAGTCAGTTAATCTGTTGCATAATAAAGCAGAGGCAAAATATTTCATTTAACAGTAAAAAATAACTAAATATTGAGTAAACATAAATCAAATTTCTAACAGGTTTAGCAGCACAGGTAAACTAGATATTGTTATAATCTTCGTATATTTGTTTTTTTGTAGCCAACTCTTGAATGCTATATGCTCATTTAGTAAAGTGTGTAGGCTTTAAATACACAATTATTCATGTTGTGAAAGTATCGGATTCATTGCAACATGATAATTCAATTTGCTTTAATATAGGCCAGTTTATTTTCAACTGGTTTGAATTCCTTTTCTAGTTATTGTTTTCAAATAGTAAGCAGTGTTTCACAGAATACAAGTGGGTGAAAGTTTAGAGGGGTTGCATTATTGATTGTTTATTTTTAAAACGTTCAGACAGAATATATAAACTGGTATAAAGCTTTATTAGATCGAGAGGAACTTCTATCCAGGAATTTCAGACTAGAGTCCTTGCTGAATGCTACCGAAAAGGCAAGTCGGGTCCTCTAACAAGCTTATCTGCCTGTTCGAGGACAATATAGACACAGACAAGGACAACATCTGCTGTCTCTTTACTAAACACTGCTTCTATTGTTTAAAAAAGGGTATGCGGGTGGTAATCTATAACACTCCAGTAGGTCTCTCTTTAGTGCTATTTTAGCTTAGGTAGCCGAGGGAAAGGAGGGCTTGGGGATATTGATGTAAAAAAAAAAACGCCCTAAAATACTGTCCTAATGTAACAATATTTCTGTTATTTTGCCTTTTTACAAATATCCTTGCCCCATATTATTTTAGGAGTAGCTACTATTCATACTGTGCGCACTAGAACAGGATTTTATTTTTCATAAATCTTTAAAATATATTCCTAGCTTCCTTGTGTTCTTGGGTGTGTCTATTCTATTATGGGGTCCAGGTTGCGAAGTCTAACAGGACAGATAGTTACCTAAAATGCACCTTACTCAAGTAACGCTGAGTGGATTGCAGGAGGCTGCAGCCCACCAGGTTCTCGATCTCATGTTTGTATACAGACTAAGTCCTTCTAAGCATAGTCTAGAAAATACATTTCCCGGCGATGATCTGGAGAGGATTCCAGAACAAATCACCATTAAATATTTTAGAAAATGTAGGATTAGGAATGGAATTTCCATAATATGAGATGCATTTTTCAATGTATGTGTAGGTTACATAGAATCCATATTTCTATGAACAAGTACTGCAAACAAATGAAATCTTAATACTGAGGTAGGATAGCAAACACTATCTGGAGTCAAATAATCTAGAAATGCAACATGGCTTACTCAGTTTATTACAGTGTTCAAAGTTTGTGAGCTGAGTTATACCACTTAAATCATCGATTGGTTTCATGCTAAACTATTGATCTTTTCTCAATCACATATTTGGTTCCTGTAGATTATTAGACAAATTGTTTTGGAGGTGCTCACTCAAGCACTGTATTTCAGTTGATGGGATTCTTAAACAATGGATTAATAAATGTGTGTACATAATCTCTCAAACATATACTTTCAAAAATACCTTTCTAAGTTGCCACACTTCTTCTGCAGAGACCGCAGTCCCTGCTCCTTTGTAGTTGCACTGCTTAAGGCACACTGGTCCTTTATCAGCATACAAACACAATTCCTTTTCTACATTATGCCGAATTTCACGTTGCTTAGTGTACTCGAAATACTAAAAACAAAAATAGATAAAACACTATTATATACACAAGTATCACATACACATATCAGATACTTTAAATCATACAAAGTATTGACATCAGGTGGATATTATGAACACAGTTTGACATTTGAGCTACTCTTGACATGTGGGATAAACAAGCATTGGCAGAGGCAATAGGTACTGCCATGAAACGTATTGACATTGCCAGTGCTTTTTTCCACTAACATTTGCTGTGCATGTGCGAGGCCTGGGGGAAAGCTGGTGTGTGGGAGTTGGGGGATATTTTTTTTAATATAGAGAGTGATTTTAAATGAGGGGACTTATAGTCACACACTGTATGCAAGGACCATCAACAACAATGGAAGGATGCACTTCATCCATTCAAATCAGGGAGAGACTTATATACTCCCTTGGTGTGGAAAACACAAGTATAGGCAGCAAAGCCTTCAATTCAACAGCAGGGAAGTGCGAGAGACAAGGCAACCATCCAGTCATAAGCAAGGGGCTGACCAAAAGCCCACTATATGTAATGTATTTTTTCACAATAGGACTTGGATAACAGACAGCTAATGCAGTCTTCATGCGAAACCTTAAAAAAAGCAGGTGGGATACATGGGGGTCTCCCCATAAACAAATACATCCATAAACAAATAAAAACAAATTGGTCTGGCATTGGCTGTTAGTTTTTTGGCTTTGTCAATGCTTGTTTTTTATGGTATTTGTAAAACGTTGTTGTTGGGGACCTGATGGGCATTAACAACATTAAACAAGCATTGAAAATGCAATAGGTCTCGCCTTTGATTAAGTTAAAGCCATTTGCTTTGCTAATGGTATTGTATATCAAAGCAAATGGCTTTAACTTAATGAAAGGCGAGACCTATTGCATTTTTAATGCCAGAGACCAGACCAGAGTGAGCTCTGAAAACTGACATTTCATGTTGCAGCGTCTGAAAACAGGCCGGGCAGGGTGCAGGTGAGAAGGTCCCGGTGACAGTGCGGACACTTGGTGTGATCCTGGGCAGCTAGCTAGCAATGTTGATGTGTTGCCTTTACCTGCCATGTGATAGGAAGTGTGCGATCTGAAGGGCTGTTCAGCTGCATTAATCCCTTTATTGTCGGATCTGCTGTTGAGTTCTGGAACCGTGGAATAGCTCAGCTGTCTAGGGCCTCCTCGTGTAACTTCTGAGACCCCTAGGGTATCGCTATGCTATGTGAGGCCTGGACTTGTAGGTTCTGTGTGGAATAAGAGATAGCTGTGCTGTCGGAGGCTTAATCCCGTATGGTCTCAAGGATAACTCTACTTTCTTAAGCCAACACCTGCAATGTTTTTGTAACTTGATAGTTCTCCAGTATGAAGTCATAGCCTTTGAGCTCTGTTATATGCGTGATAGCTCTGATATCTTATGCAGAATCTATTGCTCTGTGTCCTGCAGGGTAGCTCTGCCTTTTTAGGCCTGTGTCTATGGGATAGCTCTGCCGTCAGGAACGTGAACTTGTAGTTTCCGTGTCACGAGGGATAGCTTTAGTCTGTGAAGACTAGGCCTGTAAACTTTGTCTAACTTAAGCGATAGCTCTGTTGTCTGAGGCATGAGCCGTGTTGGTTATAACCCGAGGGATATTTCTGCTGTGTGAGGCCTGTGTTTTTAATTTTTGTGTAACCTAAGGGATAGCTTTGTGAGGCGGAGTCTTTAACCTCTGTGTAATCTGACGGGGAGCCTGACTGTTTAAGGCCTGACTATTTAAGTTATGTGTAGATCTTTGTGGAATGGCTGGTGCTGTAAGTTTAGTTTGCAGAGAAATTGCACTGCTGTCTTTAAGGAAGCATGGAGTTTTCAAAACTACTGTACAGCCCAGGACTTACCACCAATCGCATACCACCTCACCATGCCATCCAAGCCAAATTTATTAATAGCGACTGCTAAATCCAGACTATGGCAGTGTTAGCAGGAGGACAACTAACACAACATCTGAGGCTTGCTGAAAACAGCCCGTTTGGGTGTGAGGGCTGTTTCCCCCCCATCTACCAAACTGTTACTAGACACAAAACCCCCACTATCTTCACAAGGAACTGCATACAATCTTCAGGTGTTGTTAGGTGCTCCTATGCTGGACACAAGCACTCCTGGTCCTCCCCTCTTTTTGACATTAGTAACCCAGATGGGTGTCATGTTTCATAGCGGTTAAAAGCCACTTAAATTTACGTATTGCTGTGCATTTTTGTGAGTTTGGCAACTGCATTATTTCTAGGTATAGGAGCTCAATGCCTTCCCTACCCGTGTCCTCGCTGCTGTTGAACAGCCTTCAACCCGTTACACCTGCCAGCCCGCGTTTCCAAGAACCCCCGACCCCTTCTGCCCTTAACTAGTGCAGTGAAAGGACCGGATCCGCCCGTGGCTCCAACTTCTCCGACCACCGCAGAGCATCCTCAGGACAGAGCAGGCCATCGCTCGGCGTCACCGGGTGATCCTCTGCAGTCGCTCGTGAACTCCTGTCCCCCTAGATCCACTCCACTGTAACCTCCTAATCTGCTCTGTGCTATACTACCAGTCACCTGCGACCTCGCCTAGTCACCTGTGAGCTCCCCAGTTCGCAGGTGAGACCCGCGCTCTCCTACAAACTCACCGATAATGTCTGAGCTCTGTCGGGCACCACCAAGCTCCCCAGCCACCACTGAGCTTCCCCTATCATCTGCGAGTTTCTGATGTCACATGCAAACTCCTTACGTCACATGCTACGGGGGTCGCCTGCAAGTTATCACATTCGCCTGTGAGCTCCTTCGGTCACCTGAGAATTCCTTAAGCCTCCTGCAAGCTTCCCTTGCCACAAGCTAAGTCCCCAGTCACCTGCAGTACAAGATCACACGTGGAGCTCACCTATGTGCCCCTGTCTCCTGCGAAGTTTTCACTCATGGAACATTCAGAGCAGGTGTGGGCAAATCACACAGACGCATGGAGGTGCATACTATGCGTCTATACAACGGTGGGAATACAAAAGTAGCAGAGGGTGAAGGGCATAAACATAAATAGAAACAGGCTATGCAAATAAAAGGAAAGCGGAGAGTTAACAAAGTAAACGTGGGGAGTAAAGAAAGCGAAAGCGTGCCATGCGTGTGACTTGCTAAACCTCTGCAGAATTCAAGCAAAGCAGTACGCTGTGCTCCTACAAAATACGCGTGCATATGTCCTGTCTGGGCGCGTGCACAAGCCTTGTCCGGGCAGACATGCCGAGCGAAGACAGGGAGGCAACCAAACATGCTTCCCTCCCAATAGAAAGCACGGATTTGACAGGCGCACCAGTAAGAGGCGTGGGTGGAGCTTCCACCCTTGCTTCGCAAGAAAATCGACAATAGATCTCGCGAGGTGCGAGCAGCACATGTGCTGCGTCCCTAGGAGAGACCTAAAAACTATTGGATAAATCCAAAAATATGTTGGGTCTCAAAAAGCACATATGCTATAATAGTCCCTGGCACTGAAAGGAACTGTTTTGTGTATGGATAGTCTCCTAGTGAAAGGGCAGGATGCTGTCACTCAGTCAAGTTATCTAATCGCTTAAGTGGACAGATTCCTTGCTCCATGCTGTATGTTGTAGTGGATAGAAGAAAAACGTGACTGACAAAACCAGAACAATGGAAGTGGTCTGGCTGAAAGCTCCTATAAGTAGCTTATTATATGTCTAATTTTGGATAAAATGAAAAGGTCTTGGCTAACACTAGACCTAAAAACAAAACAATAACATGTAAAAAAATAAAATGGAAACAAACCTCATTAGGAATGTTGTAATAGTACCTTTATAAGTGAAAAAAAAAAAAAAAAATATATATATATATATATATATATATATATATATATATATTGCATTAAACTGAGTTGATTAATGCACATATAGGATGACAAATAACACCCCATTATCAATCTGAAAGATTAAACACCTAGTAACTACTTAATGAAAACAAAAAAACACTTGAACCATTAACTAGATACTGCTACAGCCACAAAATAAGATCTTGAGCTCACAATCTAAATGCAGGGCTCACTACAGATCTAAGACTCACAAACACACGCAGGCGAAGAATAGAAATACTGCCAGTACTGATGATGACTTGTTATGAGGGATCGCTGGCCCATAAATCAACATTGCGGAGTCTCCAACTTTACACTAGACCATGCCAATCCCTATATGATCTCTAGCTGCCACACATACACCACAGAGCACTCAGTTCTTACAACCCCTCACCAAAACCGCCGCTGTGCAACGCATCTCGACGCAGGACCTTGCATCGCTCCTCAGAACCGCCAGTATGCAGCAAAACGCCCTGCATCAAAGACATAAGGTACAATTCTCAGTCGACCTAACCTGGTCCTTGTATCCGGCCTGGGATCTGTTGCAGTCGGCCTACACTACTGACTTTGTCTCAATCCAGCGTGACCTGACAACCACAGTTGGTGCTTTGAGTCTTTAAGCACTGTTGTTTCCTAAATCTTTAAAATGACCAATTTCTGATTCTACGGATTACATTTTTATAATTTTGGGGTCAAATAATAGTTCACATTTTACTCTATAATTCTACAGTGGTGTGGGATTTTTCTGATGTTGTGTTGTCACTTTATTACAGTCTGTGCTGCAAAAATACTTTACACTTTGCCTCTAAGTGAAGCCTGACTGCTTTTGTGCCGAGCTACCAGAGGGTTAAGCACAGGATAATTTAGTGACTTTTTGTGATTCACCCTGTCAAGGATTGCGGCTGTTATTTGAGTAGGGTTTCGACCCGCTCTAACCTACAAGCCAATTTCTCACATTGGTGGCAGTGGTGTGATTCAGTACTTGTGTTTGTGTAGTGCCATACACTGATTTTGGGTAACGCTACAATCCCGTATAAATAATTTTATACCATATTTGACCCCTTTTCAAATTTTCCCTGATTGACTACATTTCCTTTTTCCCAACTCACTCCCATTCTACCTGACTGTCTGAGCCTGTGACCCTATGTGCAAGAATAGAGCTGGAGTGCAGCAACCTGGAGAGCTACACTGCAGCTGAACTCAGGAAATTCTGCAAGGAGAAGGGGCTTCCAGCTAAAAGGTGCTCCACAAAGGAGGAGTTCCAGAAGGTTCTCAGGGTCTATGAGGAGGCCCACCAGATGCTGGGCACATCAGAGGATGGGGAGGAGGCAATGGAGGAGCAAGGGGAGAAACTGGCCACAGGCCTTGCGCTGAAACACCCAGAGAAGGAGGGCAACTCACACCACCAGGAGAGGAGCCCATTGTCAGGGCAGAGAACATTGTGTCTTCCTGTGGGACAGTAACACAGACAGGCAGGCAGAGTAACTTCAGGCCCACTTCTAAGCAGCCAGGACTGGGGCGGCACCACTGAGGAGCTGGGTTCAAGATAGTAGGAGCCTGTTCTGTCCCGAGGATCTGATCAGGAGGCCAGCCAGCTAGCCCTTAATGTCACTCTGGTGGTCCTGGTTTCAAGGTACAGGTCCATACCTTTAACTCAGGCAGCAGGACAGCAGATTAGCAGTCCTTCTTACACAGCAGATTAGCAGTCCTTCTTGCACAGCAGCACAACAGTCCTTCTGAGTCTTCCACAGGTCCAAAAGTATACTGAAGAGTTGGGGCTGAGGGTCCATTTGTATATACCTTTTGTCCAATTTTAAGTATGAGAAGGTTCTGGTGGTGCTGCCCCAAAGTGGGGCTTACAATTCCCTGCTTCCCTGCCCTAACCCCAGCTTGTCTGGGGTCGCAAAAGTCTAGTGTCAAACCCTTTGTGAGTGTGCTCAGGCAGAGCTTTTGTGATGTGCAAGTATGGCAGTTGACAGCTTCTCCTCCTCATCAAGTCAGAGATTGCTTATCCTGCCAATACCTATTCTCCTTTGTCTCACTGTCTAGGAGCAATACATAGCGAACATTTGTCAGCTATACCTAGTCATGTGACCCAGGATGCAGGTTGTAGGCACCAAAGGGTTGGGGCAAAAAAATGCCAACTTTCTAAAAGTATCCAATTAATAGTTGAATACACTCCAAGTTTTTGTATTCATCATTAGCTCAAAAATGTTACGATTTGGCATGCACGCTTGATAGGTGCTGAACCCCAGTAGCACGTGTATAATACTGAAAAAGACTGCTGAGCCATCTGATTAGGAGTAGATTTGATTTTCCTGTATTAATTTGTTACGCACAAAGGGTTTTTAGTTGGGGCTGCAGAATTTTGTATGTTGTTTTAGAGGATTGGTTATTCACAGTCAGGGGTTTCTGTTTGACCAAATGGTGTGTTCAAATGGATAAGTTACACCTATGTGGTTTACAGCGGTCGATGAAGGACTCACTCAGTTTGTGCACAACATTGCTGGTCACAAGGAAATCAGTTCAAGCAGCCGCATTTCTGTTCATGATGTTGCTTCATTTGAGATTAGGATTATTTATTTTTCTGCACTGTGGTTCTCTTTTTTTTTTTACGATTTCAGTACATCATGTCGCACACGATTGTGTTTTGCACAAGGGAAAGATTAATTGAATATTACTATGTTCACTCTTAATGTTAAATGTCAAATTTGGGGATGGTTTGTGTTGCTCACAATCTTTCTTTTTGTAATTCCTGTTATTTTAAATTTGTGTTAGTTTTGTGCTGAACAGCAGTTTTTTCTTTATATAATATTTCATGTTGAGATTTGGTTTAAGATCAAGAGGTTGCAATTATGCAAGGCTGAAATACTTCCCTTTTCTACCAAAGCTACCCCTGATGAAGGGCTTTCTGCCCGAAATGCATTGGTCGAATGTTTTTATGGTTAACCAGGAATAAAAGTGAATCGTAAACGTGTTCCAGAAAAAAGCCTGGATAGGCATTTCTTCAACATTAAAGTTTGGAATCACTTAGCCTCTGTGTGACTTTTGATGAAACGTATTAAAAGTGGATTACTATGGATTACTGGATGTTTAGAGTTTGTCATTATCGGCATTGGCCTAACTGGCAGTGCAGCTTGAATCTGGGGCGCACCAGTCTTTTTCAACTTTCTAAAAGTGACATTTTCAGAATTGTGACTTAAAATCCAACTTTACCAATAAAGAGGGTTTTCAATTGCAATCCTTTAGAAACTAAAGTTGACATTCCGGCCTGCTATCAATTGAAGGTTCTCTCTTATTAAATGTAATAAGAGAACCCAATGTTATCATATGGGAGAGGTAGGTCTTGCAATAGCGAAAAACAAATGTAAGAGTTTTTCACTACCAGGACATGTACAAGTTAAAAGTGCATGTCCAACTTTCTAAATACATTACACCCTGCAATATGGATTATTTTGGGCCTTTCCTACAGGTGACTTATATGCATTAAAAAGGAAGGTTTAGGCCTGGCAAAACGTTTAGACTGTTAGATCGGAATCGCAGTTTAAACCTGCACCTACAGACCACAATACCATGCCTGAAACATGTTTATAGGGCTACGTAAGAGGGTGGCACAATCAGTGCTGCAGGCCCTCTAGTAGCATTCAATTTACAGGCCCTGGGTAAATTTAGTACCACTCTACTAGGGACGTACAAGCAAATTAAATGTGCCAATTGAGTGTAAGTCGAGGAGAGAGTATAAGCACTTTAGCACTGGTTAGAGTGGTTAATGTAGTGATCTGCTGAAGTCAGGCTTACACTCACCCTACACCCATCCAGCACAGGCATCACTGGACATGTGACCCTGGCAATAAAAGGGGCCGGGCGCACATGCCCTAGTCCAGTTCTACCAACCCAGTACTGTGTCCGTGTCTGTACTTGCAATGCGTGCATGAGGGCCTAGGGTCCTGTACCAAACATTACATTAGCGACAAGCGAGACTTGCCCGCGTGTGCAGCCGCCATTTTGAAGGTGGTTGAAGGGGGAATGTGTGCTGCCTGTGTCGAGGGCACCCCCTGCAGCTCATGAGAAAAATCTTCGTGAGACCCGTGGGGCATGAGAAGAGCCCCGGGGTGAAGAAGGTGATCGGGAGCCCACCCCACACCAGGTGTGCCCCAGCCACCAGCCTGCTGAGCCATAAAAGACACAAGAGCCGAGCGAAGCCCACCCGCATCGGTCGCGATGACATGCCAGGCAGGAGGTGAGCCCGAGGATTGTTGGAGGTGTTGAGGGGCTAAGGCGAGAAGGGAAGAGTGACCCCGAACAGCAGGAGGTCAGCGGGTGCCCACCCCGCATCTGTGGCATAAGGTGAGCCTAATGCGGGAGGACGGAGAGTGGAGTAGCCACCCACGTCCCGCGAGGAAGATGAACTCTGCCCGCAAGCAGTCCCCGGTGCCAGCACCAGCCCCCACGCAGCATGTGAAATGTGAGGCTGCGGCGGTGGGGTGGAGGAGAGAGGAGACAGCGTGCAGCCCGCCGCTGATAGGAGCAGCCACCATGAACTGAAGCGGGACCCCCCCCCGATCGGAGTGAGCTGACATGGGGTGGAGCGCCGCGAAGTTGTA
Organism: Triturus cristatus; assembly: GCF_964204655.1. NCBI lineage: Eukaryota > Metazoa > Chordata > Amphibia > Caudata > Salamandridae > Triturus > Triturus cristatus. The sequence continues at coordinate 890,208,100 of NC_140583.1, read as the reverse complement.
GTGCGTGGGCGGTCCGTTGTGTCGCAAGGCCCCCACTTAAAAGGAGTAAAAGGCAGCTGTCGGAAATGGTGTCCCGCCCGCGGACCTAGAGACTGCAGGCATGAAGGATCGCATTGCAGGCGGAGTCGGGCCTGAGGGGCGTGCGGACCCGGAGAGTGATCAGGTTCCTGTCCTGAGCAAGGCTACCCTCCCTGCGAGTGAAGTTAGCACCGGGAGGCCAGCAGAAGTGAGGAGGAATACCAGCGAGAGCAGGTGGCGTCGGGTGGAAACCAGTTTTAAAGGAGAGTTGTAGCCCCCGCGCAGCCCATGATGGGAGAGGGGGTGCAGCGAGGGGTGAAGTAGACCAAATGACTGAGTGCGGCCAATGCCGCTAAAAAAATAAAATAAACTGAGGAGGCATCAGGACGTGGGAGAAGTGTCTCTCCCCAACGCCACTTGAAGTGCATGTTGCGGCACAGCCCCGAAGAAAGAAGGGCCAAGACACACCGTGGGTTAGAGGAAGTCCCTTGGTGAAGTCCGGTAGAAAAGTGTGGCCACTTACCAGGAGCGCGACCAGTAGCTCGGGGAGCCCCAAGGAGTTGCTGTAGCCGGGCGAAGACTTCACGCTGCGCCAGAGAAGAGCGAAGACAGCGCGAGGCCTCGGAATCTAGAAACCAGGCTGGATCACGTTTGCAATAAGGAGACACTGTCATCTAGTGGCCAGTTGCAGCATCGCACTCCACAGATAACCAAGTCTGCAGCAATAGGTAGGACAGTGATAAACTGTCCGGAAGCAGGAGATGAATTGGCATCCTGGCCATAGGAAACAGCACTCAGGATTTACACGAAGAAAGACAAACAGAGTGCAAGTTGAAGTAAAAGGCAGCAGGGACTAGACTGATGTGGCCCACGATTCTTCTGAAACTGTGGAGAAACCTATATGCAGCACTTCAAATAAAACAAAAGGAAAACTATTGCAGAAGGGACAGTATGGCAAAAGAGACAGTGTAAGGGGCAAGCCCAGCAGCTCTGGAGCAGCAACTGCTGATAAAAGCTGATGGGGGAAGATTGACAGTTGCCTTAACTGGAGTGGCAGACCCCCTCCCAAGTGTCAATTTGTTGGGGGAAAAACAGATTACAGCAATAACCTGCAAGCCATCCAGTAAGGGAATATCAAGAAGACAGACTGCCATGCCAGGGAGGGTGTGAGTGGTAGTGATGCCCACTGGGCATGGGTGGACACTGCAGGTGTGATACAGAAGAACCAACCCAGGCAGCAAGCCCCTGAAGGACCGGAGAAAGTGTGCAGCATGCGCGCCCAGTGGCATAAGGACGCCACTGAAAGTGGAACAAGGAAGAGTGCAAGGAGAGAAGTTGCGCCGAAGATATACACAGGCGGTACAGGCTGGAGCCCGAGAGCGAGGAGGCAAGGTAGTCACACGCTGCGACTCATCCTGTGAAGCGGCGACCTGAGAAGAGGTCAGAGACAAGTGACCAGAGAAGAGGTCAGAGAGAAGTGACCTGATAAGAGGTCAGAGAATGGGACAGAGGAGAGTTCTGACAATATGTACTTTAAGTCAGAAGAAATGAACGGAAGAAGGTCGCGACTACTGGCCTGGAAGCCGAGCGAAGAGAAGGCATTGTCCTACAGGTAGGCCAAGACCAGGGATACCCGTGCGAAAGGCCCGTCGCTAGGGGAGGCCTGGTCAGTGAAGACTAGCAAGAAGATGGGACTAGGCCGCATCGCGAAGTGGAAGAGCAAGAAGGAGAAAATTGTGTGGCATGACGCCACTGTGAAAACCTCAAGAGGAAGAAAGAGAGAAGATGAGAGGTGTGTATGATCTACCAACTCGCACCCCAGAAGGAAAAGGTGACAAGTGCAAGAACATCGGAGCAGATGGAGCAAAGGGCCTGGAGAACATCAGTGGCAATGGAAGATAAACACCTATCTAGGAGTCCTCAGACCACCTGGTGATTGCAGAGGTGAGCAGGCTGGACCATTGGTAACACCCACCTTTGGGATGGAACAGGAGACTGGATGACGAGAGTGCTCGGACGTCCTGAAGAAGAGGGTCTGACCACTCCACCCCAGACCGTGGATATCCAAGGGGCAAAGACCTCAGGGACGCCGGTGTGAGTGGATCCTGCAATGAGAGATGGATCCACAGCCGCTCTTCTGGAGGTCCCAGGAGGATGAAGATCCCGTGAGAAATGGCAGGAGCCAACAACTACCCTTCAGGTGGAGCTAAGGACAGAAAGGTGGGACTCGTAGCAATTCCTCCACACATCCCGAGGGTGCGGTCGAGCGACACGGTGAAAGGCACCAGTCCAGTGGAAGCCTGGTGAGGAGGGCCTCTGGGAACACTTGCGAGAGGAGCATCCTAGTGAGAGGGATGCTTTGCAACTACTCCACCATTTGTAAAGAGAAGCTGTGCTGTCTGTGTGGAAGAAACCACCACAACCAGGACTGATTGGTGGAAAGCAACATCCATGTGATCCACCATCACTCTACCTTTTTTCGTCACCACTAGAGCGATGCCAAGAAAGACTAAGAACAACTTCCATGCACAGATTTGAATAGAGACCGGACCCGCCGAGCACCCCTGAACTGTGCCAAAGTGAACTGGTGGTCCAAGCTGCTGTTATACCATCGTCTTTATGTGGCAAGCAGCTGAAGAGACTCATTGGAGGTTTTGGTTATTGTATTTTAGTTTGCTTATTTTCTCCCACAGGTTTGGACTTGATTGATTACTGTTTGAATAAAGTTTGGGAGGGATGTAGTGATCTGCTGATCACTGTTTTAGTTGTTGCCAGCACCAGCCACTCCCTGAGGGCTGGCTTACACTCACACCACACCCATCCAGCACAGGCATCACTGGACATGTGACACTGGCAATAAAAGGGGCTGGGCGTACATGCCCTGGGCCAGTTCTACCAGCCCAGTACTGTGTCCGTACTCGCTATGCGTGCTTTAGGGCCAGGGGACCTGCACCGAACATTACAGTAAAGTCTGCAGAGTCTTAAAGTCTGCAAAATCAGGAGGATTGAGGGGAAAAATAACAGCAAGGATATTGGGTCCAACAAGAAACATTTAGGAAAACCTACTTTCATGTATACTTATAATCAGTATACATAAAAAATGAAGTAACGTGACATTTACAAAACCAGTGAAAATAATACACAATACGACTGCTTAGAGCAGACTCGGGCAAACAGCCTTGAATGAGCTGTAAATACAGAAACACTCTGCGCGTAGCTTCCTTCTCGAGGGACACAAATTATTAAATTTCAGCTCAAGGAAATAATCACCACCAAGAAATTAATTATATTTTGCTGATTTTCTAAAAACAGAAGAAAACAACACATAGGAAACTCACACATTTTTTCGGTCACTTCGAAACGAATGTCATTGCAGGCTGACTTTGGATTAGGCAGGTAAACGGACGCCTAGTTATGCTAACTAAAACACATTTAAATGGAGCATTATTTTCTATGTATTAAAAATGTGCCGACAAGGGTGAGGGGAGAGATTTAACATTTTAGATTTAAATGAGCAGTTCTAACTTTATCTGTAATAAAGAAAAACAGTAACTGCTGCCAGCGGCGCCACCCAAGAGCGCCGTTAATGCAGGACACGATGCCCACAATCCGCCGTGAGGAGCAGTAATAAGATAAGGAGGAAGAACAAAAGAAATCTAAAATCCCCTAACAAGAGAACGTCTGTGAAGTAAAGAAAAATGTCCTTTCCAGAAAATTCTAATTCTAGCAAAGAAGAACTTTTCCCTGTGCTCACACAGATATTAGAGATAGAGACAAATAAAAAAAGTCTAGGATCACTAATCCAACCAATTGACTAACATGCATTGGATGTATTTTCTTCTTCTCTTGGTTTCATAAATGTTTAATGTGATGTAATATGTATAATATGACTTATGATTAATGTGTATTTAGAACGTTTTGTAAATTGGTTAGAACACATATGACCAGATACTTCTCTTTTTCATATTGAAATGAATTGATGAAAAACAAGAAAAACTCAAAGTAAAAGGTATAAATAAAATACAGTTACAAACAAAAAGCGATGTGTTTGTAGACAAAGCGAAATTGTGAATGCTTATCAAGAAAGTGAGGTATAGGATTATTTTCCCTTTTGAAAACAATACTTTCTAAAAGTTGCATTTTCAAAATGTGAAACATTTTCAAAACATGGAATTTAAAAACCAACTTCACTAAGTGATGTATTTTTAAATTGTGAGTTCAGGGACCCCAAATTCCCAATTCTTTTACTCTTCCCAATTGGAAGTTACACTTGAAAGAGGTTACAAGGCAGCTCCAATGATAATCTATGGCAGGGGTCGCCAACCGGTCGATCGCGAGCTACCGGTAGCTCGCAGGTGCCCTCTCAGTAGCTTGCGATCTGACTTCCACTTTAGTAGCCTATCATTGTCGTTTTGTTTGTTTTTTAGGTCTTTTGTAGACGCTTCACTCCCGCCGTAGGAAGCACCTTCTATTTGAGCCAATCTGGGGCGGGGTGAAGTGGTGACGTCAGCCAGCGCATGGGCAGTGTTTGCTGCCCTCGGAGAACCATCATGCGCGCCTTTTGCTGCATGTCTCCCTTCTATGATCCTGTGCACTTTTGCGGACCGAACGGCAGCCTTGAAGGCATAATTGGATCTCCATGCTGAAATACAGGAGATGCAGTGTCAGCCACCTTAAGCAGAACCAGACAGACAGCAGGTATGTGGGCAAGAGGCGCTTTATTTTTTTTTCAATAGATGCCTGTGCATAGCGTTATTCAAGGCATCTAAAATAAATAAAATATGAGCAGTACTTCGAACAAGTAAATGTGGACAGAATTCCTTCCAATGGCTTTGGCTGTTGAAATTATGTAGCTCTTGTTGAGGTAAATTGTTCATTTTTAGCTCTGCTTTGCCGCCTTATTCTTAGGGTGATAAGACTGAGCATACTATCTCCCCAAGCGACTTTCCACAAGGAGAAACGGAAAATCCAGATTCCTCTCGGGCTCGAGATCGCGGGGTGCCTTTTCGCAGTCTGTCCTACTCCTGAGTCCTGACACGAGACGGGGCTTATCTGAAAGTGTCTTGTCAGCATCTTTCATTTTGGCGGGCGTGGGATCCGTTCGCTATATTTTATTTATTATACCCTTTGTTATTGTTTATTAATTTCCCAAGCCGAAAGCTCAGATCTGCTGCTTCGTGGCTCTTTGCTACCAGATAAAGAAAACTTTCCTTATGAAACCAATCCGAGCACGAGGGAAAGGCCAGCTTGCTGTGATTTCTGAACAGCAGCTGAGGAGCTAACAGCGAGTCCGCGGCTGTCTTCACGGCATTCCTACCTTGGGATGCAATTTGTGGGGTCTGTGAGCTGAGGGGAGAAGAGAGCCCCAGTCGTTGGCAGTTCTGCCTCCCCTGGCTTTCATTGGGCAGGCAGCGCCTCTCTGCTGGGATGCAGCAGCCTCTGGGTCTGGCTGGGCTCACTCCTCCCTCCCACCTCCTTCCTCGGCCAAAAGGGAGAGCGAACCTGTCAGTGAGCACAGGGAGAGAGGGGCTGGGGCAGGAGATGTCACCACCAGTGAGAGACCACATCACCACCTGCTGCTGTGAACAAGGCATAGAAAAGCGGCAGAAGCAGATGAGGGGAACCAGGGCTTGTCAATTTTACAGCATTAACACATGGCTGCGGGGTTCTAGTGCTCAAACATTCCCTCCGCAACTTTAGGTTCTTGCCGCTGGCATGGCATGCTAGAAATAATTCATTTTCAGAATCCGAGCATGGAAACTGATGATTTGTTGGGTCATTCAGAAACATTTCTACCCACACTGTGCACCGTGTGCATGGCGCCCATTGATACAGATGAAATATGTACAGTGTGCTGTGTAGCATTCAGATCACTTTCCGATCTATGCTGGGTCGCGCTGGTACATTCTTAGAGTAACTATGCACGTTACAAATTGCTATCATCATCTCTCGTGTGCATGTTCCTACCCAACCTTCCCCAGCATATCCTGGTTCCTGTAATCCAGTCCTGACCGGGCCCCTCAGACCCCGCCGTTCTGTTCTGTTGTGTGTCCTGCACTGTTATTTCGAGGGCCTCCTGCTACTCTAAAAATCCTGTTTGTAAAACACAAAACCGATTCTTCCACCTCGCCTCCAGCTTATCAAATTCACATAAAGTACATTTAAATCTAGTTTTTGCATCACTCACCCATGCATGGTTTACGTAGGCTCCCAGGTGTAAATTGCTTCTGTCTTAACATATGCCTGGATTGGAATATACATTTTATGTGAATCTGGCACTTAAGGTCACCTGAAGCAGTGTGTATTTCTTTGAATCTTGTATCAAACCTTCTAAGGTAGTTATAAACGTATTTTGGTGCCATGCCCATTCAGTCTTTGGCCTTTCTGCTAAGGTAGCTTTCATTTACAGAGGCAAACACGTGCCTATTGGTTACTGGAAACCCTAGATACCAATTCATTTCACACAGGTTTTCCAAACGTTTAGAGAAGAGAATAAATAAACGTAGACTTTTTTTTTTATCATTCAAACTCTTTATATCCCTGTCCTGCACTATTGCTCCACCCAGTCCCTATGTTCTGTTTTTCTATTAACTTATAAGTATCACAATGGGTCTTTGGCACATTATTACACTCTGTTCCCGAATGGTTATGGAGCAGTTTATTATCAGATGATGTGGAGTGGATTGCGGATTTCCTGCATCCCAAGTTCATAGTTATATTTTAGTGACCATTTTATTGCTCAAGAACCAACTTTTATAATCAAGCTGGTGAGTTGGTTGAAAACATTTTACCAAATGAAATTTAAATATGATTTAAAGTAAAATTTGATTCTGCGCCCAGGACCAGACATCCTTAAGCAATATAATATATTTATTTGCAGCAATGTACACTGTTTCTGTCCATTTATTATTTGATGGGCGGAAAGTGGAGCTATGAGAGTTCAAGACAAATGCACCTCGTTTCGAATAGGAAGCATTTCATACAGCTGTATGTTCAGGACTCTGGTGAGTGTCCTGTGATCCACTGACCATGATTTGAAGATTAAGAGGCCTTTTTAGAAGTAATAGCTTTTAATCATGAAATAATCATGGACTCCCACCATCCTTGATGACAATTCTATGATAATGAACTTGGTGGCAAGTCATGTGAACCATACATGTGGAATAGGTTATTATTACATGGAATACATTTATGGTCTGTTAGGAGAGAATTTGTACAGTGCAAACCATGAACTCATGCATTTCAAGGTCTAGTCATGTGATAAAGTAGAAAAAGTAGGTATGATGTAATAAAATATTTGTATTGCAGCATTTGTTACTTTATACTGCTTACTACCCTGCAAGCCAATCCATGTGTAGGGTTTGTGGAGGGAAAGGTGTTGTCTTTATTTTGTGAGCCTATGTGGGAAGTGTTCCATGTTGTGCATGATGACCACCGAGGTTCGAATACCGACTTATGGAACCTACTAGTTTGGTGGATGAAAAGATGTGAGAGACAGATGTGCAGGTTATGGTTTTTAGTATGATTGCAGCTTTGAACAGCACTGCACGTCCATATGATTTCTTATGGTTGTAGTCTTCTTAGCTGGTTATGGCAGAGGTCAGGAGTATGCAGTTTGTTGAAGAGGAAAGCCAGGACTTATACCGGGCTCTCTGGTTTCATATTGTGCATTACAGACACTAAATGGGTATCTGTTTATCCCTCGTCAATGAAGCTGCGCGTGAAGAGACTTTGGGAACGATTCACAAGTTGCTTGGCCTTTAGTAGCTCACAATCATTTTCACGGATCAGAAGTAGCTCTCACTGCAGAAAAGGTTGGAGACCCCTGATCTATGGGAATGAGAGTCCTTGCAATACTGAAAAATGGAATTAGCAGTATTTCACTATCAGGACATGTAAAACACACCAACACATATCCTACCCTTTAAATTCAGTGTACCCTGCCAATGGGACTAACTTGGGCCTACCTTAGCAGTTGCTTACATGTAGTAAAAGGGAAGGTTTGTCCCTGGCTGGTGCCAGATCGACACGGCACTTCAACACACCCACCCCACACTACCCCTTTCTCTCCTCCTCTCTCCCTCCCCCCCCCAATCAGTGCTGCACACCAACTAGTAGCATTTGAATTACAGCCTCTCGGCAATCACCAATACATTTTAGTCAGAGAACATATGCACTTTAGCACTGGTTAGCTGTGGTAAAGTGCCCATAGTCCTAAAGCCGACTGTGAGAAGTTAGCCTGATATATGCTATCCACTAGTTATAGTGGGCACCCTGTATCAGTCCAAACAACCCCTTATGGTGATAGGTTAAAGACAACCTTTATTGAAAGCTATCCTAGTGGTAGCTATGGAGAGCAGCCTTCAGGCTAAGTCTTGAAGGAATGTAAAGCAGCTTGTTTTAACAGTCTATAACCTCTTGAATGGTCAAATGAAAGGACAACCACACCAGGTATATATTTAAAATATATGTATTTAAGATAAAACACACCCCTCTAGTCTCTTTATGAGGCTGGAGTTCGAAGTACTTCAGTTTCAAGTCAGTATTCCACAGTAAAAGCACAAATACACGTTTGGGCCCTAGGGGCGTACAAAACCATATACCAATAAAGTGGTATAAGAACCACGACTGAACTAGACACAAGGCCTAGAGCCTGTAGAAGTGCTTGGACCACAAGGGACCACCCAAGGTAGTGACACAGGGGACCCACGGGGGGGCACGTGCAGTGTGAGAACACAGCCGCGAATCGCCATTAACTTCTATGGGGAAAGTCGCGGTTGGAAATTAAGAGTTGAAGGACCCTTTTGGACTTAGAGGAGTCTAGGGCCAACACCCACGGGAGCACCAGAGTACTAAAGTTACCTCACCCAGGGAAGCCGGGTGCATAGGTGTCGGGTCGGGTCGCGTCGCTGTTTTCAATGGAAGCTGGCAAAGAAGTGCTGCTGCCGTGAAGAGGAGAAGTGTCCGGAGAGATCTAAGCCTGGATCTAGGATGGAAGGAACCTGAAAGCAGAGGGGACAGAGTCTCGGTCACTTACCAGTGACCAGGGGCACGATAGTCCAATGCCCACAGATGTCGGGTGGTTCAGGCGAGTTGATGGGTGTCTTGACTCTTCAGCCACGAGGTCCAGGAGGCATCGACGACAACCAGGAGCTGGATTCACGCTGTCCCACAAAGTCTGTCGAGTGCGGCAGTGTTGGCGACCAGATTAGACCCAACAAGCCTTGGCAACAGCAAGTCACTTGGAAACATAGAAAGGACGTCGGTGCAGACCAGCAAGGTCTGGGGGACTCACCCAGCAAGGGTAAGTCGGGGCACGTCTGGAGCAACCAGGAAAGCCCAATCACAAGAGGAGTCACCTTCGTGGGGACCCACTAACCAACGGGCTAGCGATCGCGAAGGAGCCTCGAGCGGTCTCACTTGAAACCGGCCCACGGGTGACTCGTGGAGGGGGGGCCAGAAATCTTCGGTGCAGGAGGTGCTCAAGGTTGGAGCTACTCAGAGCCCAAAGCACAACTTCAAGGAAGACCAGGAAGATGATGGAGCAGCAAAAGATCACGGTGTCCAGGGGTCACGGTTCCACGTCACCCACGTTAGCCACTGGGCTTAGCTTTGCTGTGAACTCAGGGTAGCCTCTGGAAAGTCTGGAAATACACCTCTGGGGATACAAAGACTTCGGCGTCCGGCGGGAGCTTCAGAATTGCAGACTGGACAGTTGCTTCTTTGGTGCCTGCCAAGCAGGGGAGTCACTCCTTGACCCAAGGGAGATTTATTCAGTCTTCTAGTTGAAATAGAACATCGACGGTCCAGGATGTATGTTGCAAAGTTTCATCCAGGTTAAACTAAAGTCTCATGGACTGGGTTCCCATACTTATACAAAGTTTGGGGGTTGGACATAATCTAGGGACCCACCTGTGGGAGGGTTTGGAAAGAGGGGTGGTTACACCCATTTCCTTTGTCCAGTTTCGCACCAGAGCAGGGGTAGGTAGCTTCTGTAACCGGTTTGAACTAGACTATGCACAGGGACACCAAGTGTGCCCCCAGTGCAGGACTTCAAAGCACCAGAGATTGCTCCTGCCCAGCCCCAATACACATCTGCCTGTCTGGGGAGGTGGTTACACCTCCTTGGGACAGGAAACCTATTGCCCAGGCCTCCCCTGCTGGAGTTTCGGTCAGCAGCAGGAGGCCAGACCCGTGTCTGTGGCAGTGGCATCCATTTTGTGATGCCAGGGCTTTAGAAAGTCTTTACCGGGTAGACCAGTGTGAACATGTCTCTCCCTCTAGAAGGGTGGAATGCTACCTCCGCCGCCAGAACGGGCGGGGGGTAGTATTCCAAAGCGTTTGACACTAAACACGACATGTTTCCTTGCAGCCAGTCCAAAGTTAGCATTTACCGCGAGGTTATAATGCAATTAAGAGTATATGGTCAGGCTGCACCACAAACGGCATCAGAGGAGGTACTCCGAACGCTGCAGAGGGGCTCTGCTCATGCAGGGACACCCTCTCGCATTAAAAACCAAGCACTCTGCCTTCAGGATTGCTAAGGCCTGCCATAGGAGTGACTTATAGGTTTTATATGTGTGTGCAATTGGAGTGATATAGGTAGCCTATAACACAGTAAGGGATGCAAGCACCACTTTACCCAGGCTGCAGTAACAGACCTGTGGTGTCATTTTGGAGTGCTTCCCAGGGGTGGCATAATACATGCTTCAGCCCCTGGTAGGCCTCTGAGGTACCTATGCCCTAGGTACATAGTATACTTAAGGCACTCCAGAATCCAATTAGAAATGTACCTAATGTACATGGAAATCATTTTAGAGAGGAAGCAGCTAGGATGGGGTCCGGATTAGCAGGGCCACAGCCAGACTAAGGTTGAAAAACAGTGAAACACCAGCAAAAAGTGGGGGTACCCATGTGAAGCAGATTCTACTCTACTACACCAACATAAACATGTCAGAAAACATAGGAGGAAGAAGGCAAAATGTTTGGGGATAATCCTGCAAAAAAGGGAGAGGTCCAACACGAGTTTTTAAAGTTTTAGGTAAAAACAGCGCCAAAAGGTGTGAAGCGCCGATTTCGGTATCTGGTCATGCCAGAAATGGACAAAGTTAGAAGTTCGGGCTGACCGCGATGTCAGTTACTGCACCAAATACATTTTTACCTTCTGACTTTGATGTGAAGATGTTGTGGCGGGGCTCTGCGCATTGTCCTGCGTCATGCTGTATTGTATCTGGTGAGGCTTTCGGTCGATAGCTGTGCAGCTCTACGGGGCTCTCTTGCCGTTGGGGCCTTTGGTGCGGAGATGTATGGTACAGCTGTGCGGGATCTGAGGGTGTGGCTCTGCAGGCATTTGTGTTCTAGTACAAGCTGCGCAGCTCTGAAAGGCTCTAAATCAGATCTGATGGAACCTTCCACTAGCCAGGGAGAAGTGCATTCTGACTAACCAAGGGATCAGGACCTTGTGAACAGCACTTGCGGGGTCAGGACTCACTCCTACAGAGGCCAGCACAGATGACCTGGTCAGGCCCAGTAGGTACTGCTACCTGGAAAGGAAGAAAGGGCTCTGGGCTCTGGGACCTTATGTCCTTGTATCTCAAACAGAAGACCTGCCAACCTACCCTTGGAGTGACTTCTGAGGTCCTGGGTTCAAGGCAAGCAGGTCCAGTCTTCCTTCTTTAGAAAGATGTGCCGTCCTTCTGAAACTTCTCAGGTCAAGGTGTGTTTTGATTCAAGATTCTGAGGATGCACTTTTATACTCCGTACCAGTGTGTGGGTCGTGGACAGCCCTTTGTCTAACCCTAAAATTAGTTCTTTTTTCCCCTTGGGTTTGGCTTCAACCTGTCCCATGCTCCACTCAAGGCTGAATCTGTCTCCAAGATAGAGCTGTTTTACAAACTCCAATACACAAAAGTGTTGACATCGCATGCTTTTGACAGTGGTGAAATGATTGAGCCAGAGTTCTCCCCATTTCTCGAGCATGCCCTGTGCTACCTCTGGTTTCAACGGCCATTAGTGATCTGCTAAGCGTCGGTGGCTGAATTCGCCCACCCTGGTGATTAAAGATCCACCAAAGAAATTCCTTGGCAGTCCAGTCACTTTCAGAGGCGCAGAAACTCCTGGCACACAGACCAAGAATCCACAATGCACTGCTGCTTGCAGTACCAGATGGTGGTGGTCTTGTCCGTCAGCACCTGCACTAGCCTTCATCTGATGGTGGACAGGAAGGCCTTCAACGCCAAGCAAATCACCCTCAACTCCTACAAATTGGTGTACAGTGGAGTCTCCACCAAAGACTCCAGGCCTCTGTTCTCCACATCTCCAAGATGTTCGTCCAAAACCCAGTAATGATGCATCCATGACCACTGTCAGATATATGTTGGGTAAGGAGCGGTCTTTAACTGAGCGAACTGTGTTTCAGTAGCCACAATTGCAGATCTTCTGGTGGTGGAGTTGGTCTTGCATTGGCAAAATAGAAAACCCTGACTGTAACCATAGAAAGAGAGAAATTGCTGGTGGAACTGCCTTCTAAGAGTGGAAAGACCCAAGGACCATGCTGTGGCGCTGCACTCCTTAAACAATTATAGAGTCCACTTCTTTGCCAAAAGGGCCAGAGCTGTCAAACTGCAGGTCCATTAAGGTTGCTCGGACATCCCGGAGACCTCATCCAGGTATGGCACCTAAAACCACACTAGTGCCCATCGCTCGATTTAAGCAGTTAGTTGAGTCTAAGCTAGAGTGTAATACAAATTTTGCACCATCGCAACCATGTTGAATAGCCTGTGTAAGGGACGCTTAAAGGTCATCTGAAAAGCCATAAGACGTGTACCACTGTACCCCAAAGGGCTATAAGATTAGTGGCCTAGAAGGCAGCTGGATTTCACTGACTTCAGGGCAGGGCTCATAGAGGAGAAAATCAGTTACCCAAATGTCTCTATTCCTTTGACTTCACAACCAGATAGAGCCGATGGAAAATCATTAGCATGTGCTTTGCTGTGGACACCTGTACCGCCAAGCTTTAAGGTGTTGTATGTTGCGATTTTTTTTTTTTAAAAAGGCAGGGTTTCCTGGTGCAGGTCAATGACTACGAGCTACCTGCGGACCTGAACATGGTTTCAACAACCTGCCCAAAAGAGTGTCTGTAAATGTCTCATTAAATGGTATCAAGGGCCTGTCCTGGTTGAAAAACCTCAGTTAACACATTAGTCTTCGTAATCACAGTTAGGTGCTTTAAGTCTAAAACTTCTGTCACCCTCCAAATAACAAATGTGAAGGAGGAACTTTCCTCCATGGCAAGACCAGAGGGAGACGCAAGGTCAGTGTCTGGTGAGGTATCCAAACCACTGGCATCTTGAAGTCTGCAACGAAGTTGGTGCTGAACCATACATGGGTTGTAGAGGCACAGACGACACAGAGGATGGATCAGCCTGCAGAAGCCCAACTAGAGGCTATTGTGGATACTTGGGTCTCAAAGGCACGCCAGATGGATCCAGTAAAGTGCAGAAAATGTGCACCATGTACTCTCTGAAGGCCTCTAATTGCTGCACCGTCACTGATGTACCAGAGATTCCCGGGTGCGGTGGGACCCGACTCAGAATCACGACTTAAGGCCTCTGCTTGTTGCAACAGCAAAGACAAACCTGGGAATTGGGGGTGTGCCGAGACCCAACTCCGAATCGGCTCCGATGATGATTGGGAGTGAGACCCGGAGGCACATTGAGTTCGAGAGTGGCAGGAAGAGCAGATTCTCACTTCAACTCATACTTTGTATTGGACTTACCTGAAGACTGACAGCGAAATTGATCTGCCATATGAATGATATCAAGAGCAGTAACAGGACCATCTTTTTGACTATGATCAGTTGCATCTTGGATTCTTCCTGTGTTTGTTGAAGTAAAGTTTGGCCTCACAGTCCCGTATGTCCTTCAGGTTCATCTGGACATATTAGTCGCAGGTCTTGGAGTCATTTTCTGACCCCAGACATCATAAGCACCTGTGAGGGCCCGTCAGAGACATCGGTTTGCAACAGTCCCTACACAGTTTGAACCCTGTCATCTTAAGGAGGGGTGGGGGAGAGACATTATTGCTTGCACACATGTAAATCTTGATCAAAACAATAAAATAAAGAAAGGCCAAGGAAAATCTCTGGATCCGTGTCTGAAGGCACGGAAAGAAAGGAACTGATGTCAGTGTGCATGAGTGTCGCTTATGTGCAGCTCCGCTGGTCACTTCTGGAGTTGAATGATGTCAGCCCAGAGCCCCACAATGCCACCTACTGGTGCACAGGAGTACTGCACAAAAGGTTTCCAGATCCAGTCGGACACCCGCAGAATATTCACAAGGTGAGGAATCTGCTGTTAAAAGTATCTCTCAGAAGCATAGTTTCAGCCTTCTGGATGCCAGCCCTGCCACAGCCGACTGCAAGCAAGACGTGTGATGTGGCATGAAAGCGACCCAGATATCCTTTATTTCATTAGTGATAGCAGGGGGCATAGTAATCAATCGTTCAGCAGTTGCAGTGGCATCAGGACAAAGATTTACAGACATGTGGGAGATAATTTTTAACTAAGTACAGTTCTTCAGAGACTATATCAATGTATTATTAAACAAGATCATGGGTAATTTAGGTTGTTTCTTTTAAAATCGTTTTTATTGTAGCTCATTTGGCTTTCTCTCTTCTTTTTGCTGAACATGAATAACAAAATAGCCCATAGTCAAAAGGATGGTAAATGTGCTGTAGCTGTGAGTGGAATATCAGAATAGTCGATGTGTTTGTTTCCTAGAATATTGGAAGGCAATCACACCTACATTTGCATAATGCTTTCTCCTAAATAAACCAACATTTAAATTGCATTTCATAAATATAGATTATGGTTTAAAAATCAGTGCTTGTCCAACAGCCTACAATCGGCTGGGTATGCGTTTTAGGAACGGAGCAGGTGCATCATAGACAGCAGCAGCGCTTAGAGACCACTCACAAGCTGTTGCCGGGACATCGTTGTCATTACTTTTAAATCAATTTATTTAAAGTTGTGTTCATTTTATCATCTCACCACCTGCCTCTTCATTAGTTGAAATATGGTATTGCAGGCGCACGTTAGAGTGGTTCAACCTCCAAGCCAGTACTTAATTCGAAAAAATTGAAGTGCCAGGGCCCCTGTTGGGGGGCCACTTCAGCGTGCACAGCCCATCGGCGCAGTTAGCACTGCAAATACAGTAACAACACAACTACTAACCATCACACTCCTACGAGCTATAAAAATGGCTTTGGCAGTGGGTATTAGTCATTTTTAATGTATAATGAATAAATAAACAGTTGTTTTGTGATCATCTCTAAATTAGATAAACAGTGCCACCATGCGGAAGACTGTGATATGTGCCGGTGTTGACAACTAAATGCCGGTGACGTGCACCGGAAACCTCTGGCTCAAATCAAGCACTGCTTCTAGCTGTATTTACATGGAGTAACAAGCATTTGAAAAGACAACATTTTTGGCGTTGGCTAGCAGGCTTTGTTAGAGCATCCTTTGTCATGTATTTTGAAAAACAGGCCAGAAGAAAAAAGAAATAAAAATTGACGTCCCTCAGCTGCCACAAACTGGGCATGCTCTCACTCACAGACAATGCTTTAGCCAAAATTGCACTTGAGTCTCATAATCCCAAATGCACCCACAAGTTGCACTCATCTATCCGTCATCTTACTGAGAAAATTCGATTTTCGATCGTGATCGAATCGACCCGCCATTTTGTGCTCCGCCGCCCTCACTCAGGCAGCACGGCGAACAAAGTCTTTTCTGCTTTTCCTGCAGCATCGTGTTGAAATAAGCCTTCTGCCTCTATTTACAAAGCTGGTGTTAGGACTGGCCGAGTACACTGATCCCCGTCTGGTTTTCCTAATCCCCGTCTCAACTATCTGTTGGTTCACACTATTCTCTTCTGACTTTATCTTATCGTCTGGCCTTCGCTGTCCTCTGCTAGTAGAGGCTTCTTCGAGTTACTTGATACTTTATTTTCGAACCTTTCCTATTGGTTCTGTTTTGTTTTCCAACCTTTCTTATTGGCTCTTTTTTTATATGTTTTGGGTGTGTTTTTGGTTAATGTATATTTCACATATGTACTATATAAGATTGTGAGCCACGGAGTGAAGTGGCAGTCTCCTGAGAACCTACCTCGTGTACTTCTGGGATAACTGTACTAGCTGCAGCTAATAAATCCGATCTTTTAGCGCCTGACAGAGTGTCCCGTGTCTCTGTGTAGCTGAGCAGGTGAACCCCGGAGATTAAGGCGTACCCTGCGCCACCAGGCCCATAAGGTTCTGGTTCTTCAACGTGGGGTGGCTTCAGTGGTAGTGGTTCTGCCTGAAGGTCGTGAGGAGCTCCGCAAGAAAATTCGGGAGGATTCGCGAGCCACGTCTAGCGACCCCTGTATGTCGAAAGTGGTCTGAAGGTCTTTTTCAGCGTGGTTACTCCTTCCTGACGGCTACTGACGACTGCTGCCCTGACTGCCGCCCTGCCTTGGCCCTTCCTTTGGTGATGTATGGTAAGGCGAGACGATAGACGGGCCTCTGTTGGCGTGAGAAGACATCCTTAGTTAAGTATTTGGTGGGTCGCTCCCACAATTTTGGTCTTTTGTTTCTTTGTTCCTTTGTTTCTTTGGTCCTTAGATTCGACTATTGCAATAGCCGAAGCCGAGGGGTAAGTGCATTTGTGCTGCGTAAACTGAGTTTTACCCCCTTGAAGTTTGTGAACATTCCGGTGAAATCACGAGATGCCTGGTCTGACTAAGTTTGGAAAACTTTGTTGCTTTGGTTGTAATAGGGATTCCCGGCTTGAGGACTCTTGTCTGATTCCTTCGGTTGGAACTCCCACATATGAGCTCTATTCAAAACATGGTATTGTCCCCATTGCCTTTAACGAGGCATGGACCCGATACACGAAGAAAGATGGTGTTTTAAAATGGCCAGAAAATGGTAGTTTTGAGTCTGATGTACTAGATAATTTAGAAGCAGTTTTATTCAAAAGAAAAGCCCGGCCGGCAATGTTTGACTCTTTCCGCCTTTGGCGTAGGGAAGCCAAACAGAGAGAAATTAAGCAAACAAAACGAGATAGGGGGGCGCGTGCAGTTTGAGAACACAGCCGCGAATCGCCATTAACTTCTATGGGGAAAGTCGCGGTTGGAAATTAAGAGTTGAAGGACCCTTTTGGACTTAGAGGTGTCTAGGGCCAACACCCACGGGAGCACCGGAGTACTAAAGTTACCTCACCCAGGGAAGCCGGGTGCATAGGTGTCGGGTCGGGTCGCGTCGCTGTTTTCAATGGAAGCTGGCAAAGAAGTGCTGCTGCCGTGAAGAGGAGAAGTGTCCGGAGAGATCTAAGCCTGGATCTAGGATGGAAGGAACCTGAAAGCAGAGGGGACAGAGTCTGGGTCACGTACCAGTGACCAGGGGCACGATAGTCCAATGCCCACAGATGTCGGGTGGTTCAGGCGAGTTGATGGGTGTCTTGACTCTTCAGCCACGAGGTCCAGGAGGCATCGACGACAACCAGGATCTTGATTCACGCTGTCCCACGAAGTCTGTCGAGTGCGGCAGTGTTGGCGACCAGATTAGACCCAACAAGCCTTGGCAACAGCAAGTCACTTGGAAACATAGAAAGGACGTCGGTGCAGACCAGCAAGGTCTGGGGGACTCACCCAGCAAGGGTAAGTCGGGGCACGTCTGGAGCAACCAGGAAAGCCCAATCACAAGAGGAGTCACCTTCATGGGGACCCACTAACCAACGGGCTAGCGATCGCGAAGGAGCCTCGAGCGGTCTCACTTGAAACCGGCCCACGGGTGACTCGTGGAGGGGGGGCCAGAAATCTTCGGTGCAGGAGGTGCTCAAGGTTGGAGCTACTCAGAGCCCAAAGCACAACTTCAAGTAAGACCAGGAAGATGATGGAGCAGCAAAAGATCACGGTGTCCAGGGGTCACGGTTCCACGTCACCCACGTTAGCCACTGGGCTTAGCTTTGCTGTGAACTCAGGGTAGCCTCTGGAAAGTCTGGAAATACACCTCTGGGGATACAGAGACTTCGGCGTCCGGCGGGAGCTTCAGAATTGCAGACTGGACAGTTGCTTCTTTGGTGCCTGCCAAGCAGGGGAGTCACTCCTTGACCCAAGGGAGATTTATTCAGTCTTCTAGTTGAAATAGAACATCGACGGTCCAGGATGTATGTTGCAAAGTTTCGTCCAGGTTAAACTAAAGTCTCATGGACTGGGTTCCCATACTTATACAAAGTTTGGGGGTTGGACATAATCTAGGGACCCACCTGTGGGAGGGTTTGGAAAGAGGGGTGGTTACACCCATTTCCTTTGTCCAGTTTCGCACCAGAGCAGGGGTAGGTAGCTTCTGTAACCGGTTTGAACTAGACTATGCACAGGGACACCAAGTGTGCCCCCAGTGCAGGACTTCAAAGCACCAGAGATTGCTCCTGCCCAGCCCCAATACACATCTGCCTGTCTGAGGAGGTGGTTACACCTCCTTGGGACAGGAAACCTATTGCCCAGGCCTCCCCTGCCGGAGTTTCGGTCAGCAGCAGGAGGCCAGACCCGTGTCTGTGGCATCCATTTTGTGATGCCAGGGCTTTAGAAAGTCTTTACCGGGTAGACCAGTGTGAACATGTCTCTCCCTCTAGAAGGGTGGAATGCTACCTCCGCCGCCAGAACGGGCGGGGGGTAGTATTCCAAAGCGTTTGACACTAAACACGACATGTTTCCGTGCAGCCAGTCCAAAGTTAGCATTTACCGCGAGGTTATAATGCAATTAAGAGTATATGGTCAGGCTGCACCACAAACGGCATCAGAGGAGGTACTCCGAACGCTGCAGAGGGGCTCTGCTCATGCAGGGGCACCCTCTCGCATAAAAACCAAGCACTCTGCCTTCAGGATTGCTAAGGCCTGCCATAGGAGTGACTTATAGGTTTTATATGTGTGTGCAATTGGAGTGATATAGGTAGCCTATAACACAGTAAGGGGTGCAAGCACCACTTTACCCAGGTTGCAGTAACAGACCTGTGGTGTCATTTTGGAGTGCTTCCCAGGGGTGGCATAATACATGCTTCAGCCCCTGGTAGGCCTCTGAGGTACCTATGCCCTAGGTACATAGTATACTTAAGGCACTCCAGAATCCAATTAGAAATGTACCTAATGTACATGGAAATCATTTTAGAGAGGAAGCAGCTAGGATGGGGTCCTGATTAGCAGGGCCACAGCCAGACTAAGGTTGAAAAACAGTGAAACACCAGCAAAAAGTGGGGGTACCCATGTGAAGCAGATTCTACTCTACTACACCAACATAAACATGTCAGAAAACATAGGAGGAAGAAGGCAAAATGTTTGGGGATAATCCTGCAAAAAAGGGAGAGGTCCAACACGAGTTTTTAAAGTTTTAGGTAAAAACAGCGCCAAAAGGTGTGAAGCGCCGATTTCGGTATCTGGTCATGCCAGAAATGGACAAAGTTAGAAGTTCGGGCTGACCGCGATGTCAGTTACTGCACCAAATACATTTTTACCTTCTGACTTTGATGTGAAGATGTTGTGGCGGGGCTCTGCGCATTGTCCTGCGTCATGCTGTATTGTATCTGGTGAGGCTTTCGGTCGATAGCTGTGCAGCTCTACGGGGCTCTCTTGCCGTTGGGGCCTTTGGTGCGGAGATGTATGGTACAGCTGTGCGGGATCTGAGGGCGTGGCTCTGCAGGGATTTGTGTTGGACCCAGTGAAGTCTTCTAGTACAAGCTGCGCAGCTCTGAAAGGCTCTAAATCAGATCTGATGGAACCTTCCACTAGCCAGGGAGAAGTGCATTCTGACTAACCAAGGGATCAGGACCTTGTGAACAGCACTTGCGGGGTCAGGACTCACTCCTACAGAGGCTAGCACAGATGACCCGGTCAGGCCCAGTAGGTACTGCTACCTGGAAAGGAAGAAAGGGCTCTGGGACCTTATGTCCTTGTATCTCAAACAGAAGACCTGCCAACCTACCCTTGGAGTGACTTCTGAGGTCCTGGGTTCGAGGAAAGCAGGTCCAGTCTTCCTTCTTTAGAAAGATGTGCCGTCCTTCTGAAACTTCTCAGGTCAAGGTGTGTTTTGATTCAAGGTTCTGGGGATGCACTTTTATACTCAGTACCAGTGTGTGGGTCGGGGACAGCCCTTTGCCTAACCCTAAAATTAGTTCTTTTTTCCCCTTGGGTTTGGCTTCAACCTGTCCCATGCTCCACTCAAGGCTGAATCTGTCTCCAAGATAGAGCTGTTTTACAAACTCCAATACACAAAAGTGTTGACATCGCATGCTTTTGACAGTGGTGAAATGATTGAGCCAGAGTTCTCCCCATTTCTCGAGCATGCCCTGTGCTACCTCTGGTTTCAACTGCCATTAGTGATCTGCTAAGCGTCGGTGGCTGAATTCGCCCACCCTGGTGATTAAAGATCCACCAAAGAAATTCCTTGGCAGTCCAGTCACTTTCAGAGGCGCAGAGACTCCTGGCACACAGACCAAGAATCCACAATGCACTGCTGCTTGCAGTACCAGATGGTGGAGGTCTTGTCCGTCAGCACCTGCACCAGCCTTCATCTGATGGTGGCCAGGAAGGCCTTCAACGCCAAGCAAATCACCCTCAACTCCTACAAATTGGTGTACAGTGGAGTCTCCACCAAAGACTCCAGGCCTCTGTTCTCCACATCTCCTAGATGTTCGTCCAAAACCCAGTAATGATGCATCCATGACCACTGTCAGATATATGTTGGGTAAGGAGCGGACTTTAACTGAGCGAACTGTGTTTCAGTAGCCACAATTGCAGATCTTCTGGTGGTGGAGTTGGTCTTGCATTGGCAAAATAGAAAACCCTGACTGTAACCATAGAAAGAGAGAAATTGCTGGTGGAACTGCCTTCTGAGAGAGGAAAGACCCAAGGACCATGCTGTGGCGCTGCACTCCTTAAACAATTATAGAGTCCACTTCTTTGCCAAAAGGGCCAGAGCTGTCAAACTGCAGGTCCATTAAGGTTGCTCGGACATCCCGGAGACCTCATCCAGGTATGGCACCTAAAACCACACTAGTGCCCATCGCTCGATTTAAGCAGTTAGTTGAGTCTAAGCTAGAGTGTAATACAAATTTTGCACCATCGCAACCATGTTGAATAGCCTGTGTAAAGGACGCTTAAAGGTCATCTGAAAAGCCATAAGACATGTACCACTGTACCCCAAAGGGCTATAAGATTAGTGGCCTAGAAGGCAGCTGGATTTCACTGACTTCAGGGCAGGGCTCATAGAGGAGAAAATCAGTTACCCAAATGTCTCTATTCCTTTGACTTCACAACCAGATAGAGCCGATGGAAAATCATTAGCATGTGCTTTGCTGTGGACACCTGTACCTCCAAGCTTTAAGGTGTTGTATGTTGCGATTTTTTTTAAAAAAGGCAGGGTTTCCTGGTGCAGGTCAATGACTACAAGCTACCTGCAGACCTGAACATGGTTTCAACAACCTGCCCAAAAGAGTGTCTGTAAATGTGTCATTAAATGGTATCAAGGGCC
Source organism: Triturus cristatus (assembly GCF_964204655.1). Classification (NCBI taxonomy): domain Eukaryota; kingdom Metazoa; phylum Chordata; class Amphibia; order Caudata; family Salamandridae; genus Triturus; species Triturus cristatus. Next base: position 890,186,520 of record NC_140583.1, on the reverse strand, counting down.
TGTCCTGGTTGAAAAACCTCAGTTAACACATTAGTCTTCGTAATCACAGTTAGGTGCTTTAAGTCTAAAACTTCTGTCACCCTCCAAATAACAAATGTGAAGGAGGAACTTTCCTCCATGGCAAGACCAGAGGGAGACGCAAGGTCAGTGTCTGGAGAGGTATCCAAACCACTGGCATCTTGAAGTCTGCAACGAAGTTGGTGCTGAACCAGACATGGGTTGTAGAGGCACAGACGACACAGAGGATGGATCAGCCTGCAGAAGCCCAACTAGAGGCTATTGTGGATACTTGGGTCTCAAAGGCACGCCAGATGGATCCAGTAAAGTGCAGAAAATGTGCACTATGTACTCTCTGAAGGCCTCTAATTGCTGCACCGTCACTGATGTACCAGAGATTCCCGGGTGCGGTGGGACCCGACTCAGAATCACCTCTTAAAGTCTCTGCTTGTTGCAACAGCAAAGACAAACCTGGGAATTGGGGGTGTGCCGAGACCCAACTCCGAATCGGCTCCGATGATGATTGGGAGTGAGACCCGGAGGCACATTGAGTTCGAGAGTGGCAGGAAGAGCAGATTCTCACTTCAACTCATACTTTGTATTGGACTTACCTGAAGACTGACAGCGAAATTGATCTGCCATGTGAATGATATCAAGAGCAGTAACAGGACCATCTTTTTGACTATGATCAGTTGCATCTTGGATTCTTCCTGTGTTTGTTGAAGTAAAGTTTGGCCTCACAGTCCCGTATGTCCTTCGGGTTCATCTGGACATATTAGTCGCAGGTCTTGGAGTCGTTTTCTGACCCCAGACATCATAAGCACCTGTGAGGGCCCGTCAGAGACATCGGTTTGCAACAGTCCCTACACAGTTTGAACCCTGTCATCTTAAGGGGGGGTGGGGGAGAGACACTATTGCTTGCACACATGTAAATCTTGATCAAAACAATAAAATAAAGAAAGGCCAAGGAAAATCTCTGAATCCGTGTCTGAAGGCACGGAAAGAAAGGAACTGATGTCAGTGTGCATGAGTGTCGCTTATGTGCAGCTCCGCTGGTCACTTCTGGAGTTGAATGATGTCAGCACAGAGCCCCACAATGCCACCTACTGGTGCACAGGAGTACTGCACAAAAGGTTTCCAGATCCAGTCGGACACCCGCAGAATATTCACAAGGTAAGGAATCTGCTGTTAAAAGTATCTCTCAGAAGCATAGTTTCAGCCTTCTGGATGCCAGCCCTGCCACAGCCGACTGCAAGCAAGACGTGTGATGTGGCATGAAAGCGACCCAGATATCCTTTATTTCATTAGTGATAGCAGGGGGCATAGTAATAAATCGTTCAGCAGTTGCAGTGGCATCAGGACAAAGATTGACAGACAACATGTGGGAGATAATTTTTAACTAAGTACAGTTCTTCAGAGACTATATCAATGTATTATTAAACAAGACAATTGGTAATTTAGGTTGTTTCTTTTAAAATCGTTTTTATTGTAGCTCATTTGGCTTTCTCTCTTCTTTTTGCTGAACATGAAAAACAAAATAGCCCATAGTCAAAAGGATGGTAAATGTGCTGTAGCTGTGAGTGGAATATCAGAATAGTCGATGTGTTTGTTTCCTAGAATATTGGAAGGCAATCACACCTACATTTGCATAATGCTTTCTCCTAAATAAACCAACATTTAAATTGCATTTCATAAATATAGATTATGGTTTAAAAATCAGAGCTTGTCCAACAGCCTACAATCGGCTGGGTATGCGTTTTAGGAACGGAGCAGGTGCATCATAGACAGCAGCAGCGCTTAGAGACCACTCACAAGCTGTTGCCGGGACATCGTTGTCATTACTTTTAAATCAATTTATTTAAAGTTGTGTTCATTTTATCATCTCACCACCTGCCTCTTCATTAGTTGCAATATGGTATTGCAGGCGCACGTTAGAGTGGTTCAACCTCCAAGCCAGTACTTAATTCGAAAAAATTGAAGTGCCAGGGCCCCTGTTGGGGGGCCACTTCAGCGTGCACAGCCCATCGGCGCAGTTAGCACTGCAAATACAGTAACAACACAACTACTAACCATCACACTCCTACGAGCTATAAAAATGGCTTTGGCAGTGGGTATTAGTCATTTTTAATGTATAATGAATAAATAAACAGTTGTTTTGTGATCATCTCTAAATTAGATAAACAGTGACACTATGCGGAAGACTGTGATATGTGCCGGTGTTGACAACTAAATGCCGGTGCCGCGCACCGGAAACCTCTGGCTCAAATCAAGCACTGCATCTAGCTGTATTTACATGGAGTAACAAGCATTTGAAAAGACAACATTTTTGGCGTTGGCTAGCAGGCTTTGTTAGAGCATCCTTTGTCATGTATTTTGAAAAACAGGCCAGAAGAAAAAAGAAATAAAAATTGACGTCCCTCAGCTGCCACAAACTGGGCATGCTCTCACTCACAGACAATGCTTTAGCCAAAATTGCACTTGAGTCTCATAATCCCAAATGCACCCACAAGTTGCACTCATCTATCCGTCATCTTACTGAGAAAATTCGATTTTCGATCGTGATCGAATCGACCCGCCATTTTGTGCTCTGCCGCCATTTTGTGTTGCCCTCACTCAGGCAGCACGGCGAACAAAGTCTTTTCTGCTTTTCCTGCAGCATCGTGTCGAAATAAGCCTTCTGCCTCTATTTACAAAGCTGGTGTTAGGACTGGCCGAGTACACTGATCCCCGTCTGGTTTTCCTAATCCCCGTCTCAACTATCTGTTGGTTCACACTATTCTCTTCTGACTTTATCTTATCGTCTGGCCTTCGCTGTCCTCTGCTAGTAGAGGCTTCTTCGAGTTACTTGATACTTTATTTTCAAACCTTTCCTATTGGTTCAGTTTTGTTTTCCAACCTTTCTTATTGGCTCTTTTTTTATATGTTTTGGGTGTGTTTTTGGTTAATGTATATTTCACATATGTACTATATAAGATTGTGAGCCACGGAGTGAAGTGGCAGTCTCCTGAGAACCTACCTCGTGTACTTCTGGGATAACTGTACTAGCTGCAGCTAATAAATCCGATCTTTTAACGCCTGACAGAGTGTCCCGTGTCTCTGTGTAGCTGAGCAGGTGAACCCCGGAGATTAAGGCATACCCTGCGCCGCCAGGCCCATAAGGTTCTGGTTCTTCAACGTGGGGCGGCTTCAGTGGTAGTGGTTCTGCCTGAAGGTCGTGAGGAGCTCCGCAAGAAAATTCTGGAGGATTCGCGAGCCACGTCAAGTGACCCCTGTATGTCGAATGTGGTCTGAAGATCTTTTTCAGCGTGGTTACTCCTTCCTGACGGCTACGGACGACTGCTGCCCTGACTGCCGCCCTGCCTTGGCCCTTCCTTTGGTGATGTATGGTAAGGCGAGACGATAGACGGGCCTCTGTTGGCATGAGAAGACATCCTTAGTTAAGTATTTGGTGGGTCGCTCCTACAATTTTGGTCTTTTGTTTCTTTGGTCCTTAGATTCGACTATTGCAATAGCCGAAGCCGAGGGGTAAGTGCATTTGTGCTGCGTAAACTGAGTTTTACCCCCTTGAAGTTTGTGAACATTCCAGTGAAATCACGAGATGCCTAGTCTGACTAAGTTTGGAAAACTTTGTTGCTTTGGTTGTAGTAGGGATTCCCGGCTTGAGGACTCTTGTCTGATTCCTTCGGTTGGAACTCCCACATATGAGCTCTATTCAAAACATGGTATTGTCCCCATTGCCTTTAACGAGGCATGGACCCGATACACGAAGAAAGATGGTGTTTTAAAATGGCCAGAAAATGGTAGTTTTGAGTCTGATGTGCTAGATAATTTAGAAGCAGTTTTATTCAAAAGAAAAGCCCGGCCGGCAATGTTTGACTCTTTCCGCATTTGGCGTAAGGAAGCCAAACAGAGAGAAATTAAGCAAACAAAATGAGATAGGAAAGCACAGGGTATGACAATTATACAAGCTGCCCAACAATTTAAAGATGATGAAATTGATAATACGATGGTAATTTCAGAGAGACAGCATCGTATGGCGATAGATAAATGCTATCCGGTGTTGCCTGTTTCCCCATCCGATAACAAGAAAGATTTAGAAGAAGATCCCCTAATGTCTCATTTATTGAGATTGCCTCCGCCCTATGCACAAGGTGCCAATGCACCCCAGTTGTTAGAGCCTGTTCAGCCGCCAGCAGTACCTCCGCCTTTTCTGGCTCTTCCGCATTTGCCCCTTACAGTATTACCGCCTCTACCAGTTTTGCCTTTAACTTCAACTTCTTTGCCCTCATCTCCTGATCTTCGATCACCTTTGCCTTCTGCTCCTCCTGCAATTACCTGTTCTCTTTCTGTTAGTTCGCCTAATACCTTGTCCCCTATCCTCATGTCCAATTCTCCGTCTATGCATAGGCGACTCCCGGACACTGTCTCTGGTATTTTATCTCCTTTCTTTGAAGCTTTAATTGTATCTCCGGCTTTTGCTCGAAGACAATCTCGCAGTCAATTCCCAGCTGCCGAAGAACGAGAAAATTTGGACTCTCTCGCACGTAAATGGGTCGAAAGAGGTCCCCAGTACAGTGTGCCCGATATTATGCCTACCTTCTCACAATGGAATGCGCCTACGCAAAGATATGTTTTCAATGTAATATGTGATTCTCTCATTAAAGAATGGGAGGATGTGAATTTGAATTCGGTTCCACAGGGTCTGTTAGATGTTCAGGCTGAATTTGGTAAAGGACTGATTGTGGGTTCCAAGGTTGAAAACGCTGTAAGAACACTTATTTCCTTTAGAAACTTATTGTCCTCTCAGACTTTCCTTGATTCCGATCCGTCGGTTAGACTGACACTGAAAAATTATCCCATGAGAGAGGTTCCTCCAGTATGGAAGGAAGAGATTGCAGCTCAAGGTAATAATCTAGCTATTCCTGCTAATTTTCAACGTATATGGGTACATGTCCCCTGGAAGAGATCTGAAGTTTTAGCACTTAAACAGACTCTACCGGATCCTCGTAAAAACCCTGCGGGCTATTATAAAGAATTATCACAAACGGTTGATGCTTGCATCATGAATCTAGCTGATATCGATATGTTGATGGGAAATGTAGTCCCACAAACATGATGGGCTAGGATTCGTAAGGAGAATCACACACAGGAATTAGGTGCTGATTGGGATGCTATAATTGCCGCAGATAGAGACCAAGTGGGTGGTGCGAAGCCTGATGCTTTGATTTCAGAGCTCCCTGGTAGGATTATTACATTAATGAAAACGATGATGCCTGCCTTGAGAGTTAATTGGGATAAATTAGCGGCATGCAAACAAAAGAAAGATGAAAGTGTCTCTGATTTCTTTACTCATTTCGAGGAGACATTTATTGATCACAGTGGTCAAGATATGGCTACAGAGGGTGGACAGCGATTATTTGTGGACAAATTTGTATTTAATTTGCTTTCCGAGCTGTCCCACAAATTGAAAGATTCTGAAAGTTCATGGGCTGTTTCTTCTTCTGCCCAGATATTGGCCACTGCACAATATTATGAGAACAGAGATAAAGAAGAAAAGCAAGAGAAAAAGACGAAAGAATTAAAAACGAAGGTTCTCTTGCAACAAGCTTATCCTCCTCGCTATGTTCAGCCTCAGTTTCAACAGCCTCCGCAGTTTCAGAGGTTGTATCAAAAACCTGAGCCATATATTCTGCGACCTTTGTTAGGACCTAATCAATGTGCCTATTGTAGAGAGGAAGGTCATTTTAAGAATAGTTGTCCGGTTTTATTGCAGCGTAGTGGAGCATTTTCTGCTCCACGAGGTCGTGGTGGCCTCCAGTCAGCAAATAGAGGTAGAGGTCGAGGTGTGTTGACTCAAGAACAGCGTGCTCTTCCTCCTCCTAATTCCGTGAATTACTTTGATCAGCAAAATGTTAGGTCTACACAGTACTACAATGAAGACCAATATATTGAAGGCGAGAATGAAAGTCTTCATGCTAACTAGGACAGCCTTGGACAAAGTAAGGGAGTTGTGTCGGTTCCAGTAGATCAGAATGGACCTTATGTTAATGTCACTGCAATGGGTGTTTCAGAGCCATTTCTTCTAGATACTGGGGCGATGAGAAGTTCTATCATTCATTCTAAACTCCCTGGGGCACCTTTGTCTGGCTTAACGAATGTATCTGTAGGATTTTCTAGTGCCCCTGTTCGTAATCCGGTTTCTTGCCCTTTGCCTATTTCAATTGGCCCTTATGATTTGGAAGCTCCACTTCTTTTGACGAATGGTTGCGGTGAGAATCTGTTGGGTTTGGACTTATTGAAAAGAATGCATGCTACGATATATTGTTCTCCTTCTGGTGTACATCTTACTTTAGGACAGAAACTGACTTCTCCAATGTATTTGTCCAAAGATCAGTTTCCACCTGAATTGCTTTCTCTTCCGGCAACGCTTTGGGCCACGGGTCCGAACGATGTGAGCTGTCTTGAGATGCCACCTTATGTTGTCACTCTCAAGCCTAATGTTGAATTGCCACGTATTCCGCAGTATAGAATTTCCACTGAAGGTAAAAAAGCGCTTTTGGAAATCATTCATGATTTGATTCAGAAGGGTGTGGTTGAAGAAACGAGAGGAAACATATGCATAGTCCTATTCTTCCTGTTCTTAAACGCACTGATCCTTCTCAGCCACCTGTATATCGTTTCGTAATTGATCTTCGGGAGGTAAACAAAATTGTTGTACCACAATTTCCTGTTGTCCCAGATATCACTGCTCTGTTGACAATGATACCTTCCACAGCGACTTGGTTTTCTGCTATCGATCTAAAAAATGCCTTCTTTAGTATTCCCATTGCAGAAGAGAGTAGGGATATTTTTGCCTTCTCTCTTGGTGGCCGAAACTTCCGGTTTAAGTGCGCACCTCAAGGCTATTGTGAAAGTCCCTCTATTTACAGCCAACCTTTAAAATGTCATCTTGATACTTTTCATTTGCCGTCTGGTGCTGCTCTTATTCAGTACATGGACGACTTGTTAATCGCTGCTGATTCAGAAGATATTTGCAAAAATGTGACTGTTGCATTGTTACGCCATTTGTTTAATTTGAATCATAAGGTTTCACCTTCCAAACTACAATATGTTCGTCGAGAGGTTACCTATTTGGGTCATCTCCTATCAAAGGAGGGATGACGATTAACCCCAGAACGAATTCAGGCGATTGCGCAAATGTCTGTGCCATCCACACAAAGGGAGGTACGTGCCTTTCTGGGTATTACTTCTTATTGTAGGCAGTGGATTCCGAACTTTTCTTTGTTAGCTAAACCTCTGTTGGCATTCACTTTGAAAGATACACCTCAGCCCCTTCCATGGACTGATGAGTGTCAGAGGAGTTTTACTAATTTACGTGCTGCTCTGTGTACCGCTCCTGTACTAGGTACTCCCGATTACAGTAAGCCTTTTACGCTCTATGTCCATGAGAGAGAGGGTTGTGCGTTGTCAGTTTTAACATAGCGATTTGGAGACAAACAGCGACCATGTGCCTATTTTTCGGCTACGTTAGATCCAGTAGCTAAAGCATTGCCTAGTTGTCTCAAAGCGACAGCAGCAGCAGCAATTTCTGTTCGACAGTCTGCTGGAGTGGTGCTAGACAATACTCTCATTGTTATGGTGCCACATGCAGTGGATACTTTGCTAAACAGAACAAAAACACAGCATCTTACGAGTGCTCGTTTGACTGGATACGAGCTGACGCTTTTGGCTAGTCACGTACATATCAAACGATGTAATACCTTAAATCCAGCTACTCTGTTGCCCCTTTCAGAGGAGAAAGGTGTTCAGGAGCAACATGATTGTTTCCTCCGTACTGAGGAAGAGACAAAAGGAAGAATTGACTTGAAAGATACGCCGCTAGAGAATCCGGATGGAACTCTATGGGTGGATGGTTCTCGTTTTAAGCTCCCTAATGGAGATACAGTTTCAGCCTATGCTGTTACTACTTTACATACAGTTGTGGAAACAGCACGTATCAGACAATTCAGCTCAAGCAGCATAACTGATAGCTTTAACGAGAGCATATGTGTTGTCAAAAGGAAAAAGAGTGAATGTGTATACTGACAGCCAGTATGCATTTGGTGTGGCGTTCAATTTTGGGCGTCTTTGGAAAGAGAGGGGATTCCTTACTTCACATGGCACTAAAATACAACATGGTCAGTTGGTGACTGATCTTCTTGAGTCACTTTCTTTACCTGCTCAGATAGCAATTGTGAAGTGTAGTGCACACAAGAAGATTACAGATGATGTTGGTCGAGGAAATGCATTTGCAGATGAAGTAGCAAAAAAGACAGCGAGAGATGCTACCAGTCGAATGTATGTTGCGGATCCTGCGAATTGGGTTAGAGAGAGAGGAATGTATGAGGATACAGTAGAAAGTGTAAGGTCGATTCAAAAAGAGGCTACAGAGAAAGAATTGAGCAAGTGGAAAGAAAGTACGGGAATGTTAGATGAGATGGGATGTTGGGTGGAATTATCTGAACACCAACGTTGGCTGTTACCAGATGCCTATGTACTCCCAGTAGTTGCTATGGCGCATGGTCCAGCCCACTTAAGTGCGAAAGGTATATGCAAGCTTCTGGCTCCAGTGTGGCAAAATGAAGGAATCCCAAAGTGTGCAGACAATGTAGTGAAACATTGTATTGTTTGTTTGATGTACAATCCGGGGAAGGGAACCCCAACTCCAGCGGGTCACTTTGCTCCTCCGACATATCCATTTGAGGTGTTGCAGATCGATTACATTCATATGGAGCGATGCAACAACCTCGAATATGTTCTGGTGGTAGTGTGCACCTTTTCTAGGTGGATAGAAGCATTCCCTCTAAAAGATAATACAGTCTTCTCCACAGCCAAAGTTCAACTAAAATAATTTTTCCCCAGGTTTGGTTTGCCGCGCATTGTCTGGAGTGACAATGGGAGCGAATTTGTGGGCCAAGTCATGCAAAAAGTTTGTGCGGGTCTTGGTATCAAGCAAAAGTTCCACGCGGCAAACCACCCACAGTCAGCGGGTTTAGTGGAATGCTACAATGGAACTTTAAAACTCAAACTAGCGAAAGTGCAGGCTAGTACAGGACTTAATTGGCCCGATGCTTTACCATTGGCTCTTCTATCCACCAGAACTGCTGTACACTCTCGTTTGGGACTTAGCCCTTACGAAGTGGTTTTTGGGCGCCCAGCTAATATATGGGGAGTCCCTCGCCCTAAGAAATACTCAGACTTACCATATCCAATGTTGATTGATTACTTGCATGAACTTACAACTAAATTGCGTGTTCTCCATCAACAGGTTCAGAGTGCTTTGCCGGAGGCTTCTACAGACCCAGGTCAATCTATCCGACCAGGTGACTGGGTTTGCATAAAGAATTTTCAAAGGAAGAAAAATTTGGAGCCCCGGTGGAAGGAGCCTCGGTTGGTTCTCCTGGCAACGAGAACAGCAGTAAAAGTCGAAGGAAAGAAAAATTGGATTCATGGCGTGCATTGTAAGAAAGTGCCTTTGCCTCTACCCTTCGATCAATGGGTGCGTAAGGGCATTAGTGACTCTGAGAGTGAGAAGGTTCCACGATTTGTACCTTTTAGTGATGCACGCCTGAATGGAACATTGTCTGAGAAAGAGGACGACGATATTCTTCAGGAAGCAATGACACCACATCGTCGCTTGAATACGACAAATCCGCGAACATTGTTCCGAGACTAAACTGCACCTGATAAAGAACATTATAACCTAAGACCTAGACTAAAGAACACTTAAGATTTTCTCTCTCCTATGTAGTATTCTATCCCGGTTGCAGGGTCACGGTAGGAGTCTTGGTTGTGACCTGAGTAGTGGCAATAGGCCTGCAGGACTTGCAGTGTCATAGGACGGCAGACAATCATAATTAAGTGATTGAGGAAGATTGCCGTGAGCATCCATTTAGAAAGATGGAAACTACATTAGGCAAAAGAGAGAGAAAGGATAAAATGAAAAAAAAATCCTGTAGATTAATGTACAGTCGTTTTAGTACAGCCTTATGTATTATTATATTATTGTGTATCCTTTTGGCGTGTATAAGTTGGATTATTTATGCTCTGCAGCAAAAAGTTGTCTCTCCTTCTACCTCTTCGTCTTCTTCTACTGTCTCGCCACATCTATTTCATACCCTTCCTCAACATGAACTCATTCGAAGAACCGAATATTACAACAATTCATTTGTCCAGTTATTACATCAACACCAATTAGTGATCAATACAACTGACTGTTGGGTGTGTGGACTTACGCCACATACCACAGAAAAAGGAATGCCGTATTTAGTTCTTCCATTCTCTTATGAGGGTTCTGCTTGGGCTTATTTTGTTATCTTCTCCAATGCCTATCAAAGCAAATTCAGACGATCCGTTAGTTCATATATTAGTGGTCCGGATTTTAGTCATAGTTCATTGATAAAAGGAATGGTAGCTATGGCTAAAATCATGGAAAATAGTAAGATTTCCATTAACGAAAGAAAAGCGTACACAAACTGGAACGTCACCCATTATGTCACTAGCCTTAGTGATAAGGTTAAACAAGGAAAATCTCCACCGATTTGGACTATTCCTCATCAGGGAAATTTCTGTCTGCAAATAAATGGTCAGTCTTCTTTTTTTATCTTTTTCACTCAAAGACGCTTTTATTGATTTGGAATGGTCCGGGCTCAATTATGTAAAAAGCATGCACCTGAACATTCTGAAGTATCCAATACAGAGGCACCTGCACACACTGCAAATCCCTGTAGCTCGGCACCCCCTGCGACTTTAAAAAAAGACACCAGGCAAAGCGATCAAAAGTATCTCTACATTGGCTCTTTTTACACTTCTTTAGATGACTGTGAAAGACCCAACTGTTCCTGTACATTTTAGAGCCTCCTCTCACTCTATACTCTTGCCGTCACTTTCCTAACTTCTAAAAGACTACAGTATGTCTAGAGAGCAGGTTCATAGCCAGGACTCAGACAGTACAAAAGAGAACTTTTAGTGATGTTGTACCTATATAATCTGCCATTTGCAGGCGAGATTCATTTTATTGATCCCCTCAAATTTTGATGGAAAAATGTACCACCAGCTGAAGAGAAGCATGAGGGTGATCGTGCTTTCTGATGGACGGAGAGCAGCGTCAATTCCCTAAGGATTTTGTTACTTGTCAACTGAATCTGTTCAACAAATTTCGATGCAAATTATAATGTAAATAGTAAAGCATACTCTGCTTTGCAATGCAAACGAGACGTATATCAAAACGAAACCATGAAGGTTTATTAAGGGGTTTAAATCATTGCAGAAGGCACAATTAAATGGTTAGATTCACTCAATTAGCCATTTTAAATCAAAGGATAGCATCTAGCTCAGACTAAAATGCAATTAATAAAATAGCACAACAAAGTATAGTTCAGCTGAAATAATATAAACCATAGATCAGATCGACAGTGATGCCTTCTAAATATCAGTAAGAGTGAACCCAACATCCTCAGGGAAGGGCTCCTTTTGTGATGCAAAATACAATGAAAACCATAAACAAATAAAATTATTTTCAAATCACCCGATCTGGACCAGTGTAGTTAATGAATGATACATTTCCTAAAATCAAGTTATTCAGCACTATCCCACAGATTCACACAGATCAGTTACCATCCCTGGTGCTCTTCCAGCACCTCAATAGTTAATAGAATGTTGCTACATACTTGTACAAGGACAAGTTCTCACACGAAACTAGTATGGCCCCAATAGGCGAGGCCTTGAAACAATTCATTCTCAGCTGAACAGTGTACTACAGAACTCTAAAGAAAGGAAACCTCATTCCATACATGGGAAAGTGACTTAACATCTCAAAGCAGTATTTACAAAGTTGCTTTGACATGAATCATCTGTGCGTGCAAAGCAGAACAGATATAGAAAGAGGACTATACTGAAAGATGGCTCCAGGCAGTGTTAGCCCTTTTGAAATCGAGGTCTACATTAACTGTTAGCATAAATGACATTTGTGAAAGGTATAGTCTGGAGCACACTAAAAAATGACTATATCAACATGGAGCCCAGAAATTTTAGATGTGGACATTGAGGTCCTCTTTATTGCATGGTGTAAAATGGAGGTTGTTCCTATGGAGACTTCACACAGGTAATATCACAATCTTCACATACAGACATGAGTATCATCATATTTACATGATGCAAAGTACTTCAATCCATATTAACAGAAAAAACAGCAGTATGAGTTCACAGCAAAATAATGATGTGCATATCCAGAAAAGCCATAGTGAATGAACAAACAGACAATGGATAAAGTATTTTAGTCCTTGTTGCAAAAAGAGCAGCAGTATCAGCTGTTAATATGGATTGAAGCACTTTACACCTTGTGAATAAGACGATACTTATGTCAACATAAGACAGCGTGCAATAAATAGGATCTCAATGTTATTATATTTTTTGGTCCCAAGACCAGTACACTTCTTATTGAGATGTGCGGTTAACTGTACCCACTGCTACTGTTGTAAAGTCTATAAACATAATTTGCTTAACCTGCGTGTTACTTATCAAGTTAATACTACTGTGCATAAAAACCTTATAGCAATCAGTTAACGCCGTAGAAGTCAAGATAGGAAGCTCTTCACAGATCTTTAAAAAAGTTTCCATGATGTTCTCGCCCTCCTCAAAAATCATTGGGTACAAAAACTTGTGGATCAAAAAAATATTTTCTGAAAGCTTCTCTTCTTGTTTCTGCTGGTTGGCTTTGACTTTGCCTACAACTGTTTTCCGTTACAGTTTCCTAAACTGACCACACTACAGCTATCTGAAAACCAATTACTTTTCCTAGCAGCTGATGATTCATGCAGTCAGTGTCAAAGTGGGCAATGTAAAGACATATATTTTCTTCACAAAGGAATTAATACAAGTCATTGCATTTCAAATCAATCCTAACAAAGCACTGATCATATCCGACTCAAAAATGGACAAAAGACTTTGGGTAATGCATCATAGAACCTCTGCACAGTGATGCACACTCCATTTCCTCTACATTGTTCCAAAATACGCAGGGCGAGCAAGCCATATGGTGATTGTTCTCGCAAACTCCGAGATTTTAGTAGATGTTTCATCTCTCACCATTTATAGAAGGTCCAACTAATGCCATGCAGATTACGGTAGTTTTGAAGCTCGGTCTTGCATTCTGGACCTAGGGTGTCATTTTAATTGACCACATTATTGCTGGGTGGAGTGCCACTTTATGCCTTGATCGTGGAAACTTTTTGGGATAGTAGACTACTACCAGGCCACACAACCTTGTGAGGGCAACAGCGGCACTAATATTGACTTACTGAAATTAACTTTCAGGCCAGATGCTCCAGCAAAAAAGCTGAAGTATCCAAAGACAGTGGTGCTGTGTCCCAAGCCCATCCACTAATTTGAGTCTTGCATCTATTAAGGTAAGCTAACGGCTTGATTGCCAGAGTGAAGAGAAGCGGGGATAGGGAACAACCCTGCCTGTTCACCTGGCGGATGAAGCAGATGTCAGCTTGGCTTGTACTCGTGCTGTGGGGTTGGAGTAGAGTACCTGAACAAGTAGCTGGAACTGGGGCTCAATCCCTGCTTATCTCAAGACCTGGGCAAGGTAGTCCCAATCCACGGTATCAAAAGATTTCTCAAAATCGATGAATAGGTATAAAGAAAACACTAGCAATGGACTGTGCACCCAAACTCTGGGGGACAGTTATGGCGTTCATGCACACGCTGAGGAATGCAGGACCATGAACAGAGCAAAGAATGTGAATCCCTTTACCCTTTTTTGTAATCTATGAAATAAATGTATTTTGAATGCACCTTAGATGAGTGTTGGAGCAGGATCACATAGCCAATGACCTTGGATATACTTCAAGTTGCCTTCCTTAAAGGATGTAAGCACACCTACTCACTTTGTGTATCTTGTGGCCCAATAAACACAAACTACTGCAATATGCAATATCAGAGGTGGATGCTCACTTTCAAAAACATCTAAGATTGAGTGCGCTTGGTGGAAAGTGAACCAAATTATTACAGGACATTTTGGCAACTTAAATTTATGCAGTTCCTATCATTATAGCCTGCATTTGGCCATGCCAACGCCAAAGTAAAGGTGTTATTTTAACAGGTGAAGGAAATCCCACAGCACTTGTTAGTGGCAAAAAGAGCAATCGCTGTTCAATGCAGGCATGTGCCACACAGCACTACTCTATACCCCAACGCAGATATTCCACAGCAAGAATATCCAACTAAAAATGTAATAATATAAAATTCACTAAACTTACACCTGTGCCGAAGTGGCATGTTCCTCAGAGGTGCCCGCCAGTCCCGAGTCTGACGGTGGAATACTCGGGTCCTCACTCACATAACATATTTAAGGTGACCCCCCACATGCTTACGCCACCTTTCTCTGGTATCCACTCAAGAGTTGGCCTAGCTTCAGATGGATACAGTGAGGAATTCTACTGCAATGCAAAGTTTGTATGTCAGATCATGGTAATTCTCTCAGATCACTGTGCAGTTTGCCGCATTTCAGAACAATGCCCCATTGTATAGAGCTCACTCCCTCTGCACCTTTCCCTTGTGCAACATCCAGAGATCCACTTTTTGCTCTGGTCTCCGTCTTCACATACTTTGGTGGTCTTCAACTGTGTCATGAGCTTCCAGAGTAGCAAGAGCGAATATCAGTGGGTGTTGCAAGTCTCTGGACAAGAGGTACACCTAGTGTGTCCATTTGGGGAAAGCAGTTCTGTGATCTGGTGATAAAACAGCAGCATTGACCCTCTGTGATGGACAATCTGCAACATCTTGTCAGTCATGTACTGTATGATGGTTTTAAGACGGCCTACATATAATCTCCAACCTGCCTCAGTTCATCAATAATGATAAAGGATTTCACAATCCACATTACTGTGGTAAGAAGCCTGCCAACAGCTTGTTAGCAATCATGTATTTCAGGGTGCTTTACAAAAAGGTCCCTTAAATAACGTCAGCACTCAAAATGTTAACTATATGCATAATTGCCAAGTGGCCTCATGTCTCATTCAACACCACCAGCCAGTGCTGGTCTTTCAGCCAACATCAAATTGCATTTTGAGACTAGTTGTTTTGCCTTCAACGTGCAAAGTGCTTCTGGCTAAGAACCAGAAGTCATGAAATGTGCTCCACGTGAGAAAGCAAAACAAACAAGATGATGGACGGAATGTTGCACTTTGGCAAAACATTCACCCCCAGTCACAGATCTGGGTTTAATCCATCGTTATTTTGCTCACCACACCACTCCAGTTCAGACATGGCCATATGCAAACCAGTCTTGACCCTGTGCCTCATGGGAACAGTCCAGCCCGAACTGTCAAGCCATGTCTTCCCTGGACCGGAATCAAGCATCCTAGGACCGGTTTCGCGGTTTCACCCCTCTTCAACCAGGATAGCTTGACTCCAGTGGCGTAGTGAGCACGGGACCCACGTCTGGGCATACCCTTCCCACATAGGGTGAACAGCAAAACACAAGATGATGGACGGAATGTTGCACATTGGCAAAACATTCACCTGCAGTCACAGATCTGGGTTTAATCCATCGTTAATTTGCTCACCATGCCAGCCCAGTTCAGACATGGCCATATGCAAATCAGTCTTGACCCTGTGCCTCATGGGAACAGTCCAACCAAAACTGCCAAGCCATGTCTTCCCTGGACCGGAATCAAGCATCCTAGGACCGGTTTCGGGGTTTCACCCCTCTTCAGCCAGGATAGCTTGACTCCAGCGGCGTAGTGAGCATGGGACCCACGTCTGGGCATACCCTTCCCACACAGGGCGAACAGCAAAACACACAAGATGATGGACGGAATGTTGCACATTGGCCAAAACATTCACCCCCAGTCACAGATCTGAGTTTAATCCATCGTTATTTTGCTCACCACACCACCCCAGTTCAGACATGGCCATATGCAAATCAGTGGTGACCCTGTGCCTCATGGGAACAGTCCATCCCGAACTGCCAAGCCATGTCTTCCCTGCACCGGAATCAAGCATCCTAGGACCGGTTTTGGGGTTTCACCCCTCTTTAGCCAGGATAGCTTGACTCCAGTGGCGTAGTGAGCACGGGACCCACTTCTGGGCATACCCTTCCCACATAGGGCGAACAGCAAAACACACAAGATGGACGGAATGTTGCACATTGGCAAAACATTCACCCCCAGTCACAGATCTGGGTTTAATCCATCGTTATTTAGCTAACCACGCCACCCCAGTTAAGACATGGCCATATGCAAATCAGTCTTGACCCTGTGTCTCATGGAAACAGTCCAGCCCGAACTGCCAAGCCATGTCTTCCCTGCACCAGAATCAAGCATCCTAGGACCAGTTTCGGGGTTTCACCCCTCTTTAGCCAGGATAGCTTGACTCCAGTCGCGTAGTGAGCACGGGACCCACTTCTGGGCATACCCTTCCCACATAGGGCGAACAGCAAAACACACAAGATGGACGGAATGTTGCACATTGGCAAAACATTCACCCCCAGTCACAGATCTGGGTTTAATCCATCGTTATTTAGCTCACCACGCCACCCCAGTTCAGACATGGCCATATGCAAATCAGTCTTGACCCTGTGTCTCATGGGAACAGTCCAGCCCGAACTGCCAAGCCATGTCTTCCCTGCACCAGAATCAAGCATCCTAGGACCAGTTTCGGGGTTTCACCCCTCTTCAGCCAGGATAGCTTGACTCCAGTGGCGTAGTGAGCACGGGACCCATGTCTGGGCATACCCTTCCCACATAGGGCGAACAGCAAAACACACAAGATGATGGACGGAATGTTTTTACACGTGAGAAAGGGCATTCACCAGCTGGTATGATGTGAAAAATGAAAAGCAAAAAACTTTTAGGAGTAACTGTGAGAAAAAAGTAACCACAATCTTTGATTTTGGTCTATTCTTTTAAAATGTATTTCTGTCCTGCGATCTGCCTTTCAATGTTTGGTTTGTTTGCACTGCATATATTTATTATAATATAGTGCAGGAGTCTCCAACCTCTTCTGTAATAAGAGCTTCTGATGCTTAATGGAACTCATTAAGAGCATTGTAATAGTGATCGCATCACACAAGATTACATGAGTGGCCACCCTATGTAAGATTACTACCAGCGATCACCTCATGCATCAGGCATGGTTGCAAGCAGTAAAATATAAAACCTTTGTCAATATGGAATACCTCTACATGGGCAATACATAACAGCCATAGCTGCAATGCCTGTGGCAAAAAGGTAATAACATTTGTGAAACGTTTTCCCAATGCCACATGATTTAGCACTCAAATATCAATCAGCCTTAAATATATTTAGGTAATTCAGCTATTTTTTCCATATATCAGTTCATGAGTTCTGAAAATAAACACATATTTATCTCAACAAGACACTCTAAAAGTTCATATACATATCATACATAAATTCAACAAGTAAAAGTCAGTTATTTAGTAGTCTGGGCTGGACACAGGTGAGCTACTTATAGGTACCGGGAAAGCTACCAGTAGCTCACAAGGTACTCGTTTAAGAAGCATGATATAGTAAAAAACAACTTTGCATCTCACTTTTGTATATATTTGATTGAGGGTGCACCCTTATGCCCCACTAAAGTGAATTAGCTTGTTGCAGGATTTAGAATTTTATAAAATATTCATGAGAAAATATATTTGCCATTTTAGAGAAATGGCTTTGAAAGGTTTGAAGACCATTAACCTGCAATGTCATGCTGTACTTAGAGAGCTGGTTGGATAAGTAGAGGTGAGCGAAACCACTAAAAGCTCGAGCCTGGCTCGAGCCCGACGCCTTGCTCTAGCTCAGCTCAAAGTCCTGTGGGAGCTTCGAGCCCATAAAGAGCCGAGCTTGTGGCTTTTTCCTGCCACCGTTGCTCTACCCTGATGCACAGAGGTAAAAACAAAACATTAACATTTGAGGTAATAAGTATTAGCAATGATAATAGGTCTGGCTGAAAAGGAATGTATAGTAATATGAAGCATTGCAAGCAAATTGCATGGAAATAGATATGTATTTGTCTGGAAGCAAAGAACAGTAGAATAATATTGGTAGAAGTTAAAAGGTCAGGTGAAAGTTGCACTTTCAGGACAGATCTAAATCTGTTGAAGGCTGCCCTCCTCCCACCTGTGCTGCTGCCAGAGAAAAAAATAATTATCTAGTTATCAAAGGCATTTAATAACATTCCAATGTCCTGTGTGTGTGTGTGTCCCTGAAAGTTTAAGCTTAGGCAACTGCATAAATAAACAAAATGATCACAGCTGCTGGAGGGCAAGCACTTTTTTAGCGGAAGCACACAAAATCAAAAGAGGTACCCCTTGCTCCCAACATGTGTGCAGAGCCAAATCCCCTCTCTAGTGATGCTCACTTAATTGAATGGTGACAGCTGCACTGTCAACCCAGACCATAAAAACGAGACACTCATTTAGAGGCTTCTATGCTTAACAAATTGTGTGATCGTAGGCTAATACTTTATTTTGCCTTTCTTCAGTTTTCTTCATTATAGCATGTGAAAGTACTTCCACATGTGAGTTCAGAATACCAGCTGTACAAAAACATAGTATTTAATTTAATAGGTTATAATGTCAATGTTGCTCTATCTATAAAAAGTTGGGCCACAACGACGGTACACTTGACAACAGTCTTGCCTTTTATTTCTTTAGTAGCACTGTTGCTATGGTGGGGTGGGGGCAGGAACGGTTCTAAGTTCATGTTTACAAACTTTCCCTTTTAATAAGTACTTCTCAGGGCAGTATTCAATTGTAACTTATTAATGCCAAAGTTTCTACATGTTAAAGAAATATACTTTTTTGAATTTTGAAGAGACATTATCATATTTATGTAGTTTCTTGTATGATTTACATGGCAACATTGCCAGGGCTCGGCTCGTCTACGGGCTCTAAGAGCTAAGCCAGACCCTTGGCTCGGCTCATCGTGTTAATTTGGTGGCGTCCCCACCTCTAAGGCCAAGGGTGAGACACCTTTTCCAAAAACCCATTTCCCTCGAGTCTGTCATGCATGCTCTCTGGTGAATTAGTCATGGTTTTTAAATGTACTCAAATTTAGCTGTCTACAGAAAACGTGATTATATGTTTTGTATGAGCTGCAACCAATCACAAACACTATCAATCTTTCAGCTACATCTTCCGATTTCAATTATGGCCTGGGCTCTTGACCACAAATATAAATTAATATAATTTTTGACAAAATGACTTATCACCGAGGTCTGGGTGCATGGTAAATTATGTAAAGCGAATACAGTTGGTAAAGACTTCAGAAGCAAATGGCAATGTCTTTTATATCACGATGTATAAAATGTAAATCAAAAATCAAATCTAAATCGCAATTACGACTGAAGGAACACCCTAAACCATAGCATCAATTAACGCTACTAGCATAATACTATTCAGTCCCCAAAAACTTTTCAATAAGAAAACTCAACAAATACAACAAATAAGTGACTCTGAAGCAGCAGAGGAGGATCACATTATTAGCCAGTAGGAATTAATAAATTGTGCAGCAGGAAAAAAATTACGTAGAGTAATGGAACATATTTAGTAGCAGTATTACATCACCCTTTTGTCTTTTTCACACACGTTAACACTGTCTGGGCAAAGGTTTGACATCATTTGTATAAGTTTAGCACGAATCAGCAACTGAAAGGTGACTTGCACCTGGGCAACAAAGGGTTTATCACTAGGCTGCAATTTATTTTGCAGCATTTCTTTTAGTAGTTTTAGGGCAATTTGAGCTACAAGCAAAACATTTGGTTAAACTTTGCAAATGATGCAGAGGATGAGGGATTATGTGGCACGAGCAACAAATTCTTTATTATTCGGAAATCACTGTAGCAACATAATTACATAACTGCTGTGGCCCCCTACATGATAGCCAAACACCAGTTTCTTGGCACCACACAATCAGGATTCAGACCTAATCACAGCACCAAAACCGCTGTTGTAACAGCAATAGATGACATACGGATGATCCTCACCAGGGGAAATCATAGCCCTCGTCCTTCTAGACCTATCAGCAGCCTTCAACACCATCTCCCACCCAACATAATCCAACAACTCAACGGGCAGGCCATCCAGGGTCTTGCCCCCAAATGGGTCTGCTCCTTCTTCAACGGAAGAAACCTAGACACAAAGCATGCTCTACTACATCTCTGAAGTACACAATCTTATTTGCGGAGTCCCGCAGGGCACTTTGCTCAGCCCAGTGCTCTTCAACATTGATATGACCCTGCTCACTGATGGTGTTCGAGCTCACAACATAAACAGCCTCACTTACGTCAACAACACACAACTGATACTGTCCATTTTGGACAAAACATCCAACACGAGGAACAAGTTCACCACATGCATGACAGAAGTAGCCACCCAGATGAAATTAGAGTGCATCAAATTGAACTCTGAGAAGACCAAGTTGGTAGTCTTCAGGAAGAACTCCTCTGGTGGTCCACAGACATTGGGTCTACCCCCAGACAATGCTGTCAAGCAAAAAAACTCAGAATCATCATAGACCACAAACTGGATATAACCGCCAAAGTCAACGCAGTGATCTCAGCCTGCTTCAACATACTAAAGATGCTGAAGAAAATCTTCAAGGTGCCACCAGACAACACCAGGAAAACAATCAACCAAGCCTTCATCACCAGCAGCCTAGACTATGAAAACACCCTGTAAGCAGGAATTATCAACCAGCTCACATGAAGACTGCAACCCATCCAAAATGCAGCAGAAAGACTAGGTCTCAACTTTCCACACCAAGCTACTCCTTATGGAACTCCACTGGCTTCCAACACACAAGTGCACACACCTTAAACTCCTCACCCACACCTATAAAGCTCCCCACAACACTGGCCCTGCTGACCTGAACAGCCGCATTCACTTCCACCAACCTTCCAGACATCTCCACTCCGCTGATCACTCACTAGCATGCATACACAAAAGGAGAGCAGGGGGCCATGCCTTCTCATAAAGGTCACCTACATCCTGGAATGACTTCTCATAGCACATTACAACCTCTTCCTCTCTTCTTAACTTTCACAAGAAGCTAAAGACCTGGCTTTTTAAGTAAGCCCCCCTAGCATGCCACACACACCTGCTACAGAGCGCCAGGATGCCCTCAATGGTGATTAGCACACTGTAAATGTGATTAGAGGGATATGGGGCCCAGACTATAAGAAAACCACTGACATCGGACACACTACATTTATTACTCTCCCATGGCAATGAAAGAAGAGCTATAACTCTTCTATATAGCAACTTACTGGGAACCCATGCATCAATCTATCCAACACTCAGGGAACGATGGACCCACAAAACATAGGTGAACATGTACGGGGGTGGGGGAGGACACACTATAGTGAGTCAAGACATAGGCGGGGAACCTGCACACAAAGGTCGGTAAGAGGATGCACCCCAGGTACCTGCCATATTCACTTGACAGCGGAACAAACATTCCCCCTGGACAACCCAGCCCGACTTAAGAGCAGACCTCCAGGTACTACAGGAAACACCAGAAGTCGGACCTAACAAACACAAAACCTAGCCTGCTCAGCAC
Organism: Triturus cristatus; assembly: GCF_964204655.1. NCBI lineage: Eukaryota > Metazoa > Chordata > Amphibia > Caudata > Salamandridae > Triturus > Triturus cristatus. Next base: position 890,164,912 of record NC_140583.1, on the reverse strand, counting down.
CACGTACTTTTACACACAAGGTTGGGCCCAGTTGGCCAGTGGTGGCTGGTGGCCATGTTAAAGTGGTGGAACATAATTCTTGGCTTGAATTCCAGTGAGCATAAGTGACTCACTCACTTGGAGGGTTCGGGGGGTGCGCTCATACAGTCTTAATCTCTTATTCATTTTCATTCAGTTTTAGTCATTTACTCTCATTCGCACTTGCAGTCACTTTTGCTTACTATAACTTAGTTTCACTTATTCTCACTCTGACCCACTCATTCTCATTTACTCTCACTAAATCCCAATCATTCTTAGTCCTTGTGATTCACTCAATCTCACTCTGACTCATTAAGCCTCATTCAGTTTCAATTAGTCTCACTCTGACTCACTCCTTTCCACGGAGTCTCACTCATTCTTACCTAGTTTCCTTGAGTCTCCCTGTGACGCTCTCATTTTCCCTGATTAACTAAGTCGCACTCATTAAGATTCACTCACTTATACTAAATCAGTCCCACTCATCCGCACTCTGACCCACTCAGTCTCACTCATTCTCAGTTACTCTCACTAACTTCGAATCATTCTTAGTCCTTCTGATTGACTCAGTCTCACTAGTCTTACTCCTTTCCACGCTGTTTTATTCGTCCTCACCTAGTATCCCTGAATTTCCCAGTGACTCACTCGTTCTCCCTGATTCACTCAGTCTGATTCACTCAATGTCAGTTTGACACCTATATACTCAATCAGTCCTACTCATTCTCACTTAAGTCTCACTCATTCTGAGTCGCACAATCTCACTCTGACTCACTCAGCCTCTCTTAGACTCACCCGGTTTCACTCTGACTCGCCTAGTCTCATTTATTGTGACCTAGTTTCCCTGAGTCTCCCCATAACTCACTCGTCCTCCGTGATTCATTGAGTTCTACCCATTCTGAATCAATCTCACTGTGACACAGTCATGTCAGTCAATCACTCTCACTCATTCGTACTCATTCAATCTCACTCAATCGGACTCATCTTATTTAGTCATTTACAATCCGCCTTAGTCAGTCTCGCACATCCTCACTGATTCCCTCAGTCATACTCATTTTGATATATTTAATATCACTCAGACTCACTCATTCTGAATCAGACACAAGCATTCTCACTAAATCTGATTCAGTCTCACTCACTCACACTGACTGTCACACTCATTCTCCGAATTACTAAGTCTAACTCATACTTGACTCACTTAGTCCCACACACAGTAGTATTAAGTTACACTCCCTATCATTCCCCCTCACTCATTCATTCTCACTTGTACTCACTCTTCTTATCACTCAGTGTCCTCACTGTGACTGACTCCTTCACTGACGCACTCACTGTTACTCACACATACATATGTAGACACACAGACATGGCTACAGACACACACATACTCTCGGGCACACACACATACATACATACATACATACATAGACAGCACTTCAAACCATCTTTTACTCACCTTGCTACCTGTGCATGTCCAGTTTGGACATCTGCTGCTTCTTTCAGCTTCGTACAATTGAAGCAAAAACCTCAAACCTGCTCAGTCACAGATTCGAGGTTTTAGTCTCTGCTCTTTCACCTCACCATTTCTCATCTCTGTGACGAGATGGGAAAGGTTGGGTGACAGGCTGATTGACATGTAGTCAGAGGCACTGCAGGGCTTAAGCATGCAATGCCCGTGGCAACTTTAGCTGTGATGCTCCATCACATCACAGATTGGGAGGAACTGAGGCGTGCCAGGAGCTTGAGGTTTCACCATCCCTGGATAATCTCGGATGGCTGGTGCAGGCGCCGTTATGCGCCTGTGCCAGACATCAGACATTCTTACTAGCAGAGCCGTCTTAGGCTGCTGCTGGACAGCATTTTCTTTTTTACCAAGAGTGAATAAAAGATGATCGCTCTTGATACAACAAGCGGGGCGCAGTTTTGGGGCGCTAATGCAAAGACTGCCACTGTAGTTGGTCCTGTTGAAGTTTAACCAAAATAAAGGATCTCACAACTACTCTCATGCAATCCATATGCGAGGACAACCATCGCTCATTGTCAAAAAGATGTAAAACCCAATAAAGATTCACTTGGAAACAAAATCCAGTTGGTACCAAAATACATATTGTCAGGGCCATAAAAAAAAAAACTTGACATATCACTGGGCGTACTGCCATTGCTGGCTGAGAACATGAAAGTCTAGAGCAATATAGAATGGACTGATATTTCAAATCATGATGATTTGATAAAAATGGGCCCTGTTTTAGTCCTTTTGAGGGTTTTACACGACCATGACTCACATTCTTACGTTATAACTCTAAAATGTAAAATGTATGGATAGATAATAGATCAACAGAATTACCTGGTTTCCACCGAGTCCATGACAAGCGTACATTATCAATGGTTTACCACCTTCATAGTTTTGACCAACATCCATACAGAGATCTCTACCTATATTTTTCACCTGAAGATGGAAAAAACAACAAAAGAGAGAGTTAAATCACTACAAAGTGAGAATAAAACTACAGGTCATAGATTATAAAGTTAATGTACGTATGTTGTGTATTTCACCAAAGGCGTTCTTGTCTACAAAGCTCAAAAGTGCATTGATCTGTAATACCTAACTGCCCATGTTCTGAAAAGCATTTCTATTCCTGGCCCCTTGATATACCTCCGTAAAAAATGTTGTCCAGAGACAGGTCAGAGCCCAGGGTGGGAGTGCCCACTCTGGGGCCCAACGGGGCCTAGTCTGAGATCCTGGGCCCATCCCTGCCTGAAAGGACACCCCAGGACTTGCCAGGGCCCCGGTCAGAGTTTCTGAACCTGGACGAGCAGGGAAAGCCTCCCATGGCCCGATAGACCCCCATTTCATGACCTTGGTGGTGTAGCAGGCTGGAGCACAGGGCAGGAGTTCCCCAACCGGGGCCCAGTGGGGCCTCAGGGCCCGGTTGGAAATCCTGGACATGGCCGCACAGTGGAGGCCGCCCCTGGCCTGTGGGACACTGTCCCGGGCACTCTGCCACATAGCAGACGAGAGGACAGGGATCAGGTGGTGCGGCTCCCCATCCCAGGGCCTGCCGGGACCCCAGTCCTGAGCCATCTTGTCACCGAGTGGGAACCACTGGACAATAAAGGGATCCGGAGCACCCTGTCCCCAGTAATCCGGTGGAAGGCTAACCACCGTTACTTGTAATCTGTGCACACAGAGTGACAGAAAGACCAAAGGCACATATGTGCAACCAACTTCCTGGAGCCCTGGCTGGGCTTGAGGAAGCAAATGAGCCCTCATTGAGACATCCAGGGTAGCCCAGCCATCTGGACGCACCATAGGAAAGCATTGCACCCGACCACTTGGCCAGGCTCGAAGGATGGTCATCTGGTACATTGGATCAACTTGGACCAGAAGTACAGATCTTTGAAAATGTAGCCTTAAAACAACTCAAAATACTGGTTAGTCCCTTTCACCGTCCACTGCCTATCTAAATAAAGAAGAATTAAATGAATTAATTAACCTTAGACACAATCCAAATGTAACAATAAAAAATTGTGACAAAGGAGGCGGGATAGTAGTTGTAGACTCAGACAAATACATACAAACAATGCAAGAGCTCCTATATGACACTGTCTATTATCAACAAGTTAAGACAGATCCAACCGCTCGGGTTCAAAGAAAAATCTTCACTTGTACAAAAAGAGCACTTGAAATTGGTGCCATTTGCCTGATGGAGTTTGACTTTCTCAACATAGAAAATCCTAAAATAGCAGCCATTTATGGAGTGCCCAAAATTCCTAAGGACAGAAACAATCCTCCCTATCATCCAATAGTAACCACTATAGGCTCAGTCACGAGCCTGTCTCCAAATATATAGATCGCATTCTATGTCCCCATGTACCAAAAATTACATCTTATATAAAAGACACAAAAGCCATGATACAGGCAGTAGAAGGACTTCCTTTCAACAGCTTTAGAGATACGTTGGTTACTCTAGATGTGGAATCTCTTTATAGCAATATACCACAAGAAGGTGCACTCACGGCTGTTAAATGGTTTATAGAATTCCATCAAATTGACTGTTGTTCTACTTTTATCTTAGAGATCCTTAAAATTGTACTAGAAGAAAACACCTTTGATTTTAACGGCACTCTTTATAGACAAACAAAAGGAGTCAGCATGGGGGCGGCATGTGCCCCGACTGTAGCGAATATATATATGGCACGCTTTGAAAGTATCCATATATATAACGAAATAGCACCCTTTTTTGAATCAATTCAAAATTAGGCCCGCTATATAGACGACGTCTTCTTCATTTGGACTAACGATCCCCAGTTATTACAAGAGTTCTTAATGTGGATTAACGTGTGCGACTTAAATCTTAAATTCACAGCACATTCAAGTTCCACTCTTATAGAATTTCTTGACATCCAGATCAAAGAAAACAACCAGATTCTAGAGGTTGACCTCTATGTCAAACCTACGGCAAGAAATACTCTTTTACATTATAAGAGTTTTCACCCGACAAAACAAAAAAGACAGCATCCCATTCGGACAGTTTCTCCGCCTCCGGAGAAACTGCACGAATATTGTGGATTATGACAACAGATAAGAAATAATGAAAAATAAATTCTGTGCACATGGCTATCCCAGACCTGTCATAAGAGAAGCCTACAAACGGGCAAGATTCTATGATAGAGACTATCTTCTATCTAATCAGGCCAAAGAAAAAATTACATCGCCTTTAGTATGGGTCACCAGGCACTCTACAGGCAATGAACAAGTGCGCCAAATCATATGTGCTAATTACCACATCTTAAATGCTAATCTTGAGGAAATAAACAAACTACCCCGTCCAATGTTCGCCCATCGGCGCAATAAAAACTTAAAAGACCATATTGTACATTCGCGCATCAATACTAAACTTCCATTTGTTCAAAAAACTATTGATGGCAGCACGCCGGTATGGGGCAATCAGAAATGTTTTCAATGCAAGGCCTGTGACAATGCAATTATCACTTCAACATTTGAACATAATGTAGTCACCAGTGCATTGAAATCAGTAACTAACTGCAAAACAAAAAATATTGTTTATCTGTTGTTATGCCCATGCAAACTAGGGTATGTCGGGGAAACCTCTAGAACATTGGCCACACGACTCACAGAACACCTTTCTGCGATACGTACACATAAGCTGGCAGCCCCATTAGTGAAATTGTTTTTAGAGAAGAATCACAGTCATGAAGATATCAATTGGTTAATTTTGGAAAAAATCATCCCCAAAACAGGTAGAGACACTGACAATATCAGGAAGAGCAGAGAAGTCTATTGGATTTTTTCCTTGGATACAGCAAAAAATGGACTCAAGCAGGAAATTCCATGGGAACAGGCCATACGTCACAATTTGGTTAGATTTTTTCCTCTGCCTTTATCTCATAGATCCATTTATATTGTTGCAATTTATGGACCCATTTAGATAATCTTTGAGATATTCAGACCAGAATAGTCTTTATTCATTGCCAACAGATTATTTGGCTTCTGTTATCATTATAGGCCGAACCCTATATTTGGCCTTTGATTGTGTACCTATACTTACTTAATGGATATCAATTGATCTTTTAGATGTTCCTCCGAATGCTTAGTTGTATATTACTTTTCATGAGATTATTTAATTCATGAAATAAATACATTTATTACATCTTTCATACACAAAATTAGTCTCACAATTGGGGACTACATACTAAAATAGTGCTCTTTTGCTTTGAACCTTTGCTTCTATTCAGTCGCCCCCTTTAAATGTATATCTTTAAACCACGATGGGCACACGCATCCAATGAGCTACAGAGACTGACGCATGAAAAAATCTCTACCATTCTTCTTTTTTATTGGACCATTTTCAACACGTGACGTTATTCACGTTGGTCATATGACCGGAGTTCTCGACGCTGCCGAAAGCGTCTTCCAGGAAGTGTAGAAGCCGGAACCATTGTCCCGTACGCTCCACGCTCTTCAAGTAAGTAACCATGCTGCGTCTCCGTTTCTCGTTAATTTGCTTTATAATCTATAACTTGAATCTTTAATATGCGTTTCTTTAGCGCTAGTATTCAACACGCCTATATCGCATACCCGATAGTAGTTACCGTGCCTCTGATCTGGTTTCATCTAGTTTTGAGTTAGGTATTCAATAGACGTTTCACACTGGAGATGCACTATGAAAACGTCCTCTCACGCTACGCCTCTATCCAGTTGCATTGATGCAACTCGATACACTTGAGGCATACACCCATATTTACTTCTACAAAATAGGTCGTCATTTTTGTTAACAAGTTTGATCTATTTTAGTTAGATTATAGGATTCAAATTACGCACGAAGATATTCTTAATGAATAAAGACAGTTTTCATTTTGTTTTTTATACGTAATTACATCTACTAAATATATTCTTATTAGACTTAAGTCCACAATCAACCCCTTTTTTCGTTTCCGGAATCAACCCTTCATCAGAATTGGGTCAATATATTATTAGGAATCAAAAGCTATACAGAAGTTTTAATGCCTTGACATTTCGAGATTTGCGATATCCCGCTCCTCGAGACGCTGTCGGTTTACATATCAGAAACCCAAATATACTTTTAAGGTAATTCTTAATCTGCTGTACACCATCAGTGATACACTTCACATAGCTAGATTAACTATAGGCATTCTGTATATGTTTTTTCTTCCTCTTTTTCAGTATTCTTACCCTTCCTGATTCAGCAACGCTAAAATCAACTCCCCTATCAAAATTAGGGAGAACAGTAGTTCATCACTAAGGTATTATCTCTTCTTTGTCTGGGTTAATATTTCAATCTATTTAAAGAATATACATATCTGGTCTAATATAAATATTTTTTTCGACTTTTCAGTTTTGTTGTGCACAAAACTTTTTCTGTTGACATCCTACTACAAGATTTTGACTTTTAAATAATAAGATAATACAGGTAACCATCGACCTTTTATTCTAAGTAAGAAAGAGAGATACTAACCAGTACACCAGATATGGGTGTATTCAATCCAGGCATCCGACAGCGGAAGCTTATTATTCACATCTTTTCTTTTTACAATTTTCTATTTAATAGTAGACTCACTGTTACCGTACCTATTTATTAATTTTTTACAATGACCTAATTTATTTGACTCATTTAGTTTTATCACCTCTTTGGTAGTCCTTCTCCTTTGTTCAATGCACACATCTTGTGGTAATAGCTATACTGTCATTGTTGTACCCCTTTATCATAAAATACCCTTCCTTTTAATTCTTTCAGACACTACCTTTTCCTGATATTCTTCAGTGGCCAATTTTTCCTGACGAAGGCACTTCGGTGTGCCGAAACGCGTGTAGAGAACACCCCAGTCAACCAAATTTGTGCCACATTGTGTGATTTTTTTAATGATTGTTTTGTCTTCTCAGAATATCAATTTCCAACAATGTATCATTTTCACTTTTCTCACATGTTTCTGTTCTTCTGAAAGTGTGATTAGATGTGCATGATGAATATGTAATTCTCTGTAGGAATGTGATATTGTTTTATCATTATTCTTTGATGTATAATAAAAAATTATTTTGTATTTTTGATATAACCACTTTAGTCGGTCCTACTTTGACAGTATATAGAATTATCATTTTGTTTATGTTGTTTGGTTGCCTTAATGCTGTACAATTATGGTCATCTGGTCATGCCGTGCCTTAATGAAAGGGCTTCCACTTGTCCTTGGAGGGGACGCGGACTCTGCAGCCTGGATGCTCGGAACCCCAGCTGTTACTCAGGCACAGGGACTGCGAGGTGGCTCCTGACGGACCTGCAACCCTGGGACCACAAGCAACTTAACATGCCGGCAAATCGTTGGAGGCTTCGCTGGGACCGATGGACCCCAATCCCGAGCCCTTGGTAGTGCGACAGACTGGAAGATGGAGCCCAGGGCAGGAGCACCTGCCCTGGGGCCCACTGGGGCCCTGTTGGAGCTCCTGGAACCCCGGGCCTGCGGGACCCAGACTCGGGGGCTTGGCCATGCGTTGGGCCAGAGGACGGAGATCAGGATGGGGGCCTCCACCAGCAGGCCCCTGTCAGAGCTCCTGAATGCAGCTGAGAAAGGGAAGCCTCCCCGGGTCCAATGGACCCCCGTCCTGGACCCTTGGCGGTGTGGCAGGCCGGAGGCTTAAGGAAAGGGCGGGAGTGCCCGGTTAGAGCTCCTGGACTCGCTGCACAGGGGATGCCTCCCTGGGCCCAATGGACCCCCCGTCCCAGGCCCTTCGTCGTGTGACAGGCTGTAGAACAGAGCCCAGGATGGAGGCTCCCACCCCAAGGCCCGCCCAGGGCCACTCAGTGCTTCTGAACCTAGCCAAGCAGGGGAAGCCTCGCCGGGCCCGGACAATTGCTAATAACACTTGTTCTACTACTTTGTTCCTCTAGGTTTTGGACCCTTGCTCAGCCGGCACCTAGGGAAACGTAGGCAAACTGTACATTTTTTACACGCTGACTTGTGTGTCTCTCACCACGTTTATTACCCAGAATCCCTTGCAAACCTAAAACTTTGACTAAAAAACACTTTTTCCTCACATTCCTGTGATGGAAAGTTCTGGAATCAGCAGGGAGCCACAAACTTGCTTCACCCGGCATCCCCTAAAATCTCCCAATACAAAATGGTACCTCACTTGTGTGGGTAGACCTAGTGCCCACCGCAGGAAAAAGCCAAAAATACAACATGGATGCAGCGCATTTTTCCGGACCCTTTTTTCCAATGAGCTGATCTCATTTCGCTTTCCCTTTCAATGTAATGAAACTAGCATGCCATAGGTTCTGATCCCCCCCAAAAAAACATGCAGGTAAGCTCTTTCCCTGCTCCCGAGGATGAAAAATAGAAAAAAGGAAAAAGGAAATCCCCCCCGCTGTTTACAGCAGGGAGATTTCCTGGATGTGTGCATAGGACAGAACGGTTATGTCCTCGGCACATGCCCACTGTGGAGGAGCACGGAACCGTTCCGTAGTCGGCACAGAAGAGGTTAATACTCATAAAAGTGCATCCAACTGCTGAATGCAGAACAAACATGCGTCTTGTGTAACATATACATGCATTGTGTACATTATTCATACTCATGTCTCTCATGGATTACGCTTGTCATAGTAAAGTATGCCTGTCTACATGACTTTAAAAAAATTTAAGAATTTAAACATATTCAGTTATATGAAATAATGCGAAGAAAGATACTCACATCTCCAGAAAAATCAGGATTTAAATCGGGGATGTACAACTCAGGATAAATATTTTTAAGATACCAGGTAAAATCTTTACACTGCAGTTGCTGTCTCAATTTGAGTCTTTTCGAGATATCGCCAAAGGTTCTCTGAAAAACAGAATATGCATACACCAATCAATCAACCAGATCATTACACTTAATGTACCCACAGATAAGTAACTAGGAAAGAAATAAATGAAACACGATTTCAGAATTTTTTTTAATTAACATTACAGTTTCATTTCTAACACATCAGTACCACAGGTATGCATATATTATATATCTATCTTCAGTGGGGGAAAAAAAGGTTAAAGCTTGGTTATGGGTTAGGAAACCTGTATGTATTATTTGTATACAAAGTAAACTTAAACTACATAAACATTAAAAATTCTAAAGTTATACCTTTGATTTATAAGTCACGCATCACCTTCAAATTGCTTTAACTCGTGCACCTCCATACACAGTTATTGTCAACTCACTAGCCACAATACATTAACTATACCTCGCCACTATACTTTGCCACTCCCATTCATAGTGTTTTGTCAAATGATTATATTTGAGATGTCTTAAATGTTGTTATGAATGCTATGATTTCACATGGTAAAAGTGAGGTAATATGAAAGAGTATAAGCAGTTGATCATAAAGGCACGAGACCAGTTTCCAAACCAGTTTTTCCATCAGTGTGTAGCCCTCTGGTACCACACCTCTAGAGTATTCCACCAAGCTCCCCACATCAAGAGAGATGCTCTACCATGTTGAGTGTGAGCAGAATAGTGCACTCTGGGATTGTAGGATGCCAAAAATGTCAGTCATAATCATGCCAGAAAACTCCTACAAACCACTGGCTAGTGACTGCCACATTCCCCTGGAGGACATTTTCTGGGCATAAATGATACCCCTGGCACCCAGACTTCAGATCACAACTGGACTCAAGAGGACCGAAGGACTACCCTGCTGTTCCCTGGACCTGGCAAGAGAGGCTGCACCAACCGCTGGACTACACCTGATGATCCTTGGCCTGGCAAAGACAGGGCTGTGACTATGGTGCCTGGCTCATTGATAAGTCATTCCAGAGCCCGAGACAGGAAAGGTTAATTCCAAAAGTCAGTTGAGTGACTTCCTGTGACAGCACCAGGGCTACAAAAGCTGAAGTAGCCCATTCTGGCCAGTCAGTAGCCACAATTGTTTGTCTGCCGCCGACTGCCGATGTGCAGTCCGGACGGATGAATCCCAATGCTGAAAAGTTGCACCTTAGTCTGCTGGATCTCGCAGAGTCATTGGAGTGTAGTTTCGCCACCCAAAACAGACACTAGCCTTCACCAAAGGGAACCACTGGTTTCACTGTGACTGGAGACCGATAGTCCAGTGTTAACTGGACTTTTTCTGGGCAAAGAGTACTTCGAGGGACATCTACCTGTGTGACCAAAGTTGCCTCAACTGCACCATGGAGTAGCCCCAGAAAGACACCGGTCAACCGCACAGCCTCTTCAATATCCTGTATCCCTTGCATCAGGACCACTCAATTAAAGTCTATAGCGGTATGCCCACAGTGCTGGAAATTAGACTTAAACCTGCTTTGGTTCCAAGGTAACTGACCTACTACTCCTCATTTCTCCCCTTGGCATTCCCCATGTTCGATTTGGTCACGCAGACCAGAGTAGCCGAACACAACTCTTTAAAAGTTCTACAAAGTTGTCAAATTTTGTGCTTAGCAATGCTTGTTCGCGTTTTTGAGTAAAAAGCTGAGATTTGCGTTTTGCTTAAAAATCTGTATTTCCGGAATCCTCTGGTGGATTTTGTTTATTTTGATGTCTAAAAATACATTAAAAAAAATCTTTGTTTATAAATTGGTGTTGGATTTCTTTTATGTTGTATGAATTTCTTATTATCTTACAAATGAGCCTGACTGGACCCAAGTTGGTTTTGTGCGTGTATTCCATGGTAAGGTCGCATAACCACACAATATATTACACCGCAATTCCTTACACTACCACAGAAGCCTGACTGTAGCAGTGTAAAACCTGCAGTATGACCGGTCAAAATAAACTCTTTTGCCAGGTCAAAATCTCCCTTTTAAATAGTAATACCTCAACTTTACCCTATGTAGACTTACAGCTCAAAAGGCAGGGTGCATGGTATTTAAAAGTAGGACATGTAGAAATGTAATGTTAACATAACCTTACAGTGACTTGCACCCAAAAGCTATTTTGACAATTGCAGACCTAGCAGTCCTATTCAGAAAACCAGGGTACAGAATAAAATACTAATACTGCATTTCAGAAAGGGACAGGCTAGAAAAATAATTCAACAACCAATTTTAATCGTTTTTAAAAATCCAATCCAATAGTGAAGACTGACTTTTAATAAATATTAAATAAAAGTAACTTTTAGAAAGTTACCTTTTCCCTGCCTGAAGTTCCTGGAGGCTAATAAGCATTGGCTCTTTAGCTTCTCTCAGCCAGTAATTCACATTGAATAGTTGTGAATCTGTGTGAAATGCCTTCCAGAAGCTAAAAGTAGGCTGCCTTGAATGAGCAGAGGGGACTCCTTTGAACCCCACTGAAATTGCAGGAGAGGGCAGAAGGCAGGCAGAAGGCATCCTTTTTGCCACTACAGTTTTATATCCTGCTTGACAGGTCTACTGAGGTCACATATATTGGTTGGGGCACACTTGAAAGGGGAGAGACAAGATGCCAAGACAATTCTTATGGATTTATTGTCTTGTTGTCAAAGGATATTGCTTTTGTCTTATCAGACCTCTGTCTCTGGGTTTACAAGTAAATCTTGGGGGACACTTAAAAGAGGAGAGAAAAGGATGCCAAGACAATTCTTTTGGATCCACTGTCTGGTTGCTGAAGGAATCTGCTCTTGTCCTACTAGACTTCTGTCTGGGTTTATTGTGGGTACAGTGCTTGCCTTAAACTGAATTTTAGTGTTACATGTGGGAAGACATTAGGATTATCATGGTACACTTCCCAATCACAAACCCCCAGTGTGGTTAAAAGCTTTTGCTTTCGGTACCAGTCGGCTGTTGCATGGGGCACAGTAGGACCATTGCGGATGCTCTACCTTGACGCAAGTGCGACTACAGGAGGCGTCCACCTGAACAGACTATGAGGCAACCTGCTTCTAAACATTAGGTTAATGTTCATGATGAAAAGTTAAAACAAAAAGAGTGGTAGGTCCTCTCTTTACATTTCCTTGGGTACTCTGCACTATTAATATATCAGTGTAGGTTTACCTACATGTGGCCCTGATGAATGCCCGAGACCGTGCGGCTCATAATAGATAGGGCAGAAACATGTTGGCAAGATAAGTCAACGGTATGTGATGGTCATTGTAACCCTATACGACCTCCGACAATACCTTTTGTCTTGGTTTCGCCTAGGATACCACCTGATTAAAGAATACTTTGTGGTTTAGCCTAAGGCTTTTTCATTTATTGAGCTGGATCCAAGTTTTTATACAGAAACAAATAAGTAATTTCTAAGAACTCCCTCAGGTGTGCCACAGCCTGAGGTTAAGTCTGCCCTGGTAGTACCATCTTACCACGGTGGGACGAGGTGGCAAATGATGAAGCATTTCACATTACTTGAGTGAGCATATCTCTTCCAATTCTTTGAATTGCCCCAGTTTTTTCCTGGAGGAAGATTAGCAGGTGCTGGGATAGACATTGACAGGCGTGTTGAAAAAACTATTTTAAACACAAGCCAAGGGTATCACACCAATTTTTGTGTTGTGATGGTTCATCAAAGGCAGGCATGATCCCAGGTGTGTCTTTGTCTCTCTCTCTGTGTTATATGGTTGCTGAAGGATTCTGCTCTTGCCCTACAAGACTTCTGTCTGGGTTTATATTGGGTACAGTGCTTGTCTCAAATTCAATTTTAGTGTTAGATGTGGGAGGACATTTGGATAATCATGGTACAACCCCCCCCCCCCCCACACACACACACACACACACACACACACACACACACACACACACAGCCCTCAGAAACCAAGTTTAGTGTGGTCAAAAGCTTTTCCAACCTAACTGCTAAGAGTGGGTCAGGCTGGCCATGGAAAATTTTACCCCATTCGTTAGGATGTGCCCAGAGATCATTCCCACCCACTACCTAGTGCAAGGCATAAATGAGGCACTTTTCAATTTAAAGGGGGTAGCTGTTCCTAAAGAAAGGGGATAGAGAGAGATATGCTATGTGTGTTATAAGGATTATGTTAGGCTGGGTTGAGTGTGGGGAATTTCTCCTTTAGATTTTAGTGCCCTCACACACCCTTTCAGGTGTCCTGCTTCATCATAGGGCGTTGCTCCTCGTGGGGGTGGCGCTGCAGTCCCCCACGGGCCCCGCAAGAGGGCTCTTTGTCGGAGTTCTTTTTTCGGAGACGCCGCAGTTGTGCATGTGGGTGTGTGGGTGTGTCTATGAGGGATGTGAGTGGTGCGTTAAAATAGCTGGGTAGAAACCAAGACCTTTATTCGCGGCTCTATCCAGCATGAATTAAAAATAATCCTGGAGGTCCTCGAGAACAAATATAACGAGGGCAGATATAAAAAAATTATTCCGCAACTCTCAGGATATGTGAGTGAATGGGGGGGTGAGAATTCAAAAAAATAATAAGGTCAACATGTTTCGCGCATATGAATAGGTCCTTAAGGGATCCGATTGCGCTTCGTCAGGACCAAAGAAAATAAGTGGGTCAAGAAAGTAAATAAACAAATAAAGGTTCCAGAGAAAGTAGGGTACTAAGAACCAAATTTACCTTTATAGTTAAGGGAATTGCGTCGTAGCGCTTATAGGTGCTCCTTCTTAAAGGGAAACCTAAATCCAACCTGAAAAAATAAATAAATAAAAAGATGGACAAACACACATATATAAACAGATCAAGAAAATACAACATCTGTCATGTAGAAGTGCCAAAGAAATGCAGTAAGTTCATTATATAGTGGCACGAGAAATAAACTTAATGCACATGCTTCTAATTTACACATGTAGGTTCTAGTGAAGTTATTCACCCAAGAAATTGCTTCAGGAGAATATAGCCGCTATCCACAGTGCACATATAAATTCGTCGAAATACTTAAATGTGCCCATGTGATGTGAAAAGACCGGAGTGCAGGTCTTTTTTACAGCGGCGATTAGAACAACGAAAAAGAAACACCCGGTGTGCGTATGGGTGTCAGTGGTATGTCATAGACATAAGTAAGAATATTTAACAAACATAATAAAGCTACTAAGGACGAAACAAGCCTACCCTCCGAGTTGAAAGGGAAGGGATCCGTCAGCGGTTCGGGTGCTGCGAGCATGAAACTAAGGGGAATCAAAAAGTATTCTCAGTCTACCTTGTCCAGGTCGTTTCTACGTCGAGCGTGTTGCCATGGTGGCGGAATACTCACAAGTGTTCAGTCGCCTGCAGGGTGGTAACCTACCCCTCCTCCGTAACACGCCGGAATGGTAGATAAGTGGTGGACACGGAGGGCTTATAAGTATTCTAAACAAACGTTAAAAAAAGTGCACGGTCAATAGGATACGGAGAGTGACGGAATGACGTCGAGTGATGCTATAGGGTGACGAGCGGACGCTCTCCGCAGAGTAGTCATGGTAACGCGTTCTAAATCGGAAGCACCACGGATGCTTGGAGGTGACGTAGTGACGCTCTCTACTGGGTATCCATGACAACGTGATCCGTCACGGACACGTCCGGAGGTACCGTGGTAGGTTGAAACAATGTGGGAGGAGCGTAGTCACGACGATCAGTTAGATCGTAACAGCGTTAGGCGAAAAGAGGGGTGAGAACGAAGGTTGCAAAAAGTGAAATCAGAATGTTGTAGCGCAGAAAATATAATGCGCGAAGGAGGTACGTTCATTCACTTATTAAACGAGAAAAAAGAAGAAAAAAGGCCAGAGTGCATTGGCCAAATGTCAGGCAGCGATCAAAAAGAAGAAAGGGGTGACAGTTGATGAGCAGCCGCAAAAGTATTGGACGTGTTGCTAGTCTGGCAGGTATAGCAGATGGAGAACGAAGGTTGCAAAAAGTGAAATCAGAATGTTGTAGCGCAGAAAATATAATGCGCGAAGGAGGTACGTTCATTCACTTAGTAAATGAGAAAAAAGAAGAAAAAAGGCCAGAGTGCATTGGCCAAATGTCAGGCAGCGATCAAAAAGAAGAAAGGGGTGACAGTTGATGAGCGGCCGCAAAAGTATTGGACGTGTTGCTAGTCTGGCAGGTATAGCAGATGGAAAACTCACAATGTGATGGTACAGTAGTGAGTCTCGTAACACGGTAGTGGTCTCTGATCACGAAGAACAGTATGCCAAGTCGGAACCTGGGTTGATTCAGCTCAGAAATCAGCAAGGGGTTCTCTGGGAATTATGTTAGTTCGGCCCACGGGATTTCATCATTTAAACCCGTTGAGTCACATCTCAGTTTATGGACCCACCGTTGTTCTTGTATAAACAAGGTCCGTTTATTCCAATGGGGATTAGAAACTATGATGGTCCATCGCAGACTTTCTGCTGGATGTCCAAGTTCAGAAAAATGAGTTAGTAATTTGGTATTGGTCTTCTTGCGTCTTATGGTGCTTTTGTGCTCCCCTATGCGTATCTTGACTGCTCGTGTGGTCATACCCACATACCTCTTGTTGCATGGGCAAACTATAGTGTAGACACAATTAGTAGTATTACAGTTTGTGTGTCTAGTTTGGCGCCAAGGTGTCGTTAGACCTAGGTCGATTTCTTTCGAGATCGCAGTTTCTGCACATGTTGAGCAAGAGCCACAGGGATAGTGTCCCACTACAGGTGGTAGAGACCACAGTGTGGATTGGTGTGTGGGTTGTGGTTTTGGTCTTGTATGTACCAGATGGTCTCTTAAGTTCTGCGTACGCTTGAATGCAAACAAAGGTGGGGGACCAGGTTCGAATGTTCCTGAGTTCAATATAGTCCAATGTCTCTTGATTGCCTTATGGACATTGTTGGAGCCGGGGGTGAACGTGGTGACACAGGTGATTGTTTCCAAATCGGGTCTCTCTTTTATTTCCAAAAGGGCTGCTCTTGGGCTGTTTTTTGCTCTTTTGTGAGCTTGGCGAATAATGTTCTTAGGATAGTGTCGAACCTCCAAGTTGCGTTCGAGCAGAGCTGCTTGTGTCTCAAATTCCTTGGTAGTGTCACAATTCCTTCGTAAGCGTAAGAACTGACCTACCGGGAGGTTGTTCCTTAGAGCACGGGGATGGTGGCTCTCATAGATCAGAAGATTGTTCCTGTCTGTAGGTTTTCTGTAGTTAGTAGTGTGCAGACAGCCGTTCTCCAGTGAAATAAGAAGGTCCAAGAAGGGGATGCTGTGTTGAGATCTAGTGCTGGTGAATTTCAAATATGGGTTCAGAGTGTTGACCCAATCACAGAAAGCGATGCATTGTTCCTCATTTCCTTGCCAAAACAGGATCACATCGTCGATGTAGCGACGCCAAAGTAGAATGTGTTCATTGTAGGGGTTAGTTGCTCCTAGGATATGCCTATCTTCGAAATGTGCCATGTAAAGGCATGCCAGGCTCGGCGCGAATGTGCTTCCCATGCTCGTACCTTGTATTTGGTGGTACAGTTGTGATTTGAAAGCAAAGAAATTCTCTTTCAGAGCTAGGGAAGCACAATCGCAGATGAATGTAATTGGAGTTTCGTAGGGCCATGGTTCAATGTTCCGGAGTGTGTTCTCCAGCACTTCCAAAGTGGCATCCTGTGGTATGTTGGTATAAAGTGCTTCCACGTCCATGGTCACCAGGAAGTCAATCTTGTCCGCATCCGGGAAGAGTTCTATCAGATTTAGGACTTCGGTAGTGTCCCTCAGGTAGGTCGGAGTTTTACTGACCAAAGGTCGTAGATAGAAATCGCAGAACTTACTCAGAGGTTCCAGTACAGAGTTAATTCCGGATACGATCGGCCGGCCAGGTGGGGGGGTGAGCCCCTTGTGGATTTTAGGTAGAGTGTAGAAGTATGGAGTACGGGGTTCCTCTGTGGTCAGGAAATTCCCTTCCTGTGGTGAAATCCAGCCTTCCGTTACTGCCTCATTGGTCATGCTCTTGATCTGGGTCTGAAGGCGTTTTGTTGGGTCCACCGTGATCAATTCGTAATACCTGGTGTTAGCCAATTGTCGGTCACATTCTCTGTCATATGCATCTTGGTCCTGAATAACAATGGCCCCGCCCTTGTCAGCTTGCTTGATAATTATATTGTGGTCTTCTGTCAGAGTTCGAAGAATTGTTCTTTCGTCTCTTGATAGGTTGTCATAGGATCGTTTAGGGTTCAGAGCTCCTATGTCTTTAAGGACAGCTTGTTCAAACGTCAGGATCTCATGTGGGGTCATTGCTGCTGTTGGAGTGAATTTGGAAGGTTTCTTCAAACCTGTCTCAGTAGGGGGGTTGTCAGGTTTTCCTTGAAAGAAGGCCTTCAGTCTGATTTTTCTGAAGAACTGTTGAAGTTCCTGATGTAACCGAAAGGGATCTTCTTTAGGTGTAGGGACAAATCCCAGGCCCTTTTCCAGTAGTGTGGTTTCTTTGGCTGTCAGTTGTCTGGATGAAAGATTAACCACTAGGGTCTCTGTCCTCTTGCTTGGCTCCGTAGTGTCATTGGTTCCTGATCTTGCCACTGTACCTTCTTGAAGCCTCCTCTCCTTCTTCCTCTTCCTTTGCCCCTGCCTCTGTTCTGAAAAGGGGGGGTTCTGGTATTGTTGAAAATGAGGCGGTTGGAGATGATGGGTAGGAGGTACATGCCACATCGGAGGTGGTCCCATCCATTGGCCTGGGTAGGCTGGTGGTTGAAAGGAGGAGTGTGAGAATGGTGGTGGGGGATTGTGGAATAAAGGGGGGCGTGTTGGTTGTTGTATTCCTCTAGCATATGATGAATACTGTTGCCCTTCATAACTTGAATCACTCCCCACAGATCCTGTCCTACTAGATCTGTTGCTACTCCCCTCATCAGATGTTGTTTCGTTGTTAGGGAATACGTAGTTTAATAAGTGAATGAACGTACCTCCTTCGCGCATTATATTTTCTGCGCTACAACATTCTGATTTCACTTTTTGCAACCTTCGTTCTCACCCCTCTTTTCGCCTAACGCTGTTACGATCTAACTGATCGTCGTGACTACGCTCCTCCCACATTGTTTCAACCTACCACGGTACCTCCGGACGTGTCCGTGACGGATCACGTTGTCATGGATACCCAGTAGAGAGCGTCACTACGTCACCTCCAAGCATCCGTGGTGCTTCCGATTTAGAACGCGTTACCATGACTACTCTGCGGAGAGCGTCCGCTCGTCACCCTATAGCATCACTCGACGTCATTCCGTCACTCTCCGTATCCTATTGACCGTGCACTTTTTTTAACGTTTGTTTAGAATACTTATAAGCCCTCCGTGTCCACCACTTATCTACCATTCCGGCGTGTTACGGAGGAGGGGTAGGTTACCACCCTGCAGGCGACTGAACACTTGTGAGTATTCCGCCACCATGGCAACACGCTCGACGTAGAAACGACCTGGACAAGGTAGACTGAGAATACCTTTTGATTCCCCTTAGTTTCATGCTCGCAGCACCCGAACCGCTGACGGATCCCTTCCCTTTCAACTCGGAGGGTAGGCTTGTTTCGTCCTTAGTAGCTTTATTATGTTTGTTAAATATTCTTACTTATGTCTATGACATACCACTGACACCCATACGCACACCGGGTGTTTCTTTTTCGTTGTTCTAATCGCCGCTGTAAAAAAGACCTGCACTCCGGTCTTTTCACATCACATGGGCACATTTAAGTATTTCGACGAATTTATATGTGCACTGTGGATAGCGGCTATATTCTCCTGAAGCAATTTCTTGGGTGAATAACTTCACTAGAACCTACATGTGTAAATTAGAAGCATGTGCATTAAGTTTATTTCTCGTGCCACTATATAATGAACTTACTGCATTTCTTTGGCACTTCTACATGACAGATGTTGTATTTTCTTGATCTGTTTATATATGTGTGTTTGTCCATCTTTTTATTTATTTATTTTTTCAGGTTGGATTTAGGTTTCCCTTTAAGAAGGAGCACCTATAAGCGCTACGACGCAATTCCCTTAACTATAAAGGTAAATTTGGTTCTTAGTACCCTACTTTCTCTGGAACCTTTATTTGTTTATTTACTTTCTTGACCCACTTATTTTCTTTGGTCCTGACGAAGCGCAATCGGATCCCTTAAGGACCTATTCATATGCGCGAAACATGTTGACCTTATTATTTTTTTGAATTCTCACCCCCCCATTCACTCACATATCCTGAGAGTTGCGGAATAATTTTTTTATATCTGCCCTCGTTATATTTGTTCTCGAGGACCTCCAGGATTATTTTTAATTCATGCTGGATAGAGCCGCGAATAAAGGTCTTGGTTTCTACCCAGCTATTTTAACGCACCACTCACATCCCTCATAGACACACCCACACACCCACATGCACAACTGCGGCGTCTCCGAAAAAAGAACTCCGACAAAGAGCCCTCTTGCGGGGCCCGTGGGGGACTGCAGCGCCACCCCCACGAGGAGCAACGCCCTATGATGAAGCAGGACACCTGAAAGGGTGTGTGAGGGCACTAAAATCTAAAGGAGAAATTCCCCACACTCAACCCAGCCTAACATAATCCTTATAACACACATAGCATATCTCTCTCTATCCCCTTTCTTTAGGAACAGCTACCCCCTTTAAATTGAAACGTGACTCTGAGGGAGCATGGGTACTGGACCTATTTTCTAATTATGCTCCCGGTCCCCCCCTCTCCTTGTTGATAAATAAATGAGGCACTGCCAGGCACCCACTTCGGAACACTTTCTGGACCTGCTGAATATAAGAAGAGGACCTGGCCTGCTCACTGTGATCTGAAAGGAGGCCTAAAATACTGGACCTGCTCCATTTTATACCCAGGACAAAGAAGTGGACTCCAAGGGTCATAAGGCTGACCTTCTGTTTAAGCTACATAGATACAACAAGTTGCAAGATGCCTTCTTCTCAAATTATTCTGCTGACCAGTGGCAACTGGACCCTGCTGTTGGCCTCTGCCTGATGCCCTGTGAGTTTCTAAGTGCCTCATCTGAGGTCCTGAGGGGCTTTAGTTGTATACCCCTGTGGCGGATTGGGACTTAAAAGAAAGTCAGAAGGTAAAATCTTTGACCAAGATGAACCAAGTAGTGCAACCGACCTGTAAATCATCGCGCTTAGCCTCAAATTATGCCTAGGTCCCAGTCTACCATGACCACTGACTATCATTGGCGCTTTGTATTTTTTGGCACCATTTCTACTAAAAACATTAAAAAGTCATATCTCCAGTTCACCTCGTTGGATTTTTGTCATGTTGGTGTTGTTCAGTCTATTGAATTCTACTTTTTTTTTTTGTAATTCAATATGGGATTTTTATTGCTTTGCATTTTCACTTTATTGCTGTTTGGTACTGCATACATACTTAACACATTGCAAGTTAAGCCATTCTGCCCTGTGGCATCCCTACCATGTGTTAGGCTCACGTTAATTTAGTGACTTTAGTTGTTCACCCTGACATGGATTGTGTGTGTTCCTTGAGGTAGGCAGTCACCCCAATCAACTATCAACCCAATTTCCTACAACTTTAAGTGCATATTACTTCCAAAACTTACATTGGATGAAGATATTTAGGTTGGAAGGTTATCTCCAAGGTAATCAAAAAGGTTAACATCTCCACCTCATAGTTTGTCATATTTGGATCTGAGGTCTCATGCTGCAAGTACCCAAATTCCACAAGTCCTCGTCCACTGATTCTGGCCTAGTGCATGTCTTCCAAATCGTAGCTATCCGCTGCTGTGCTAACACTATAGTCAGTGTCATGAACTTGCATGGATGTTTATGTCATTTTCTGATTGGAACCAGACCTATCAAACATACAGGGGTGTGGGATCTAGGGTCATGTTATTATTTGCATGTCTGGTTATTTTTGCACACAAATGCTAACAAAAATAAAATAAATAAAAAAGCATGCCATTGTTTAACTGTGCCAGAGACATACTTTCAATACAACATTTTAAATATACAAAAATTTAAATTAAATGACTGATCGCAAATAATTTTAAAAGAACAGTGTGGATGAATTCTAGCAGGCAGCCTAACATAGACCATGCATAAAAGCCATTGTTAGTTTGAAGCACATTAAAGGAAAATGTAACTTTTTTGGCTTTAAATTGGTGTACCTGAAAACATAGCTTAAATATACAAGAATGACAACAAAACTAAAGGCTAAAGAAGACAAATTAATACAATATTGGAACTGTAGCACATTTGCTGACAAGTTGTGGCAATGAATTGCACTTTTAAGGCAGATGTGTGTTAGAGTCTGGTGATGTACGCTCTAGGGCCCACCCCCCCACCACACTGCCATCTTTTCCGTACACACTCAGAGTAGGCCTGCAATGCCTCCCTGTGGCAAAACGCAGTGACTTACACATACTGCTCAATGGAGGTCAAGTTCTCGTCACATGTACTGTTGTGGCTCACTGTGATAATGTGCTATCATGGTTCACAGCAGGACTAGGTGCTGGAATGATTTGCTGCTTTATATCCACATGACTCATCTTACTATTCCTTGCTGATGTGTCCTATTTCAGCTATTAAACCACATGGGACATGTGCGCGACATTTCCCAGGTGGCCTTGCGCAGCAGTATCTTGGGTGGGGTTAGTTTATAACAACTAGCCCGTCCATGCACACATGCTCACTATTCTTAGACGATATCAAAAACAAGGTGATGGATGGAATGCTTGAATGAATCCCAACCCATGGCAATTGCTTGGGCCACATCCCAATCCGCTGCTTTTTGCACACCATGCCACCTCAGTTTGGACCCAATCATATGCTAATTAGTCTTGACCCTGCTCCCGTGGGAACAATCCAACCCGAACTGCCAGGCCAGGTCCTTCCTAAACTGAACACAAGAAACCCAGGACCAGTTTCATCAGCCAGATATAGCTTAGTTTCAGTGGCACAGTAAGCATGGGACTCACGTCTGAGCATACACGTCAAACTTAGGGCATCAAAAAACAAGGTGATCTTCCAAGATTGGATCCTGTTGACTCTCGTGCTTGGGAAATTGAGAGTTTCTGCTGGAGAGACTTCAACAGACAGAGCTCGGATGTGTTCTGCTGATATTCTCTGGGGATCCTGTTCGAGTCTCAGTAGAAAGAGTTGCGGTGACCGCATCAGGAAATTCTGGGTTCTGTGCCTCACAGAAAAAGACCGGTCGGGTCTTTCCTGGTAAGGGCCTCTTTGGCCATTAAGTTTTTTATTACAAAGACGGTTTCTGAACTTATGTGCCTCCATAAGACAGACCCTCCAGCTTTTTAGGTCGAGCCTAGCGGCAGTGAGCATGCGCTGCTCGCTCTGCGAATCATGCTGTAAAAGGGTATGCACTAGCAGCCCCACCCATATTTGTCATTGGCTTTGTGTCATTGTCCTTCTTAAATGGTGGCTTCTTATTCGCAAATGGGCTTGTTAGTCCTGCCTTGTCTCCATTTGTTACTGCCCAGCCTGGACCTTTTACTTGGCTTGTTACACTGCCTGCTTTATCTAGGGGGTATTACAGCAAACAAATGATGGACGGAATGCTGACAAAGCAAACATTCTCCCCCAGTCAAAAGATCTGGGTTAAATCCATCGTTCTTTTGCCCATTACGCCACCCCAGTTTGGACCCAGCCATATGCAAATCAGTCTTGACCCTGTGCCTCATGGGAACAGTCTAGACCGAACTGCTAGGCCAGGTCCTCCCTGGACCGGAAATAAGCATCTTGGGACCGGTTTCAGGGTATGTCACCCTTCTTTAGCCAGGCTAGCTTGAATCCAGTGGTACAGTGCGCAAGGGACCCACGTCTGGGCATACCCATCCCACTTAGGGTGAAAAGTGTTACAGCAAACAAATGATGGACGGATGGCTGACAATTCAAACATTCTCCCCAGTCAAAAGATCTGCTTAAATCCATCGTTCTTTTGCCCACTACGCCACCCCCGTTTGGACCCAGCCATATGCAAATCAGTCTTGACCCTGTGCCTCATGGGAACAGTCCAGACCGAACTGCCAGGCTCGTTAAAGTGCCTGCTTTATCTAGGGGGTGAGCACTATTTTTGTTATTGGCACTGATGGGGACAATGGCGGCTGCGTTTTTTGGTATTTGCATAATGAGCGCGGCGCCCGCTTTAGGGACACTGCGATCATTTAAAAAAAAAAAAAAATGTATTCAACTTTCATGTTGAGCACGATGTCCACTTCTGGGACACCATGCTCTGTTTAATTTAATTATTTTTTAACTTTAAAACTGAGCGCGGCGCCCGCTTCAAGAACACCGCGCAAAAGGTTACATTTAAAAAAAAAATTAAAAAAAAAAAAGAGTGCAGTGTCCTTGAAGCAGCGCCGGGCTCAGTTTTAAACTTAAACAACCATTTGCAATGCAATAGGTCTCGCATTTACTTGAGTCTAAGCTATTGGCATTGTGAATGACAATGCCTTTTATTTAGGTTTTAAAAAACAAAACAAAAATAATAGGCATTGTCATTTACAATGCCAATAGCTTAAACTCGCATAAATGCAAAACCTACTGCATTGCAGATGCTTTTTTAAGTAGTTTGCACTGTCTCCGTGAGTGCTAGAGAATTGACAAAATGTGGACAGATTTTGCCATTTCAACGTGGCTGCTGAGTTTACACAGCAAGAGTAGAATCGAACTGTGATTCTTTAAGTATCCATTCCCACCGCAGTCGCCAATGTTGAAACGTTCGACCTACAAGCAAAGTTTAGTTTCATAAGAAAAAAACGTATATTTTTCAGGGAACTCATGCCGGTCTCCAGAATGCTATATATGTGCATTAAAATTAAATCAGTTAGCTAAATGCAGATACTATATTTCGGTGTCTATGCCTTATAAGATGTGGCGTCTGAGAAACGTTTGTCTTCCTTTATATTTTGGCGGCGCCCAATTAACTAGTAAGAACGTTTAAAGGCAAAATCAGTACTACTTTCTCATATTTTTCTGTTCGGGTAGTACGCAAATTCACCAGCATAACTCTTCCATTGCCAGAAGCGCGAGAGGGCGCGTGACTGTTGGACATATGTAGGATAGGCAGTGCCAGTCAATAAACAAACTCTCTCCTAGCTTGTTACCCAGGCAACTGCAAATGCATCTTTTTCTGTGTGTTTCAAATGGCAAATAAATAAGCATGTTCACTTTAAAATGTATTTTAACCCCTTTCAAAGCCAATTGTAACAATGTACTCTGCCCCCACAGTGTTCTGTGAATCACCAAACAAACACACATACTAAATAAGTGTAAAAAGGAGCTGTTGGAGGCATGAGCACCTTGTCTAGATCAAATATGGATGTCAACAAGGCAATTTTCTTTCTGCCAGTCCTGGACTATTAGCAAAGCACCAACACAAAGATCTCAAATCCTTACTTTACTACATTCTGTGACCAAAAAGAGGAAGGATTTTCAGGTGTGAAAATGGCTAATTATCATACCAATGACAATCAGAAATTACATTTAAAGATTATTGTGTGGTCAATGACTTCACAGGGAATCACAAAATTAAATCACATCTAGATCTGAGTTGAAGGACCATATGGGTTCTGCCTCACTCATAACATAAATTCCAAGTCATTTTTTTTATTAATGTGGTCATCCTTAAATTCCATAACAATGGTTCAGGTAGTAACGACAAAACTGTCAATTCGGCCTTTCGTCTTAAAATGTCAGAATGAATACTCTTTGAATAATTGGTTTTGAAAGACATTGTTTCTGTCTCTTTCTAACACTAGTAATGGGAAACTTCCAGAAGCACAAAATAAACAAGCATTTGAAATGCAATAGGTCTCACATTTACGTAAGTTTAAGCTATTGGCATTGTAAATGAAAAGGCGTTTTATTTAGGTTTCAAAAACCAAAACATAAATAAAAGGCAGTGTCATTTATAATGCCAATAGCTCAAACTCAAGTAAATGCGAGACCTGTTGCATTTCAAATGCTTGTTGCAATTTGCAAATGCGAAATTATCTCTCGATTGCCGAAATAAAAGCAGAAAAAACTCGCAGTCTGTTGAACAGTGGCAAAGGTGGAGGAAATGTGCTATAAACCTGTCAGCACATTGTCTGTTTTGTCTAATCTTATGATTCTTTAAAAAAACTTGAAAGAAGTCATGAAACTTCACTTGTTACTTAAATGAATAGGTTGACAACTGCAATGGTTTTGTATTTTGCCTCCATTATTTGTATCTTCTTGTGTGTAAAGATTTTAATGTGTATGCTCTATCATATATATATATAATTATGGAGCCCTACAACACACATATCAGAAAAAGGGGGGGGGGGAGGGAGAAAGAGGATATACCGTGATCGTCCGCCTTAACCAATTATTGTTATGCCAAGGAACCCAGTAATGTTTCACTCAGTAACTCACAAGGCGTACTGAGGTGAAGCCCACAATAGGTGCAAGCGATGAGGGTTCGCCTTGATGCGAGTGTGACAACAGGCCACCCTCTCCCCGGATGAACCATGATGCGATACTAAAGCATCTAACATAGAAGCAGATAAGGAACACAAATTAGGTGGTAAACATATATGTTAGATTTGTGATATGGCATGCAAGTAGCATGTTTTTCAGTGAGAAAACCAACAGGAGTGGTACCAGGGAACAATGTTCACGTGGTCCTGAAGAAGAGTCAATAGGGGAACAGCTCAAACCATGTTGACCTCTAGGATTGCAGGTACATTATAGCATTGTTTTCCTAAAAAAAAACTTGTTTGTAACCATACCGACCAGATGCAGGAATAAAAATTAGACATCCCTACTAGCCAAGTATTTTTAAACTACACCATAGCACTACACTATCCCCCACTCCCCTACTTGTGACATCTCATTTATCATCATATAAAACTCAACAAGTGCTCCCACGTAGTAGGTTGCAGCATGCCCCGATCCGCAGCAGATCGGAATGGACCCGATGATGAAGCATGCCACAAAGGGATGACCCTGGTGGGTGAGGGTTTTACAAGAACAACTTAGTTTTTTCTGATGTGGAGAGTTACTGAGTGTAACATTACTGCGTTCCTTGTTTGGCATAAACCTCATAACACACTTCAATCCTTGTTTGACATAAGCCTTATAACACACTTCAATTAAACTATGTCATGTCGTGAAAATTGTTTAGCATATTTTTATTACTGTTGATCATAAATCCATATTTGTTAAAAGCTTTTCATGCTGTGTAATTTCTATACTTCGTGTGCCAAATTTGCAACAGCGTAGAAATATAAATTGCTGTGCTACATTGTGTGAAAGTGAGATCGCAGAACAGCCCCATATCTAATAAATTGTAGCAATATTTTTGTCTCTCCCTGCACTGTTGAACTATAGACTACATTGCGCTAATTCAAACACCCGTCAACCATGGTGCAAAAGTGTGAGTGATGTGAAGCATAGGTTTTGTTTTGGAATGGGACCTTTCCAGTACGAAATAATGTGCTTATACAGATTTTAACAGTTTTATAACGTTATATGTGTGAGGTACAATATAGCACACAAGCAAATTTAGAAAATGTTACGCAAAAGAACACTTTTCTCTAACTTAACGCCAGCCTCGAGGAGGTATATATTTTTGTTGCAAATGTCTTGCCAATGTTAATAGAAAGGTATTTTCATCATTAACCCATGAGTGGTTGCATGGGAATGCCAATGTACCACCCAATGTATGCCTCATTGATGAAAAGTAATGCAAGCCGCAACTTTGTGTTACTTTGAAGTTTCTTTCCAGTACAAAACATGTTTTGTGCTGGAAAGTAAATTCCAAAATCAATACTTTGCGCTGTGCTTGCTTCACAGAAGTGACCTCTGCATTTTTTGTTCTCACCTTTGTCCTTTTTTTTTTTAAAACTAAGGAAATAATTGTATTGCTTTTCTCTGGTAGAAATGAGGTTGGAGTTCATAGCCATGCAGCTTTTCAGCATAAAGAGCTGCTGGGTCATTCTGCATTGACTTTGTGTTTGCCTTTGATATGATAGGCGATTTATAATGCACACAGCTACTCCCAGGAGAGGTTGCGTATGGGACAATTGAAAGTGCTGCTTTGATTACACCACCACTCTTGTATTGTACCCCTGTAAACAGGTATATCCCAACCAGCATTGGCTTGTGTTGAAAAGCTATCCTGCTATGACAGTGTGAGAAACTGGGCTATTGTTTGAAGGGGGGGTTTTACGCGTTCTGAAGTAACAACCACAATCCTGGTCAACGTGCACCACAAAAGTCGGTAAATTAACCAGTCCTTAACCGTCTGGTAACTTGGCATAAAAAGCTGTCAGGTTTAACTTAGAAACAATGTATAAAGTATTTATGAAGTACAAACCAGAAATAAAGTGAAAACTAACCACAAAAAAATCCCACCCCAATTTAGAAAAAAAAGAATATGATTCACAAACAATTTGAGACCAAAACAAAAACCCAATTAGGAGAACTGGACATATTGGATTTGAATGATTTCGATAAAAGTGGCACCAAAAGGGGCAAAGTGCCAACTGACGGCGCACTGGACTGGGGCAAAGTGACAAGTTTAGGCAGTCCATGATGGAGCACAGGCCATCAACTTTGGCCTGCTGAGTATTGTACCTAATATCCTTAGTGCGTGGTCGGTGCGGCATTGTTTTGCAAGGCTTTGCGTTGTCCAATGCGGATTTCGATAAAGCTGTGTGGCAAGGCTTTGCAGGGCTTTGCGTCGCTTAGAACCAGGTCTGATGAACCTTGCAGCTGTGTGACGAGGCCTTGCTGGGCTTTCCATCACTCAGCGTCGGTTCGAGTGAAGCTTGCAGCTGCACAGTGAGACTTTGCGGGTCTTTGAATTGTTCGGCGTTGGATCCAATGAAGCTTTCATCTGTGCAGTGGGGCTTTGCGTTCCTCTGCGTCAATCCCAATGATACCTGTAGCTGTACAGCAAAACTTTGCGGGGCTTCACGTCGGAATTCATGGAAGCTTTAGTTTGGCCAGGTAGAAGTTCTCTCCAATGCCAGCCAAGGGTCCAGGATCTAAGGTGGCACCTCTTGGAGATCAGAAACTCATTCCTGTTTCTGCACTTATTAAATGTAATAAGGTAACTTAATGTTCTGTTATGGGAAAGTTATGCCTTGCAGCAGTGAAAAACAAGTTTTACTGCTGGCAGTGAAAAACAAGTTTTTCACTACCAGGACACGTACAACTTAAAAGTACATGCCCAGGCTTTTAAATACACTATACACTGTCGTATGGGCTGTTTAGGGTCTACCCTAGGGGTGACATATGTATTAGAAAGGAAGGTTTAGGCCTGACAAAAGGTTTATTTTGCCAGATCAAAAAGGCAGTTTAAAAATGGTTAAAACTACACACAGGCTGCAATGGCATGCCTAACATGTTTTCAAGGGCTACTTAGTGGGTAGCACAATAAGTGCTGCAGGTCCACTGGTAGTATTTAAATAGGTGGACCTGGGTACATGAGGTTCCACTTTACTAGGGACTCACAAGTGAATGAAAAGTGACAATTGGGCGTAAGCCATTTTCGCCATGTTTTAAAGGAGCCAGCACCAGCACTTTAGCGCTGGTTAGCAGTGGTTAAATGCACAGAGTCTTAAAAGCCAACAATAACAAGTACAGAAAACAGGAGGGATGAAGTCAAAAAGGTTGGAGGTGACCATGCATGGTCGGCCAAATCCACCAAAGAGAAGGGCCAATAGTTCTTCATAGCTGGTAGGCAATGTTTTTTCCCCTTTAAGGCTCAATGGTCTTCTCTATTCAGTGTAACACTTTGATTCGCCACATTTTTGTATCCATCACCTCCATTAGTTCAGAGGTGGGGATGTGGGATATATCCAGGTCATAGTCAACAATCTTTTGCAAAGTGGAAGCTCTAGGTTTACAAATCTGGTACCCGATTTGTTTGTCTTGGGTCGCATGACGCGGCCTAGTAGGCATCCTAAGTGTATAAACAGGGTCACTCTCCCAGTTAAGGCCTCAACCTGTTCTGTTAATCCCTCTAAATGCTGCCTAGGTTTGGGGCGGCTCCATACCATATGATAAAACCCAGTGTCTCTAAGCACCTAGAGGCTGTCAATGGGAACATCTTGGAGACCATATGTCATTTTTTGGGAGTTAAGTAAGTGCGAAATAAGCAAATAAATTGTGTACATTCAAAGCACGCATTTCTTGATACTGTGCGTGTATATAGTAATACGTGTCCCCATTCTCTGTCGTCAAGGTCCCTTTTCAAGTCAATTTCCCATTTTGCCTTCTGGTTATCTAGGTTGGTATTGCTCAGGTTTATTAGGGGCTTTTCAGAACCAAATCACAGGTCTTTTCCTGTGCCCGATTGTGTATATGAATTGTAAGAACTTATGTGTTGTGGCTCAGTGTCTATCCCATTCCACTCCATATAGCCCCTTACAGATACAAGATAGTGCAAGCATGGAAGAGGCTTATATGCTTGTCAAAGGCAGGTGACATAACATATAAAAGCTCTCTCCTTTGTTCTCCTGCCCAGCTGGGCTACTTCGTAACCTTAGCCCACTGGAATATCATCCGCACACATGCTACAATATTGAGATGGGCTTTGCCTAGCACCAGCATCTTGCTAAAGAATGCGCTGACTTCAAGCTTATGTTTCCTTAGCTTCTTCATACCATATTAGATCATCCATAAACCAATGAAACTTGCTGTGAATTAATTATGAATAGACTGTTCGAACGAACAATAATCTAGACATACTTTATGTATGCTCCACTAGAACATCATTGATATATTTGTTTAAGATCATCTGACCGGCCTTTGTATTCACAATAGACACTGAACGTAGCTTTTTGATTAGGTAAGAAGGTTTTCATGAGAATTTTCCTCCATGTATCTAGTAGATGGCAAAAGTGTTTTACTATATACCGGCGCAAATGTTTACAGTGGGAATCAGGAGAAGAAGCAACGGATTTTGACAACAACATCGGATCAGCAGTTTCCATTGGATGTGAGAACATCGGACACCTACCAAGTTTTGTTACATTATTGTGTGATTTTACATTAATGAGTGTTTGAAGTGAGTTAGAGAGGAGATCCTGCATTCTGTCCTCTGAGACTCTTTATGACTGCTACAGGAGAGTTGCTCTTTGCATTTTTGCCCTTTGTTACCAACAGCTATTGCTAAAGGTGACTTTATTCTTCTTCCTTTATTCTCAATTCTACTGCAAAGTTAATTCCTCTATCACTGATATTTTGACTAGGCTGAGTTTCCGGAACAACTCTTCTAGTCTCCAACTATGCTCCGAAATCTTGCTCTTTTCTGAGAGGAACTCTTCATGGATTTCTCTGCGTATGGTAGATTAGGCTCTTTAGCTAGATAGTGACAATTTCCTTTATTGAACACTCTGTATAGATTTATGCTGGCACTAATCAACCTTTTACTCAATATTTCTGTAAACTGGACTAATCCTAATAAAGATGAAAAACCCATACTAATCCTTTAAGATAGATAAAGGATTGAAAATGCATTCAACTTCACATCAATAAATTAATATATTAAGGATCTGGCAGTTGTTGATCTATGTGCAACTTGTGTTTCGTTGTCAAGCACCATCTGGATTTCCAAAGTCGGGGTGTTTAGTCCTAAATACCTTTGGACAAATCCTTTAGGCGCTAACAAACTCTACCTCAAGAGCAGCACCAGTCTCACAAGGAGTCCCTCAAGGGTAAATCCTGTTTCTTGCACTATTCAACCTTTATATGGACCCCTTGCAATGCTCATGAAACAAACCAGAATTGTCCATTATCTCTATGCAGGTGACACCCAACTCTACATGAAAATCTCATCAGTTAAAGACCTCCAGCACCTATATAGCACTCTCTCCATGGTTCAATCCTGGTTTACCAGCAGCCACCTTAAGCTCTACCACAACAAAACAAAACCCCTCTTCATCCAACTGAAAATAAATCCTGCCCCATAGATATGTGGCTCAACAGCCTCATTGCATTAAAGTGCAAACTATCCACCTCCAACTCTGTCAAATCTCTGGGGATTACACTTAACCGGTGTCTGAACATGAAAGAACATTAATGCTTCTTCTAAAGGTGCCTTCCACTTGTTGAAACACCTTAAGAAAGTCAAACCCTTCATCCCCTTTGGAGACCTACAAACTGTGGTGAAATCCTTAGTCGTTTCCAAGCTTGACTACGGTAATGCAACAATCACAGATGCCCCACAAATACACCTAGCCACTTTGAAAGCTACACTCCATGCAGCGGCTAGACTACTGACTGGGGAGAGGTGCTTCGATCACATCACGTCCACTCTCAAGAAACTCAACTGGCTGCCAATAGAGGCAAGATCTATACTCAGACTGTTTGCATAACTCACAAAGCTCTCAACTTGCTAAATCTGGTCAGAAGAGGCCTCTTCGAAGCTCCCGATTCCTCAAAAATGTAAGAAAGAAAAATCTCGCACCCGCTCCTTCTCTGGGAACGCTCCCAGAATCTGGAACTTGCTGCACCAAGAGTTACGTGACAATCATTCCTCCACTTCAGGAAGAAACTGAAAACTTCTTCTCCTCAACAGATATCTAACCCCACTTAAACCATCTTACTGGTCGGTTGCTCCCACTCCACAATCTCCAATAGTATGAGCATCACTACCGCAGGAAAAAACTGTGACTATACTCTCCCCACCTTGTGAAAACCCTAAAGTAGCTACCTCAAAACTATAAATATATTGTCAATCTCTCGCAGCCCTAAGTCAAATATCAAAGACCCAAATGAGCTCAGACTACCTCAGCCTTCAGTCAAATATCAAATAAACTAAATGAGCTCAAAGTGAGGTATATCCGGGTCCATAAAAGAAAACATATCAGCGTTCGAGAAATTTGTTAACAAAATTTTAAAAAATCCCCTTGTTTAAATCCACCAAGCCATGCTTCTTAGCCCATTATAAAAAAAATCCTTCAGAAGAAAGGGGACTAATAACTACCCTGAATTTGCTGATGGTACCAGTTTTCTGTATCAATCAAATCATTAAAAAAAGATGTTTTCAGTCACCACAAAAAAAAGCCCTAACAATTGTCAATGAGGTGTGAGTTAAAAGAATATCCTAAATGCTAATATTTCACATACAAGGCCACCAAATGTTTCTACAAGTTCTGGAATCTGATAGACTGGCATGCTATTAGTATATCTAAATATGCTATTACAGAAGTGGTAGGGTTAATTACCCACAACTTCTTTATTCAATACATTCAGATTCAATCCCTTACGACCCTATTTGAATTCATGGATTCATTCTAGATTTAAAAACAAATACGTTTTTTGAAAAGGGTACTCAAGGACCAGATGAACTTTCCAACTTCGTATCAAAAATTGATCCAGAAAACTGAGGAACAAACTTGGCAGACTCTTTAATGAGCACATGCAATCAGGCCAAATATCAGGAGTGCGGAGAGGAAGTATTTTAATGCCATTAATCAAAGAGCATAAAAATCCACCTAAAAAGCTATTGGTGGATTTCACTTTTTGATGACCCAGGTAAGGTGTTTGTAAAGGCAGTCTAAGGCACTTACAATGGTGGGTAAACGGACAAAACCTCCTACTGATGGA
This sequence comes from Triturus cristatus, assembly GCF_964204655.1. Lineage (NCBI taxonomy): Eukaryota > Metazoa > Chordata > Amphibia > Caudata > Salamandridae > Triturus > Triturus cristatus. Next base: position 890,131,991 of record NC_140583.1, on the reverse strand, counting down.
GCAGTCAGGGTTTCATAAGCATCATTCTTGCTTGAATGATCTGCTTTAGGGGTCTTACTGGAAAAACAAAAAGGCAATCTATTTATGCAGCCTTTATTGACGCAACACCTGTTTTTGAGAATGTAGACAGACCAACCTTATGGTGCAAATTAGCTGCAATTAACATCTCAGATCACTTTAACATTCTAGTTGCACAGCAAGCTAGCACATGGTGTTAGGTTCTACAAGTTCTATCCAAGAAAACTGACATGCCCTAAAGACTGAAGTGGGGACAGCCCCTCTGCTTTTTACTTTTTATGTCCATCACCCACATTCAATTATTTCCAGTATTAGAAACTGCCCCTACAGTCTCAGGGGTCATTACGTAATGCTGACAATATAATAGTTTCAAGATCAAACCCTAAATGGTCTCCAGTAAAGGTCAGAGGCACTTTGTCTTTATCTGAATTCTCATTTTTAAAAATAGGCACAGAGAAGAGTAAAATAGTGGTATTCTCAGAAAACAAAATAGGTCATGGAAATGGGGTGTCAAGCTACTCTTATTTTTGTTGTCTTGAGAATTAGCTTGTCACACAACCTCCTCATAAAGCATCTGAGCGAAAACGCCATGCTGCTGGCTTAAGAGCTTTTTACAGCGCGACAGACAGAAAACACCTATGGCAAGATGGCCACACTTTAGTGTAGCTCTACAGGCAGGCAACTTCAATCCTTTCAATAGCCATCTTTTTGACTGCCATCCATCCCCAGAGAAAAGGGAAGGTCATGCACAAGACGTCTAGCACAATATAATTGATAATAGCAGTGCTTTTGAAGAACACATGTCCCAGAAGCGGCACTGGCTCCATCCTGCCGCATGACCTTGGCCAACAGAATATGGAGGCAGCAAATGGCCCACAAAGAATATGGCGGAGACCCACGCCTTGCTGAGTGCACACCCGAGTGCTGGGGGTGCTGACAGAGTGCCAGCAGGCGTCTCACATCATCGGTGCTGTGACTGACTTGACGCGGAGAGGTGGGCTGCAGAGAGAAGTCCAGAGACCTATAGACCCATAGCCGGCAATGAGCGGCAGGACATGCCGCCGGCCTGCCTGGCCTTAGACAGCCTATGAAGAAGTGCAGCGTTCGGCCGTAGCAGGGTCGCAACCTGTGAATCGGACACCGCACGCAATGAGCATGCAGTCAGCGTGTTGCACGAGAGATCTGTGGCACGATAGACTACGTGGGCCACGCTGGATCCCACAATCGGTGAATCTGCTCACCACTCAGCACTCACAAGACACGTGTGCGCCAAGGTCCCCATGATGCAGGGGCCACATGCCTTAGATGCAGGCATGATCCCTCTGACTATGCACAAGGCAATCAGGTCTCCAGGCACAATTTTTAGTTCCACACTCCGGCAGTGCTACTAGTTGCGATCCAGTCGACGATGTGGAGACTTAAGAGGACACCGCTCTACAGATCTCACAGGTAGACAGTGTGGGTCCCTCATATAGATCTTTGATGTCTCTGAGGCCTCAAAAAGAACAGGGGGGCAAGCCAAAAAGCCCTTGGGGAGCACACCTCAGGGTGCCACAAAGCAGCAGGTAGTCAGCTCAAGCCAGCCACTATTCAGGAAGGCCGCACAGTCCCTTTCAATGGCAGTAATCGTCCTTGTGCACAACAGGTTCCTTTGGCAGTACCCACCACGCAGTTCCAGGTTCTCCAGTTCCATGTCCCCACAAGTGTATCTCTGCCCTGCTGAAGTATGGCACCAGTAGTTATACTCTAGTGTGCCTTTGAACTGAAGTTGGGGATGGTTCAAAGGGTTTCCCTTTGAACCACAGATGTCTCCCCTAAATATCAGTCCTGTCTGCCATGAGGCCATGGAATGCAGATCTTAATCTTTAGTGGGACCATGATCTGGCGCCAGAGGCCAAGTGTCTAAGCCTGTTCCTCCAATCTATCGAGCGAAGCCCATAAATGGCAGAGGTCTGTCGTTCCAGTTGCATGCCCAATTGTTTTATAACTGTTGCCGGAGAATGCCCAGATGTGCTCCCCCAGACTCCAGTGTGGACTGGAGTTAAGCTAAAAGGCACACAGAGTTTTAGAGCAGAGAAATGCCCACTTTCTCGGAGAGGCATTTCTAAGCTAGTAATGACAAAACCACCTTTACCACAGGACAGGGTTTGTCATTGTGAATCCAATGATAGGAAACAGGATGAGGCTGCTCCACTGCAGTCCACTCTTGCGGCCTGAAGTAATTCCAACCATTTCCTCAAGTTAGCCAATGGGAAGGGCAAATCTCTTGGTAGTGAAAACACACATGTGCGTTCCTCACTACCTGGACAGGGAACACACATGTGTACCTGCTTTGCCTTTCACCTGCCACTCGCTTCACCCCTCAATATGTGCCCTAACGGTGGTAAAAAGGTCCTCTCAGGATGGCCAGTGTTTTAGAAAGACCAGCCTGAGTAAAAGCATAATTGCGCATGCACAGACCTGCAATGGCTGGCTGGACACATGCTTAGAAACACCCTCGGTGAAATTGCGCATGCTGGCCTGCGATTGCAGGCTAGCCACATGTTTTAAAACATCCTAGGTGCAAGTGCACACACCGGCCTGCGATTGGAAGCTGGAGACATGTTTAAGCACATCATTGGTGCCAGTGTCACATACATGGTGAAATCACCACTTCCTACGTGTGTAGGAAGGGCACATGCACTTTCACACTGCCTTTATAGTGGGAAAGTGTCCTAAGGCCACAATGATAGAATCAGCAAAACCCCGGGAGGTGTCCAGTGAGGAGAGCTGACCCCGAGATGGGAAAACCCACATTGGGATTCTTCCCTACCCAGGCAACGAACATGCAGGTGTACCTACCCAGCCACTCACCTACCCCGAGCTCCACCCTTCAAGGCTTACCTCAGGGCTGCACTGGGGGTAGTGAACGGCTCCCTCAGGGTTGGCTAATAATTGAGAAAGGCCAACCTAAGCATGATACATGTTTGATAGGTTATTCCGGTGGGTGGCACCATCAGTGCGGAATTCCACTACTAGCCAGTGTTACCGCCCTGGGTATGTGGTGTACATTTTACAGGGCCCTCACAGGTACGACACCTAAACCAACCAAGTAGGCACCCATTCCTGGCATGGTTAGGAAGGGGCATGTGCACTTTCCCACTGCAGTACAGTGGAAAATTACCCAGAGTCCTACGGTCATGAAAAGAGATGGCAAAAACAAGGAGGACAAAACGTTTTAGGGAAATCCCTCCAAGAAGGGCCATGTCCAACAATCACCCAGCCATCTCAGTCTCACAGGGACCTAAGGCACTGTCCATACTTGCAGAGGCGGGGCTGAGGACGATGGGAGAACTATACTGAGGAGGGCCGTTTATAACATTAGATGAGATGTCCCAGCAGCAGTGCCAGACCCTGCTGTTGATATTCACCTATCACCGGCTGCGGGAGGCTGTGAGAGCACTCTATCCCAAATTCCCAGACAAACTACCCACAATGGGGGCTCTGCAGACATTACTCACACATAACACACGTATAAGCCTTATCGCCAGGCTATATAATGCCTCTCAGACAGACAAAATGATGGCCCCTAGCGCCGTTTTAGAACAGTGGAATGCCCACCTGGGGACCACACTCTCTTTAGAGGACTGGGGATTTTGCTATGCACAGGCAGGCCAATTCACATCCACATGCAATTTAAGAAATATACATTTTTACTATCTCCAACAAATGTACTACACTCCCCTTCAATTGTATAAATACTGGTTCCGCACAGACACAAAATGCGCCAGATGCCATGACACATATTCAAATTTCTTACATTTAGTTTGGGCCTGTGGTTTCATACACCGCTTCTGGGCTCAGGTGTCTTATGCTCGGTCTGAATGGTGATGGAGGTGGCGGCATGCACCTCCCACGTCTCTCCTTGGTCAACTCAAACGACTGCAGCCAGCCAACTGAAGGTTGACGATAGCCTTGATGTTAGCGAAGAGGAGGGTGGCTATCAATTAGGGGGAAGAGTAGCCCCCACTTACCACAAACCTTCTGACATCATCTGCCGGATCCTAATCTGACATGAACACTATGTACTTTAATCCACATAACACAATAATAATTAATCTAAATGTATTGTATGTAATAATGCATGACGAAACCACTGTACAAGCCGCAATGATGACATGATGACACTGGTATTGCCTTTGTTCTGTATAATTGACAAATGTAATTTAAAAAAAAAAAAAAGCAGCATCCTTATTGCCCCACATTAGTATAAGACGTCTCCTGTTGGCTTCATTTATCCTCAAATGAAAAAAGTGTGGTCATGCTTATTGAGAAATCGGTTTCTTCAAAATCTTATAATAATGTTCAGGCTGCCCTGCAGTTCATTTTTGCACCTCTTACAATGACAGACTAAAATGTAAATAAAACGTCAAAAATATATAGTAAATTCTTCTTCATAGATGGATCTAAAGAGGTTATGATAATTATATTATACAGAATTTATTGACTTAGTATCACATGAAATTTTTATGCTTACTTTTGTAATGAGTACTTTTAACAGTTGTAATTACTGTGTTTTATCAATATTTTGTCTCCTACCTTGGGTGGTAAATAACAAAACTAATGAATACATTTGTTGGTACATGCCCTACACACACATAATGAACATACCTAGAGATACCCTTACACAAATTTAGTATCATCTGCCAGGGCTTGAATTCCATGAATATCCCCACAATATAGTGCCATTTGCCACACATGTAGTTATGGACGTATTAGTCTTTGGGATTACCCTCCATCTCATAGTTGTGGCAATATTGTATCAACTTTTTGCGTTTTTGGCTTCTTGAAGAAATCTCTTCACCCTAGTGGAAGTTCACAGCTACCTAGACATATGTCAAGAAATGTGTACCTTTTATTGTCACATATTTCTTTGAAACCCAGAAAACTTCCTTCATAAATGTGTGACAAACGAATTGGGTGGATGGCTTTGAGCTGTTGGAAAGGGCAGCCTGATTTTAGGGTTAGGTTCCATAAAAATATAATATATATATATATATATATATATATATATACACATATATACATATATACATATATATATATACATATATATATTTTTTTTTTTTACCGGGATATGCAGCGCTCCTCGTGGGTTCGTTTCCCTGCGGCAGAACCACGCCGCTCTATATACATACAATGATCTCTCCAGCCGGAGAGTTACAGATGGGACGTACTCTCGTATTCGTTTCTTTTGCACTTTTTTTTATTACTTCAAAATAGCGAGCTGTTTTAGGCAAAGCAAGATCTACGCGTTTCGGAATGCCATGATTCCTTGCTCACGATCAACCTGGCTTTTGGGCACACCCATACATATATTCAAACAAGCTGTTACATCATTTCCTGCCACAGTTCAATGTGCCCCTATGCCTTCTGGAGGCATATATATATCATTAACGTGGGGAGTCTCTTACTTTAACCATAAGGTCTGCAGAAAAGGCTTGTAGGCACAACAAGAGTCCTGCATGGTCCAGTTCACAGTGGTCAGCTGGATCTTCTTCAAGCGATGAGACATTTTGCTTATTGTGTCCTTGTAGCAGGAAACAGGAGGCCAGCTACATTACCTTGGGTGCTGTAAGGAGTTAAGTCTTTTTCCCAGACTGGGAACCCTTGAGCTTTTTCCTAGACTGGGGAAGATCTTTTCCTGCCTGTCCAGGAATTTTTCTCAGGAGGTGGTGGTGAGGTGCCAGGATATCTTGTGCCCGAGTAAATGACTGGATAATTCCCTAGACCCAATTCTGGCTACAGTCTTGCAGAAATTCAACCTAAGCAAATCATTTTTCAGTTTAAAGAAAATGGAAAAGCTTCCTAATATCCTACAACCAAATAGCCATAGCCATCTCCCAGGTGTAGGAGCCTTGTCTCCATCTATCCACTCCTCTATGGAGATTTCCCTCTTTCCATGTTAGATCTTCTACGAACACTGGCAGAAAGTTCAGGGTGGGTCTGCGAATCAATGGTGGCAGTTCCTGAAAGGGCCTTTCAGCATTTCCACCTCAAAGGAAGAGCAGGGAAACTACCCCTTGTATTGCCAGGTGTTTCTGCTCTCCTTCCAGATGTATTATCCCTGCTATGTGGTGACTTAACACCACTCCTTCTTTCCTACTGTAATAGGCAATCTGTTGTCTTTCACAAGGACAAATTGTTACGAGTCAGCCAGGGATGCATATTTAGTGTCTGGAAAAGAACTGTGAGGTAAAGTAGCTCTAAACCAGTTTACCTTCAGAAAGCAAAAAGTAAATTTTTCTAAAGTTATTTTTCAAGAGAGTTACTTAAATTTCATCAGGGAATTAGATTTGAAAATGAAGAAAAAAATAACGACTGCTCTAGTGTTTTCCCATACCCAGATACGAAAAGGATTTAATTCCCAATTGGACTGTTTGTGGAAAATGCACTCTAGCCTACATTGTGAAAATAGTTCTCTGTAATTGTTCGGTAGGACGGCATACTTTTCTCAAACCCTAGTAAGCCCATTTCTCTATAGTAAGGATCCAGCTCCCTGGGCTTTCAAGTCAGTCTTTAAAAGCAACTTAACTAATATACAAAATAGTTTTTCTCCATAGCAAAAGGCACTTTCCAGCAGTGGGACCAGCTCTGGAGTCATATCCCCAAATTGTACAGAAGAATATCCCAGTGTGAAAACCCATATAAACTGATGACGGGTGGTATTATACCCATACCTGCTTACGCACTCTACCCAACTCCCTCTCCACTATGCTGGAGATGCCAATCGACAATGGCGATTTCCACCATATCTGTTGATCCTGCCCCCTATATAGAAACCTACTGGAAAGAATTCCTGAGCCATATAAAGTGGGTTGTGGGCTACCTGCTTCCCGATTAGTTCAACACAGTGATTCTGGGTATTCGCCCTCTGACATAGCAAGCCGTGACACATTCTGACTAGCACCTCAGAGCCCTCAAGCTGGCAATGGCCAGACACCTAATTACTCTTCACTGGAAGAAAGCGTCCACTTAGTCGATAGGCCAGTGGTTTAATGAGTTTGCCATGCATTGGCCATTGAACATCTGTCTCATAGGGTGTCCCACACCGAAAATAAGTTCACACACACGGCAGCCTCTGATAACTTACTTCATTCGCTTAGAACACTTCTGCTTTACACACCCTAGGCATAAAGCCCTAAAACAATTTGACTAACCCTGCCATCAATGAGACCCCCACAGGAATCCAAGGTGCCGGAGCCTCCCCATCTGAACAAAATCTTCCCAGCCATGCTTCCACTCTTCCCAACACTTTAGCTTGAGACTTCTCTGCATCCTCACTTCGGTGACAATCCATAGTCCTGCATGCCCTCTACAATGGCCCTCCCTATGTTTAGAGTTGTTATATTTCTGTCTTACGCTGATCCTGGCCAATTGCCAAGACTCCTTATAAAGTCGACCCATGGCAGCCGTATTAAGGGGCCTTGACTGTACCCTTGGGATAATGAACATTTGGTCCGATGTCCTGTTGGCTTCTTTGCTTCTTGCATAATTGTGCATCAATGCCATTAATCGGATATGTACACCTGTGAATGCTTTGTTCTACTATGTTTTTATGTCTTTGTTTTCAAACTCTCAATAAACAGATTTCAAACAAAAAATGCACTTTTCTTTGCCTTATTACTTTGCAGTGCTTTTAAACTGCAACCCAGCCAGAGCACAATGGTGCTTTCTATAACAATACATATTTGGCATGTATGAGGGTGATTTAAGTACATAATGCAACAGACACAACTAACTTGCACATCACAGGTTCATTTCCTTTACCTACTACTACTGTGTCCCTACTGGCAACTTAAATGATCCAATTAGGTGAAACAAATACACAGTACATGCCTTGGGGGAAAAGCACACACTCTGTACCACTGTTTCTCAGGATCCTAAAGCCAAACTGGGAAAAGTCAGGGGACCGCTACATAAATGTAGACCTTTCTTACAGTAACGAAGGCAAGCCTGTCTTCACTTAACATACTTGCCACTTTTGATCATCTCCCAGTCAATATTTTCCCCAGTATTTTATTATCAATGTTAATCAAATACAACGCTCAATAGGGAGAACGGCACACTAAATCTTTGCCAGGGCTCGAGAGTACCATTGTAGCCTTCTACCTCATAGTTGACGTCAATAGACAACATGAAAGCAGTTATATACTTCTAATAATTTGAGGGTAAAATGACTAAATCAGTTTTATAAAATTCAACCCCATGTAATCTTATCAAGATCCAGGAGTGGGTTCACGTTTTTGTTCAAGAACCATACCCACTCATATCATGAACTCCCCCCCCCACATTTAATCTAGTCTAGAAGCAAGGTATATCCCCAGGGCTATAGTTCCAGACAATGCAGCAGGCGCAGTCAGTCAGAATGCAGGGCCTGATGGTGCAAATCAAGTTACCAGCATGGAAATCCTTCTCTTAGTTTCAAGCAGCAGATCTGAGAGGCTCTGAACCTCTCACATATTTATTCAGTGTACTCTGGGGTCAAGCAGGAGAGCACTCCTGCCCAAAAAGGTGCAAGGTAACAGCCCAGAGCATGACCACTTCCTCCAAAGTGGGGCATCATCTTCTCCCAGAAAGCACTATTCCTCAAAAATCAACATGGCTGAAATCTCAGCAGAGGAGTAAGAACTAGCTAAACTAACCACCAGTATGGCTCATTTCCATAGCTCTCCTCCGCCGAACATCTGCGAATTCCTGCCTTACGCCTGCTATCTGAGTGGGTCAGAGGTGATAGGGGTAGATGGCCCTGACATTCCCTGCCTGTCCTGTTCCTCCTTTGAAGCTTCATGCTTTACGACCCCCTCCCCCCTGCTTTGGCATTCCTGTGTAGCAGAGCTCTGTCCACCAGATAACCTCTGATCTGGAGAGTCACGTATCACTTTATTAAAGCAGCCTGGCTAAGCCTGTTAACTTGTACCAGTCAGGGAAAAGGGCAGGAAGGCAGAATTTTTGCTTACAGACAAAAAAGTCTTATTCATTTTCGGTATACTTTAGGATAAATTCCTACAATGGCATATTATTGGATTTAGCAATACCATTCTGCTAAGTCCTTGAATTATATATTATTTAATTCCTAGTAATAGTTATGCATTCATAAACTATTGTCATGTTATCCTATGGGGCCAGGCATCTACAATGGGGTAACTGCAATGTGCAATTTCTCCATCATGAGGGCATATAAAACATCTTTTATAAGGACCCTGCTTATAGTCACAGGACCCCCCCACACCCACCCTGAGGACACCTGGGGAAACCCTGGGGGTTCTGAATATGTAAAAATCAGGCAGATCTATGCTCCACAGTGCTCCTAGCACCCAAGTCGATTTTGTGAGGCACTTTACTACAATGTGGAAATGGAAATGTACAATTTCTCTGTCCCCAAAACATATAAAATCTCTTTTATAAGGCACCTCCTAATAATTGTATGACCTTCCTGCTCCCGTTTATCTGGTTTGTATACCTGAAGTGCCCTGGCCATTGTGAGTAATTTGTCAGAAACCACATATTCCAGAAGCTTCATTGTGCATGCATGCATCAGCAGGGAAGAGTGAGCCAACTGGCCTCCTGAGGAAAATGCTACTAAGCAAGTGTAGTTTTTTTAAAGGTTGAATGTTTTCACAGTCAGAAAGCCATTACAAGCTTTTTGTGTTTGCTTTAAAATATTTCACAAAAGACAGTTTTTTGCTGTTCGTCTGCTTCAATCAATCAATCAATCATAGCATTCACATATTATGAGATCAGTAGAAGAAATCAGGAGTCATGAATCTATTTTCATCTGTCTCCTACTACAGGAGGAGATTCCACCTCGCTTGCAGATAGTAGATGCTGCCTCTCAGTACTGTACCCTACATATGCCATATCCCTCCCTTTAGTTGGAAAATAACTCTAGAAATGTAGGGAGACATAGTAGAACTACTTTCTGATTGGACAAACCACATATATATACCTTGTTGCCCTGCCATGAGGCCTTGATGAAAATGCATTTCCAATGGGATTTGTTTGGCCTGGGAAATCTGTAAAGTTTACATTTTAAATAACCCTCCTTCAGGATGCTCTTAGTTAGAAAGGAGCCCAAATATATTGATCTCTCAGAGTTTTCTGGCAATATGAATACTGTTTAACAAGCAAATATGCTGAGCCATCTCTAATATTATAAGGTGGGCTTTTAACCTTTTACTCATGGCTCCTGTTCTCTAAGACCTATATTAAAAACAGAGACATTCAGAGAAGAATCGGCACTGCATACTTTTAATAGTAATCTCAAAGTAGCCCTTGAGGCATCACAATGCACTATAGCACTTTTGCAGGCTTGGCCCCCAACATATCTGAAGCTCTTTTTAATACCTATGATGCCGAAAATAGGTTTGGATTCAGACAAGGAGTACTGTACTCAATTAAAGCATCACAAAACATTTGCAGATAATATAGTATATAAAACTCCAGAGCACTATTTAAAGTTTCAGCTTTAACACAGAGTAAGGCGCTGTGTATTCTTCTCCTGCTACTAGGAATTCTTACTTTAAAAGTTTATTCTTCCAGATGGAATTCCTCTGAATAATCTTCAGGTATCTGACTCGTGTAACAGTGACAAGACCTTTGCCACATACTTTTAATTTGCCCAAATTCGACCCTGGTAGAAGCCCGACAACGTTTCATAAAACCCATTTGCCTTAGATAGAACGCTATTTTATCTCCAGATTTAATTACATTGTGCAAGTCTCCTCTAAATGAATTTATTTGCTATAACTTGTTCAAGTTCCTAAAGAGTTTCTTAAAAGTTGTTTTAATTTTTTTTATAAATTTAATAACCACACACTAAATATCTGTATTTGTCAAGTTTAATTTATCATGTTTATAACGTGTTTTAAAGAAAGTTTTAAAAGTATAAATACAACTTTTTAATATTATGTATTTGCATTTGTTGACCTCAGATGAGGTCTGAATCAAATTCAAATTTTGAATTTGAATTTTGAATACCGTTATACATAAGAGTTCCAGTCTGAACCAGAACGGCTTCCCAGCTAGTAATTCTTCGAATGCCATCAAATTCAAATGTATTTATTTCATACAAAGTTAATAAAAACAATTGCATGTATGGATATACAAAGGTTAAAAGTGACATAAGGTTGTAAGGAACAGCATTTTAAATTGGATAAAAATAGCCTCTGCCAGTAAGAGCCTTTATATAGAACCTTCCAGTTTCTTTTCAGCCGAACACAGGAATATACCAATACATAATAAAGCTGGTATAATTTGCTTTTAAAACTTTGATCACAACTTGTCCACATGAATGAATGCACATTTGCTTAAACAATTGCCTCTCTTTTATTGAGGTAGGGAAAATGCAAACATGAATGTTGGTCTTCTCAGCTTGATTACAAAGTCTACAGTTATTATTGGTCCTTAGCTTACACCATGTTGGGATCAAAACCAGCATGGATAATCCACCAAATCTATATGCCATGACCTTATTTTGTAGGACTTTTGTAGACCACGCAAACCCCAGCCATCACAGAACTGTTCCATGCTCTCGCTCCTATCAGACTCATCTTCACTCCCCTCGCTCATCTGTCTCACCTCTGTTCACTCTCTCGTCGGTTGGGTGCCTCAGTTCTCTGCTTCCAACATGTGCCTTAGTCCTTTTGCCTGTTCAATGCTTTACTCTGTATCTTCTCTCATCCATCATGAGCCCTGGTCCCACTCTCTCACTTACCTTGTACCTCAGGTATTCATCTTGGTCCCTGCTCACCTCACATCCTCTTTGCACCTCACTTTCAACACGTTTGTGCCGCCTTCTCTCATTCATTGATGATTTGTGGCTAAGCTCTAGCTCAACTTCTTTCTCATATGATTTAGCTTCACTCCCCTCTTCTGGTTGCTTTCTCTCTCTACTTTCATCAGCTGGGCACTTAATTCACCAATTTTTGGATGCCATGTTCACCTAATTCATCATTCAATTTATGTATCAGTCTCTTTCTTGCCAGTCTTTGCCTTGGTGAAATTTCTCAACTGCCGAGTGACTCAGTCCATTCTCTTATCGATCACTCATCTCAGTTCTCCCGGTCATGCTTCTTGTACCCCATTCTGCCCCCTCAGACAATGGTGTGTCTTTGCTCCCAGCAATTAATTATGTATCTTGGTAACCTCTCATCAACTATGTGCCACAGTCACTGCTTGCAACGACCTTGGTCCTGGGTTTGCCCGCAGAACCTTTTGCCTTGTTCTCACTTCGGCATCTCATCAAGCTTGTGCCTTACTTTGATCTATAAATCAGCTTGTGTCTCCCCACCCTCTCTTATCCAGCTCTTGCCATCTCTTCTTGATAGTTTTGCTCAACCTTTATGTACCTCAGCCCACTTGCTTATCCATCACATGCACTGTTTTTTTAATCTTCTATTTTTGGACATCTACCTCGTTCATCTTGTGCTTCTTTCAAATGTCTCTTGCACAATCTTGCATGGTCCCCTCTCTTATCAGTCTTGCTCTTTGCCTCCCTGATACTTAAACGTCGCACCACTCTCTCATCATCTAGCTAATGCCTCACTCCCCTCTCCAAGCCTTAATCTGGCTCAGTCCACCTCTCATTAGTCTTGTCATGGCCCTCTCCATCATCCTTTATTACTATTCCCACTTCTCTTTACTAGAACAGGATGAAAAGGGCACAGCAAATCATATGCAGTGTCTTCCACCATCCTGTAACTGGACTACAGCGGACAACAGTGCAACGGGGGTGCAGCACATGGATATGTTAAATCCCATTTTTATTGTTGGGTTTAGAATGAGTGAGATTGGAGCTTGGAGACCCCTTCCAGATCTCATATATGACCATCTGACTTGAGCTATCAAATTAAAAACGGGATTAGGGGCAAGCAATACATTCAGACATGCTGTGTGCCATGCATTTCCCTGCCAATTTTACCATTGTAGTTAAAGGGAGGCTGGGATCCATCATGCCATATCTGACCAAATAAATAAGCATGATGATCAGGAAGGGAATAGATTGAGACTGCTCTTAGTCCCTACCCAACTCATTCCTCATCCTCAGATCCCACTACCTACTTCCATACAGACTGTGGCAGTCGCTGGAAAAGGCTTATTGCACCACCTTCCAATCTGGCATAGAATGCCATCAACAAGAATGCAAATTCGCAGTTGGACAGTAAGGAACTGAATAATTACAGTCCCTCCTAATACTACCCTCTCAGCTACATTATATTTATGGATAGGCTCTGAGGGGTGGGTAGCCACCCCCACATTCCCTGCCACCCCCACATTACCTGCCACCGCCTTCCCGCACCCCCCCCCCCAGCACCTTGAAACCCTCACAGGTACGTAGTGCGCTTTACAAATTACTTCATTGATTCCATCCCATCAACTGAAGACCAGATTCAAATAGGTGGGCGTGGCTTGGAATGAGCAGAGGTTAGTGATGATATTTGAGATTTTACATGATTAAAACGTGTAGAAAGAAAAAGAAGGACTAGGAACTACTGTAAGAAAAAAAACTGTACAGAGTCTCAATGCATAGAACCTAAAGGTTCACGGATGTAATACACAGAATCTAAACCTTCACAGAGCCTCTAAACCATACAGCTAAAGAACTGCTGCCATGTTGACTATTTAGAGGTGTGGTTTTTTTCCAGTAAACCAAACACAATACGCTTTTTTGTTCTCAGTCCACATAACAATTTTCAAAAATATACTTGGTTTAACTCAAAAAAGTTACTTTAAGTCAATTTACAACTCCCCACATATCTAGTGTCCTTACATAAAAGCTGGTCAGTTCTACGGAAGTGTGTGGGTTACTGTCTCATCCACCTTGAAGTGACATGTCGGTTTTCAAATACTGTTGACAGCCTAACAAATCTAGTCTGCAACTGTGGAGAAGCCATCGAGCGTGCAAGCAAAACAGTCGAAGGTCTCAGAACCAAATTACTTTTAACTATACTGTTAAAACAACATCAACCCCACATTCTTAAAAATCAAATACTCCCTTAACAAGTAGAGGAGCATTGTACCAGGGCAGGTGCAGCATGACTACTTAGGTCGAATCCTGTTCATCCTAAAATTCTCTGACAGAAACAAAACAGCAGCATTGTTATCTTGTGCCATGCAAAGCGAGGCAGGAGAGCAGTTAATGCCAATTCAAAGTTATTGAATTCTCACCCATCGCTATCTTAATTTTGAAATTATTGACAATAATGGTAATTTTGTTTCAACAGGTTTTTGATGGATCCAGTATTTATTAATGTGATTTTGAAATAGCACCTTATAAGTGAGAATTCAACTAACGATCTTTCTTTAGTGCAACACTTCCATCACAAACAACCTTGTTGTTCCAAACACTTTCCTTCCATTTATCTGCTTAAGCAGTATGGTGCTTGGGTATATTTGTCTCATCTTTCGATGTCTGGCTCCTAAATAGGCCCTTAAGCAAAAGTTGACAAAAACGAAATTAAATATGAATATTACTTACTTCTTTTGCAATCTTTAAAGCTTCTTTGTTTCTCCGATAAAATATTTCTTTATATTCATCCATCCAGACCTCAGCAAGGCGGACTTCATTGCGAGCAATTACTTGTGTACCTTTGGGAAAGGTATGTGGACTCTTGCTGCGAAAAACATGTCCCACAACACTACACGGTAGAATCTCCAAAGTACCGCCACACTGCCATACCTGATAATTTACAACAAACAATGCTTGAATACATGACGCATAACCTGTAATTCACACAATATTTCCTCACAATTATTCAATGACAAAAAAAATTGCACAAAATTGAGAAATGGCATGCTTTTAAGAGCAGCACCACAACAAAAATTCAAGAAGTTTATTTTTTGTCTAAAAGAAAGCAAAGATCAAATTAACTGTTGTTTAAAACTGTTACATAAGTAACCGAGTGACACATACTGCATACTACTTTTTTTACAGCCTCCAATTCATAAAGACACTATATACAATCATTAATATAATTTATAACAGCTGAAACTTGAGCATGCCTCTAAAATCTGACGGTATATAACATGATCCAAATTAAATGTTCACTGGAACAAAAAGTAATCAATGATGGTATTACTTTAATGCCTTAATCCATCCCTTGGTTTAATATGACCACCAGTAGAGGACTGATTAAACTATTTTCGAATTGCCTGCTGAATTTAGAACATGTGTTTATTACATTGGAAATAGAAGTAATTGATTCAGGGCATGTGTCGGAGTGGATTCAAGTGGAATCCTGGCTCTGTAGTGTGTAGTTGTATTGCATCTCAGAAACAAATGAAAGTAACACCATTTATTGCACCAATTGAAACCTGGCATCTACAGAAGGCTCTCAGATTCCACTGTAGACAGTCACTAAATATTTCTCAAATATGTCAAATCCCTGATATTAATTTAGCCCACTTATCTTTAGCAGTTGTTGCCTTGGTATGTATTCCCGCTACTTATTTAAGAATTTCGATTATTTCGCCCAGCCCAAGGAGTATTCACAACTAATGCCAGGATCAACTCTCAAAGTCACTAAACTAACCTGAGCTTAAACCCGTGGTAGCTATGGCATAGAGCAGTCAGGCTTAACTTGAGGCAAAGCGTAATATATTTATGCTGTACCAACACAGTAATAAAGTCAAAACACCAAACAATATCAATACCAAACCGAAGAAGGAAAATTAACTAAAATGTATAGTGTAAAATAAAAAAAATCTCAAAAGGGGAACAGGGTATGCATTTTTAAAGTTAAAATAGCACAAAAAATTGTAAAGTGCCAATGGTAGTCAATGTTTGTAGTAGATCAGGACCTAGGCACGATGAAGTCCTAATGGGATATACTAACTAGGTATGGCCCAGTCAGCAGTTTTACCTTGCAAATTGGACCTTTTTTCTTGAAGTAAAAATTCTTTCAATGGGGCAATGAAGCAAGCTGTATCTGAGGAAGGCTTCAAAAAATCTGATAGGCATTGGGATGAGATACTGTTGAATTGCTGGTTTTGCTGGCAAAAGCTCAGAGCAGAAGAAATTCTCGCCAGTCAGATACTTTTGGCCCAGTCAAGATGTTTGTCTTCTCTTTTTTTGGAGCTATAAATCCTTCAGGGGAGCAAGGCTGCAACTGTATCCAATGTTGAGATTACTTCTCACCAGGAGACCGTTGAATAGGATTTGCTGCTGCAGAGCTGCTCAGAGTAGATGACATCAGAATTCTTAGCGCAGTAAGGTCGCACGATTGACGGATAGCCTGGGTGGTTTGTCCAAACATTTACTAAACCCCAAGTTTTCAGGAGTGTTTAGAGAAGACCAGTTAGACACAGCCAAGGGTACCAGGACCGAAGGAACAGCACTTGGGGGCCAAGGCTCACTCCAGCAGAAACCACCAGCAGGGTCATATCTAGTTGGTACTGCTCAGCTAGAAACTTTAAGCAAATGCCTCTTCCAGGTTTTTGTAGCCTCATAGCCACATGTGACGTCATCCAACTGACCCTTGGAGTCTACTTCTTGGTCCTGGGCACAAGAGAGTAGATCCAGTTTTTAAGGGCTCCTCTTAGTTCATAGATCTAAGAGAAGGTTCAGTCCTCTTCTATTCTTCCGCAGATCCACAAAATGTTCTGAGTAGGGTGCCTGGGGATGCTAAATTAATGTCTGACACAAGCTAGCAGGTGGGGGATTCCTAGCCACCCCTTTTGCAGAAGTTCTTGTTTCCCCCTAATGCGAACAATCTCACAGTGCTCCCTCACTATCAAAATCCAAGATAGGAAAACCCTCCCCCTCTTGGCCAGAACCTTTGTGTGCCCCCTCATAGAGGTGTGGCCAGATTGATGAGCAGTCCCCTCCCCTGTGGTCACTTTAAACCAGTTCTGCAGGTAGCTCTAACCCCACACCACTAGGTTTGATGCCTGCCTGACTGGGAGGACAAAAGCTAGGGCCTTTCCTGGTGTCACTAACATTTGCTTGTGACGGGGAAGCCCCTTTAAAGTATAATAATTTTCTGGGTACAGTCTTACCTGTCTTCCAACAGGGAAAGAAAAACACTTTCCCACACCGAAGCCATTGTGTCTGCTCTGGTAGCACTTTTCATACCTCATCAGGGCTAATCACGCACTGGACTACTGCTGGGGTGCTAAAACTAATTAGCCTCCACATGGTTCAGGCAGGGAAAAGGTACCTTTCCTAAAGTTATTTTTCCTTAATATTTAATAACTATCCAACTTCACCAATAAGTAGGTCTTATAATAAATATTAAAAAGAGAGGTTTAATCAGATTTCTAGATGGTACCAAACCAGAGATAACAGAATAATGATTTACTCCTGCTTCCCATTATTTCCTATGGGCCAGCCAGAGCCTTCTTACAGTGGAAATAGCTTGTGAGTGCTATTTTCTGTAAGGACATAATACCTGTATATTTCTACCTATCCTACTTTTACACACCATGCAGGCTCCAGTTGTGGGCTGAAACGTCTACATAGGGGTGACTTAATATTTGAAAGAAAGGTTTCTCTTGTCAAAATGGGTTTTGACAGGTCACACAGTTGTACACTGCAGTAGTCAGGCAGCACAGGGTAGGCCTGAAAGTCATATTCGCCATGGTACTGTAGGGTATGGCACAATAGATACTGCAGTCATGCACAATGCAAATATTAAACATTTTCAGCGATTAAAATTGGAAGAAGTGAAAGGGAGCATGATCACAACAGTTCATTGCTGTAATTGAATAAACATTAGCGAAATCAATGGTCATAAAGGATGTCATGCTATCAATGGCAATAAATAACGGGTTCTTCTATTTAGTAATAACAATGAAAAAAAGGTTGCTTATTTTTTTCCCATCCTGCTTCCCACATTTATATGGACTTTTAGTCATAAACCGGTATTTTTGCTTCCTTGATTCTTAGACACGCTATGCTCTCTTCTTAATGACAAAGTTGCTCAGATGGTTCATTTATTTTAATTTAGACATACACTCAAAATTATTATCACTGAGAACATGATGTCCTTCTGGCTGCCTCTCTCTTGATGATGGTCCAGTCCACTGATTGAAACAGAGGACCAAAAGGTGGCCTTTGCAGTTAACAATAAATTACTTTTGAAATTTCAGAAGCAGCAATGTGCCCAACCAGCAATTATGTTTGAATTTGTGCATGCTCTTTCTGTATTGGCCAATTGAAATTGGTAAAAGGAGCTGCCGTGTTGTGGATTGTTCAATGATTCCAAGAGTGATGCATAGAACTTTGAATGTGGAGCAAAATATCTCCTTATGTTTCACTATCCCAAGCATTCGCAATCAAAAAAACACTGTGGGTTTACGTGATATGGTGAATATCTTTTTACTCAGTTACTCTGCCCTGTCAAAATATGTAAAGTAAATTATGTAAAAAGATTAGCCTTTAAAACCAACTGCTGTACCTCTGTAGTAGAAGACAACGAATTTGATGTTTAGTCTTAAGGCATTTAGTTCTCAGGTTAGGAAAATATTTCCACTTGAAAGCCCTGTGATCTGCTACACAATTAACAGTGTCTTACATTCTTAGAGGTGCATTAACCATCCACCAATCTCTCGTTGGCTATGTTTGATGCTGTACAGCACTCCACTGGTGAGGGGGTGGCCAAAATCAGCCCCCATCCCTATTAAATAGTTAAAGAAAAGGTTGGGCCCTGGGGTAAGTCATCAGAGACACTCCCCCTTTCTTAACCACTCTTCTTGGCGCACCACCGGTTGGAGGATGAAGTCCCCTTGGCTGCTGAGGGCTTTGGAGGACAACAACCCCTCCTGTAAGTCCCACACAGCAGGATTGCTGACAGATCATGGGAGGCCTCTCCACTAGCTAGGAAATATAATTTTTTAAAACCTTACAAATTCACTGAACAAAAACAAAGGTTACAGGGACCTTAGAGTTTGAAATTAAGATTAGAAAACCTTAGAATATTCACTGATAAAAAGAAAGGTTTCAGGGACGTTATAGTTGTGCTCAGATTTCACTCATACAGAATCATAGAATGTCAGCAGTTATAGTTACCTGAGCTAACTATACCTTACACCCCTACAGTGCACTGCTTATGACCTCACATATTACATCACTCATGAAATAATCAGTGACATCACCGATATCATCCACAGAATCACTCACATACCCACTCATACTCCATACAGTCTGTCTCACACACAGAACTATTCACATACCTATTCATATATCCATACAACGAGTCACACACCCACACACTCATCCATACACCCACTCACTCATCCATGCACAGACTCACATACCCCACTCACCCATACAGCCACTCATACAATCACTTATTCACCCAGCTACTCATACAACCATTTACTAACCCATACCACTTACACAGCCATACAATGCCTCATACAGCTACCTACATACCCACTCACACTCACAACTTGCATACCCATTCACTCATCCCTACAAGCACTCAGATGACCACTTACTCATACAGCCACTCCCACAGAAAATCTCCAATAGTCACTCACACAGCACCTAAATTAACCAAACAGCCACTCACTCACCCACACAGCCACTCTCACCCAAACATCCACTTACTCACCCATGCAGCCACTTACACATCCAATCGCTTAGTGATACAGCCACTCACAAAGTCATCCATACAGCCACACACCCACTCACACCTATGCAGCCACCCACATAGCCACTAACTCACCCATACAGCCATTCCACACACCGACTCACTCTATAATAGAGCCACTCATACAGCCACTCACTTTTCCACCAACACGTGCATACAGCCACTCCCACGCCCATACAGTCATTAAGCTATCCACTCAAATACTGATCCCTCAGATGAGAGGTTAGAAATAGTATGACTAATTTCTAGTACAGAAAGAATAGTAATTTAACTTAAGCTGTAGCTTAGTATATATCTTTGAGTCTCAGAAAAGTTTAAGAAACACTAACAGTCACAGGAGGATGTGATGTCACTGACCAGGTCATGAGTGATGTAATATGTGAGGTCATTAGCAGTGCAATGTGGCGGTGTAGGTTATAGTTAGCTCAGGTAACTGCACTCGCTCAGAGATTCATACACACATACAGACCCAGTCAGACAGTCATTGACAGTCACACTCAGAGAACCACGCACTCCCAGACACACTCATACACCCACTCAGAGACTCATGCACCCACTTATAGGACCAGTCAGAGAGACATGTACCCACTGTCACTCACTCACAAACACACACACCTCTCATAGACCCACTGACGCACCCATTTACAGACTCACTCAAAGAGACACAGACTCGGTCACAGACCTACTCAGAGACTTATTCACCCACTTACAGACCCACTCAGAATCATTCACCCACTCAGATTCATGTACCCACTGAAAGACATGCACCCACTGAAAGACCCACTGACACTCATGCAGCCACTCACATACTCCAAGACTAATGCACCAACTCACAGACCCACTCAAAGACTCATGCACTCACTTGCACAATCACTGACACTCACATGCCCACCCAGACCCACTCAGAGACTCATGCAGACACTCACAGACCCACTTAAAGACTCAAGCACCCAATCACACACCTACTCAGATTCACACACCCACTCACAGACTAATGCACTGACTCAGACCCACTCAGAGACTCATGCACCCACTCACACTCATTAACCCAGTCTATCTATCACATACCCACTGACAAAGCTTCTGAGACAGGTATGCACCCACTAACAGGCTCACTCAAACTCTTATACGTGCACTCACAGAAACACTCAGAGACTCATACATGTTTTATAAAGTTATTTAGATAGTGATGTATCTAGCGTGATTCTCAGAATCAATTATCTAGTTATTCATTTTAAATATACTGGTTGCTATTGCATGTCTGCTTTTGTTTGTGAATATGCGATGTATTGACGAATATCACCATGTCATCGCAAATATTTTAAAATTGTTTAAAAAAATACTTATAAAAAATGAAATTATTTTGGGCAGTAGGGTGGCTCTGAGAAGAGCCTTTGTGTTCATTGTGTGCCTATATGACAGCTACATATAAGACCGAATGCAGAGTATCAGGAGGATGATAAACACCCTATTGCCTTCGTCTGTGAAGTGAACTCCATCACTTCTATAGATTCCATGCATGTCAAAATGCAGCTTGTTGTTGCAGATAGAGCCCATGTTATGGTTTTTGAGTAATGCAGAAACTTTTTTATTAACATGTTTCCTGGAGTACTCCAAGACAGCGTGAGGGAAAAGTATCATTAATTGTGCAAAGATATCCTTCGGTAGGATTTCTAGTTCTACCCCAGTCAGTGTACATAGGTCATTACCACCACAGTGCACAATCATGAGGTCAAGACGTTGGGAATCCACAATGCTTTCAAACAAAGGCAGCAATTGATGCCACTTCAATTCTCTCTGGCCATTCAAGTAAATGTAAATGTGTATGTACTTGTATAGCGCACTGCCACCCCCAACGGGGGTATCCTGGTGCTTTTACTCATACCGCTGTGGAACCCTTCCTGGCCTTTCCCTGTGAAATGTCCACTCCTGGGCACCCCCATGGTGAAGCCAGGCATCCCAGCGCTGCTGGGGCCGGTGTGGAGATTAAGCAAGCTATTGCCCAGAGTTGCAGCGTGGGACCCATGATTAGAATAGGCACCGAAGCGAGAATTATCAGGTCCGAGGAAATTGAATCCAAGACCCGCCGAGGCGGGGGATTGAACTCTGGTCCCGGGCCAGAACTCTGCATCAGGGTCTGCCGCTCTAACCATTGAGCCACACGAGTCAAACCTAAGCCCCTGTCAATCCCACTCTTTCTAGCATACTCTCTAGATCAAAAGACATACCTGTGGCCTACAATCCACACTTTACCATTTTGAAGTGAAGCAGCAGTAGCAGAAGGCTGGAGCTGAATGAGGCAGTTTGGAAAATGAAAGGCAGTTAAAATGGAGGTGTGCTTCTGATTTTAAAAAAAATGATGACTTGATGCTGTGAATATGCAGGTGAATAAAATTAGTAAATGTCTTGAAAGCCTAAGTAACTAGATCTATGGTGTGCTCTGGATATTTTTTTTTTTTTTAAAAGATGCAGAATTGGATACACTTTTAGTTCTGTACTGTAACCCACACCTGCTGCAGCTCATTTTGTAACTAGTATGGTTCTTCTAGAATGAACTGCGAACTTGTGACCTACTGGTTCTAGTGGGTTGCCCTGGAGACTGTGCTAAGAGTGTACTGGGGGAAGGGTGTTAAAGAGCGAGTTCTCTGTTTCTAGAAATTAGAGTTTAGATGGATTGTTGCATAAAAAGGGTTTAATTTCTTAATGAGGGATCGCTAATAAAGTGTACTATACCTTTAAATGCATAAAACAAGCAAGGTACATATGTTTTTGGACTCCCATTTTTTTCACCTATTCATCGCGACAATCACGAATAAGTAGCGAATATGCACAAATATTCTACAATATTAGGCTTCGTTATAAAAGTGCATGAAAGGGTTAATGTATTGTAACCATTCAGAAGAGGAGTTACAAAACTACAATATGAAAGATATGTTTCTATTTGCTGCCTTCCGCAGTATAAGAGTGTGCAGAATTGAAAAGGCTGCCGTTAATGGTTGCTTTAAATGAGTGCTGTGCTATTCTTAGTTTTGACATTTTCTGGGAGTATTGAATGTATTTAAAAGAGCAAAAACTCACAAACAAACTCAATTTTCAAGTATGCGAATTACATTTAATTTTTAGAAAGAACATTGATTGAGAAGGTATATGTGTATGTTAGGTTGTTAAAAGTAAAGTATGAAATAAATACAAGTATTGAAAGTTTATGAGTGGTAGTGTGAGTGTTTGTAGATGTTTATTACTAGGTGAGTAAGATGCTTTGTGAGTATGTTACAGTATTTCTGAGGTGCGGACTAGGTGTGTGAAAAGTTGGTACACAATGTGTTCCCTTTGAATTGTATATTGTACAAATACTGTTTTACTGCATGTTCTAATTGCTAGTTATGTTATCGGTAAAAGATGGACGGAAATTTGGAAGACAGTGTGATGAGTCTGTCTGGTCTTTCACACAACTGTATGTGACATGCGCCATCCCAAAAGACGGTGCTCACAAGGGCTTGAGACAACAAGGTATCCGGTTTCAAACTCCTAGGTGTGGGAAGTACTATCATCAAAAATACAGATGCAAAGGAAAATGTTACACAAGATGTCATATTGGATTCCCACAACCTGTCCTTTCAAAAGGAAGAGTCAACAGCTTTTGTCTACAGTCTAACACGGAAATAACACAAAAAATACATACAACCTGAGAAGAACAGACAATTCCAAGTATATCAATGACTACAACCCTGTGATTCTGAAGATGTGGAATGCAAGAAGGATTTACAATTTGTTGCAGACAACTCCATCGCTGTTGCTTGCTACGTGACTATGTATAGTGAAATCAGAAACGGCAGATGAAAGGAATGTGGGAGGAGATTTCTCCAGAAAAGAGTCTTACCAAGAAATTGCAGTTTTAGTTTGAAAATGCTTTTCCACTGAGAAATAGGATCCTTTGAATGCTCAGACGGGTTGAGCTTGGCTAGTTTGTTCTCCAAGTCAGGGGGAAATGTGTGGGTAAGCCTACGCTTTGCAAGCAGTCAAAATAGACTATTAAAGTATTTCCAAGAAATCCAGTACCATGCAGAACTGGATCCCAAAAGTAGAGACATTCTGAAAACTACCATGCTAGATACACACTACCCAAGAAGGAGTCCTCATCTTCAAAATGTGCCTCTATGAAGTACTTCAGTACTATACATATAGAAGGAATCTAACTAAAACATAGAAGAAAGAAGATAGGCAGTACTTGGATGTGACTGTTTGGTGAGAAACAAAGGGAATCTTATTAACCACTGAAAGCTTAGTTGCCAAACCCCAGAGAAAAGGGAGTTTTTCTTCTTGGTACTTTTGCAGTTGTTCAAGTCAGGGCGTGCTGAACCAGATTTACTTAGACACTATTACAGTTGCAAAGACTCTTTCACAGCTGTGAAAGACCGCATTGAGTATTCAGTCTTTCCAAACTACTTGCAAATGTTGAAAGATGAGATTGAACAGGTAGAAACCATCACTGTTGAGATAACAAGGGATAGTTCACACAGCAGCCAAAGTTCTGCACCAGGAAGTCAAGATCCTCTTGGAGAACCATTTATTCAAAATGAAGAAGCTATAGCTATGAATGAGGTGGAGACTTCAGTGAAGCAATCAAGAGAGGAAAGTGTGTATTTCTGAACACTTAGTGGAACTACTGAACAATAAACGAGAAATTTACAACAAAGTTAACGCTAAAATAGAGCATGGATTTATCCACGAGAGGAAACAGTGTGATTGGTCATCGTATAAACCAATATTACTTTGAATCAGTGGTCAAGCTGGCACTAGAAAACGCTTCCAAATTAAAATTCTCACTGGTTATCAACAGAATCAAATTTGTCATGTGTAGTAACATCACCACCAGAATTAACTGCACATAACTTTAAAGGTATTACTTTATATCACCTACTAATGCTGCCTGTTGAACATGACAATAGACTGGAATACCAAAAAATCTCTAGTTAAGCTTGCCATTAGGTATCAAGAGTATTGAAAAAACTGAAGCTTTTAATCATTGATTAGGTCAGCATGTTTTCAAACAGCAGATTTTAAGAACTACAATGTGCTCTTTAGAGTAAAGCTTATCATTGTATTTGGTGACCTACTGCAACTAACCCATGTGAAAGGACAACCTGTTTTGAAAACACTTCTGCATAATGAAACAAGAAATTCTCTCGGGAGTATTGGCAATCTACATATTTGGTTACACTTTAAATACAAGGAACTCATGACAAATATGTGTTAAGCATCTGATGTGGATTATGCAGATCTACAGAATGACATTAAAATACGAGTTCTGACAAAAGACGGGAATAATACTTTGGAAACTCGCCATATCAAGAAACTATTTCCATCTAATATTACGGCAGCTGAACTAATGTACAATTTCATTGAAAAATAGAAGTCTATAGTTTGTTTAATGCCAACACTTCAAGAGTGCTCCAACTTTAATGAAAAATTACTACAACTGCAGAAAGAAGATATTAAAAAAATTGCAGCTATTAATAAAATTGATCATCAGGGAGTCACAATACTACTCAAAGATAAACTACCAAAGAAATTGGATGCTTTGGAGAAGTCTGTATCCAAAACTGCAGGACTAAAAAAGCATTTACTCATGAGCAAAAACTGTCAAGCAATTTTGTGCCATAATTTAAATGTTAAGGGACGGTTCGTAAATGGTGCACTGGGTAAAGTAATTGATTCTATTAATTTCATAAGTAGAGATGAGGTTGAATACTTGGCCATAAAATGTGATCAGATTGATGGAGTGAAGCAGATTGGCTGATGTGTTGTACGTATTTTGATAGCGAAAGACTTTATGTGTTTCGCCAACAGTTCCCACTCCCTCTAGCATATGCTGTAATGGGCCATAAATCACAAGGTTCAAATGCAGATGTGTAAGAGTAAAATCAGTTAAGAAGTGATATGCTCCTCATCTAGGCCAATACTCCATTTATTAGAAACAGATAATTGGTCCAAAACTGAAGATAACAAAAGTGTGTACAGATGCTAAATCAAAGAAAGGACACAAGGATAATCAGTTAATAAGAGAAAACAAGAAAATGAAGGATATATTGTAGGTTACCAGTTAAGGTGTCAACTGCTATGCAAATGTTGCTCTCGATGTACTGTTTCATTTATCACATTTAGATAACCAAATTGAACAAAAACCAGATAAGAGATTGTGTTCTGCACTGTATCACTTGCTCCAACATTTAATGACTGACCAAACTGTGATATATAATGTTTACTCTCAACAGTCAAGCCAGACGCACAACAATTTATTATAGCTATGTTTAGAGTTTTGGAAGAAGAAGATGATGTAAATATCGATGATTTGTTCGGACGGAGTTACACATGGAACTATGACTTTGAAGATTGTGATTATCCATCTTCCACTCAAATAACTTCAGAGTGTTTGCTTTATTTAAGTTTACCAGATTCCAAAACTGTGCCTTTTGATAAAATGTTGAAGAATGGGCACAGATTATCATCAACAATTCTCATATTGGGACAGGTCTGGTCGCTAGAGGCACGCGACAAGGTTGCCCCCTGTCGCCAATTTTATTCGCGTTATTTATCGAACCTTTGGCGATTGCGATCAGGAAAATACGGACCGACAGAGTCCCAGTATCTGGCATGACTAATATAAAATTATACGCCGATGATATTGCCCTTTTTTTAGACTCTAAACCCTCTAGTCAATTGAAAATTTTAAAAATATTCTCGGATTTCCAAAAACTAGGGGGTTATAAAATTAATGTTAAGACGGAAATTATTTTAGTAAACTGCACTGTAGACACTTTAATACCAGAAGTCAGGCAAATATATAACCCATCCCCAAAGAGGTATTTGGGAATATTTATATCGGATAATCTGGAAGATCTGTTTTTATTGAACTTTCCACCTCTGTTAAAAAAGGTTGGGTCGCTTTTAGATTGTTGGAATCTATTACCCCTGTCCTTAATGGGGCGAGCAGCATTAATACGAATGCCGGTTTTACCTCTTTTTAATTTTTTGTTTGACGCCGCACCTTGTGCAATCCAGGTCTCTTTTTTTAATAAAGTGGACGCCCTGATCTCCTCCTTTCTCTGGGCTAAAAAATCTCCTAGGCTTGCACGTGACACTGTATACCTTCCTTTTGCACAAGGAGGGTTGTCCCTTCCAAATATTAGAGAATATTATTTTGCATCCTTTGCACACCATAGTTTTAGATTTGTTTTGTCTTCAGACACTAACGAGGCAGACAATTTTTTTATGAAGAAGATGCTGTCAGAAGTAAAAATAATTGATCCGATTAGAACCACAAAAGACCCAAAGAAAGTTTGTTACAAGTTCCTTCAGTGAATTTTCAAACAGAAAACTCAGTTTTTGAAATTTTACTCTATTCCTAGAATAAGTAATACAACGGATTTGAACAACTTTAACTCTGGAGAAGAGGGAGGTATGGATAGTAAAATATTAAATCTCTGGAAAGAAAATGGCTTTGTGAAGATTGAAGACTTCCTCACTGGAAATAGGTGGAAATCATGGGATGAAATCTCCAGGCAGGTACATCATTCTTATTCCACCTTGAATTGGTCCTTCTGTATGTTCAATCCAAGGCTTAGAGAGTTGGATATAGGAAATCTATACCACAAAGAAAATATCTCGACAGCTTTGAATAATAAAATTCCAAAAAAGAGGAGTATCTGGATTAAATTATTAAAAGAGGGCAAAGGGCAGGTATTCTCTAATAGGATCATTGAGAGGTGGAAAAAGAGGGAAAATATTGAAATTAATAAGCTTGTATGGGATAAGATAAATAAATTTAATAAAACAATTTTCCGTGGCGCGAATTTTAGACGAATGCAATTTTACAATGAATGGTTGATTTATAGAACCCCCTCCTATCTCCATAGTATCTTCCCTCTAGTTGTTGATAAATGTTTCCGGTGTGAGGAGAAAGGGAACTGGAAACATATTGTCTGGGAATGTCCTAAAATTCAGCCATTCTGGAAGGAAATTGAAAAATCTCTCCCTTGAGCTCAAAAACATTTTAATATTTGACGACTTAGTCCCTGTACTAGGTTGCTCTGTGAACCATGCTCCATATGACGAGTCCCTTTTCATAGCCTCTTTAATAGCCAAATCCCTTATTTTGCAGTCCTGGAAAACCGATCAAGTACCAACTTTTCAGGCTTGGAAGGCAAAATTACTATGAATCCAGGGCAGGAAAAGAAAATACGCATTGAGATCAGGGGCACTCAAGAAATATGAGAAGTTTTGGAGTGTGTTTGAAACGTAGTCTTTTTTTGGTGTATCTTCTGACAGCATTCAATTTTAACTATATTATCTTAACTAATAGTGTGCTAGACTGCCTCCCATTATGCATTTTGCGCTTTACAATTGCACAGTGCACTTTATAATTAAGATTTGAATTGTTGAAACTCGTTTGTGTTTATTTTTTTTTTTAATACATTTTTTATTTTTTTTGCACTCTATAATCAAGCTCCAAATTGATGAAATTTGAACATGTTTTGTACCTACGTGCCTTGTACTGTATTAATTCTATTACAATTGTACTTTGTATCGTTTATTCTGTTTTTATGAACTCTCAATAAAAAGAATTTTAAATAAATAAATAAATAAATAAAAAAGAATGGCCACCAAAATATGACCTGCCCAAACTGCAGATCAGATGGCTCCAAATTTGAAACTCAAATTACAAACTTCAAAGCTGGGAAATATCAATTTCAAGACAAACTTTTACTTCTTCAGCTATCATCTTTGATGAAGGAATTAATACAACCTCTGGACACTACACTGTCTATTTAAAGAGCGAAACAGGATGGCCGGAATGTAATGGCATCAACCTAAAATTCAAACCTAAACTCTTTCAAATTACCAAACTCTTATCTTTTCTTTCTTCAACCAATGATCTAAGGAGAATTGTGGATAAGAACTAGTAGATTGTGTTTCTTCTACGTGGTTTATCAGTCTTTCAGACATCATTCAACCTAATGGGGGTAATGTCTTTAAGAACTTCTTCAAAATTCAACACAAACATAATTTGGCCTACCAAGTGTGATGTTTTCAAGATCTCCAAAATGGAAGATTGTTTTACATTTATTTGTAATATTGTACCAGATATGATAATTTAAGAACTATTTATTACATAGGTTTGTTTAGATTACTGTAATAACTCCAAAAAAAGCAACTAATTCATGAAATGTGTGGAGTGCAATGAACAGTGTCACTTATTTGTAGTGATCTACTGTGAAGCTTTGTTTTTTTCTCTTTACACAATCCATTGGTTGTTTTTTTCCCCGCTGTTTGAGGATGATGCTTCATACAGACCACCGTTTATGGTGAAGAAGTATGAAAGCTGATAACAATAAAAATGGGAAAATTATGTTTTTACTACATTGCATTATAGTGTTACAGTATAAGCAATGTGTATTGGTATATTTCTGTAATTTTGAAGACTAAATATTACCATATCTTTATGTTCTTTTTCAATAGCAGCAGCAGTTGAATGTCATTAGATGTCTCAAAACAATTTTTCTACCACATACATATTGGTTAGAGATCTCCATGGAGAGAGTTTTTAAACATAGTGCTCTTACCATAGCTTCCGATTCGTTTTTTTTTGCCTATTTTGTAATTAGAACTTTAGTTGTAATAGAGCATATTTATACAGTGGTGTTTTCTATTGGTAGGCAGAGTGGCTGCCCCCTTAGTAATTTCACAGCGTTATAAATGGTAATTGCAAAAAGCAATTACCATCCATTTACCATTATGAACAATGCATAGTGCACAGAGGTGCCTCGCAAAAACAGACATCAGGCAACCAGGCAGATTTCCTCAGGGCACATGCGCTAGAGGGCATGTTCCAGATACATCATGGTTTTGGTGCAAATTAAGCTAGTGTTAAGCAACATTGTGGGGGCACAAGTTATAGTTAGCTCAGGTAAACATAACTGCTGAATTTCACTGGTTATGTACGAGTCAGACGTGAGCCTAACATCCCTGCAACCTTTGGCATTTTCAGTGAATATATATATATATATATATATATATATACACTTAAAAAACCATAGGTTTCACACATGTTATTGTTAGCTGGACATTTCACTCGTAAAAAACCAATGAAATTCCCCCGTTATAGTTAGTGCAGGCAACTATAACTCACGCGACCGCAATCCTCTGCTGATGACGTCAGATATTACATCACTGTATTTAGACACTTATTTACCCATGTCTTCTTCCATTAATCTTTAGCTATACATATATTACAAATATTTCTTTTTCATAAAGACACATATGTCATCAGTGATGTCATTTCTGACGTCATCAGCAGAGGATTGCGGTCGCGTGAGTTATAGTTGCCTGCACTAACTATAACGGGGGAATTTCATTGGTTTTTTACGAGTGAAATGTCCAGCTAACTATAACATGTGTGAAACCTATGGTTTTTTAAGTGAATTTGCAAGGTTTTTTAAATGCTAATTCGTAACTATAACGTGTGTGAAACCTATGGTTTTTTCAGTGAATTTGTACGTTTTTTAAAATGCTAAGTTATGTATTTATTATTTTTTTTTTTCAGGTTTTTCACAGTGCGCGCACCGCACGCGCACGGTTGGCGCTCGGTGCGCTTCACGCACCGAGCGCCCACGGTTCGCAGGGCGTGCCGTACGCACGCGGTGCGCGCACCTCGCAATTTTTTTTTAATAAAAAAAAATATTGTTTTTTTCTCCCTTGGGGGGTCCTTCTGTGACCCCCTGACCAAGGCTAGGGGGTCAGGAACTGTCCACTCTGCCCCCTTTTCACGTTCTCCACCTTTTTTTTCACCCCCTCAGACTGCGAGAGACAAAATGACGGCCGACACTTCCTGGTTTCGACCGATTCTAATGTTTACCGACATCTAACAACCAATCAGAATTGCGCTCGCGCACAGCAGGGTGCGCGCACAGTGCGCGCACGGTGCGCGCGTATAGATATTGATA
Source organism: Triturus cristatus (assembly GCF_964204655.1). Lineage (NCBI taxonomy): Eukaryota > Metazoa > Chordata > Amphibia > Caudata > Salamandridae > Triturus > Triturus cristatus. The sequence continues at coordinate 890,101,336 of NC_140583.1, read as the reverse complement.
TGCTTTTAAATGCTATTTTCTCAGGAAATACTGAACAGATTTACACCAGACCTGCAAAAGGCACTTCCTTGACCTTATGGCTACCTCTCTGCCAAATTTCACGTAATTCTGTTCAGCCGTTTCCGGCTGTAGCTGCGACTAAAGGTCCTATGGGAAAATGCATGGGGAAAACGCGTTTTGGGACCCCCCCTTTTCTAGGCCCCCGCTTGACGAATCACCCCGAGACTTTCAGGGTAGGAGCTGAACGGAGCGCCCCATTAGTTTTGAAAATTTCGCGAGGATTCGTCAACCGGCGCCAAAGTTATTCAAAATAGAATTTTGAGATTTCCTATGGAAACTAGGTTGTAACTATAACTATCTACTGGCGTTCGTAGATTATATATATATATATATATATATATATATGAGACACACGAGTGAGGCCCACTTCTGGAGAGGAACGTATTTATTTTCAGGAATTGCCATATTCAAGCCCTCCATAATCCAACATGTTTCAGCATACTCAGCCTTGGTCACGGACAGAGGGCAGTTGTTAAATGCGTACGTGCTGGCAAATTTAAATACTTTTGATCACGTGACTGTATGAAACTGCTTCTCCCATAAAGCACCATGTTCATCAGGTAAGTGCTACATTTCGTGAGATTATTTAGAAAAGTTCAAAAAAGTTCATACAACCCACGATGCTTTTGATTTTTATGGCATCCAAATGGAAATAACAGTCACGGAAAATAAAATCAATAGTGATGTTTTTTGAAAGTCACCTTGAATCAATAGGCTCCATTTCCCAGAACGATTAATGAAACAGTCAGTTTCATCAAATCCCTTCCAAGACTGCCGCTGTTTTCGCTGTAGTAGCGTCTCCTTCGTAGGTTCAGTGGCAGCCAGTGGGTCATGCCCCCTTATTCAATCACCAGCGAGAAACCTCTGATTAGGGAGCCCCTGACCCTTCAGGGCGGCCTCATGCGGGCTCGGAGCGGCCCGGTAATTTCACCAAAAGACACACGAGTGAGGCCCACTTCTGGAGAGGAACGTATTTATTTTCAGGAATTGCCATATTCAAGCCCTCCATAATCCAACATGTTTCAGCATACTCAGCCTTGGTCACGGACAGAGGGCAGTTGTTAAATGCGTACGTGCTGGCAAATTTAAATACTTTTGATCACGTGACTGTATGAAACTGCTTCTCCCATAAAGCACCATGTTCATCAGGTAAGTGCTACATTTCGTGAGATTTTTTAGAAAAGTTCAAAAAAGTTCATACAACCCACGATGCTTTTGATTTTTATGGCATCCAAATGGAAATAACAGTCACGGAAAATAAAATCAATAGTGATGTTTTTTGAAAGTCACCTTGAATCAATAGGCTCCATTTCCCAGAACGATTAATGAAACAGTCAGTTTCATCAAATCCCTTCCAAGACTGCCGCTGTTTTCGCTGTAGTAGCGTCTCCTTCGTAGGTTCAGTGGCAGCCAGTGGGTCATGCCCCCTTATTCAATCACCAGCGAGAAACCTCCGATTAGGGAGCCCCTGACCCTTCAGGGCGGCCTCATGCGGGCTCGGAGCGGCCCGGTAATTTCACCAAAAGACACACGAGTGAGGCCCACTTCTGGAGAGGAACGTATTTATTTTCAGGAATTGCCATATTCAAGCCCTCCATAATCCAACATGTTTCAGCATACTGTTTCATTAATCGTTCTGGGAAATGGAGCCTATTGATTCAAGGTGACTTTCAAAAAACATCACTATTGATTTTATTTTCCGTGACTGTTATTTCCATTTGGATGCCATAAAAATCAAAAGCATCGTGGGTTGTATGAACTTTTTTGAACTTTTCTAAATAATCTCACGAAATGTGGCACTTACCTGATGAACATGGTGCTTTATGGGAGAAGCAGTTTCATACAGTCACGTGATCAAAAGTATTTAAATTTGCCAGCACGTACGCATTTAACAACTGCCCTCTGTCCGTGACCAAGGCTGAGTATGCTGAAACATGTTGGATTATGGAGGGCTTGAATATGGCAATTCCTGAAAATAAATACGTTCCTCTCCAGAAGTGGGCCTCACTCGTGTGTCTTTTGGTGAAATTACCGGGCCGCTCCGAGCCCGCATGAGGCCGCCCTGAAGGGTCAGGGGCTCCCTAATCGGAGGTTTCTCGCTGGTGATATATATATATATATATATATATATATATATATACACTAAAAAAAAAACATAAGTTTCAGGGACGTTATAGTTAGTTGGACATTTCACGCGTCCAAAACCATAGAAATTCCCCCATTATAGTTAGTTCAGCTAACTATAACTCGTGCCCCCGCAATGCACTGCTGATGACGTCACATATTACATCATTCCTGACATGGTCAGTGACATCTCAAATGACATCACTGATGACATCATCCAGTAACTGTGTGTTTCTGTAAAGTCTAAATATGTTTTATATATATGCCAAGGTTTATTGAAGAATGAGTGGGTGTAGAGGTGTCTGGATGAAGGATTTAGTAGGTGCCTGACTGACTGTATAAGTGAGTGATTAAATGTGTCTTACTGAATGCATGGGTTAGTGACTAAACTGTCTGAATGTCTGTATCAGTATGTCTGTTGTTGTGTAAGCTGCTGCATGTGTTGGTCAGGAGCTACATGAGTGTCTATATGAGTTATTGATTGGTTGCCTGAGTATTTGTATGGGAGACTGAGTGTGTGTGTGTGTGTGGGTCAATGGGAGGTGTGTGACTGTGCATAGATGTGTGAGCGGTTGATTCACAGGGTGTATGGATTCAAGAGTGCATGTGGAAACAGCTGTATGGGTGGGTGAGTGTGTGTATGGGTGTGTTGGTGAGAGATTGGATGTCTCAGTGGTACATGTCAAAGTAACTACATATATAAAAGGCAGTGTATGTGAGAGTTGGAGTATATAAATGACTATACGTGAGAGTCAGTGATTGTGAGAGTGGCTGTATGGACGAGTGTGTACTTGCATCAGTGATTGTATAAGAGAATAAGTATGTGTTAGTATATGTTTGAATAAGTGAGGTAGTGTGTGTATAACTGTATAGGTGAGGAAATGGGAGTGTGATTGATTCTTTGCATGACTGACTAGGTGTGTGAGTAACTCCATGGATGAGTGGTGGTGTGTGAGTGTCTGTATAGGTGTATGAGTGCATATGATAGTGTTGTGTTGATGAGTGACTGTATGCATGAGTGATTGTATGGGTGAATAAGTGGATGTGTGTGTAGACCTAGGAATCAGTGAGTGTGTATGTAGTAACTGGTATTGGTGTGTTGATGGTTTCGAAAATGGTAGTCTGTATTTTCCCGTGGGTGTATCAAAGGGTATATTAAAGTGTGAGGAGGTGCATCAGATTTTCACGTGGATGATGTCATCAGTTATGTCATTTGAGATGTCATCAGTGATGTCACTGACCATGTCATGAATGATGTAATATGTGATGTCATCAGCAGTGCATTGAGGGGGCGCGAGTTATAGTTAGCTGAACTAACTAGAACGGGGGAATTTCTATGGTTTTGTATGAGTGAAATGTCCAACTAACTATAACGTGCCTGAAACCTATAATTTTTTCAGTGAATTTCAAAGGTTTTTTAAATGCTTATTTCTAACTATGCCAACAAAGGTAGGACATGTGAAGAAAGAAGAAGAAAAGCGCAGAAAGAAGCACGACATATGCAGAAAGAGGCAACAGAAGTCCAGAAAAACGGAGAAAAGTGCAGGAAGCAGCAAGAGATGTGCAGAAAGAACTAACAGAGGAGCAGAAAGTCCTCCTGTGCCCCCAACTTTTTACTGACGGGTACTGGTGGTAACTGACTGACTAACCAGCACATGAGTCAGTGCTATCCTAAAAGACACTTAGAATACAGTGAAAACACCTACATACACTAGGGAAGACTATGCATTGGGGTACCCATGTGATTAGCATGACCTCCTCTGTATTTGCCATGAGTTAGTGCCTGGGTCATTGCATGAGTACATGGGTACTGAGTGGATGATTAGAGTACTGCAAGGACCGTGCATGGTGAATTTATAAGTGCCTGGGCTTTGGCGGAGTGATTGGATAAGTACATGGTGCGCACTGGATGATTGGAGGAGTGCATGGGTAGTGACAGGGAGATTGCTGGACTGCATGGGTACTTCTCAGGGTATTGTAGCAGTGCATGAGTTAGTGCATGCATCATTGCATGAGTGCATGGGTAGTGACTGGATGATTAGAGTGCTGCAAGGAGAGTGCATGGTGAACTTATAAGTGCTTGGATTTTGCTAGAATGATTGCATAAGTACACACATGTCACATCAGGTCCCGCCCCCTCCCTTCACCACTGTGCAAACACGGCCCCATGCGGGTTTTAAGTTGGGGGATTAATTCCCCTTGAATCCTTTGGGTCCCTGGGGGCCAACAAGCCCACCAGGTACCTCCAGTAAGCGCCACAGAGCTGCGTTGCAGAGAGGTGGTCTGAGGCCATGCCCCTTTTTACACCTCTCTTCAACACAACTCTGTGGCACTTACTGGACGTACCTGGTGGGCAAGTTGGCCCCCAGGGACCCTCAGGATTCAAGGGGACTTAATTCCCCAAATTGAAACGTGCCACAGGGCGCGTTTGCACACTTGTCACTTCAGGCCACGCCCCCTCCTGCACCGCTGTGCAATCGCACCCCATGGTGCGTTGTAAATTGGAGGATTAAGTCCCCTTGAGTCCTGAGGGTCCCTGGGGGCCAAGTAGCCTACCAGCTACCTCCAGTAAGCGGCATAAAGCTGTGCTGCAGAGTGGTGTAAAAAGGGGGCATGGCCTTGTACCACCTCTCTGCAACGCAGCTCCCTGGCGCTTACTGGAGGTACCTGGTGGGCTAGTTGGCACCCAGGGACCCTCATGATTCAAGGGGACTTAGTCCCCCAATTTACAATGTGCCAGGGGGTGCGTTTGCACACGTGCTATGTCAGGCCCCGCCCCCTCCCTGCTCCACTGTGCAAACGTGACCCCTGGTGCGTCGTAAATTGGAGGATTAAGTCCCCTTGAGTCCTGAGGGTCCCTGGGGGCCAAGTAGCCCACCAGCTACCTCCAGTAAGCACCATAAAGCTGCGTTGCAGAGTGGTGTAAAAAGGGGGCATGGCCTTGTACCACCTCTCTGCAACGCAGCTCCCTGGCGCTTACTGGAGGTACCTAGTGGGCTAGTTGGCACCCAGGGACCCTCATGATTCAAGGGGACTTAGTCCCCCAATTTACAATGTGCCAGGGGGTGCGTTTGCACACGTGCTATGTCAGGCCCCGCCCTCTCCCTGCTCCACTGTGCAAACGTGATCCCTGGTGCGTTGTAAATTGGAGGATTAAGTCCCCTTGAGTCCTGAGGGTCCCTGGGGGCCAAGTAGCCCACCAGCTACCTCCAGTAAGCGCCATAAAGCTGCGTTGCAGAGTGGTGTAAAAAGGGGGCATGGCCTTGTACCACCTCTGCAACGCAGCTCCCTGGCGCTTACTGGAGGTAGCTGGTGGGCTAGTTGGCCCCCAAGGACCCTCAGTATTCAAGGGGAATTAATTCCCCAACTTACAACGTGCCAGGGGGCACGTTTGCGGAGTGCTGCAGGGAGAGGGCGGGGCCTAGCCAAGATGCCGGCTTTTTAAAAAAAATACACATTTAATAAGGGGGGCTGTGTGGCCACCCCTTCACTTTCCTTTTTTGGGGGCCCTGGGGACCCCATGTCCCAGGGCCTGAATAAGGGGGGCTGTGTGGCCCCGCTCCCGAGGCCAATTTCGGCCCTGGGTACCCCATCCCCCGGGGCATGGCCATCATTTTTTTATTTTTTTTCATTTTTGGGACAATGTAGGAGGGGGCTGGGTGGCCCCCTTCCTGAGGCTTCTATTAGCCCCAGGGACCCCATCCCCCGTGGCTGTGTCTCTTTTTTTAAAAATATTTTTTTTAATAATTGACGGAGGGGGGCCACAAGGCCCCCCTCCTAGGCCACTCATGGCCCCGGGGACCCCATCCCCCGGGGACTGTGGGGGGTCCCCAATTCCCCCACAGTCCCTCTGGCTCCCCGCCTCTTGCGGGAGCCGGCATTAATTTTCCACACGGGGAGCTGCTGACATGCAGCTCCCCGTGTGGAAAAGCAATGTGGTTTGGATTTTGTAAGTGAGAGCAGGAAACCTGCTCTCGCTTACAAAATCCAAACCCCAGTTTGCTATGACAAGGTGGGAGCCGCGCGGCTCCTGCCCTGTCATAGCAACAGCAGTGTCCCGGGGTGGGCACCCCAGGACACTGCAGGAGCCGGGCCTGTGGGGTGGCGGTCCCCAGGGCCATGGAGGGCTCCAGGAGGGGGGTCCACGTGGCCCCCCTCCCAATGTGATAGAAGACCCGGGGAGGTGGTGGTCCCCGGGGCTTGGGTGTCCGTTACGCGTTACGGACCCCCACATTTGAATATTATTGCCCTGGGAAAGTGGCAGTCCCTGGGGCGTGTGAGGGGCTTGAGCCCCACCACACAGGTGTATTTTTTTTTTTAAAGCCCCGGGGGTGGCGGTCCCTGGGGGGTGCGTGTGACCCCCGCAAATAATTAATAAAAGCCACGGGGGTGGTGGTCCCTGGGGCTTGGAGGGGCCTTGGAGGCCCCCACACATTAAAGAAGAAGCTTCGGGGGTGGCGGTCCCCGGAGCTGCAGGGGGGCTGCGTGCCCCCCTGCAACTCATACATCTTGCCTCAGGGAGGTGGCAGTCCCAGGGGCAGTGTGGGGGGGATTGGGGCCTCCCCACACATTTTTTTCAGTGCCCCAGGGTCCTGGCCCACCCGGAGGCTTAAATACAACGAAGAGCAGGAGCCCGCGCTTCGTTTTTTAAACATTTTCTCGGCGTGATTCGTGCACCCAGCGCAAATTCAGCCGATCCTTGTGGGACCCGCTGAGCAGGCCTAGGGGGTCAGGGTGTTTCTACCCTGCCCCCTTTTCTTTTTTTTCAACTTGTTTTTCTGTTTTCTTGTGACTCGGTTCTACCGAGTCACAAGATGGCTGCCAACACTTCCTGGTTTGGAGTGTTGACAGCCAATTAGAATAAAGCATGTGGTCGGGAGGGTGTGCGGAACCACCAAAGCCATAGATAGATATTTTTATTTTTTTAATTTCTCACCAACTACTTAACGGATTTACACCATTTTTAAAAAGGTTGCTTTCTGAGCCAAGCAGTACCGTTTTGACAAATGTGGTGCAATACCGTTCAGCAGTTCGGGCTGTAGCCCGTCTCAGAATTTTCTATGGAAATTAACATGAGGAAAACGCGTTTGGGGACCCCGCTTTACCCTCAGTCCCGCTTAACGAATCACCCCCAAACTTTCAGGATAGGAGCTGAGCTGGATAGACTTTTGTTTTGGAGAATTTCGCGAAGATTCATCAAACGACGCCAAAGTTATTAGCAAATCAAAATATGCTTTTCCTATGGAAATGAGATTATAACTATAAATATAAAAATATATATATATATATATATATTATATATACACCTACATACCATGGGAAACTTTGTTTAATGGGGAAATAAAGTAAATCATACTTATATTCTGAAATTCTGTTTAACTATTCACTCATGCAACTTTATCCCGGCATAATGTATTAGTTCAGGACTAAATTCCCCAACATATCCAACAAATGTTATCCGTCATTTTAAATTTACCAGACTTTTTCACATTTGTAGCATATTAGGCTTATTTCATGCCACTATTTGTTACAAACATGCATAATTTCAATGGTACACCTTTAACACTGTACCTGTAGTCTTAATGCATCTGTAAAATAATACCATATAAACTTACTCGGAAGGACATTTCAATATTTTCTCCTCCCCAGATTTCCATTTCTTCATCGTAACTTCCAATAAATTCAAAATACTTTTTTGAAATTGAGAAAAGACCTCCTGCAAATGTCGGTGATCTACAAAAGAGACCATTGTAAGGGTTTGCTGTTTTACACCAAATAGAAGGACATTTAGTTTTAAAGAGCAACAGCACAGTTTCAGTGGCCTACTTAAGCACAGGGCCACTGGAATTATGTGATGTTATGGCTGCAGATAGGTAGATAGATACATTTTCATTGTACCATTAATTAAAATCATTGCAATTCTTACAAAAGGATGTTAAAAACAATTTCCAGTCCCTGTTAAAAAGGAGTTCATATTAGAAAAGAATTCATAACTGGCATGGCTAAAATCATAGCGATCGTCTACAGGTAAAATAGATTTGATTTCAGACATGTATTTTACAAAGCAGGCAGCCATCTGAGCCTAGTCACCCTTCATGCACTCCTCTAGGGACTCTTGGCATGTTCGCACATTGAGGATGCGCCAGATTGGACGCAGCCAAAATGTTTGATAGGGGCGCAAGGTCCTACAAATGCATAAAACGTGAATTAAGGATTCTTCCCCATTGCTGCAGAAACAGCTTTGAGAGGGCATATCTTCCTCATACCTCTGGTCATACTTGTACGCCATCAGGGGGATTAGGCCAAAACGTAGTCTTCATAAATGGTGTTTTACTGATGGCTTCATGGTGGATGATAAATAGTATGGTGGGGTTTCTTGAGCATAGAGTTTTGACGCCCAGCTACCATGGGAGAGATTTTTCACAGCAAATGCATCATCTTCCTCTGATAAGATCTTTGCTTGTTTGGTTAATACTTTTGCAGCCACACCTGCGGGTAGTGAGCTGGACCATATATCGTGGGCTTCTAGTGCATCCAAGCAGTGCGTTAAGAATTGACTCCAGGTAGTTCTAGGGTTATTTAGCAGGGACCAGATGTAACTCTTGTGTGTGGTCACAAACCTTTTTAGTTTTTGAACATTATGCTTTAAATCTTGCTTTCATGATCCAATGTTGTGATGGCAGGCTAAACTCCATGCAGATTTGGGCATGAGACGTCGAGTTGGGTAGATGGAACACTCTGCGAAAACAGGCTGATTGCGCTCTGTCTAACCAAGTGAACATTTTGTCTTTGAAGGTAAGTGCGCCAAAGGCTAAAGTCGGTAGAAGTTTGGAACCTATCACTCAAATTAACGTTGAAAAATTGGGAGAATGGATGGCTTTCTTGTTTCTTAAAAAGCCCCCTCCAAGCAGCGAGCCACTCCTTGCATTGCAGCAATATGCAGACCCAGTCTTCCCCTGTGATCTATCCAAATTATGGCTGCAGAGTTTTCCACATAATTATGGAGTCGCCACATCATCATCTTCTGCATAATTTGTAGATTTTAACAAAAAATACATTTAGTGTCTATTTCAAACCGACTAAAAATGGAGTATAACATACTGCACTTCACAAAAGTTGCCGGTTAACATTCCAGTTTCTTATTGCTGTATTTTGGTACTAAACTGGTACTAATGAGCTGAAACATTTGCCTAGAGAGTGGAAATGTGTAAAAATGTCAAAACAATGAATGACTGTCACAAAATGTGCCGCATTCCAAAATAATGAAATACTATCACAAAATGTGCTGCATTATGCTACATAATTACGTTTTCTTGCCATAGTGGCATTTAGTCTGTTCAGTCTGATTCTCTCTGGCGCTTTTTGATGTAGTCATTCTGGGCCAGTGGACCTTGGAACATTCTTCTTTGTAACTAGAAGTTTGCTAGGGATGCCACCTTGGCTCTTGTGATACTTGTAAACTAAGTTTAGTGCAGAGCAAGGACATTTTGGACAGTGTGGGAGTGATAGGTTGTAGTATCAGGGTATCACAGGGTGGTTGGTATGAATGTTGGGTTGGTTATATACACTTAGGTGGCTTCACAAAATTCTTGGTTCATGTATCAGTTTGGACATTGGTGCTTTAATATGGCTACAGAAATCTTTAGTTGTCTGCCATATCTCATATCAGAACAATATACAGAAAGAGGATTTGGGTCACCCCCTTCAGCTGCTTCTGGCTACTTTGACTGATCCTTTTCAGGTATTAGCTTGATGAGCTGGCCATCAGGTTTTGGAACCGTCCACCACATTTGTAAATATTTACATTGATTAGCAATACATTTTGAGGTTGTAAAAATAACCTAAAGTATTCTGCCTGCAGTCTGCGCAACACGACAAGCGACTAACTTTGGAATAAAAATGTAATTCTCCTCCTTTTATAGTTTTTATTGGCATTTTGAAAGTTGTTCGATTACAGCACAGCACCTGTGGTACAAGTAATTGTTATACATTTCGAGTGTCCAAAAAAGCATGCATACAAATCACGGCGACATGTTACATCACATATAGTGAAGGTTACGTGCCTGCATGCTAATGACATTTGGGACCACATCAAAAGCATGAGTGAGTATCAAATGTAAACCAAGATACATATGAAGGAGGTCTGTTGCAATGCAGAGATACTAAGTTATATGATTGAGAACAATTATACTGAAGTAACTCAGCAATAAATTAATGGAAAACAATATATTAAATGAGCATGCACTAGCTCAAGGTGACAGAATGAAATGTTAGAAAATTCAGATCCTGAGGACACAACTGGGTTTCCACAAATCAATTGTAAGCAGTGATAGAGTCACAGTCACCATAAAGAATATGTATTTCAGTGTGGCTATGAGGGGGGGAGGAGTAGGAAGGGGGAGGAGGGGTAGGAGGAGTGGGCAGGGATAGAGGATGTAAATCTTAGGAGTTCTCAAGAGAGGGTTGAGTAGGTGATGTATCTTCACACAGTTTCCCCAAGAGTGCATCCCATGTCTCAGACATGGGAAGTTCATGGAGACCTTTTCCCTGCGCAGTAGTGCACTCTCCACCTGAGCCCACGCCCACATGGATAGAACCCACACCAAGGCAGCCAAGGGGTCGCTGCTTTCCATTTACGGGTGATCAACCATTTCACCAAAAGAAGGGCCAGGTCTGCAAACTGTATTGCTGCTCTGTATTTTTTGGGACAACATCTGAGTCCCAAATTGCATACTTCCTAAGTGCAATATACAGAAGTGCCAGCACACCGTGTCAAGTGTCAAGTTACATCCCTCCAGTAATCTGTCAGTGATAAGCGGGACCTGAGCATGTGTTAAAGCTGTGCATCGTGAGCTAGACAACAGGGAAAAACTGCGTCAGTACGTTTAAAATAATGGTTTATCGTGCTGGGAGTTAAATAAGCTCTGTGTAAGATAAATAATTAAATTAATTTAAAACAGTCAGTTCGGGACACCAAGGAAGTGTAAGTTAATATAGTTTCCCACTCGCTCTCTGTACAAGCATGCCCAAGATCTGCCTTCCAGTGTCTACTGAGTGTGGTGATGGGAACGGCCGTATGTGTGAGTAAGGCACCAGCCAGTCACCTGGTTTGATGGCTACCCGTGCCTAAGACATGCAGGTATAGAATAGCAAGGTGTTGTGGGGGTTTAAGTTGCACCTCTCCCCATGACTAGCTTAACACTCCAATAAAAAGGAATGTGCAACAGAAATTGGCCTGGCGGAAGTTCAAAGTCGGTCAATAGGTCCTCTATGGATAGGAGGATTACAATATAAGTCACCCAAACAGTTTAACCCTGCCACATGCCACGGTGTTAATTCCCTAAGGGAAGTAGACACGTGGCATTCCCAGGAGTGGTAATGCTGGGGCGTAAGATCGAAGTGTTCGAGTAATAAACAAGGCACTACGAAACCATCAATAAGCAACCTGGAGGAGAGGTGTACTCGGCAGCGATGTCCTAGCAAAAGGAATGGAGTATGGTAAGTAACCACTCCAAGTCCCAATGGGGAAGGAGCATCGCTCTATCTGCTAGACTGTAACCCGTAAACCAGCATGCCACTCACTGTAATTGGAAAGCCAGAAAATAATGTTCAAGGTTAGGTAAATTAAGTCGGCCACAGCCTGCCGGGAGATAAAGTTTGAGAAGTGCCGCTCTGTTTCGTGTATTGTGCCAGATAAGATAACCCATCAGAAGTTCCACAGAACGAAAGAAGGCCGGTGCATAAAGAGAGGACGGTTGACAAAATAATGAGAGACTTTGCAAAAACGCCATCTTCGTTAGAGCCACCCTTCCTGCCACTGATAGTGGCAGAGTATGCAAGAATGAAACCTGTGCCCGCAACGCAGGGACAGCATGTGCCAGATTTATTCCTGTTAACTCAGAGGCCAGAAATTGTAGCAATCTTTCAATATTATGAGGTCTGGACCTAACATTGTTAAGGTAAAGCAACATCTGTTTATAGGGAGACTGAGTGTGTAGCCTCTCCCAGGGGGATTTCCAAATGTTGGCCTTGGGTATGCAAAAGATTAGCCAAAGGTTCTAGTGTCAAAGAAAACAAGAGGAGGGGCAATGAGCATCCCTGGCAGGTGCTCCTTTATATCGATATGGGATCTGAGACATGACATCCAAATTTAACTCTGGCCGCGGGATTAGTGTACAGTAGATTAACCAGTCGGACGAAGCGGGGTCCAAGTCTGTACCGGGCCAGTACCTCAAATTAGAAGGGCCATTCAAGATAATCAAAAGCCTTGTGTTATTCAAAACCAGGCAATCCCAATGAGGATACTGCTGTGGGGCCTGTGCAAGTACCCGGAAGAAATGGCGCAGATTCAAAGAGGTGTTTCTGGCAGGCCCAAAACTATTTTGGTCCGAGTGCACCAACCGCGGAATCAATGGGGCCAGGCAATCTGCCAAGATCTTCCCCAGGATTTTGTCATTGGTATTTAACAGTGCAAGGGGTCAGCAGGACTCCAGATCAAGTGTATCTATTTCCAGCTTAGGTAGTGAGATAAATAATGTGTTACTCAGTGTAAGTGGCAGTGTCATACAACATTTCCAGATGGGATGCCAACAAGGGTGCATACACTTTATAAAATTCTGATGGTAACCCATCAGGGCCCAGAGTTTTGGTGATGTAAAGCACGCAAATTGCTTCTTGCACTTCAAAGATGGATGATGATATCTCCATTAAATTCCTCCCCATGCTCACAGTCCGTATCGGCATGTGTTCAGCATAGTTAAGACAGTGCAGCTGTTCCAGCAGCACAAGATGTTCACACCTGGACATGTGTAATTGCTCCTGGGCAGTAGTGGAGGACCGTGTTAATTCCTCAAGTCCTAGTAGGTGACCCTCCAATTGAGAAATGTCTTTAGTGAGATGACAATGCATATTTATTCCAGTACCCATACGTTGCCCTCAGATAGCTACTTTAAATGCGTCCCATTATAACAAGGGAGAGAAGGCAAAACCAGACTTAATATCAAAATATTCAGTGATATTATCATTGATGGAAGCACAAAACAGGGGGGTCCTCCAATATAGAAACCTGCAGCCTCCAAGTAGGTATGGGGGGGACACAGTCGAATCATTACTGTAAGTGGAGTGGGTTATGTGTGTTGCCAAGATATTCTGCACACGTGATCTGTGGGATAATGTCATGGGTACAAACAAACCTATCAAAGCAGACATGGAGTCCTTGTTCATGTGAGTAATAGGAATGCACTTTGGATTGAAGGTTTCGGTGGCATCATACATCCAGCAGCTCCCAGTGTTGTAACCATGCAGTTAGGGTATGTGCATTAGATGTAGCCACAGTGTGAGGTACAGGTGAAAAGGAGCAGTCGAGTTCTACATAAAGGACGCTGTTAAAATCCCCACCTAATACCCATGTTATGTCACTCCAACGGGCCAAAGACATTGATAGGGCATGAAGGAGCTGGACTTGTTCCACATGGGGGGAAGATCACTCCAAGGACCAATCGCCTACCATTCAAACAGCCTTCGACCAATACATAACATCCTTCTGGGTCTATGATTGTATGTGTGGGAACAAGAGAGACCTCTGCCCAAATCCATATTAATACCCTCAAGCATAGGTGGAATAGTTGGTGGAGAACATCTGGCCCCTCCATCGCCTCTGTAGTTTGAACGCCTCACAGTCTGTAATGTGCGACTCTTGTAAATATGCTATCTGTGTCTGTCAATGGCGTAATTAAGAATACACCGCATAACAATGGGAGGGGTAATGGATACCTCTCACATTCCAGGCGATGACGTTAGTGGCGGCCATACTATGTCAGGTTGCCCCAATCAGGTACAGTCGGCCCTGGCCAAAAATATGGTAAGTGAAAGTGTGCAGGTTACAACAATAAAGAAACAAAAATGCCACATAAGAACAGTGAACATATAATACCATTGAGAGCAAGTGCACAACAGGTATCTACCCAAACCAGGAAAGCTAAAAGATCGGTAGGAAAAAACTGGTCCATGGGGTGAGCAGGGAAGTGACATTGCAAGGGGTTCCTTTGTTTCCTGCCTTACTGCCTGCCCTCGTGACGTCTGCCCTTTCGCTGCCTGCTGCTCTTCCGTGGTGGTTGGAGGCGCCCTGGTGGGACGTGGTCCCAGGGCTGACATATCCTTGCTGGAAGCATCTGCTGACATTGGCACCACTATGGGAGAGGACTCTGTCTCCCAGAGTGCAACCTTCCTGATTCAGCTGCCGCGAGTGAGGGGGAGGCGTGGCCACCGCGCTTAAAGCGCTGCCTCTCTACCCGCAGCGCGGGACGCACGCGGGATGAAGCCTGGACCAAGGGCGGGCCAGTCTGAGCCAGTCAGGGGCCGTTAGAGGCCGGGCAGGGCAACCCCGCTGACATTTGACTTCCAATACAGCTCACCGGTGAGACACTGTTGCGCTTATCTATGTTTTGTTTTCCCCAAGCGTATAATTAAGTGGCTGGGACATTAAAGTGAGAGCTTCAGCAGACTGGTATTATCATACTTGTGTATAACTGGGAGTTGCACATCATGGCCAAAAGAAAGTCATTCACAGGGAAGGGGGTGGTGGGCACTTTGGATGCCTTTTTGAACCGAGCAGAGTCAGCTTTAATGCATGAAATAGCGTTAACAGAACGTAGGCTGTCTCTTGATCCCACGGGAGTAGGGCCACATCCGCACATACATGCTCAGGAACTTAATACGTCCGTCACAACTTCCCTTACGATATCTTCCGCACCTGCATCTCCGGCACCGGTGGCAATTCCCCCGCATGATTCTCAGGCAATAAATAAGGAGGGTGCGAGACCTAAAGTTGTCACAAGGGCCCAGAAAGCCAAAAATATCTAACCTTCCCGACTGAAACCTCCCGGGAAGAAAAGGAAAACAATGGCTAATACTAGGCAATCCAACAATAGCCAATCTAGCACCATGGAACCCTTGACTAATCCTGTGCCACAAATGCAGCTTCCGGAGTTCACTCCCCCTACAGATACGGTCAGTGCAGTTCCTGCAGGTGTATGAGAGAGTTCTGGCATAAATTAGAGGAAACACTAGTGGCAGTTGTATCCCCCTTAAAAGCCGCACTCACTAAAATTGAGAACAGACTAGTGACCCCAGAAAGTCTGGTTAACCTTAATACTGTATCAACCCAAGGCCCTAGTCAATATGCTCCTAGGGTTCCATTCAGTGTCTCAGAGGCCTCTGTATGTAAATCTTCCCAGACCAGAGCACCCAATCAGTTTCTTCCTCCCCCAGGGGGTCCTATTAGAGCCAGCCTGCAACTTAATACAGTTTGCACTGTTACTGAAGGTGTTCCCCCTAATCCTCTGGCAGGTCACCTGGTTTCTATTCATTCTAACCGGCAAAAGGCCCAGTTGAGTCCTGTAAATTCAACATCTAATTCTTACCAGCAGCCGGTACACAAGGTGACCACGGAACAGGGGTCTCGCATGGACCCAGGACCCCAGAGGGTAGCAAGGGGGGGGGGGGGGGAGCCATGGGTCCAAAGATACTTCATCTCCTGCCTGAAGCCACTCCACTCACAGTGGTCCTGGTGAATGTTCCCATGCTCCCTCAGGGAGAGTCTGAACACTGGTCTACTCTGCGTAATAGATCCCTACATCACTTAACTGGGAAAACAGGTTTGACAAGTGAGCTTTTTCGAGATTTTAAAATGGCCCGCAGTATAGGGTGGGTGGGTAACTCCGAAAATTCCATTGAGGGAGACTGTGTGGTCCTTTCCTTTGCATCTCCTGCACTTGTCCGCACAATTTTGAGCAGGGTGGGTCTTTGCCCAGTTAGAAGTCAGGGAGTCAGTATTGTGCCATTGAGTTTCTTTTACCATCCTGCAAAACCCTCCCAACGGCGGCCAGAGGGCTTTGGTGGCGGCTTACCTTATCTCAGCTACCCGATTCCTGTCAGTAATTCTTACGCTCCACTTTACAATCTGGATGAGG
Source organism: Triturus cristatus (assembly GCF_964204655.1). Taxonomy (NCBI): domain Eukaryota; kingdom Metazoa; phylum Chordata; class Amphibia; order Caudata; family Salamandridae; genus Triturus; species Triturus cristatus. The sequence continues at coordinate 890,085,182 of NC_140583.1, read as the reverse complement.
TTGACTGACTGGCAACCCCTACGCAGTGTGACAAAATAGCTGAGGGGGGACCCGGCATCCCTGCGGCCTCTCCTGAGGTTCAGCGAAGTAGAATAGCGAGCCCCAGTATTGGTACTAATTTACTTCCTACTACCAATGTGTGCAATTCCACAGGGTCCATTCGCGGTAATTCCCATACACATGATTTGCATAATGACGTTCGCGCTCCACTTACCACAGAAGGGTTGCCCTCCAGTGCAAGTCAACACCTATCTATTTACCCAGCGAACCACACCTCCAAGAAAGTATTCTCTGAAACTAGTATCATCTCTTGGAATATCGCTGGGCTGCGTGCAAAGATTTCAAATCCCGTATGGGCTGAGTTTATAGATAGTATTGACATCTTATGCCTACAAGAAACATGGTAGCTGGAGCCAGTCCAAATTTCTGGTTATATGACCTTTAATACCCCGGCGGTAAAGGGCCTGGGAGGAAGGCCTAAGGGAGGCTTATGTATGTATATGTCTAACATGTTAATGGTGGATAAAATTGTTTTTTTCCGCAGGGAATTGCTACTACCAGATTATTCAATTGTATGTAAAACCTTCTAAGAGAGTGCTTGTGGTAAATTGTTACAACAATGTACCTGCAGGAGAGTTGGGGATGGAGCTTTTTAGGATTGGCGAGAATGTTATTTGTAATTCGAGCTCCATGGATACTGTGATTATCCTGCTGGGGGATTTTAACTGTGCACTGTGTAAATCAGCTAACCTAAAAATTTGTGGCACTGATACGACAGAGGGGGTATTCAATTGCCATTTTTCACACACTAAGGCTGGGGATCATCTCAACGACTTATTGTCTCATTACGATTTGGGATTTGCAAATTAACTCGTTCCCACCCCTGTGATTATGTCCCTGACTTTTATTGGTAGAGGCTTTGTCTCCATCGATTTTATGCTGGTTTCACACACCCTTGCCCCGAGTTTGTTGTCCTTTATGATAGGGACTATCGTGTTGAGTGACCATTATCCACTTTGTCTTAAGTTACAACTACAAGCTCAAAACATCGTGAGGAAGAATCATGTGAACCAGGTGATGGGATCCTTAGAGCTGAATAAAACGAATGGGTATGCTCTTCGTTGGTCCAAAGTACACCCTGAGGTATTGACTAAGCAGCTTATCGTATCCTGTAAAACTGCGTTCGACATCTGCTTAAATGAGCTTTCTACTGCAGATGACTTAACTCGTTCTTTCCTTGAGATAACTAAAGAGTTTAGGAAGTTACTGACTGCTCAATGCCGTACTGGGCCGAAAACCACTGGCTGGTTCAACAGCGCATGCACCAAGGCATATTCCAGCCTGAAGGTAGAGCTCCATAGGCAACCTTGATCCCAGGAGGGGATAAGGAGGGCTAGAGCTTTTTATAGAAGGACAATTGCTGCTAGAAAGAGGTCACTGAGGGAGGAAGCCTGGGAGTCGCTACATGCCGCAGCCCAAAAAAAGGACTCTGCGGCCTTCTGGAAGATCTTAAGCATCTGTGTGGGGGTGGAGGACCTTCCATTGAGATTGCAATCCCAGAAAAGGATTGGATAGCCCACTTTTCTGCATTATATCATGGCCCAGACATTGATGAGCTTTCAGGGTCCTCTCTGTGTACACAATGGCAACCTCCATGTAACGCTGGATGAAATGGTACTGGCTCTTGCCCATAGCAAGGGGGGCAAGGCTCCGGGCCCTGACGGCGTGCCACATGACTTGTTCAAGTCAAATGTCCCGCTCTGGGACCCACTACTAACCCAGATGGTCAACGTCAGTGATTGTACCACCTTCTGGAAGACTTGGACGGAGTCCATCATTGTCCCAATATTCAAGAAGGGAAATCACCAAGATCCTGGTTGTTATAGACCAATTTCCCTTCTTGACTCCATGGTGAAGGGGGCAGGTCGAGTTGTCCTGCACCGACTACAGGACAGGGCAATAGAAAATAATGTTCTGTCCGATCTCCAGTATGGGCTTCGGGAGGGCTTGGGAACCCTGGAACAGAGTCTAAACCTGGCAATGATCGTCGGGAAATACACAAGAGACAAAAAAGGGAGACTATACTTAGTCTTCGTTGATTTGACTGCAGCATTTGACTCTGTAATCCATGTGAGGTTATGGGGGATTCTTGCCGACCTTGGTGTGGATCCTAATATTATTGCCTTCCTCCACCGTTTTTACGAGGGAGCTTCAGCCAGTGTAAGATACGGGGTGAACGGCCAGTGCACAGCAGGATGCCCTATTAGAAGAGGGGTCAGGCAGGGCTGCGTCCTGGCCCACTTTCTTTTTAGTTTATACATCAATGGCCTGGCTGAGGCACTCCTTAAGAGTGGGCATGATTTTCCCCAAGTAGGTGGGAGACCTATACCGGCCCTCCTCTACGCAGATGATGCCGTTTTAATGGTGCGTACAGGTAATGGGTTACAAAGGGTCCTGACCAGTTTTAACACCTTTATGCTTGATTTGGGCCTAAAAGATTAATCTTTCCAAAACTTTTATAATGAATTGTGCTACTGGAACCCGGAGCATTATGGGTCGGGATATCTATTTGGATTGTAGGAAGCTAGCAACTACAACTACTTTTTCGTATCTCGGTGTCCTCTTCAGTCATAATGACACATGGACCCGAGCAATTGAGCAGAAAAAACTGCCTTTTAGTAGATCAACCAGCGCCCTGGCTACTTTTGCAAAGAGACTGGGAAGGAAGCCGCCTGGTGAACTCTTGCAAATTTACAAGGCCCAGTGTACTACAGCAGCGACATACAGGGTAGGGGTATGGGGCGTTGCCAATTTCCTTCCCTTACAAACTGTAGAAAACGCTTTCCTCCGGTATATCCTCTCTGTCCCTCCTGGCACATCCTCTTTTGTGTGCCATGAGGAGTTGTGCCTCCCGTATTTAGCAGATCTTATCAAACTTGAGCCAATTCTCCTATGGCATAGGATCTGGATCAGCGAGCAGACCCACTTAAATAGAGAGATCCTGCTTGACTGTATTAAGTTGGATGGGGCGCTGAAGATACCCTGGATTAGGTTTATTTATAGGTTTATGAACGATCTTGGACAACCAGAGTTTTACTCAAATCCCAGCTCTATGGCTCGAGTATCGAGGAAAACCCTGAAGAAAGAGTGCCTCGAAATGTTGGGTTCTGTTATAATAGCAGATGAGGCATTTAAACCTACAGTTATCCAACACCAGCTAAGACTTAGTTCTTTGGGCATGGAACCTTACTTAAATTTTGTCCCAAGTGGACATGATAAAATGCTGTTGATAAGATTCAGACTGGGTGTGGTACACAGACTAGTGAGGACACCCAAAATGAATGATTGGTCAAGAGTGTTACTTCCGTGTCTGTGTGACACCTTCTCAGAGGAGTCCACCATCCATCTAGTCTTTTTTTGCACGTTTTTTAAAGAATTAAGGAAAGTCTGGTTACTTCCCCTTTTAAGACAGCAGGGCCTTAGGCAATGCCATCCAGCACTTGTTCGTTTACAACTTTTAGAGAATTAACACGTGGCCTGGAGGGTATCTACTTTTTTGAAAAAGGCCCTGCGCTTGAGGAAAAGCATGTCATTCGAACTTTGGGAGGCTGCCTTTTAGGTGAATTACTGGGACTTGAATTAGGTTTGGATTTTATGTAAACAACATTTTTAATGTAAGGTGTTTTTGCTATTTAATCCTCTCTTTTAACTTGGATATTTTAACTATGAACTTTTATTTTAAATATTTAATGATTGTGATATGTGCTTTTATGACTGTAATCTTCATGGTCGAATAAAGCTTAATTGACTTGACTTGACATTGCAAACAGAGGCCACGTCCCACATAAAGTGAAAAAGAAAAGGCATTCTGGGTGACCACTTAAACCCCCTGACTAAATTAAATTAGAAACCTAAAAACACCAGGAACAGCATGAAGAGCCAAAAGGACAAAGACAGTTTGAGTCGGGAAACATACCACAAATGACATTTGAATGAAAAGGTAATATCATGCAAATAAAATATGCATAGTCAAACAAGCACTGTGTTGAAGGAAATCGTTGGATGTTTGGGGAGTCACCATGGGCATTTCATCAGTGCTCGGGGGAACAATGTAAGCGAGTTGACAATTCCTGAGGAACGGAGTCTGTCTTCGTCCACACTGTAGTGTGTTAGGGGAGTAACGCAAGTCCGTCGCCACCTGCAGCGCCTTACCGTGTTCCTCAATACCTTTCTCCAGGTTCGGGGAGCTGTGCACTTTTCTTGCGTTTCTTTCCTACAGGTGGTGTTTGTTTGCGCAGAACCGCAGTGAAGTCAGGCCCTGCTATTTAATGATTTCCATCCAGAACCAAGCATCCTTGAGGTCATTGAAGAATGATATTGTACCATCAGCCTAAAAAGGAAATTCTCCTCATAAAGGATGCTACAACATAAACATGGTGATCCAATTGTCTTTGATGAGGGACTGCCCTTCAGTGAGGAGTTGGAAATAGGAGTGCTTGGGCTTTGAATTTCCTATTTATTGCCTTCTTTTAGTAGAGTATTTTACTCTGACATAGTAAAAATATACTGATGAATCTATTACAGCGTGCTCAGTTGAGCCTCGCTATGAGCAATGGATAGGAAGCCACACGTGTTTGTGATGCCCAGTGCATATGCACCAACAGTAATGGACCTGATGAACAAGTTACTTACCTTCGGTAACGCTTTTTCTGGTGGATACAGTATCTGCCTGTGGATTCCTCACCTTGTGAATATCCCCTGCGCCAGCATTCCACGGAACTTTTCTTTCCCAGCACTCCACGTCGACGTGGGCGACGTCACAATGCGCCGGCTCCGCTCGCGACTCCGATCGACGTCACCGGAGCCATAAGAAGCCCACGTCGGCATGATGACGTCAGTTCCGCCCCTTTTTTCCGTGCCTTCGAGGCACATGGACGGACTGACAGCAATATACATACACAGTATACACAGTACACAATATGCAAAGCAACACACACAGTGTGGAGAATAAATAAAAAGGCAAAAGAAAGA